>NC_136063.1:1020657860-1021274858 GCF_964261635.1 Lissotriton helveticus
GGGGTTGAGGGTGAGTGAGGGTGAGGGGTTGAGGGTGAGTGAGGGTGAGGGTGAGGGTGAGGGTGAGTGAGGGTGAGGGGTTGAGGGTGAGGGGTTGAGGGTGAGTGAGGGTGAGTGAGGGTGAGGGGTTGAGGGTGAGTGAGGGTGAGGGTGAGTGAGGGTGAGAGTGAGGGTGAGTGAGGGTGAGGGGTTGAGGGTGAGTGAGGGTGAGTGAGGGTGAGGGTGAGGGGTTGAGGGTGAGTGAGGGTGAGGGTGAGTGAGGGTGAGGGTGAGTGAGGGTGAGGGTGAGTGAGGGTGAGGGTGAGTGAGGGTGAGTGAGAGTGAGGTGGAGGGGTTGAGGGTGAGGGGTTGAGGTGAGTGAGGGTGAGGGTAAGGGGTTGAGGTGAGGTGAGGGTGAGGGGTTGAGGGTGAGTGAGGGTGAGGGTGGTGATTGAGGGTGAGGGTGAGTGAGGGGTGAGTGAGTGAGGGTGAGTGAGGGTGAGGGTGATGAGGGTGAGGGTGAGTGAGGGTGAGGGTGAGTGAGGGTGAGTGAGGGTGAGTGAGGGTGAGGGTGAGTGAGGGTGGGTGAGGGGTGAGGGAGAGTGAGGGTGAGGGTGAGTGAGGGTGAGGGGAGTGAGGGTGAGGGTGAGGGTGAGTGAGGGTGAGGGTGAGGGGTTGAGGGAGGGTGAGTGAGGGTGAGGTGAGTGAGGTGTGGTGAGGGTGAGGGTGAGGGTGAGTGAGGGTGAGGGTGAGGGGTTGAGGGTGAGTGAGTGTGAGGGTGAGGGTGAGTGTGAGGGTGAGTGAGGGTGAGGGTGAGGGTGAGGGTGAGTGAGGGTGAGGGTGAGGGTGAGTGAGGGTGAGGGTGAGGGAGTGAGGGTGATGGGTGAGGGTGAGTGAGGGTGAGGTGAGGGTGAGGGTGAGGTGAGTGAGGGTGAGGGTGAGGGTGAGTGAGGGTGAGGGTGAGGGTGAGGGTGAGTGAGGGTGAGGGGTTGAGGGTGAGTGAGGGTGAGTGAGGGTGAGGGTGAGGGGTTGAGGGTGAGTGAGGGTGAGGGTGAGGGTGAGTGAGGGTGAGGGTGAGGGTGAGGGTGAGTGGGGGTGTGAGGGTGAGTGAGGGTTGAGGGTGAGGGGTTGAGGGTGAGTGAGGGTGAGGGTGAGGGGTTGAAGGTTAGTGAGGGTGAGGGGTTGAGGGTGAGTGAGGGTGAGGGTGAGTGAGGGTGAGGGTGAGTGAGGGTGAGTGAGGGTGAGGGGTTGAGGGTGAGTGAGGGTGGGTGAGGGTGAGGGTGAGTGTGAGGGTGAGTGAGGGGTGAGGGTGAGTGAGGGTGAGTGAGGGTGAGGGTGAGTGAGGGTGAGGGTGAGTGAGGGTGAGTGAGGGTGAGGGTGAGGAGGGTGAGGGTGAGTGAGGGTGAGGGGGTTGAGGGTGAGTGAGGGTGAGGGTGAGTGAGGGTGAATGAGGGTGAGTGAAGGTGAGGGTGAGGGGTTGAGGGTGGTGAGGGGAGGGTGAGTGAGGGTGAGGGTGAGTGAGGGTGAGTGAGGGTGAGGGGTTGAGGGTGAGTGAGGGTGAGGGTGAGTGAGGGTGAGGGGTTTAGGGAGAGTGAGGGTGAGGGTGAGTGAGGGTGAGGGTGAGTGAGGGTGAGGGTGAGGGGTTGAGGGTGAGTGAGGGTGAGTGAGAGTGAGGGTGAGTGAGGGGTTGAGGGTGAGGGGTTGAGGGTGAGTGAGGGTGAGGGGTTGAGGGTGAGTGAGGGTGAGGGTGAGGGTGAGTGAGGGTGAGGGTGAGTGAGGGTGAGGGTGAGTGAGGATGAGGGGTTGAGGGTGAGTGAGGGTGAGGGTGAGTGAGGGTGAGGGTGAGGGGTTGAGGGTGAGTGAGGGTGAGGGTGAGTGAGGGTGAGGGTGAGGGGTTGAGGGTGAGTGAGGGTGAGGGTGAGTGAGGGTGAGGGTGAGGGGTTGAGGGTGAGTGAGGGTGAGTGAGGGGTTGAGGGTGAGGGGTTGAGGGTGAGTGAGGGTGAGGCTGAGGGGTTGAGGGTGAGGGGTTGAGGGTGAGTGAGGGTGAGGGTGAGTGAGGGTGAGGGTGAGTGAGGGTGAGGGGTTGAGGGTGAGTGAGGGTGAGGGTGAGTGAGGGTGAGTGAGGGTGTGGGTGAGTGAGGGTGTGGGTGAGTGAGGGTGAGGGTGAGTGAGGGTGAGTGAGGGTGAGGGGTTGAGGGTGAGTGAGGGTGAGGGTGAGTGAGGGTGTGGGTGAGTGAGGGTGTGGGTGAGTGAGGGTGAGGGTGAGTGAGGGTGAGTGAGGGTGAGGGTGAGTGAGGGTGAGTGAGGGTGAGTGAGGGTGAGGGTGAGTGAGGGTGAGTGAGGGTGAGGGTGAGGGTGAGTGAGGGTGAGTGAGGGTGAGGGGTTGAGGGTGAGTGAGGGTGAGGGTGAGGGTGAGTGAGGGTGAGGGTGAATGAGGGTGAGTGAGGGTGAGGTTGAGGGTGAGTGAGGGTGAGGGTGAGTGAAGGTGAGGGTGAGTGAGGGTGAGTGAGGGTGAGGGGTTGAGGGTGAGTGAGGGTGAGGGTGAGTGAGGGTGAGGGTGAGGGTGAGGGGTTGAGGGTGAGTGAGGGTGAGGGTGAGTGAAGGTGAGGGTGAGCGAGGGTGAGTGAGGGTGAGTGAGGGTGAGTGTGAGGGGAGATGTATATGGGCATATAACGAGAAAGCGAAAGTGAAAGAACAGGTGATGTGGAGGACTCAGAGGTAATCAGAACGGAGCCGAACGCAGAGGAGATGGCGTCGAGCTCCAGTACAGGTAGAGAGAGGAATGACAAGGACACGAGGGCAGCTTGGGAAGGACTTCTGCTGATTACCTTCAAGTACCGTCTTCCACTGCCAAGTAAACTGCTCTCAGGACAGAAAGGGCAGAGGGGGAGCATGAAACAGAAGACAGGTATAGTGACTAAGCAAAGGGCAGGGCGACAAACAAGAATAATGATCATACGGATAGGGGTTCAAAGGCGGCAAGGATGAGGCTCATGAAATTACGCGTTGGCAATTTGGATAAATACATTAAATGATTACGTTAAACAGAGTAGGCTATAGCCAGAGAGAGGAGGCATGCAGGGAAAGAAGTTAAGGCAAGAGGGAATCCAGGCCAGACTCTCCTGCTCTGGATTCATAATAGAGTGTGAAGAGGGTTATTAGATGACGTGCAATATTAGGATGTAAAACTGTTAACAAAAAAAACCTTTAGAAATAAACATTTTTACGCAATAAAGTCCTATAGTAGTTTGATGCACTAAAATCACACTAACGCTGCTATGATTGGTTCCTGGCAGTGCTCTTTGCAACCAGACTGGAGATGCATATGAAGCGGTACTGATTCTCACAAGAATGAAAACTGGTCTAATGAACAGACTATATGTTTACAGACTCATCTATGAAACAGCAACTTTGTTACCCACAAAAACATAACTAAAACAGACAATAGGTCCAGGTCATTGTTGAGATTGCACACAACAACTTAAGACACCGAAGGGGAGACACACGGCGGGCAGGGGAGGGGGCGGAGCGGGGAGAGCGGCATGAGTGTGTGAAGCAGCCGGGGCCTTTGAAGTGAAGCTAAGCTTCACTTCAAAGGTGTGGGAGGAGTGTGGCTTTGGGAACAGATGGCGATTTGATGATGTGCACGCGCATTTTAGGTCAATGCGCTTGCGCATTGACCTAAAAGCGCACGGGCACAGCACCAAATCGCCACAGTTAGTTAAACTTTGTTTAAAGCCCTATAGTCTCGCTTCTCTCAATGCGCATTGATAGGTCACGAGACCTAAAACACTAACACTTCAAAGGTACCAAGGGGGAAACGGTTAGGACGGAGTTCAACCCGTAGTTCTGCAGCAGAATACCAATGAAGCACACTATTCTCCTGCCAAACCACAGCATACCACATAATCTGTGCACAAGGTAAGAGCATTGTATCCTCCATAGGGGTCCTGCCTATGCGTCCAGTCCACGCATAAGTTGACAGCAATTCAAAAGCAGCTCCCATTGTATTTCCACATTTCCCAAGAGAAGTCTTACACTTGTCGCTATGATGGAATGGAATGCAGGCTTTTCTGAGAATGTATGGGAGAAATTGTGCAGCCTGAGAACAAGCAAACCCGTGGCGTTGTTTGCATTATCTCGTGTGCGTTTGCATCTGTTACCTCTGAATCAAGCAATGTTTGTTTAAAGACACCCACCCCTCCGTAGCATTTTTTAGCGTTTGCCTCACACCTTCACTTCCTGTTGTATTAGAAATGCCTGAGGAGACACACAACCCCGTCTGTGCTGTTCAAGGGGGTGCAGCCATTTTATCACATTCCAACTGTGTGCCATGTAGGCAGGGTGTGAACATTTCCGTATTACCAGATGGACTGAAAGAGAAGGCTGACAGAGGGGAGTTATAACGCGCTCGAGGAACCGCTTGTAGGAGCCCCTGAACATGGAGAATGAACGCCCTGCTTTGTCTGAGAGAGTCCCGGAAACAGGCCCGCTTCTAGACACCAAACCGCAAGACATCTCTCCCAGCTTGTGCGTGCTTACAACCCAGCGAAGCAAGAGGAATCGGGATTTAATTGCTTTCTTAATGAGCTCCATAATGGCGGTTGGGTCTTTAATTTCAAATTGAACATATGGATTCACGACTGCAAAAGTGCTTTGCGTGGAGTCGCCTCGGATACTTCACCTAGGTCTGATGGGACCAGGTGGCCCATACATTATGGCGCCTTGAAAAGTAGGTTAGGATGAAGAGAGCGAGCGAGCAGAAAAGTTAATTTTGGTATGAGAAGACCTGCGCCTTCATTCTCTCAGGTTTTATCCGGACTGGGAACTCCGGGCAATGAGCATTTCGAGAGAGCATTTTCTCAAACAGTGCATCTTTAAAAGACAATTTTATTGTTGCGAATCAACATGCATCTTATCATGTTTTATTCAACCTAGATTCAAGCCAAGGCTTGAGCTCTGGTATCCCTTGAACAGCACAGGTCTCGATTAAAAAGTCATAGGGTTACTCCTATAATTTCCATACAGTTATGTCTTTTTTGAGAGTCACAAGCCCTATGCATCGACATCTGAGGCATATTTACTTAGAAATGACACACCACTGAAGGAACTAAAGTTGCTGCACAGTGTTGCGTGAAAGAGAGACAGCAGGACTGCGCCACAACTAAGTAGATATGGCGTTGCTGCTGTCATCACCTATGCTGGGGCTATGCACACACCTGTCCACCATGGTGCAAAGGTGTGTGTGTGTGATCTCTAGCATGGGTTTTGTTTTGGAAGGGTACACTTTCTGTACAGAATACTATGCTTAGGCATAGTTAAAACGTTTCTAACTTTGTATGTGTGCTGTATATTACAGCACTCATGAAATGCTAGAACTGTTTTGAGAAAAGAAATCTTTTTTCAAGCGGTATGCCCGTCTCGAGGAGGCGTACATTTATGGAGCAAAGCCCTGTCAGCCTTTTTAAGTAGCTAGGGCCGTGCATCAAAATCTATGGATTGTAGCATAGGAGTGCCCATTTCTCATCTGTGGAAGGCTCCCTTGATGTAAGGTAGAGAAAAGCGCTACTTGGCATTATTTTAGGACTATGTTCTCATGTAATAATGATTTGCACTGGAAAGTAAGTCCCAATTAAAAACCTTCCACCAGTTTGCGTCACTTTTTGTGACACTGCACTTGTGCAAAGACTTGATAAATCAGGCCCATGGTTTGGACTTCAAAGCAAATTCACCGCAATCTTTTTCTTTGGAGAAAGCCTTTTCACAATCCCAATTAATACTCAGGGGATTTTCTTGCACAATTTGCAAAGTTAGTTCAGACTTTTTCGCACTAATTGTTGGTGCACAACACAGGTGTGAAAACTATTCAGCCTGTTAATGAGAACCTACAAAAATATAACTGTTTCTGTGTTCATTATTATTGGTATGACCACCCCCTGGCTCAAACACTGACCTAAAATTATTATCCCCAAGTTACAAACTGTTTGAATTCCATCCTACTTACATCATTCTCGTAGTCTTAATTCTCACAACTATGTGGCAAATTAGGCATACATGTTTGCCGATCTTAATTCTATGAATCAAGATGTCCCACATAAAATTGCTGAGCCACAATAGTAGATGATGATTGGAATGCATTCAGTATGAAAGTCACAAAGAATGTAATATGACATGCTGCAGAGGCCAGATGATGGAATTGCACAGCACTGATGATTTAGAGTCCATATACCCTAAATGTAGCCTTTTGTTGTTTTATGGACATTGTAGACATATGTGCCATCCTGTCAATGAGTCACAGATCCCCCCTCTCTATCCAAAGGGCCTTGTGCTCTTTGAACAGAGTGTTGCTGGTGGCCATACCCTATGGCTAGTGGAAGCGATGTGCAGAGGTCTGGGACAGGCACTCTGGGAGCCAAGCATAGCCAAAGGCCACACCTGTTGCCTGGGGTCTGCTGGCCACATCCAAAGGATATCTCCTGTGGCATCTGTAGGCCATGTCTTATGCCCAGTCAGTGGGGCACCTACATATTGCAAGCACGATGGTGGGCAGGGGTAATCGGGAAAAAGGGCATGGCCTTGACCAAGAGCCAACTGCGCAATGACAAATAGCTCTGCCTAGCAAACAGAGGACGGGCCACAGGGTTTGCCTGAATGCCACACCCACACCCCCATTCTGTAATTAGGTAAGATCCTAGCCTTGATCTTCATTGATCGGCAATCACTTAGCTTCCAAATAAACCCTGACTAAATGGTAAAATTTGCCTCATAGAATCGGAATTGGGAAGAAGGCTTCCAGATCGCGGCATGCCTGTATAACATTGGAGTAATTTTTGGGTGATTTGGGTGCAGCATTTTAAGAGTGACTTCTGTATGCACACAAGGCTGGATCGGCATATAATTGAAGTTTGCCTCAGATTTGCAGTTCATTGCACATCGGGCAAGTTCAGAACGCCCTTATCACGTATACAATGATGTCGTACCCATGTACGATATTCAACTTATTAATTCATTTCGTGTGCTTAGGATTTCCAACCCACTAATTTGAAGACAGTCTGTCATCTTTGAGGGTGAGTTCCATTCCCCCTTTTTTTTCACCAGGCAATCCATTTACTCGCAATTCAGCATGTCTTATAACCACTACTGCCTCTTCATTATAGGTCTGATTCCTTTCCCCTGAAACTCAAGAATTGAGGGTACGACCTTTAGGAATTAACAGTGCAATGTATTGCGCTTTTGGCAAATACTGAAGTGCCCTTAGGTAATCCGTTTTTTAACATATACATTCGTGCAGTCCGTACATTCTTAAAGTAATCCTCACTAACACCATATCATACTTATAGTCCCCAGAATTCTTGTCCTGGAGAGACCCCAATACCCATAGTGGGGATGAAACATCGTCGGCAACCAATAAATGATAGTCCGGAGAACACTGGACCATACTCTAGGACCTTAAAGATTTAATCAGAATCCCTAAAGGACATTATTTGAATTCCAATAACCGACCTTTTTGAAAAAACAAACGGTCACCTTCAGTTTTTATCACATGTTGGTTATGGTCACTTCATTGGGGTCATATAACTCACTTTTCCTTATTTCTTTAATAAGTATGTAACTAGTATCAATATATGTTGTGTTTTGTGAGTGTATTCTTTAACTAAGAATTTTGTATTTGCAAATAAATATCACCCACTTCAGCTGAAGTGAATGTTAAAAAAATATATATATTATTTTCGGGCTACTTTTCTCCAGTTAAAGAATCAAGGAGACCCTGAAGTATGCAAATTAATTTGAATAGATTGATTGTATCATTCTCATTTTAGGGCTTTGATCAATTCATTGCAAAAAAATCAGATATTTGCTAAAGTGAAAAAGCCTTGTTTAAAATGAGTTCCATGTGAACGATTGTGCAGAAGCTGATTGGCTATTACCCAGTTCACAGGGACGTATGGGTTGCTCTTGTGTTTCAATATATTGAATGCCACACCCGACACCCATATCCTGCTGGTCATGATTAAGGAATATGCCTTGCAAGCTCTCGTACTGAGGGCTGGATGGAGGGCAAGTCAACTGCCATCCTCCTCAACCAGTGCCCCTATGCCCCTCCTGCAAGACACTGGGCGTATACAAGCTAGGCCCAAGGCTTAGCTTTCTACAGAGAGAAGTAGATGAGCCCAAGGGCGAAAGTATATCATAACAAAACCAAGTAGAATCAACAGAAAAAACGATATGAACTGGAATCTTTGGCTTGTTACTTACACACAAAATATCCCAAAGTTATGTTAAGACCCCGACCTTAGCTGCAAACCCCTATCCTCACTCACCAACAACAACCACCCAACACCTACTCTTTACAATATCAAAAATGTTTCCATACATACAGTGCCACATTGGATAAAGTGCAATATCACAAACTTTATGGGGCTAGGAGTAATGGTAACAGCTTGACCTTAGCTCACCCATCATCCCCAATGAACCTTAATTACCATCACTGTCACATGCTGTTTACAACATCAGTCATGTCTTCTCATCAAGAACGCCTCGCTACATATTTTAAAATATAATGAATTGCATTTATAATGAAAGAGAATTTAGCAACATACTTGTTCAATTGCTCAATCACGTCGTATTCTCCTCTTCTGGATATGATGGCATGGGTTTGAAGTAATGATGTGTGCCGAAGAGCCAGCTGAAAGCAGCCCAGATTTCTGTTCATAATTTCAAGCAGGGATCTGGGGCAGTTGTCAGCGGGTCCTAGATAGTATATTAAGTATCCAGATCCCACTGGGTCACTGGAAGGGTTAGCACAGTGGAGCACAAGCCCTCACCCAGCATAGGGTAGCATTCTTCCTCATCAGGCAGGGCTCCTCATTGGTCCAGCACTTCAATGTCCAACAGGGCCCTCTAGGGAGCTCCTTGCATGAGATTTTTGTTTTATCACCGCTAAGGTTGCAAGCATGCTACTTGAATGCCTCCAAAGTTGAAGGGCACAAAAACTATCTATGAAGATTGACGAGCAGTTCTGGGATGTTGAAGACGGGTAAGCACAATAGCCGGGACACTCCTCAGAAGAAATAACTAGGGAATAGTTTGATAGCGACACACCTCATGCACATCCCTCTAGTTTGGAAATTAAGGTCACTAGCATAGTTGATTCAACAACAATCCTAACGCAGGGGATGTAAGTCTTGTGCACAATAACTATTATTGTTGTGTCTTCACTAAGGTGGGAGTTCACTTAACTTCTGATTAGTATAGGAACTCTACCAGGAGAGAAGATTAGGTAGCAAATATATGGTCCTGAAAATTTGCTGTAGATCCTCTTGGACATAAAAGGCATGACATATGTTGTCCAATTTGTGATTAAGAATTTTCAGACCAACTAATTACCACTTAATGAGAATATAGGAACTTTATCTTCCTACATATTCTCCGATCTGTTTTTAACCTTAACATAGACCCCACAAATAGAATAATAGAGATCACTAGGGGTCCATAGTTAATTTTAATCTCTCCTCACCAATCTTCTTAAATTTTTTTTTGGGACTTCAACATTGAAGGCATTTGAGTTGCACACTTGCATACTGATTGGCTATAAAAAGATCTCCAGGTAAAGTTCTCCTAGAGGGGACTGTTGGGCATTGCAGCCGGATCAACGAGGAGCTTGGCCAAATGATGAAGCATGCCACCCAAGGGTGGGTGAGAGCTTGTGCTCTACTAAGCTAACTCTTCCAGTAACCCAGTGGGATCTGGATACTTAATATAGTATCTAGGACCCCTTACGGAACGGTGAACTTCACTATTATTGTTACAGTTTGGAAGAGCATATACCGCCCCGAAAATTATCTCAGTCCTTCTGATTTTAAGATAAGTGGTTGAGATGTCACTGGGGCACTATATATTTACACCAGTGCAAATGCCCCTCTACCTTTGGACAAGGTGGGAGTTTTGTTTACATTAAAGGAGTGGGGCCAAGAATTCCTCCATGACTGTTTCGCTAGGCCAGGATGTGTTTTTGTGTGTGGCCTGGCTAGGATGTTTTTGTTATACTCCTGCAGCTGACTAGGCTACGATGTGTAGAGCTTAAGACCTTTTTAGGGCCTGCATAGAAACTTTTATGAGTATGGGAGACCTATTGTTACTAATACTTTAATATATACACAGAGTTTTGTTTGAGATGGCCCCTTGTTCATTATTTGATGCAATTCTTAACCATCTCAGCTCCATGCTCTTGATTAGATGGCTTTCCCCATAATTGTTAAGTTTGTTCCACGTTTAGAGCATTATGGTGCCATTGTGTTTTAATTGAATGACCTTTATCTTTCCTCTGGTGATGTCAGGGAGCTATTTTTATTTTTGCTGGTTTCAATAGCATTTGATTATTAGCACTTAATGGGAGCGTAAAACCCTTCTTCTTTTCCCTCATGTATCAGCATCGCTATTCTGTCTCCCCATCCCTTTTCCATCTCTCTCAAAAAGCCTGTCTGTTCTTTTCCTTTCCCAGAGCCCCATTCTTGATCACTCTCCTACTATACAAGACCCAGCCTTCTCTTACCCCAGAGAAGGAAACTGTGTCAGTTTTTGCCTCCTCATGTTCTCTGGCTCCATGATAGACTAGCAGATTCCACTTTGCATGTTCAATGAAACAGCTAAAGATCTGTCCCTTGAAGGTAACCATTATGGTTATTTTGTTTATATAAGTAACTGGTGTTAGCTATCAATATTAGGATGATGACCTAAAAAACACATAGGGGATTTAGTCAGAGAAACAATAATACCTTTCACCAGCCAAACACAGAATTGGGATGTTTATTTGGAACGTAGAAAAGAAGCAAAAATCATTAGATGTGTATAAGTAAATATATAATTTGAATCCACACACTCTACGGTCCGATTGTTCAAAACATAATCACAGCTCAGACATTTGTTGACAATCTACTTAAAAAAAAGGAGTCTTTTGTTATTTTGTTGTCTTTTTTTACTGTTTTAGAACAAATCTCTGCAATTGTACAAAGATCCAAATAATTTATGGATAGATACAAAAATGGGGTATGCAAACTGGAAAGTAATGTTTTCAGATCTGGTGTTAGCTAAGAATGTTTGATTCTGGCAGTCGCCAGGATGATGTTTTCATAGGAAAAGCGTTTTTTGACTTGCTTATATTTTTAGTGTCGTTTGACAAATCTTCACGAGATTTCCCCCCAAAAAAGTGTGCCAGTGATTGTTGTCACACATAGAAAGTTTTGGGGTGTTCCGCCAAGCGAGGACTGAGAGAATGCGGGGGGCGTCAAAAAAGTATGTTTCCCATGTTAATTCCCCTAGGACCTTTAGACATGGCTACTACCTGATCTGCTGGACGAAATTGCAGCCAATTTGGTAGAAAAGTAGATTTTGGTTTGCAGATCACGCTTTCAGTTATTTGGTGTGAATCCATTAAGTAGTTGTTGATAAATTTAGGGAAATTCCAATTTGGTTATTTGCGATTGCTGAAAATTCGCAAATAATAACAAGCTTGTGTAGAGATCTGCAGAGCTCTGGTTGGCTGCAAACACTTCAACCAGTAAGTATTGGCAGTGATCCTGGGACTAGGCTTGAGCCGAATGCCCCAAAAAACTGGACCCTGGGGCACCAACCTTCCTGGGGCGGTCCGTGAACATCAAATAAGGGGGGCTGCATGGTCCGCCCCTCCTGGAGCCATACATGGCCATGGGGCCATCCCCCCAGGGCCGGCTCCTGTTATGCTCTAGGTTGTCCACCCTTAGGACATAGCTGTTTGCTTTTGCTTGGCAAGAATTTTGACAGCTCTCGCTAAGCAAAAGCAAACACTCCTGTTCCAGCAGGTGGGAGCTGTCAAAGTGCTCCTACCCATTGCAAGCTGAGGTTTCATCTCTTTCCCTGCTTGCAGACATGCGGGTTAGAGATGAAACGATTGCTCCTGCATGGAGGTAGCTACCTTTTCAGCAGCTCTCTCTGTGCAGCAGCAATACCGGCTCCTTCAGGAGGCAGAGAGCTGGCTGGGACAATGGGGTCCTTGACGCTCCTTTGCGGTCCCCATCATGCCCCCGGGTGCCTAGGGCACTCAGGAGACCTGGCCAGGCCCCGGGTATGGGGATCACTGGGACTGAAATCAGCCCAGGAAGGGGGTCTGCGCTGCCCCCTACCCCATTGCATTTTAGGCCGGGCCACGGGGGATGGGATTCCAGAGGGGGGGGGGCTATGTGGCCCACCTCCCCGATTGCATTATAGTAGGGCCCCGGGGAATGGGGTCCCCAGGGTCGAAATCAGCCCTGGAAAGGGGGCTGCACGGCCACCTCCGCGGAGCTGTTTATTAATATACAAGGGGGCTGCACTGACCACTCTCCATGGTCTCAAATGAATCCCGGGGACCTCCACATCCCTGGGGCTTTATTTAATTAAAGAAGCAGGACCACACAGGACCCCCTCTTAGGCTGTTGTAAGCCCTTGGGACCACTACCTCCCCAGTACTCATAGAATAATAGTTTAGGGGGCTGCACGGACCCTGTGCCTAAGGGACCACCACCTACCCTGGTGCAAAAATCATTAAACAACATAGGGGGGCCACCCTGACCCCGTGCCCTGGGGACCACCACTTCTCCGGAGCAAAAATAGACTTTGAAGTGGGAGTGGACCCCCTCCCGGGCAATACACTGCCCCGGGAATCACCACCTCTCTGGGGCGGCCCGTGAACATCAATTAAGGGAGGCTACACGGCCCCCCGTCCTAGAGCTATACATGGCCCTGGGGACCGCCACCCCCCAGGGCTGGCTCCTGCTATGTTCCGGGGTGTCCACCCTTCAATCAATCAATCATGCCATTTGTATAGTGCACTACTCACCCGGGAGGGTCTCAAGGCGCTTGGGGGGAGGGGTATGCTACTGCTTGAACAGCCAGGTCTTGAGTTGTTTCCTGAAGGCGAGATGGTCCTGGGTCAGCCGAAGGTGGATGGGGAGGGAGTTCCAAGTCTTGGCAGCCAGGTAAGAGAAGGATCTTCCTCCGGCGGTGGCTCTTCGGATGCGTGGTACGGCTGCGAGGGCGAGGCTGGTGGACCGTAGCTGGCGGGTGGGCGTGTAGAAGGTCAGGCGGTCGTTGAGGTACTTGGGGCCCAGGTCGTGGAGAGACTTGTGTGCGTGGGTGAGGAGCCGGAACGTGATCCTCTTGTCGACGGGGAGCCAGTGCAGGTTACTCAGGTGGCTGGAGATGTGGCTGCGTCGGGGGGCATCCAGGATGAGTCGGGCGGAGGCGTTCTGGATGCGCTGGAGTCTTTTCTCTAGCTTGGCTGTGGTTCCGGCGTAGAGGGCGTTTCCGTAGTCCAGTCGGCTGGTGACGAGTGCCTGGGTGACAGTGTTCCTGGTCTCGGTCGGGATCCAGCGGAAGATCTTGCGAAGCATACGCAGGGTGTTGAAGCACGATGAGGAGACGGCGTTGACTTGTCTGGTCATCGAGAGGGAGGGGTCCAGGATGAAGCCCAGGTTGCGTGCGTGGTCGGTTGGCTTGGGTGCGGTGCCCAGGGCTGGGGGCCACTAGGAGTCGTCCCAGGCGGAGGGCGAAGATCCCAGGATGAGGACTTCCGTCTTGTCCGAGTTCAGTTTCAGGCGGCTGTCCTTCATCCACTCGGCGACGTCTTTCATCCCTTCGTGTAGGCAGGTTCTGGCGGTGTCGGGTTCTCTGGTGAGGGAGAGGATCAGCTGGGTGTCGTCGGCGTAAGAGATGATGTTGAGGTTGTGCTGGCGTGCGATGGCTGCGAGAGGTTTCATGTAGATGTTGAAGAGGGTGGGGCTGAGTGAAGATCCTTGCGGGACGCCGCAGATGACTTCGGTGGCCTCGGAGCGAAACGGGGGGAGGCGGACTCTTTGTGTTCTTCCGGCGAGGAACGAGATGATCCACTCCAGTGCCTTCTCTTGGATACCGATGTTGCTGAGGCGCTGGACTAGGGTGCGGTGGCAGACCGTGTGGAACGCAGCGGAGAGGTCCAGGAGGATGAGGGCCACTGTTTCCCCCTTGTCGAGCAGGGTCCGGATGTCGTCGGTGGCTGCGATGAGGGCGGTCTCGGTGCTGTGGTTGGCTCTGAAGCCGGACTGCGAGGGGTCGAGGGATCCGTTCGTCTCGAGGAAGGCGGTCAGCTGTCTGTTGACGATCTTCTCGATGACTTTAGCAGGAAAAGGGAGGAGCGAGATGGGGCGGAAGTTTTTGAGATCGGTGGGGTCCGCTGTAGGTTTCTTCAGGAGGGCGCTGATCTCGGCATGCTTCCAGCTCTCCGGGAAGGTGGCGGTGTTGAAGGAGGCGTTGATGATGTTCCGGAGTTGGGGTGCGATGGTGGAGTCGGCCTTGTTGAAGACGTGGTGTGGGCAGGGGTCGGTCGGTGATCCGGAGTGGATGGTGTTCATCGTGCGGGCTGTGTCTTCAGTGGTCACCGTGGTCCAGGTGCGAAGGGTGGCAGTGGGGGGCGTTGGTTCGACGGTTGGGTGCGTGGGTGGGGCGCCGAAGCTGTTGTGGATGTCGGCGATCTTGCGGTGGAAGAACGAGGCGAGGGAGTCGCAGAGGTCTTGTGACGGAGTGATGTCGTTGGTGCCGGTGCTGGAGTTGGAGAACTCCTTGACGATAGTGAAGAGCTCTTTGCTGTCGTGGGCGTTGTTGTCCAGTCGTTCCTTCAGGGATTTCTTCTTGGTGGTGCGGATGAGCTGGTGGTGCTTGCGGGTAGCGTGTTTGAGGGCGGTCATGTTGTCGGTGGTCCGGTCGAGGAGCCAGGCTTTCTCGAGGGTGCGGCAGGTCTTCTTGGAGTCCTTGAGGTCGTCTGTGAACCAGGATGCCTTCTTGCTTCTGGGTCTGCTGGGAGGGTTCTTTAGTGGCGCGAGGTCGTCGGCGCAGGCGGTCCCTTGGGACATAGCTGTTTGCTTTTGCTTAGCAGGAGTTTTGGCAGCTTCCTCTCTTTCCCTGCCCGCAGACATGCAGGCAGGGAAAGAGATGAAACGATTGCTCCTGCATGGAGGGAGCTGTCTTTCTAGCAGTTCCCTCCACGCAGCAGCAATGCTGGCTCCCACAGGAGGCGTAGAGCTGGCTGGGACCACGGGGTCCTTAAGGGCTCCCCCCGTGGTCCCCATCGTTCACACCGGGTGCCCTGGGCACCCAGGAGACATGGCTGGGCCCCAGGAGATGGGGTTCCGGGGCAGGAAATCGGCCCAGGAAAGGGTGCCGGCCCCTCTTCCCCCATTTGTTTATGGTCGGGCTCCAGGGGATGGGGTCCACAGGGGCTGAAAGGGTGCCGGCCCCTCTCCCCCATTGCATTAAGGCCAGGCCACAGGGATGGGATTCCAGAGGGGGGCTATGTGGCCCTCCTCTCTGATTGCATTAAAGCCGGGCCCGGGGTAATGGGGTCCCCAGGGTCGAAATCGGCCCAGAAAAGGGGGCTGCATGGCCCATCTCCATGAGCTTTTTATTAATCTACAAGGGGGCTAAGCTGACCACTCTCTATGGCCTCCAAAGAGTCTCGGGGACCTCCACCTCCCTGGGGCTTTATTTACTTAAAGAAGTAGGGCCACACAGACCACCTCCTAGGCTGTTTTAAGCCCTGGGGACCACTACCTCCCCAGTACTCATAGAATAATAGTTTGGGGGCTGCACGGACCCCCGTGCTTTAGGGACCACCACCTCCCTGGTGCAAAAATCATTAAACAACATGGGGGGCCACCCTCACCCCAGTGCCCTAGGGACCACCACTTCCCCAGAGCAAAAATAGACTTTGAAGTAGGAGTGGGCCCCGTCCTGTGCCATACACTGCCCCGGGGATCACCACATCCCTGGGGCGGCCTGTGAACATCAAATAAGGGGGTCTGCATGGCCTACCCCTCCTAGAGCTATACATGGCCCTGGGACCACCCACCCAGGGCTGGCTCCTGCCATGTTCCGGGGTGCCCACCCATGGGACATAGCGTTTGCTTTTGCTTGGCAGGAGTTTTGACAGCTCCTTCTAAGCAAAAGGAAACACTCTGGTTCCAGCTGGCGGGAGATGTCAAAGTGCTTGCGTCTGCTGAAAGCAGAGGTTTTATCTCTTTCCCTGCCCACAGACATGCAAGCATGGAAAGAGATTAAACAATTGCTCCTGCATGGAGGGAGCTGTCTTTCTAGCAGTTCCCTCCATGCAGCAGCAATGCCGGCTCCCACAGGAGGCGTAGAGCGGGCTGGGACCACGGTGGCCTTGAGGCTCCCCCTGCAGTTTCCATCGTTCACACCGGGTGCACAGGGCACCCAGGAGACATGGCTGGGCCCCAGAAGATGGGGTCCCCGGGCCCAAAATTAATCGGGTTAAGGGTGCCAGCTCCTCTCCCCCATTTGTTTATGGCCGGGCCCCGGGGTATGAGGTCCACAGGGGCTGAAATCGGCCTGGGGGCGGGCCGTGCAGCCTCCCTCCCCATTGCATTAAGGCCGGACCCTGGGAGATGGGGGTCTCTGGGGTTGAAATCGACCTGTGAAGGGGGACATGCTGCCCCCCATTGCATTAAGGTCGGGCCCTGAAAAATGGGATCCCCTGGGCCAAAATCGGCTCACAGTGGGGACGGCGTGGACCTCCTCCATCATTGCATTAAAGGTGGGCCCTGGGGATGTGTTCCCTGTGATCCAAATCAGCCCAGGAGGAGGGCTGCATGGCCCACCTCCCCCATTCATATATTACTGGATCCTGGAGGTGGGGTCCCCGGGGCTGAAATCAGCCTGGGGAGTAGGGCCCCCCAACCCCCTCTGAATTATGGTGGGCCCTGGGGAATTGGGTCCCAGGGGTCAAAAGCAGCCTGGGGGGGCACATGGTCCACCATCCCCATTCGGATGTGGCTTGGCCACTCACACAGCCACTCACAGACCCACTTAGCCACTCACAGATCCACACAGACACTCACACACCCACTCACAGACTGACTCAATCACCCACTCACAGACCCACGTAGATACTCACGCACACACTAACAAATCCATTTAAATACTCTCACATTCACTCACAGACCCACTCAGACTCACGCCCCTACTCACAGACCCACTCAGACTCACACTCCCATTCACAGAACCACTCAGAGACTCTTGCATTCACTCAGAGACCCCCTGAGAGACTCTTTGCTTCACTTACAGACCCACTTACAGACTGATGTAGCCACTCACAGACTGACTAACACACACACATGTAGGCACTCACAAACCCACTGAGACACTCTCACACCCACTCACAGACCCACTCATACACTCACTCAGACACTCAAACACCAACTCAGACACCAAGGTAGACACTTATGCAATCACTGCCAGACCCATTGAGACACTCACGCACTTACATACAAAATGAGACACTCATGCACTCACTCACACACTCATTCACACATTTACTCTCATTGCAGGTTACAGTTTGGAAATAGAATTTAAAAAATGTAGAAATTCACTGAAAAAAACAAAGGTTACAGGGACGTTATAGTTAGGTTCAGATTCCGCTTGTACAAAACCACATGAATTCAGAAGTTATAGTTATCTGAGCTAACTGTAACTTACGCCCCCACAATGCACTGCTTCTGACCTCACATATTACATGACTCATGACATAATCAGTGACATCACTGATGACATCTCAAATGACATTGGGCCAATTTACTTGATCTTGGCTCATCGTGCTCCTGGTGGTGAGCTCTAACCACCAGGGCCACTTTAACCAGGGCCTCTAAAAGGTGCACTTTGCAGGAAGCTGATGTTACTGGCTCCCAGCCTCAGACACTGTTTACCCTTCCCAGGTCCCATGGCCTTCTGGCTATCCTGCAAGGCACACAGGGTGGCAGTGGATTCAAGGTCTTCCCCAGCTGTTCCTCAAAAGGAAAAAGGGGGCCAGCACCACTGACCCTGGTGTGACCCATCTAGTCCTGGGGATCAGCTGCAGGCAAAGTACTTAGTGCATCAGGGCATCTGGGGCTTCTCCTTCCAGCTATCCATGATTCTTGTGTCACTGCCATCCAGTTCCTGGGTCTTGCTCACTACCTCTCCCTTGTGCAGAGGTTTACAGGTGTGTGAGGACATGTTTAGATGTCAGACACCCTGGACCAAAAAGTTGAGCTCAACTAACCTAATGGCGCAACATTATAAAACTTTATTTAATTTATTTTTTACCCCTGCTAAACTTTTCAACTGGGGCAAAAGAGAAGATGATAAATGTCCAAGATGCGGGGATGGACCAGCTAATCTGGTGCATATGTTTTATGATTGTGCTAGGCTACTATCTGTTAACAAGCATTTGCAATGCAATAGGTCTTGCATTTGCTATAGTTTGAGCTATTGGCATTATAAATGACAATGCCTTTTATTAATGTGTTCTGTAAACCTGCAAGCGGTGCGTAAGCACACACTTTGAACTTCTAGTTATTGCTTATGAGAAGCAAGGCTAGCAGTAACCGCGCCTCTTTTACTGCCAGCCTTCCTTCTCGTAAGCAAGGACTGTAAGTACAAAGTGCGTGTTTACGCACCGCTTGCAGGTTTTCAAAACATAAATAAAAGGCATTGTCATTTGCAATGACAATAGCTCAAACTCTTGTAAATGCAAGACCTATTGCATTGCAAATGCTTGTTTTATGTTGTTGCATGATTTACATGCACAACATTTTTATGGCGCTGCTTACGCATGGGCTGTCCGCAAGCCTGCCCCTTGGCTAAGCTCTCTTTCTTAATTGTTGACTCGCCCACTTCTACTCAGCAGGCTAAAAAGTAGAGGTGAGCGAGCCAACAAATTAATAGGGTGAGCCAAGGGTCTGGTTTGGCTTTTCGAGTGCATGCATGAGCCAAGCCCTGAAAATGTTTGCTATGTAAATCATACAACAAATATCACATATAGTATAATAAAGTCTCATGCAAATTCAAATCAAGTGAATGCTTTGATATGTCACATTATAGCAATGCACTGAAATACCTATTAAAAGTGATTGGTTTGAAACATGTACTTAGATCCACACCCCCCTCACAGTGCCATTAGAGAACTAAGAGGCACAACAGTTGTCCGTTGAAGCCTCAATGTGTCCTACATACTTGTAGAAGGAGCAACAATATAGTATATTAAAAAACACAATAGGTTTTTGTACAGCTGGTATTTTGTACTTCCGAATTTGAAGGTGATTGCAAAGGCAATGGTGTAGAAAAAGGAGGCTCAGTAAAATAAAATATTTGCCTAACATCACACAATTTGGTTAAGTGGGGAAGCCATGATTAATTCAGTTTTCTGGTTTCACTTTGATGAAATCAGCCACTAAATTATTATCTATTGGTCAATAGTTTTAACTAAAATGTTAATGCTTTGTTTTTATTTCTTTGTGGATGAAGGGTAAAGTGAGGGTTGCAGGCAGAACATGAAAGCTTGGCTCACGGTTTCAACAAGATCTTGAGAAGGGCTAGACTTCTGGCTCTAGCTTTCAGTAACTCGCCCACCTTTACTGAAAAGCAGTCTGTCCCACCAGATTGGCAGGTTGCACGGAGACAAAGGGAATCACTAAACTCACTTAGATGCAAGAATAATCAGGGACTTTCTCTGAAGATTTAAGAACATATGCAAATTCTTAGTATTATGGAAACTACCACTCACTAACTCCTATTCAAACTAGTAAACTTAGCCAGGTCTTGCACTCCCCCTCCCTGCCGGTCTGCACCTTAAACACCTAGTATTGCTTTACTAACCGAGGTACTGGGCGGTCTGTAAAATAACTACCATATAGTATAGAAAGGAATGTGCATTCCTTGAATGACATTGCCGCGTTAAATATTGTAAGAGGCAGGTGATCAGCGTCTCACTTGCGGGGTTAATAAAACACAGCATGTGTCAATATCACATCTAATGAGAGTGCCACTCTCAACATGGTGGATATGAGTGCAACATGCATACAACATTGCCTTTGATTGGCTAAAGCTTAGCAACAGCTTTGGCGGTTCGTTAATGGCGGACCAGGAAGTCGCACGGTACACAGCCGATCTGCTGTAGACCTTGTATTCCATGAACTTGCTCTCACTCCACAAAGCTTGTCGGCTCTTGGGCACGTTGCCCTACCGTCGCTCCCTGACCATGGATGAACTTCTGAGCCGCTGTGTTCCCCAGCTGCCCCTGTACGAAGCTCGGGGACGGGATCCATCACCGGCTGAACTGCAAAACCAGGATTTCATGTCCCCTTACCAAAAGATTGAGCCCGCTGACCGCTCCGGGCTCTTGCGCACCTTGGCAGCGAACTACGGACGGGAGCACGGCAGAGTGGCCGAATTGTGTGCTGCCATGCTACAAGTTCAGGACCGTGGGACTGCCGCCATGCTGCATGCTGAGGACCGCCTGCACTATCACCTGTGTTCCCGATACCGGCTGGTCTTCACGCACGTCAGTGACGCGCCCAGCGGGGTCACATTTTTATTGGACTTGAGGGCCGACCTGCTGCAAAACCTGGAGGCTGAAGCCTCCGAGGTAGCGGACCTCAAGGTAAGAGCAGGGGACTAAGTGAGAGTGGGTCATCGGAGCAGTTTACATCTGTAGGTGCTGCAGCGCATGCTTTGTCTCTTGCTCAATACGGGAGCCCGCTTTGTACCCACCCACCTGATTCGTCTGAGACAGCTCCGCCAAGTGCCTGAGCTCAGTCAGGAGCTGACTGTACTATCAGAAGAGGCGCGAACAAGCTGTTTCCGTGAAAGCGCGGGGCTGGAGGGTGGTGCTCAAACGACGCGAGACGTGCACATTGCCTGTCCAGGCGCGCGCCGTGCACTTGCACATCGCCTGTCCGGGAGCTAACATGTCCTGTCTCCCTTCGGCAAAGAAAGCGGCAACAATAGATCTCTCCAAAGCGTGCAGCGCGCATGCGCTGCGTCGCTAGGTGAGACCTAAAAATGAGATGGTAAGGTTCTGGGAGGGACTGTTAGGGCAGAGAATTAACTTATCTCCTACCCTGATGATAATGGACCACAATAATAGTTTGGATGTAGATACTGTGGAAGAATATTTTATATTTATCTGCGTAGCAGTTCTCAGGATACTTATAGCTTCAAGATGGAAGGATGTGGACTCCCCCACCTTTCAAAGGTGGATTGCATGCCTCCTAGAGGTCTATAATCAAGAGATAGCACTTTATTCATGCCGGGGCAAGGAGGCAAGAAAGTTGGGGCAGGTAATTTGGGCACCCATAGCTAGGTGAAGAGAGAACAGATACCAGCAGAAGGAGTTGAAGCGTGGAAGTGGCTTAAGCTGTACTGCTTATACAAAAAAAGGGAGGTCTCCTCACAAATCTGTTTAGGGACAAGGAGTAATCAGTATAAAAAAAGGGGGGACCCTGTTGTTACCATACAATGGTTTGTTGTCTGTATGCCACCATATACTCAAGAGATCCTTACAGTATTCTTCCACACCAGTTTGACCATATATTAAAATAAACAGCAAAAAACCTTTTCATGCATTTATATCATTTATTTCCTTTTTGCAACAAATTATACTAAACAGTTAAAGTGCCTATTTTAAAAGAAAAATTTTTTTGTATGTAAACATTGCTTATATACATGTGCATTATTCATGAAGTGATACAGTTGATACCAAAAACAGTTAAAAAACAAAGTTTGTAGATAAACAAAGTGTCTGATTCAAAGTAGTTAAAAACAAGTTTCTCGCAAGTAAAAACCAAGTTGTCGACGCAGCGTTTCGGTATTTAAAAATTGACACCTTCTTCAGGACAGGGTTCTATTTAATAAAGAAAACATGAAATTAGACTCCATTATTGTTTGACATCTTATTAACATATTTCAACATCTCACTATACTATTGGTACACAACATCATTTGTTTAGCTCTACTACTTAGCTCATATTCCATACACATTTTTACAGGCACATTCTTTTTGGGTGGTTTTATGGATCTTTGAATTATATGGGGTCAGTCAACGTATGTACATCGTCTCAAGATTACTTCAAGAGAGAAAGAATTGAGTTTCCTGGGTCTGTACAGGGTGTAGGGCAATTTATACATTTATTTCCCATTTGCATACCTTATTAGCTTGAAGCGTTTTACTTAGCATTCAGCTCTGGAAATCTGTTTTCAATTCAAGAGATTATCCAATCGGTATTCAAGATGCTTATATCTTCATTTAGTTGAGCATCTTTGGCACAAGGATCCTCTCTGTGGATTGGATCATTCATCATATTTAGATCATTATTCTAAATATTTATATACTTTCTACAGCTACCATGGTGAGGTATACATACAAGGTCCATTCATTTTACCTTTGGTTCGGAGAGGTCTAACTTCTGCCGTGGAGGACAAGGGGGCCACCGTAATTTAAGGTTGGATCTATGTTCACCCTGTGGTCTATGTTTTTCCAAAGAGAATTTCAAAGAAAGGAATGAAAAGAGGAAAAGAACCCATCAGTTTATTCTCTTTTTTTCTCCCAACTATACTGTCTCTTAACTTTTCTTGTTGAAAGACACTTACCCTTGCCATCGGGGGTTATGTTTTCAAGGCTGCACGTGACTGGATTAACACTGTGTCCCTTGCTTTTGGCGGTATTCCTCAATTTACCGTTTCTGAAATAAATCAGGTTTTTACATTACTTCACATGACCTAAGTTCTGTTTAGTATAAGTGTTCCGGTCACTTTAAATGTCTATGGTTTGTTTGTAGCTCAATATTTTAAGCATCCGTTTATTATCATTTCCCCGTGTCTACGTTAAGTTTCACCGGTTTATGGGAGTTTAATTAAAATATTCACTCCATTCTTCGCCCGCTATGAATTTGCTTAAACAACATACTATTTGCCCTTTCAAATTATGCCGCTGCTACGTGGGTAGCGTCTTATCAGTGGCATGCTCGACGTGACTGAGGCCTCACTCGTAAGACCTACTTTACTTTCACTAATGCCGGGTAGACCTCAGCGGCTGCTAGCTGTTATCCCTCGTTTCCACACGCATTCTCGCTCTTTCAATATTAAGTGCGGGAGCCGCCTGGTAGTCGCTCTTACCTTTATTCTAGGATTCGGCCTCCCTGCTCCGCATGTCCTCCTTCCGTTCGGCTGCTCAGTCCGTTTGGGTTTGACAATTATATTTTTATCCCTGTGTGCTGCGCGCGCATTTCTCTACTCTCGCGATTTTAGATGGGCAGCCTATTCCGGCGTTTTAATTGAGCGACGCGGACGGAGGACTACTCGTGTAGTTTTCTGCACATCTTTCTTAGAACTACTGTTGTAGTTTCCTCGTTATATCCGGTTCGCGTCTCTAAAAAGATAAACGCTCTGGGCTGATCTCATTGTTATTAACATTAGTTTTATACTTAGGGCTGCTCTTATTTTTATTTTTATTTCTATTTACTTACACTTTGCACTGAATTTCCTTTTATTGAATTTCCTTTTATTGATAATGACTAGAGAATGCGGTCCCAGTCTTCTTTGCAATTCAGACCGTTTTTTACTGTGTTGAAAAGGGACATGTAAAACTGTTCGCGTTTCTTCCTTTTAAGCTCCATGTTCCCTCCTCTTGAGTTCATATAGATACTCTCTACACCACACCATACCAAATCATTGGTCGTGTGTTTAGCTGACTGCCAATGCTCTGTTAGGGGCGCACCTTTTTTGTGCGTCCGAATTGCTGACTTATGTTCATTGATCCGCAGTCGGATTTCCCGACTTGTTTCCCCAATGTACATTAAGTTACAGGGGCACTTTATCATATATATCAGATTTTTTGATCTGCAATTCATGAACGATTTTACTGAATGTTTTATTTTATTACTATCAATGCAATCACCTTTTTGTATATTTTCACAATTCCCGCAGTTTCCACAGGGAAACGTTCCAGTTGGCAGGGGCGCATTGTCAATACTCAATTGTGATGTAACTCGAGTTTCTCTATATGTGTGGACTACACTATTTCTTACAGTTTGGTTGCGTCTAAACGCGTACATTGGTTTAGGCAATTTTTCTTTGTTTTTATTGGTCACCAGGTGCCAATTGTGGTTGATTATATTTTTGACTTTATTACTGATCGAGTTGTAATTTGTCACAAAAATCAGCCGGCTTTCTTTTTGTTCTCTCTGTTTCTTTTTAAAGAGATTGTCCCGGTTAAAGTACTTTGCTCTCTTATATGCGTGTCTCACCATGCGTCTGGGATACCCTCTCTCAATGAATTTCTCCATTAAAATTTTGGCATGTTTATCAAAATCACTCATTTTTGTGCAGTTACGTTTTAATCTTAAAAATTGCCCGAAGGGAATATTGTTTTTCTGGCATGGGGGATGGTGGCTGCTAAAATGTAACATTGTATTCCTATCGGTCTCTTTTGTAAACAGCTCGACCTGGAGTAACCCTTCTTCATGCTTAATGATTATATCTAGGAATGCACATTTCTGGGTGTCAAAGTGTACTGTAAATTTTAGGTTCGGGTCTCCTAAATTCAACCACAGGATAAACTCTTCCAGGGTGTCTAATGGGCCAGACCAAATAAAAAAGACATCATCAATATATCTTGACCATGTTGAGATATTTTCAAAGAATGGGGCCATGGAATTAAAAATATGGGTCTCTTCAAATTGTGCCACATATAAACAGGCCAGACTTGGAGCACAGGTGGCTCCCATGCTGGTCCCTTTGATTTGTTTAAAAAACTCCTTATTAAAAAGAAATATATTGTTTTTTAACACTATAGTTACACAGTCAATGATAAAAGTTTCTTGGGAATTGAGGTCTCTATCTAAAGGGCTTAGCAAGTTTGTGATCATCTCTATAGTGCTGTCCTGTGGGATGTTCGTATAAAGTGCCTCGATATCGAGGGTCACTAAATACTGGTTTCTAGGATCAAATGGTAGATTTTCCACTTTTTCAATAATGGCAGCTGTATCTTTGATATACGCTTTTTGTTGTACTACTAATGGCTGTAAAAAGATGTCTGCGTATTTGCTCAACGGCTCGGTTAAGGAGCCGATGCTAGCCACAATTGGCCTCATTGGGGGATCTGTGGGGTTTTTGTGTATTTTAGGCAGCCCATACAGGGCAGGGATGGTTGGATTTGTATTGAGAAGAAATTTGTACTCTTCCTCACATAATACTCCGTCTTCTTTTGCGTGATTTAGAACTTGTTGAACTACAGTTTTCAATTGTTGCCAGTCATTATTGGTCACTTTATGATAGTGATCTGTATTCTCTAGCATTTGGTTCATCTTTTCCCTATATTGTACTGTTGACATGATTATAATACTCCCGCCTTTATCGGCGGGCTTGATTGTCAACTCATGGCGGTTTTCTAGATTTTTGAGGGCCTCTCTTTCATCTTTACTAAGATTAAACTGTATCCAATTCTTGCGGTCTAGTAAGTCTGCGATACTCTTCTCTACTACCCTTTCAAAGGTCTCTATATCTTTATCAACCTGTCCAATATGTGGAGTCCAGGTCGATTTTGGTTTTAAACCTGATTTATTTATACTAGGACCTCTCTCTTTTCCTTCAAAGAAAGATTGCAGTCGTACTTTTCTAAAAAAATTTTGAAGATCCCTTTCTAAATTAAATCTATTGATGGGGGAAACTATGGCAAAACCTAAACCTTTTTCTAGAACTTTCACTTCTATATCGGTAAGAGGACTGTCAGATAGATTAATGACTGGGGCTTTTTTTGTTATGTGTCCCAGGTTTTCTGACTCCTCGTGTATGGTCTCTGCTGAAACTGAGGTTGAGGGGCATAATTCCCTCTCCCTCTGCTCCTGCCTCTCGATTGTACAAACTTTTGGCGTGGTTCTAAAAAAGAAAGAGATTCTTTATTTGGACCTGATGTACACTCCTTGTTTTTACTAGTATTACTACCAGGAGTTTCTGTCTCAGAATCTGTACTGGAGTAAGAGGTATCAAAGAACCTGACTTTTTTCTTTTGAAAATTTTTGTTATTTGGATTCTGTTGCCATGTTCTACGGTTCTGAAAAGTCTCCCTGGGACGCTCATAGTAATCTTTTTGAAGATATGGATATACATGCTCGGGATTGTATTTAGCGACGTCTTTACCAAATTTATTGCTTTTTTTATTAAACAAATAGTCCCTGTATCCATCTACATCATTCTGGATGTCTTCCAGTTTTTTCTTGGCGTCTTCTAGGGCATTACTTTCTAGCAATTTCTCCTCCAGGTCTTTAATGTCCTGTCTTTCAATAATTAAAATATCAGTAGCTGTCTCTATTATTAAAAGCATCCAGTCACGGCTGCACCTATTGGCTACACGTGTCCAGTTCTCTATAAATTTCAAATTGTTTATGAAGATTCCGGGTTCATTTGTGACTTGAAGACCCTTAGGGATAGTACCTCTTTTACAATAATCTATAAGGAAATCCGAGTGTAACTCGGTCCTTACGACTTTCTTTTTAGCGTTCCATAAGGTCCGCCATTCCTCTTCATTGTCGTTATCAATCCTGACTGTAGAGATATTTCTAACAGTACCATTGATGATTTTATTAAATTGGTCATCATTGTAGCTATGTGTTTTCAAGCCTTCCATAATGGCTTTATGAGTATAAATACTCAGAGGTTGACACAATACCTCCCCGGTTAACAAACCGTGGTTAAAGATTATACAAAAAAAGGGAGGTCTCCTCACAAATCTGTTTAGGGACAAGGAGTAATCAGTATAAAAAAAGGGGGGACCCTGTTGTTACCATACAATGGTTTGTTGTCTGTATGCCACATACCCCAAAATAATAGGCTATAATAGGCTTCTGGCCGTTGCTGCTATTGAGATTTTATCACTCTATGTATTCATTTTCCTCTGTATTGTTGTGCCTTATTCATTATGCTCTTTACTAACCAACAGATATTACTTTTTTGCAAATGTTTCCTTTTGTATATAGACATTTCAAATAATCTATTGCCTGTACATACATGAAATGTTGAATAATAGTGTAATTGGTTTTAATGGGTGTATTAAAAAAAGACACCCTGTGCCAACCTTAGAATGATTCATCATCATTCCATCCCTGCCCAAACCCTCCTGCACAGCATTCTGGGGCAATCCAAAATAGTAGAACCCTTCTTCCACTGGTCAGAGCTCTTGTTCCGACCCAGAGGTGTGGCTATGATAATGGGCAAAATTTCCCTTGTGATTACTCCCAACCTGTTCTGGGGTAGCTCCCCCTCTCACTGGTTTTGGAGCAAAGTTGGCTAGAGCGACAAAGTAAGGTGGCAGGCCTGGTGTCAAGTTCATCTGCTTGTGACAGAGAAGGCCACATTGAACATAATCCAGTTAACGGGCACAGTGCTGTGGCCAGCCTGTCAAGGGAAGGCCAGCACCTGCATCACCCAACTTGTTTGTCGTCTGGGACGAATCCACATCTCACCACCGAGAAGCCATCCAGCCATCAGATGACCGTTGAATACTTACAAGCTTTAGGTACAAAAAGTGTACATTTTTAAAGGTGCCTTTTGCTCCATAGGAAGAAAAAATGTGATTTCACT
Organism: Lissotriton helveticus; assembly: GCF_964261635.1. Lineage (NCBI taxonomy): Eukaryota > Metazoa > Chordata > Amphibia > Caudata > Salamandridae > Lissotriton > Lissotriton helveticus. The sequence goes on from NC_136063.1 coordinate 1,020,685,296, forward strand.
ATTAAATTGGATAGTGGATAACTATGAAAAGATGTCCTTGAATCATATCTCTTGCTTCTACCAATCCAAATGTAATACTTTTTAAATATAACAGTGTAAGCTAGTGTTTCCCTTGGGAAGCAGCCAGCCTCGTTACAGTGAAAATAGCTTTTGATGATATTTTACTGTTAAGGACATGTTCAACTTTCATTTCTACATTTCCTACTGTTAAGTTTCACACACCCGGTGTTTATGAGCAATAAGGTCTACTTAGGGGAAATTTATTAATATTTAAAAAGGTTTTTAGTCTGTCAAAAGGGGTTATCTGGCCAGATCGAATTTGCAGTTTAAAGCTGCAGCAGTCATGTTACCTATGTGCAAGTACCTGGTTAAGCACAAAGGTGGTTTCTCACGTGCATCCTACACACACGTGTGCACAGGCATGTGCACGTGTTTGCATGAACCAGCACAGTGCCCCTCACCCTAGTTGTGCTGCTGTGCCCTTATCTTAAAAAAAGCAGACACTGGTGGGAAACGAAAGCATTCCCATTATCATGAAACTACTGTTAGTAAGACTCAGGTAGTGACACCCCCCCACACAGAAGGTCCAAAAACCAGGAGATCAAAAGCAAAAGAAATCCTGGCAGACTGAATGGGCGAAACCCATTTGCAACATTGAAGGCCGAGCAGTTCACACAACAATGTTTTTAAAAAATGATAGCAAAACAAAACAGGCATTGAAGAAGCCAAAAGATTGAAAACCAACCCCAGATTAATTGGCTGTGCTAATGGTTGTTACTTATGTTGCTGAAAACAGCTGTTGGAAAATTCACCGACCCAAGAAAAGGCACCACATGAGAAGAAAGTCAGAGTAACTAACGTTTTGTGAGCTTTCTTTGTGTGTTTTCAGAGTTATTAACAGAGCAAGTCACCTACTTCAAAACCATGCTGTTTTAAACAAAAACCACAGGTTTGGGGACAAATCACGCATTTGCAGACCTTTGACATAATTATTCAATCTTTTAACTTATCTGCGCCAAATATGGCATGCTGAACTTTGAACTATGTTTCCCCTGCGTTTCTTTAATTGTTGGCTCAAACCAGTCAGGGGTCAAAGTTACTAAGGAGCACAAATGCAATTTCATATGGGGTGAAGTGTTAACCATATAACATAAAAACAAAATATTTGCAGATTTTAAAATAAACCTGATCAGCAGTGAATCAAAGTGGATACTGTAAGTGGTGTGATTTGAGACACATTCTGAGGAGCAGTAGTGGTAAATCTTGTGACGATAGCTGCACAGTTTAAACATGAAGAACGCCAATCATAAAGCATTTTCGACTCCTTGTGGTAATATAATAGTAAAGATTACGTGTACGCTGAATTAATGGAGTTTGCAGACAGAAATATGACTATAAATGGGCAGTAAAAATCAGAACAGACAGAAGGATCTTCATTAAATGCTTTCTATTTTGTCTTTTTCTTCTGAAACCACTGATATTTTAATTACTAACGCAGAGTAAGGACATGTGGGAAAAATATATTTAGGATGTAAAAACTTCTAAATAATTCCATTAGTACTGTGCCTGCATTGAAAAGTGTAATAAATAATTTCTTCAAGTCTCATAATGTCATTTTCCTTCTGTGGCTCCATTTCAAACAACCAAATCAAAGCATTTAGATAACATACCAAAATAGTGTGCCAGGAATCCGAGTTGGAAGGTCTATGGGTACAAAGGAGACACTGAGCCCCATTTGTAATAACAGGTGTATTTCGCCACTGGTGTACTGGGATTCTAGTGTTCCAGAGCCCTGGATCCCTTTACATGGAACCAGGTTTCCTTTTTCGGCTCTTCGCTCTCAGGCTGGAGAGGCAGTGCAGTCGAAGGCTTACTCCAGGGTGGTACTGAGGGCTATAGGCTCAGCATGAAGAGATGCCACATGCAAGCAATCACTGTCCAGTCAGTGCCTTTTCTTATAAAAATAAATAGTTCTTTATTACACACATGACTAAATACTACGAACAAATGTAAATCGAATGGCAGGAAGCTGTGCCTATGGTGACAATCTCTAAAGGGTCTCACAACAAACAGTGGGTGCACCAAAAAAACCCTACAGATCAGGTAAATTCTTAAATATACCACACACAAAAGATGATGAAAGGAACACTTGAAAAATAGTCTGTAGTTGCTTGTCTTCCTTTCTGGGGGAGACTTCACCTGGATGGACTGTTCTCATGAGGAGCAGGGACAGTACTGATTTGCATAAGGTGGGTCTCTATCTAGAGAGGTACAGTGACTAAAACACAATGGGTTGTAATTCTAACCGTGCGGGAGCTCAGGCTCCAGTGGTCATGCCAGTTTCCTGCTCGTCTGATGCTCTTCTCTCTTTGCCAGCTGGCCCACTGCACACTCCAAACGATGGCAGAGGAACAGGGCTTTCTTCTCTCCAACTCCAATGCAAGAGAGTGCCACATGTCTCTGTCAGCCAGAGTGAGTCCATGCCTCATATACCATTGCAGACATGTCCTGTGGCTCCAGGGCCTAATGCATTCCCCCACTCCTGGGGCACTAGCCCTTCATGGGAGTTGAAAGATGATGAGTGGGTCACATGCACTTACTGGGTGATTTTATCCCCTGGCCCTCCCAAGGATCAAAGGGAAACTGGGTCGGGGTAACTCTACATGCAGCTTCTCTCAAAGGTGCTCTCGCAGTTAAGGGCTCCTTGCAGTGCTTGGGTTCATCTCTTGACTCAGTATGGACTCTATCAGTCCAGAGACTTTACAGAATGGTCCACAAGTGTATTTTCAATTTATAAAGATGTCTCAGGCAGTGAGGAAAAGTGTGCTTTCGTCCTAGTGGCACTCTTCAGCCACCAAGCAATTTTGGGTCTTCTAAACTCTAAACATGTAGTAATGTTAAGGAACTTGATTCTCGACTGCTCTCCCGCTGATAAGGGAAAACTCTAGGCCTGGCCTCCTGCCCTATAGCTCCTAAGAGCCTGCTTGAGGCCTCTTTTGCATCTCTGGCACCAAGCTCCCTCTTTCAAGCAGCAGTGGCTGTGTAGGACCTATGAACTGCTCCTTTGTCTGGGCTCCTACTTATCCTTTTTCTTGGGTATCCCTCATCAGCACCCTGGAGTCCTCCAGGCAGGTTTCCATTTCTGCTTACAGTCCACAAACTTCATGGCCATCTGGTCAAGATGCCTGTGAGTCTGGCAGAAGTTTGTGGTCCCCTTTTTTGGGTTGCCTCACAGAGGACCAATCCATAACACAGACGTTCCAGGAAATCTTCACCTCCACTGTCAACCCGGAATGTCCACCCCACTAATATCCCCCAGAGGGAGTGGGAAGGCCAGTGCCACTGGCCCTGGAGACAACTACTAGTCCTTGAGTGCCAGCTGGAGTCAGAAGTTCTTAAGTCCTCTTTTCACTTGGGTGTTGGAAGTCCTTGAGTCCTTGACTTCAGCAAGAGTCAGGAGTACCTGAGGTTGTTTTCTGAAGCAGCAGTCTTCTCTCTTCCAGGTGGAGCTTCTTTTTCAGAAGTTGTTTTTTCCAGGACCCAGAATGTCCTTAAAATTCTCCTCCTTCTGGTGGGGCTTTTATGTGGGTACACGTGTGCAACCAGTAGCTGACACATCATGACCCCACCCATGTCCCACCTCTCCTGCATAGCAACACAGACCTTTTTAAGATATATATTTTAAGAGGTCAGTAGCCACCACTCTCTGAGAGCCTTAAGCTCTGCAACTTACTGACTGGCATAGCAGGCAGGTCCATTCAATCCAAAACATCATAGGAGAGTGCCTCCTGTGAGTGGTGCTGAAGGTTTGGCTGCCTCCATTTGCTTCTCTGGGAATGGGCATGTCCAGTTTTGCCAGGCACTGTGAATGTAATTAGCCTATGCAGATTCATCCCCCTTCTACTCACAGGAATCCCATCTGGATTGGCCTATTGTGAAGCCTTTGATTTACCTGATGAGTGATTAACTTGACCAAGCATGGTAGCTCAAAGCCCATATGTAATTAAGGGCTAACTCAGAGAAATATGACCTAAGTGAATGTACACAGAGGAGTGCAGATATAACCAAAATAATTTTATGTTTGGAATGCAGACTTTTGTTTACTTATAGAGATATGTTAAACCCTTCTCCAGACCAGCCAATACAAAGTTGGTACTTTGGTGCAGCTTTTGCTTAGAATATACATACAGTAATGACCAACAGTCGTTCAGTGAAGCACTACTGACATGCTATACTCTAAAGAAAAGGGAACATTTTTGGAATGCCCAATTAAATAATAAGACCTGTACAAGTCTTGAACAATGTATTCATTATTAATGTCTCATCTGTGACAGACCACATGAGCGACAATACGGGGCTACGTTAGACGATAATCCCACTCACTATGCCTCTGTGTGCGCACATATAATACATTTCAACCAGTCCATAGCCTCTTACTCTACCTGTCATTGGCGTTTGGCACTCAAAATCATTTTACCAGAGTTTACAGAGAGTGAGACTTCAAAATAGTAGAGATTTCAAAAATTGGGTGATCATAGAACTAAACAATATAGGTGGTCTAAATTGGTCAGAAACATATTCCTGACACATTGCAGCAAATAACTCACAAAGAAAAATATCTTAACATTATTTCTATCTCTTTTATCTACAAATAATATTAGTGTCACAATAATAATGCTATGTTTGGCACTGGAATGATACTGCTGATACAATAACAATACTCTTAGGTGTGTTATCAATTTGCCTTGCAAACATTTTGAATTCTAATTGTTTTATGTAAACTATTGATGGTGTATCCATTTTTGTTACCTAGTCTCTGCACATCAGGACTCAAACATTTGTTTGATCCTTTATAGAACTTGCTCAATATGATTAACTTTTATTGTACCAATTTTTTCTCAAAGTGTGCCATTTTCATGCACATTTGATCAAATGAACAGAGGTAAGAAACACATTATGTGACCAAAAGGAGTAGATTTTAAGTGGGCACAGTATACATTATGTCCCCAGCAGATCTGTATGCACTGAAATCATTGAGCAACAGACTGGAGAATGTGGCTTCCTTTATTTGCCCTAGTGTCTGCTTTGGGATGAGAGGCCTGCCCTAATATTTTCAGAAGAGAATAAGCTAGTCTGAATGCACCAATAAACATGATTGGAACAATGGCCGCAAGAGCCACTCCCTATTTCGGTCCAGAAATTCTAACAAGCTGCATATGGGTGGGAGAAATCTAGTATTATAAAGTTTTCTGATGTCATTTGTGGGAAGAACATGAATATCCCTGACATCTACTATAACCCTAGCTTTGGTGATTGTAACTTTTCCACCATGGCCAGTGTCGTAGCAAGGATGTCACCGGTCCTAGTAAAAGTGATGAAAATGGTTGACAACTGGTTTGGTTGTACATTACTTCACTAATAAGGGTTTAGTTGGCTCCTCAGGCCAGTAGGCCCCAGTTTCACTGCACCTGCTGCACCATTGATAGCTTTGCACCTAACTGCACCTATGTTTGTTCAACTAATGGAAATCCACAAGGGAAGAATGGTGCAATAGTTTTTTTTAATTGCGTTGTACATTGGTGGCTGTGGTAATTTGCTAATTTTCAAACTGCCTACTCAAGTATAGCTCCTCCTATGAAAAATCCACTCTATGAAAAGTGCGTGGTAAACAAATTACTGATTATAACTTTGAATTAAAGAAGGACTGTAGGGAATCAGTAAATGGTATTATTCAGGAGGAGTAGACTTTATTGTTCAATAAGATATATCCGCTGCACAGTCTCATAAGTGAGTGCCAGTAGAGCAGTTACCAAATAAACCATGGACAAATCAGAGATTATACCCCCCTTATTAGAATCAGGAAGCATCAATTACATCTCTGTTGCAGTATTTTATGACCACATGTCCTTCATTCAGTGATAGGAAAGTCATGCAGGAGATGATCCTATTTGAATGTGTAGATTAAAGAGAAAACTTTTAGGTCTGTCTTGAAAGTATTGAAGTGAAGGATTCAAGCTGAGACTATGTGGGATAGAGTTACTTAACCTGGATCGACTCATCAAGAAAACTTGATTTAGAGTTCCCTATTTCTAGGTTGCTTGTATTTCCAGGAGGAGGGAGTCTGCCCTTAGGGGTGACCTTGAGTCACCTTATGTAATCAGTTTATCAGGTAGATATTTTTTTTTTTTGTGAATAGCCTTATGAACTATGCATGCCATCTTGAAATGTCTTCTCAACTCCACGGGATGCCAGTTTAGAGAGAGTAGAATGGGGACTGTATGATCAGATCGAGGTGTTAGGCGAGCAGCAGCATTGAGGGCTGGTTTGAAAGTAGCAGGCGAGTATTTAGAATACCCTTGAGAAAGTAGAAGCCGCAGAGCATCATCTAGAATGAGGGTCTTAATTCCACAAAGGAGTCTGAGTTGGTAATGTGGCCCTTTTGCTTGTGGGCTAATGTGAATCTGAGATTAAAGGTTTTTTTTCATAAGTAAAATTTAATTATTTAGTATTGGCTTCATAGTCAATCTATTGGCAGCCAAACAAAAGACTGATTTAAAATATACCCCTAATTTTGGCTCAGTCCCAGACAGATTTTCTGGGCTATTCCCACCTTATCTCTATAGTTGGTATCCTTACTCTCCCTCATTATTTGTTTCAGCTGAAATATAAATGAGAAACACAGGCGTTATGTCTCTCTCCCGTCAAGGCTCCTCCAGCTGCAATTCTCTTCATTTGCCTCTTTGGCAATAGGCTAACATCAGAACATTTCAAAACTGAAGATCTATCACACCAGGCAAGCTTTTGATCTTGAATGTCCGTTCTGCCTGTATATCAGGCTCACTATGGTTTCCATTGGCTAGATGACTGAATTATGAAAAAAAGTAATAAACTGGAGAATATTCTGGGCTCCGAAATGAGGCGCACGCCAGGCATTGCTTACATTTAAATACTGGTGGCCATAGATTATATTTTACTCAATGGGGATCTGGCTACTGAGCCATTGACGAACCTGTTGGTGCAATATTTGCCCATGATGGGCACAGGGTCAAATGTAGTGCACTGGCTGGTGGAGGCACTTCTCACACACACGCTGAGACCAATGACACGACCTAAGGACAGATGGGAGGCAGATAAAGGTCGGCCTTGGAACTGATCTCAGCGCCAGAATACCCGCTGGGTGACAGCTGCGCTTAATAAGCATTAAAATACATAGATACAAGTAATGGGATGCTATATTGGAGGGTGCTAGGAACATGAGGTTCAGGCTCATCCAAACGTACATTACACAAAGGGCATATCTCTCGCCTGACTTGATCAACAGGTACTTCCACGTCCGAATGTCCACGTTGTCAACAAGTGGATGCAGATCTGCTCCACATGCTGTGGACCTGTACATCCCTGCAGCATTACTGGAGGGAGGTGGTCACAAGTCTGGCTTCATGCACAAACACGGACATGCCACTGTCGTGGAAGGTGTGCCTTCTTGGGCTGTACGCCAGATCAAAATTTAGGGACCTGGGTCTCATTATTGCAAAACGTCTCAAAACTGCTAATCTATAATTTTTCATTACATTTTGCATTTACAACCAGGCTCTAACTTCACATTAGAACGAAATAGTTTTTCAGTCAGTGGTCCTGTTTTAAGTGCATGATTTTCCGTTTTTCCAATGTTTAACAGCAACCTAGCTTCTATACTGGAAGTAACATTATATATCTTGGCACAGTGAAAATTCTTTTCACAGCAGAATCCAAAACTCAGTGTGCATGCAGATGGCATCAATCACTTTTCCGAACTGTAAGGAAAAATGATCTCTTGAGGCCAGTGTCAAAATACCTGACAAGTTGATGTGGGACTAGAAATACTACACTGCGCTGTTTTAAGGATACATTGTTGATTTAATGAATGAAAAGCAGCTTGAGAGGCTCTCTGGATTTTATGTTGGCAGCCGTTCTTTCATTCAAGAAAAGCAATAATATTACTTGCCCTTGACGTGCCTTTTTTAGTTTATGTATAATCATAAGTCGTAACCTTCCAAAGACGTCACCCCTTGCGTTTGTGCCCTTACTGTTTTTGGTGTAGTTAAATATAGTGATGTAGATGAGACATATCACCCTCAGGTGAGACTCTGACAAGAGTTTAGGTAAAGGAGGCACGCTACTGAATCAAGGAGACTCTTCTGAAATATCTCTTCCTGTTCTGCTATTGGTTATCTATTGTTTAAGGTAGAGGAATGTATAGCTGTGAGCCAAAGTTCTTATGGCTGTCGAGAAGTTTACTGTGGCTTGGTAACACTTCTAAATTCTTAAGTGCTTAGGGGCCAACATTCTATCTTCGAATCAGTGCGCTGCCTTCCTCATTGCCTGTTATAACGTCCTGTAACAAAGCACTTCATATCCTGTTTCCTGTTGTTTTTTGCTTCCTAGATTATGGGACCATTAAAAAGGTCCTTGCGCCTGTGAATCAAACCGCTAGCAGCTGCCTGCTGGAGGAAATTGAACTCTTCCCGCGGAAGCAGAGAGAGCCAATCCGGAGACTGCAGATCCTGCACAGCCAAAGTGTCCTGTTTGTGGGCCTCCAGGAGCACGTGGTGAAGATCCCATTGAAGAGGTGCCCGTTCTACAAAACCCGCCGGTAGGTGTCTGTTGAACACAGCAGCTTGGCTGTGGTTTCAAGTGCTTAGAGCCTGAGCCATGCACAATGATCTTTGATACATTTTGTGGGGTTTCTATATAGGTTAAATGGCAGTAAGCGTTGCTAAGAGTCACCGCATGGTGTAGTCATTGTGGATTTTAAGAGCCAATTGGCCTACTCTCCAGTGGAAAATTAGCCTAAGCAAACGGTGCCCAATTTGGGGGTTTGAGAGCACTGACAGATGTTCAGGATAAACACTGAAGCCTAATTCACAAAAAGTGCAAGAGTTCATTCAGAGCTTTCTTTGCCCAATTGATTCTACTTTTGCAGTTTTTCAGAAGTCACAGGCATTTCACTAGTAAGTTTGGAGAGCCGCGCTGCTAACAGATTTCCCAGGAATACTGGTGGGGTAGTCAGGTGCCATTCCTCAAAGCTGGCATTCCCACAGTGCAGAAATATGCACACAGTACAAGTATGCATTGTTCAAATCTAGTGACTATGCAATTGCACATTATTTCTATTTTTGCTTCAAGAGGGAAGCATTTACACGCCCACAAAGTCTGGATGGCTGTGTTCCATTCCCACTCTCATCATGGAAAAGGATTTACTCCAACTACTTGAGGGTGCAAATACATGGCTATTTCTAAGGTCTGAGAGGGGTTTGTGTAAGCTCACACCTCTAAAGTTTATGGGCATACACAAACTCACAAGCCTAGCCACACCTTGAAACGACTACTTCCCACCCCATCTACCTGGGATTTACACCTAACTTACTGTACGCTATTATGGTGTACAATTGCCCAGGGATACCTGCTATGGGAAACATCCTTAACAACGCGGTCAGTACACCGCAATGCTGTTACATCGCGGTCGTTACAACGACCGCATGTAACAACGCTATGCCATTACAACGCAAGTCTTTACATCGACTTACGCTAGATGGCGTGCTAACATTAAAAATTGTGTAGTTTACTATCCCAACACCTTCCCTACTGATAAGTGGACTGAAGTTGGAATAGTAAATGACACTTTTTTAATGTTAGCATGCCACCTAGCGCAAGTCGATGTAAAGACTTGCGTTGTAATGGCATAGCGTTGTTACATGCGGTCGTTGTAACGACCGCGATGTAACAGCATTGCGGTGTACTGACCGCGTTGTTACATCACACATCCACCTGCTATGTATCATTTTGTGAATACCTGGAGTAGAAATTCAGTCATTTTCATGCCATAAACATTATGTTATGGTAATAAAGCCTTTGTCAATTGAGTTCCGATCACGTAGATAATTCGCATTTACATTACTTGGGAATGATTTTCAAAGCCATTTGAACATTTCAGTGCCACTGACAAGTGCAAATGTAATTTTTGGTCAGGGTTAAAGACCGCTTTAGCTGTCTCTCACACCTCATGCAATCAATATTCATAAAAGGCTCCTACAGATATGCATAGAGAGATTGTTTTTTCCGACTATCTTCCTCTATTGGCCTGTGCAAGTGCCATTCACATTTTGCTTATGCCCATCACAGTATACAGCAGGCGTTGGTTCTCTTGCCTTTTAATTTTCCCTGATCACGTGTGGACATCCAGCCAGTAAGATCTGCACTTCAGTACCAGGATTGTCGGCCAATAGTTTACTGTACCAATGCATTTTTATTTCCATTCTTTGTGCTTTTTTAATCATTCTTCGGTGTTTACATTTTGTTACAACCATTGACATATCTTTGATGTGCATTAAAAATACAAAATAAACACTCTACACATCTACCATTACTTTATAAAAAAATACATTTTATATGAAATGATATTCAATAATTATTATTAAATGCAAGTTTTTTATTGCAAGCATCTAGCCACCAGTTTTAGTTAGTGGCATATTTTATTTTCATTTTGTTGCATATCATTGCTCTGGCTAGTCAAAGCCATAGCTATAGAATATGCCAGTGCTTCTGTGTGAGGGTTGAAAACCTTTGTAGTTTGAAGGAGTAAATCTATTTACAAGGTGGGAAACCTTTAAAATTGGTGAGGTGTATTGGAAGGAGTTTCTCTGTGGAGAAAAATATTGCCATCAAGTCAGGAAGGGTAGTTATGGGGCTTCTTTTTAGCAAGAATGATTTGGCAAAAGACAGACACACTAGTGAGCAGACACCACTGGACAAGACACACGTATCGACATATTCTGATATATTAGTCACCTTCAGATTGAAATACTTTTATGGTAGCCTATCCCCTCGATCAACTCAAGACTTTATCAAAGGAGTGCTTCTCAAGTTCAGATAGACTGTGGGTGCTTATGGTGCAATTGGCTGTCTGATGTGACAGATCTGAGGTTAATGCAGTGCTCTTGCAGATAATCATTTTGCTAAACTGGTAGTTCAGCTTCATCCTGGTGTCTTAATTGGTCCTCAGAAGAATTTCAATGTTATAGAGTGGTAAGGCTTTACTGATATCAGTGTGGAGGGTCTCTGAAAACTGATCGCTGGAGTCTTGCAGTTAGTGATGTGTGATCATTTGGTTCAAGTCAGGCGACAGTCATTATGCTGCTCTCCTTATGACCAGTTTTCAGTGCAACACTTGTTCAATGTGTGCCAGTTCTCATCACACTCTTTCTATTCCAGTTTTTCACATTATATGTTTAGATAAAGTATGGTCTTCAATCATAAGCCTCTGGCATACCTCTTGAACCCTCTGTTCTTTTGAACCTGGGCAGAAAGTATTTCTTCAGGTTTTTTCTCATATGCGACATCAACAACAAGCACAGCTTCTAAAAAGGCATTGGGGCGAATCAAGAAACTAGTGTACTTACTACAACAGCTGTTCTGCTTTGCATCTATGAAGGCCAGACTTTCTTCTTGATCCCAAAATGCTTCAGTATTTGTGATCATAGCTTGCCATGTCTATAGGAGAAAACCCTAATTGTCAGCAAGAAGCAGGGCGAGGTGCGAGCTAATGCAACGAGAGCCAGAGATCCGAGCTTGGCCATCTGAACACAGTACACGGCCATATTGGATAATGAGCATCAGAATGGACATTCTGGGTTAATACATTCCAGCAAGGCGGTTTACCGTGAGGTTAGTAAGCACCTGTAGACCATTGCCCCAGTCAGGAGAGTATCTATTTCTTCTACGTGACTGAATAGTTTTAATCTATTATAAAGCTATATCAATATGCATTCACATTCAAGAGTATTTGATAAAAGGATATGTATCCTTCAGAAATGGTTTACACTATTCCTAAAGACATTGTAGAGGTTTATTGATAACCTAGCTTGCAAGGATTTACTGAATACTGAAAAGTTTGTCAACTTTTAAGATGAAGTCAAAGTCAGTGCTCAATAGAATAGTGTTTTTTGTTCAAAACCAGACTACGACGTCTTCTAATAAAATACCCAGGTTTACCCTACTCCGTACTTTCATATGCATCTGGCACTATAAGTCTTTATTGTATGTTAGTAGGGTACACAGAAACACCAAGGGTTGCAACTTAATGCCATTTGAGCTATTCACAAAGGTAAAATACACTGGTAAGTAAGCTACACGTGCAACTTTACTCTTACACTTTTGAGTAACTTTACTATATTACGATATTCACAAAATCCGACTGTAAGTTTACTGCAGGCTTACTCGTCTTTGCCCCCTGAAAAAGGGGGTGGAGACAAACGTACAAGTGTAAATTATAAATTAAGTAAATGTTTCATTGCTTAATTATTTAAAATCCTTACAATCATAGTTATGGAATAAAAGAAGTGAAAAGTGCATTGAGATTCAAAACTAAAATGTAAGTGTATATCCACAAACATTAGTCAGTGCAAAGTCTCAGCATGAAAGAGGATACACAATTGGAACCCTCACAAATACAAATTCATTATTGCAAGTTACTACAGCCATAGAAGAAACGGTCATGAGTCCAGCCCCATACATCACCAACTAATGATACTGCAAAATACTACATATTTGGCGAGATCGTGTATGTGAAACCACCGATCAGAATTTTTGAAGAATGTGTGACTGACTATAAGGCCGACCCCTCCTTGTAATCCCATGAGGCCTCGTATAAGAAGAACTATACTGAAGAGGCCTCTAAGGAGGTTTTCTTGAGATATGTAGCATGCAAGAACGACTGCAAGATTATAAGTGGAATGGCACTGAGTACAGTGCACTGATCGAATAATTTACAAATAATATGGTGCGTAGGGATCCAACTACCCGGTTCTGATGAAAGCCTGACCTAGTCAGGCTTATCTAAACTGAAACATGTAGACCTACCTTAGATGCAGTGGCATAGCTAGACCTATGGCCGCCCATAGCGGCCCCTGAATCTGCCGTCCCTCAAGCTGTGTGTAAGAGGGGGGGGGGGTTTGCTGGCAATTTCCTGCAGGTGGGAGCGCCCAAAATTCATGCCGCCCGGGGGGTAACAGAATCCCCCCTTGCTATACCACTGCTTAAATGTAGGAGGGCGAAATGGCATCCAACAGTATCGTCTCATGTTTTTAATTGTGCTAGGGGTCCTACAAAATTAATTAAAAACTCTTAGAGATATTTTAGAATACCTCGAGGGATTCTAATTTTGAGATTCCTCCGAAAATCAATAAAGAGCTACCATGAATTTCAAGGTTGAGCCCACCCAGCTACCCTCTTGTATCTGAGCGAGGACTCGGTGAAGAAGGATGCTACTAGAGAAATCACAGTGGGTGACAGCCCTTATAAATAATCATGAGGATTTACTGGGAAAGCACATAGTGGTGGCTGTCCCCTGAAACAGTGTATTCAATCCCATTTGATTTATTGACATACGATATTGGAAGCAGAGGGAATTTACTAAAAAGCTTCTGTCTATTTCATTATGATTACTAGCCGAGAAGCAAACACCTTAGCAGTGCAGTGCGTTTACACATTCTACATTCTCTGTTTCATATGCCAATCAGACTTTGACAGCAAGTGGCAAGGAATAAATAGCTCAAAGGCACACAATGTATAAATAAGCCTGATGAGTTTATTATTCGGTAAATGAATAGTGTGTTCGCAGTGCAGCTTTCAAGTCAACATTCTCCCCTTTACATTAAGGAAAAGCTTGCAGCAGAGCAATTATAATGGGGCTAAACAGAAATAAAATATGGCGCATGTCAATTATTAGGTAACAGCAGATGGTGAAACATTAAAATGTGCAGGAACGTATCTTGTAACTGTTCGGGTTTATTAATATTTTTTACCTGTCCCTCTCAGAAGGATTTACAGTTATTCATTGTTGGCACACACCGTTAAAATATAGTTCAAATTATTAGTTTATCTAGCAATAACTGGTAAAATCTGATCCGCTTCATTCACAGATATTATTTTTTAAAACACCAGCAGTAAAAGCAATTATCTGGACATTTTTGATTTTAGAGAAATAAACAATATTCATTTAAATCCCATATGGTCATATAAAATGTGCAGATCTTCACTCACAGACTTCATTTTTTTAATGCTTTAGTAAAAGCAAAGGTTTGACTTTAGGGCAGATGAACAGCCTATGGTTTAAATCCGGGAGGGCCAGAGTACAAGAAGTGCACTCAGTCCTGAAATTGTTTGCCGGGCCATGCTCTCACTGTGTGCTTTATTCTACGACAGCCTGATTTAAAATTGATATAAATACAAAAGATGCACATCTTTTATCATTGATTGTGTGAAGATAAAGTTACCGGTTTTAGACAAAAGATTAACCTGTAACCAGTTGCTGTTCTTTAAAAATACCACAGTAGGTGCAGTCAGAATAAAAACTCTGGGCCTCATTTATGAGGCTATGCGTCACTTTTACGCCACTGGTGCGTCACTTTTTGTGACGCACCAGTGGCGTAAAAAATGCACCTTGTTGCGCCATATTTACAAAGTGACGCATCGAGGTAGATGCGTCACTTTGTAAACCCCTGTGCCACATTATACCTGCGCCAGGTAAAATGTATGCAAGGGGGCGTATTAATGCAAGAAAGGGTCGTAGAAGTGACGCAGTGAAATCTATGTGATTTCACTGCGCCACTTCTAGGACACAAATGCGTCAATTTCTTACGCCTGCCTCACAGCAGGCGTAAGACTGACGCAGGCCCTTTCACATGTGGCTTGGCCCATGTGAAAGGATACATTGCTGGAGTTGCGTCACTTTTGTGACACACTCCAGCAATGCGCCACTTTTGCGCCATACAGATACGTCAGAAATACTGACGTATCTGTAACTCCTTGCGCAATGATGCGTCATACTGTAACTATGACGCATCATTGGTGGTGCAAGGAGGGCGCAGTGAAAAGTGACACATCGCTGTTTTCACGCAGAGATGCGTCACTTTTCATAAATGAGGCCCTCTATTTCCTTGTTGCTCTTTCAAGACTGAGATTAGCTGGCAGATTATGAATGAGGTTGTCTGTCGGAGTTTAAAGGTTTCATCCATCGACAGGCACAGATTTGCCATCAATTTCGAAACATGCCCACTGAACTAAATAATATCATTATATAAAAGTGATCAGGGGCTTCATGTTTCTGTTGTGCACCATGTCCACCAAGACCAGAGGATTTGACAGTTAACCTTGCGTTTCACAACATTTAGACAGGAGTGCTTCGACACATTTGTAATAGTTATTTGCTGATATTTCCTTATAGTGTCCTAATTACATACTCCCGATACTGCAGGGCATCCTGCTTCATGTAAACAATAGGCGGAACTTTGTTTTGGTATCCAGTCTTGAGTGCCTCTAGATTCCTCTCCCCACCATTGTAGAACAAGCATTGGCAAAGCCAACTGGTTTTACCTAGTTCACCTATTGGCTTTGGCAGTACTTTTGCCGTTGCTTCACAGCACTGGAATGTAGGAAAATGCTTTGGCGATGCTGGGCAACGTTATGGAAAAAACAAATACAAAAAAATAATTCAAAAGCTTTGATGATGTGGGCATGTGCGATGACAAACAGGAGCATAGATCACCATGCAAGCGTGCCCCAGCATCATAATGAGGATGCCTTTACCTTCACATTTTTAGGGGGATCCAAGATGATAGATGTAACATGGATCAGTAAAAAAAAAAAGGCAATAGGTTCCAGAAGGTTTTGGGATGCCATGGAGTAGTGAGTGGGAAGGGGAGAAATTTAATACGGCTAAAGACGGGTGAGGAGAAAGTAGAAAAGAAGCACATGAGGAAGCGATCAACTTGAAGGGCAGTGGTTTAAGCACAAGAGGGATCATTATACACAGGCAATATTATTGGAACAAGCATTTGCAATGCAATAGGTCTCGCTTTTGCAAGAGTTTGAGCTATTGGCATTGTAAATGACAATGCCCTTTTTGAAAACAGAAAAATAATAGGCATTGTCATTTACAATGCCAATGGCTCCAACTTTCGCAAATGCGAGACCTATTGCATTGCAAATGCTTGTTATAATGCAGGGATCCTACACAAATATTTTGTTGAACTGTGGCTTCGTCTACCAAGTGAAGAAAAAGGGCATTTGCCAAAACGCTGTTCTCACAGTGCAAGGGTGCCATACAAATGTTTTGCTGAGCAGCAGCTCCAATTGCACACACATTTTTCAATAGGCGGAAAAGCATATGACGCAGAGGAATAGCAGCTCAATACAACCTCAAATATAAGGCATGAGATAATGGCAGTCAAGAGTGAAGGCCCAGGAGTGGCTGTCAAAAACTCGTTTTTTATGTGCAAAGATCATATTAATGTTTATTGTTATTGGCACCAGTTTACTCCTCAGCAGGAGAGAACATGGGAAGTCGCTCTTGGAGGGTCCAAGCTCGAACAGTGCACAGGCGGGTGTATATCATGTGCACTGCAACTCCGCAGACTCAGACAAGCTGTTTGGCAGGCGATGGTGGCCCTTGGCCGACAGCACAATTTTATCTAGGACATGGGAATCCCACAAAGGATGGGAGCAGTCTAGATTTCCAGAATATCCACAGAAAGTACACTTACATACAATGAATCTAAATGGAATGTACTTACAAATTCGCTGGTTATCCTGAAAAAGTGCAATTGATTCAGCCCTCCTGCACCTGTGGTGGGTATCCCTCATGTGCATAGTCAGTGGCTATCTTATAAGCTTGACATGACTCTTGGCCATTGTAGACTGCGGATGGACATCCCTGATCCAAGGACGATCAGTGGACAAAAGGGTAGGCACTTCTGTGCTTTCAAATGCACATCACCCCACAGGACAAAAGTCTGGTCCCCAAATTGTATCTTTATGCTCCACACATCTTAGGCATGCTCTACCCAGTCCTGACCACTTTACATCCCATTGCCAAGATAAAAAAGCACTGCCTCACAACATGTGAATGAATTACTGAGGTGCTCAACACACATTAGCCATGTAATGGCCCTTTCACCTTTTGTTAACCAGATCTGAATCCCAACCACACCCGACAGCTATTTAAAATACTATGTTATACGTTTGGGGGTCTCAGCCTAGCTTCTAATGGATTCGCTATGACTAACTAACCTTTATTAACAGCAACCCACAAGCTCAACAGCTTTAATACAACACATCAGGAGAAATGGTTTGCAAATCTTCAAGGGTGTGGGTATGGGACATTTTATTTCTGCAGTGATTTGAAGAACAACAGTTTCGCTGTAAGAATTATGACTGTTAAAGTGCAGGTGGTACTGTAGGGCAAAAAGTGCCAGGACGCTAACACGGGGATATATGTGTAGCACAATGGTTGCTAGTCCTCAATGGTTATCCTCTCTTGTGCAAACAAAATACACACACATTGACAAAGCCAATAACTGAGGCCTGCAATTTGAGTCCTGGCTAAAACATTTATTTTAAACTACTGCAGTGAAAAAAACAAAAGTAAAAAAAAGGTTTCTGTATACATGGCATCAATGAGATACAGACTTTATACAGAGTACTTTTATAATGGTCAAATAGTCCATCATTCATTGCAGTTACAATGCGAGCACTCTATTGAAGGCGGTATGCAAAATCAAACAGCCATTGGTATGACATGAGAGAAAAACCCCCTTGGGTGGAGCCAAAGCCCACTGTATATCTACTTTAAGAATTCGTAACAACATGCCTTTCATACAGCTGTGATGTCAAGACAGACCTCATAAGCCCCAAAATTCAAGAGACAACAAACAATATGCCATATATTCTCATCCCGAGTCACCTGTCACCACTAGTCTACTCTCTTCATCTTCCCCTTAATTCTCTCTCAACTTCAACAAGATACTGCCTACCGTAAGGTTCAGCCTCTAAGTGACGTCAGGCGGGCGCCCGCACTTCCGCGCAGGTGCAGAGTGTTCTTGGCCGCTTCTCCGCTTGCTGATGGCGTACAAGAGGGGAAACAACCATCACAACTCAACTTTTACGACGCAGTACCATCACAACGCAACTTTTACAACGCAGGTGCCATTACAACGCATGGCATTACAACGCATGGCATTACAACGCAGGTGCTATTACAACGCATGCCATTACAACTTAAGTATTGGTAAGTATTTCATTTTGTTAATATTAATTTAATTTTAATTTCTTTTAATTTCATATATATTATTTATATTTTCTAAATATTTTTTTAATGTTTTATTAATTAATTTGTTTAAAACAATTATAACATTTTAATTACAAAGTTTTATTTTTGTAAAAATATTTTAATTAATTCAAATATTTTTTTATTTTTTAATTACATTTATTTTAGAACAGTAAATTTAACCCCTACACTATCCAACATTTACCCTACTATTACACCCCCTGGAGTTAGAATAGTAATTTTTACCCCTACACTATCCAACACTTACCCTACTATTACAACCCCCCCGGAGTTAGAATAGTAATTTTTACCCCTACACTATCCAACACTTACCCTACTATTACACCCCCCCCCGGAGTTAGAATAGTAATTTTTACCCCTACACTATCCTACACTTACCCTACTATTAAACCCCCCCCCCGGAGTTAGAATAGTAATTTTTACCCCTACAATATCCAACACTTACCCTACTATTACACCCCCCGGAGTTAGAATAGTAATTTTTACCCCTACACTATCCTACACTTACCCTACTATTAAACCCCCCCCGGAGTTAGAATAGTAATTTTCCCCCCTACAATATCCCACACTTACCCTACTATTACACCCCCCCGGAGTTAGAATAGTAATTTTTACCCCTACACTATCCTACACTTACCCTACTATTAAACCCCCCCCCCCTGGAGTTAGAATAGTAATTTTTACCCCTACACTATCCAACACTTACCCTACTATTACACCCCCCAGGAGTTAGAATAGTAATTTTTACCCCTACACTATCCAACACTTACCCTACTATTACACCCCCCCGGAGTTAGAATAGTAATTTTTACCCCTACACTATCCAACACTTACCCTACTATTACACCCCCCGGAGTTAGAATAGTAATTTTTACCCCTCCACTATCTACCATTTACCCTACTATTACACCCCCCTGGAGTTAGAATAGTAATTTTTACCCCTACACTATCCAACACTTACCCTACTATTACACGCCCCAGAGTTAGAATAGTAATTTTTACCCCTATACTATCCAACACTTACCCTACTATTACACCCCCCGGAGTTAGAATAGTAATTTTTACCCCTACAATATACAACAATTACCCTACTATTACACCTCCCCGGAGTTAGAATAGTAATTTGTGCCCCTTCATTATCCTACACTTACCCTACTATTATACACACTAGGAGTTAACAGTATTAATTAAAAAATATATTAAAAAAATTAAAATTAATTAAAAATATTTATGGAATAATTTTTATAATTTAAATAAAATGTAATTAATTTTATAAAATATAAATACTTACCTATACTTACGTTGTAATGGCATGCGTTGTAATAGCACCTGCGTTGTAATGCCATGCGTTGTAATGCCATGCGTTGTAATGGCACCTGCGTTGTAAAAGCTGCGTTGTGATGTCATGCGTTGTGAATGCATGCGTTAAAACGTCATACATCCGCCTCTTGTACGGGGCGATGGATGGCACTGGAGCCCCTGGCCGCGTCACCCCCGCCTGCCGTAGAGGCACTGGAGCCCCTGGCCGCATCGCCCCGCCCGCCCGCCCATCCATCCATTGGGAGGCGGGCAGAAGGAGGGATTGCAACAAGAAAAGAGCCCCGTGAGGTAAGGGGGGGCGTGTGTGTATGCAGTGTGTGTGTGTGCGTGTGTGCCTGTCTGCGTGTGTGTATGTGTGTGTGTGTGTGTGTGTGTGTGTGAGTGTGGCTGTGTGTATGTGTGCGCGCGCGACTGCATGGCGGCATGGCTGACTTCCTGGGAATCTGAGATAGGATAAGTGCCGGCCGTGCGCGCCCACGAGGTGCAATCGGCGCGTGTCCGAGCCCTGTCCCAGGAAACTGGGAACAATAGGTACTGAGCTAGACACGCATGCTACGCATGCGCAAAGCTCGACCTAAAAACAGAGAGGTCTCTGGTGAAATATTAGCAAAACACTTGTGAGACTCTAGAAAGCTTACTAGTTCTGAACAGTAATTTGAAATAGTGAGAGGGAAAATCTCTCTGAATCACCCTCTTGAAGCCATTTTGCCAAAGAATCATTTTAGAATCCTTAGAAATTGAACTAGTCCTGTCACTAAAGGATACAAGTCTACATACTCCTCTGCACTGCATGTGGGTTGAGTGGGTGCACTGGTAAGTTAACACATTTGGTTGCAAAAGACACCTTAATTGGTCATCAATATAGTAGTTGGCTTATTCAAAAGCTTGTTTTCTAAATGCTTCAACTTCTCATCATTAGTGGTCTGTGATGTGCTTGCAGGCATAAGGGGAAAGCAAGAGCACTCTCTTCCACTGATTCCTACATCATGCCTTCTTTTTACAGACAGTGGTGAGAATTACTTTATGTTCTCAATTAACAAACAACAAAATGCTGCCAGGGAAACTACCATTCACATGCCACTTATTATTTGAGTCTATGCACAATGATAACAACAATGTACTGGCACGAAGGTCGACATCTTTTTTCGGAGATTAAGTATAGCACTTTGTCTCAATTGACTATTTTTACTCACCATTTCCAGTTGGTGAAGCACTTTAGGAAAGGTACTAAAGTGTTGTGGGTTTTAACACTTTTAAACATGTTTTTATTCATTTTGTATATATTTGTCTGCCCTTTTTAATATAAATGTGTTTATCTTTAATGATCGACTTGGCAAGATCGAATAAAGTGTATAGTTCCCTAATTAGAGCAATATATAGCCTACATTCCTTTTACTTGCAAAATCACCATGGATTCTGTGGATTTTGGGGTGTGCCATGCAGAACAGCTTCAAGTGCTGGAAAACGGGCAAAAAGGTTTCCAATGTTCTCAAAGATTTTTTATCTGAAGGGTAAAACAGTCCTCTAGGTATGAACCGAGCTGACATTGCACCTCAGTGATGGACCCTTTCCAGTGTTTGCATGGTGGAGGTGAACCAGTGTAAGACTTTCTGAAATGAATATTGGTTAAAAAGTACATCTGGCACAGTAAGGAGAAGGGTTGTTTACCAACCACTGAAATTAAATTATACAGTCATTTGGAAAGTGCACAACAAAAACTACTCATCCGAAAACACAATGGTCACGGAAAAAACGTAAACGATTAGTTGTTTGTAGTGGTTGGACTTGTGGATTTGCCCTGGATTTAATCAGTCTTGCTGAAAATGCTGTAGATCGCTTTCAATACAGTAGATTTGTCATTACAGAAAGACTATTACTTTCTAGAGTGATCGCAGTTAATAAAATTATCTTAAGGAAACGGAAATCAATGATAGTGCCACAAGGTGCAGAATTGATTACAGAAATCACATTATTTTCTTGTTATGAGAGAGTTAGCTTGTCCAACGTTAGTCCGTTGTTTGTCCATTATGCAATCTTTTCTGGGTTTAAACAAATAAATCAAGAATAATGGCTTTTTTACAGTGTTGGTATTGTAAAGTATATATGCCTCGACAGCGGTATGTTTAGGGTTGAAATCAGTTATAGAGATAAGATGTCTTGTGTGGCATGGCTAATGGCGTATCTTAACCCCTTCCATGCTGCCGTCGCCTTTGGCCGACGGCTGCACTACCTCACTGGTGCTGCTGTCGGCCAATGGCCGACACCGCCTCGCCCGTTTTGCGGAAGTGCCGCACTTCCGCAAAATCGGCGGCGCAGCCCAGGGGTTAAATTACCTACTTTAGTTGTATCATGTCTTTCAAACGGATGTGGTGTATATTCATAACATAACTTAGGGTTAATTTAGAGTTTATGAACAGAATGCTTCATCAAAATATCTGTCCCTATAATACAAGTGCCATAGGCTATAATGCACTTATAATAGGGACATCTGGCAATTTGGGTGAGCATCCATCTGCCAAACTCTAACTGAGGCTCTTAATAAGTTAATCAAATATCAATAACAAAACTTTAAAGAGGCCCTTAAAGTTATAAAGAAGAGTGTCAGGTGAGAAAGCATCTCTCCTAAAGCACAGTTTTTCGTTGGGATCGTTTAAGTATGTCCCCACCCGTCATCAACCTGTACTAGTGTCCCGGTCTCTATATGGAATAAGACGATACTGCTAAGAACCAACAGTGAAATACTGTACTTTAACCTATTCAGTATGAGCTAGGGCTAAATAAACCTGCCACAGTGAATGCACTACACAGCCTGATGGATGAATGCTGTATCTTGATTCAAAAGCAAAAAGAACAATTGATGGACGGAATGCTGGACAATGCAAACATTCACCCCCAGTCACATATCTGGGTTTAATTCATCTTTCTTTTGCCCACCACGCCACCCCAGTTCGGACCCAGCCATATGCAAATCAGTCTTGACCCTGCACGGGATGGGACCGGTCCATCCCGAACTGCCAAGCCAGGTCCTCCCTGGAGCGTAAACAACACGTTCATATACTGAACACATCATAATTATGTAAGAATATACTTTATTGAGAGTGCACAGCATACTTTTGTATTGCACACATACTGTGTCCCTCCCTTATTCTGATATAGCCTGCAACAACAACTGTGTTAGGTACAGGTCTATAAGCTGCATGCTTAGCACGCATATCACTTTGTAACAATCTTCTGCAACAACAATACAATACACATTTTTGTAATAGGACGTAATACAGGCAGGGCAGTGCATAGATGCACATTTTTTCCACAAGCATGCTCATTCATAGAAAATGTTATCATCATCATCATCCAAGAAGACTGGTTAGGGGCAACATTTGAGATCAAAAGTCCAGGCCTGTCTTTTCAAAGGCTCTTTAAATGAGACAAAGCGCCTTACAATGGATCCTGCTTTTAACAGGAAGCCAGCACAGACTGCATCTTGCTTGGGAAACATGATCGAGCCCTCCCATCAGTCTCTCAGCCATGCTGTGGATTCCTTGATGTTTCAGCATGGGAGGCCCAAGTAGGCCGCATTACTATAGTCCAGGAGGGAGAGAAGACATGACCCAACCCTCTGCCTGAAATTGCTCAAAAGTAAAAAGTAAAAGGGGGTCACCTTTACCTTCTGGCTACAAAGTTGCACTGACGGAGGATTGTAGAAGCACCAGCGCGTCACAGCAGCGCTTCATCCAACATCTTGCCGCACCCGCTCCGCGGGTGCCGCTTCGCTGTGTGTGGCGGGGCTTGAGATAACGCGGAGAGGAGTCTGGGTTCACCGAGGCTGACAGGCGGTACTGGGCGTGTGCAACCAGCGGGGCTGCGAGCGTGCGGGGACTTCAATACCCAGAAGTCCCTGCAAGACCGTTCCGGTCCGCTCTCCCTGCCGGCCCGCCCCCCGCCCACCTGAGACCTGAAAAGGGTGTTCCAGCGGCCAAGCGAGTGGGTCACCTTTACCTTCTGGCTACAAAGTTGCACTGACGGAGGATTGTAGAAGCACCAGCGCGTCACAGCAGCGCTTCATCCAACATCTTGCCGCACCCGCTCCGCGGGTGCCGCTTCGCTGTGTGTGGCGGGGCTTGAGATAACGCGGAGAGGAGTCCGGGTTCACCGAGGCTGACAGGCGGTACTGGGCGTGTGCAACCAGCGGGGCTGCGAGCGTGCGGGGACTTCAATACCCAGAAGTCCCTGCAAGACCGTTCCGGTCCGCTCTCCCTGCCGGCACCGCCCCCCCCCCTCCACGCCCCTATTTAAGTTCCTTTAACTCCCGCAGCGCGGGACGCAGCGTGGGCGAAGACGGGGCAAAGACAGGGCCGTTACAGACCGATTAAGACCGGACCGGGCCATTCCCCTTGGTTGTGGTTCATCCAAAACGTAGTACAATTTATATACGATTAAGGTTACATCCTCAACCATTAATATGTTTGTTCGAGCCACACGAAGCAAAACCACAAAAAACGGCAAAAAGGCTACTGGGACACTTGATGACTTTATCACAAGGACTAGCCTGTCTATTGATAACGAGATTACTAAGCTCCAGCACAGAGTCTCCTTAGAGCTGGAGTCTGCTAGGAAATTGTCAATAGAACTGGCACTGAATAAGAAATCTTCCCTGGGTCATATTGCCACCTCCAAAACGCCGGAGCGCGTTACTGGTCCTGTTCCCATCATTACCTTGGCTGAAATACACTCTATAAATGAGGGGGCAGCTTCCGTTGATACTACAGAAGCAAGCAGCAAAGATTTATCTGATAGCCTAGCTCCAGAAAATATTTTACCCTCTGAACTCCCAATAGAGTCCAATCAGGGGGTCAAAGCGCTGGGGGGAATTGGCCCAAGTGATACTCAAGACAAGGCTAAGCCACCACCAAAACGCAAACGTAAAAACCTTTCTGTCTATGCTAGAAAGAAGGCCAAGGTAGCATCAAATCAAATTTTTTCAGGGGGTCTTGAACAGTCAACCATTAGTACAACCACTGGGACTGATCCTACTCCCTCTAATAACCAATGTAGCATGGACAATACAGGGCTGTCTAACCCGGTACAAAGCACGGATACACTAATAGAAGAGGACGAGAATATCTCTACATCTAGGTACTCTACACAAGGGGACAGGGAAGAATTTTTGAAAATAGTGTGGGAAACGCTTAAAGTATTGCTGAGGCCATTAGAAGTTAGGTTAGCCGGTATAGAAAATCAATTGCTTGAAGTAGAGAAGAGGGTCATAACATTAGCAAGTATAAGCCTTAATGGCAATGACGGGCCCACACATGCTCAAACATTGCCATCGGCTGTTACCCCAAATACTAATCCATTTAGTGTCTTGAACCAAAAAAAAGGGGTAGCCAAAAATAAAAATTCTAACTTGAAAGTTATCACCCAAATAGCACCTACTTCTACACTCTTGAATGAGCCACCGGCACATACAACTACACCTCAGCTTTCTGGTGCTGCTCAAAGTAAAAAAACGCAGCCAGCAAATGTCTCCACAACTAATCCTCTGGCCAATAAATCCTCTGCCTCTCAGAAGCCTGTGGAGACAACCAGACCCCATCAGGGTCCCAACAAACCCAACAAACCCATGTACGATAGGTCTCAAGTGCATAGAATTGACTCACATAACCACCAAACAGCTTATCCCCACAATAACTTTAGGGGAGGATATATCGAATTGCCACCAGATGCTAGTCCATTTGTCATTGTCCTTACTGGTGTCCCCGAATTACAAAATCACAACGAGGAAAATTTTGCTTCTTTAAAAAACAAGGTGATTTATTGGTTAAATTCTAATAAACCGATTCCAAATCACATGAGAAGCAAAATTCTGATGGTACGCAGGGTGCCATGGGTTGGGCAAATGACAAAGTCAGTTCCGGGCGACTGTATAGTTGTCGCCTTTGAGGAACCATATAGTGCGGAACAAATCTGTGCATGGAAATCGTATGGAGACACATTCCCTATCACAGCTAGACCCCTTTCTTTTTTTTACCCTCCCCCGAGAATTCCAAAGTATGGCCCTGGCTGGAACACTCCCAATCTGTTTCATGGATACGTACCAAACACGGCCAGACAAGCTGAGCGTGATGTGTGGTCTGGGGTCCCAACATTCAATAGGTTCAGCAGTTTGGATGCAGTGGATTGACTTGAATCCATGCCTAACTGTATTCCTATGCTGTATGATCTGTACTGCACATTGGGAGTGGGACAGGACCCTCATAGACTAGGAACAACAATTTCACACAACCAAATCAGTTTTGAAGGTAATTCAGTATGTACCAGCAGGCCGAAAGAACGTCCTGGTGAAACTCTTAATTGTACAGTAGGGGCAGTGGTATCAAATATAGAGAATCAAATTATTAACACACATTTAAATACTATTGCTCCCTTGTCTGCCTTAGTAGTGCCTACTGTTAACTCTAACCTTTCTGATAAAGCACTAATTCCTAAATTGAAATTCTTATCTTGGAATATTGCTGGGGTTGGCAAAAATTTGAAGGACCCTGATTGGGCGGATTATATTGACTCTGGTGAAATCTGCCTTTTGCAGGAAACATGGGCCATGGATACCCCGCATAGGATGGGCTTTAAAACCTTTGACAAAGTGGCAACTCAATCAGAGAGGGGAAGACCAGCTGGGGGTTTAATCATTTGGATTAAAATTACACTAACTGTAAAGGTCGAAAGTATAGACATAGGAACTCCTGATATCCTAGCCTTAAAGATCACTACTACAAAGGGGCATCAATATTACATCATTAACATTTACAATAGACCTATAGGTCGTTCTAGAGCTTCACCCACGCTGGAAATTTTGGATTCCTTCCTAAAAACAGTAGTCGGTGATGTCCCAGTAATTTTGGGGGGTGATTTGAATTGTAATTTCGAACCTATTTATGGCATTACTGAAGCCCTCGAGGATGAAGACCATGCCTATAATATCCCCCAGCTCGAAATTGCCAAACATGTCAAATGCACCACCCTAGCAGTCCAACTTCTAAGGCTAACAGTTGACCACGGTTTGCGAGCTTGCAATGGACGCTTTCCCTCTGACCTATCCAAACAGCCAACCTTTGTTAAATCTGAAAGTAGGCTTGACTTTATTCTTGTATCATTGAGCATTTGGCACTTTATGCTGGATTTTAGAGTATCTAACAGGGATGAGAGCGATCATTTTCCCCTGGAACTCCATATTGAAGCACATATGTTCAGGGATTTCATGCCCATTGAAGTTGCAGATGCACCATGTGAAACTGTACACATCAATAATAATAGACGCGCCCTAAAATGGCCGCATCTGCTATCAGATGGCACATCCCTTGCAGCTGCTTACTCTCTCTTTGACTCGATCTTCGGCTCCATAGCTGGCTATCCTCTCCTAACTGAGAACCATGCACATTTTGTTGAATTGCACAAAATCTTTTTTGACCAACTTAAGATTTACATGACCAAAATGCCAAAGAAGCATCAGCAAAATATAAGGATGGGTTGCCATGGGAAGCTATGGTTTAATCGTTCGTGTAAGATGGCCAAAAGGAAACTTCTGACTGCAATCAAAGAGGGCTCTAAACTGGATGTTAAACTTGCAAGGGAAGATTATAAACACGTCTTAAAGGATTCCAAGAAAGCCTGGGAAGAGCTTCTCTGGGCAGATATGCTGGCTGCTGCTAAAACTAATGACAATGTTGGCTTTTGGAGGTTGGTTGCAAATGGGGGGCACGCAGGAAGAGCAGTTAAGGACACTTTTCTGGATGAACTAACATGGGTTAACCACTTCACATCCCTGTACAAACAATATGGCAGTGCCGCTGTTGAGGACACATGGTTACCCCCACCTCCGGAATGCCTTGATTTCACATTGGAAGAAACAATGAAGGCAATTAACGAATTAAAAAGCAGTAAAGCCCCGGTCCGGACAAAATACCTGGTGACCTTTACAAACATGCAATCGAAGTTTGGGCTCCTTATATTAATTGTTTATTTAATGTTTTGTCTAATGATTGTTCATTTCCTGAAAGTTGGCGTGCAGCAGAAGTTGTTTTAATTTTTAAAAAGGGTAGCAAATCTGATCCCTCTAATTATAGACCGATTAGCTTAATGGACACCCTGCAGAAACTCTATGCCAAGCATTTATTATTTCGAATGAATGACTGGCTGGAGGAGTCAAAATTACTTACTAAATTTCAGGCAGGCTTTAGGTCTAAGATCAGTACACTAGACCAGGTCTTCAGATTCTGCTGTATTTACTGGAAGTACGTACATATTAGGAAGGGTCATTTGTATGTAGCGTTTGTAGACCTTAGAGCTGCATTTGATCTTGTTCCTAGAAATTTGCTCTGGAGTTCCTTAAATAAAGCCGGGATGCCCGGGTGTCTGTTAAGTCAGATAATTGAGTTACATGCTAGAAATCATGCCAACATTAGATGGGGACCGAATGGCGAACTGTCGCGCGATATTCCAATTGAGCGCGGCGTTCGTCAGGGATGTGTCCTGGCCCCCACTCTATTTTCCATATTTGTTAATGATGTTCCTGAACATCTAAATGCCTGTAACAACGATTCACCTCAACTAAGTGGAGAGAGAGTACCTGCGTTGCTCTTCGCGGATGATACCATCCTTATTTCCCAGACCAAGAGGGGCCTCCAGATACTCTTAAACTCATTTAGTGGCTACTGTGAAAAAAAAGGCTTAGAAATAAATACTAATAAAACTAAATGTATGGCATTAAACCCTAGCAGACCAGATAGAGGGATTTTGACTCTGAACGGACAAACCCTTGGGGTCGTTGATAACTTTTCTTACTTGGGGGTGGTAATCGACTCAAAGTTAACATGGAAGGCCCAAATTGAGAAGAGTAGGGTGGTATATGCTCAAAATGTCAAACCTATAATGAGTAAATTGAATGCCAGTATTAGTAAGAGTGCTACACCTGCTCTTGAACTCTTTAAATTTAAAATCCAATCTGCCACTCTATACGGGCTGAAATATGGGGTCCCTGGGCTAGAGAGTGCTTCCAAGGATTGGATAATAAATTTATGAGATCTATTGTAAGGGTTCCTACTAGCACACCCCTAATCCCCCTCCAATTTGACCTACATTTTAAACGAACTGATCACTTCACAATTTTAAGACCCATGATGTTCTGGATTAGAGTTTGGTCCACCCCAGAATTGTTGGACTATAGGAATAGCCTTCAAGAGGTATTAAACCTCGATACTTTTAATTCTATCCTATGGTTTGGCCACATACAAAAATGGTTTAGATTGCTGGGGTTGTACTCTTTTTGGGAACACCCTGAGAACCTGCCACCATCTGCAAAAACCATGGTGAAGAGAGCTTTCTGGTCCTATATGAATAACAAAGTTGTATACGAGAGTATAACTGGGACTCTAACTAAAGAATTCCTATTGTTTAAAGACGAACCTTGTTTCGAAACATTTCTGGATGAAATTGAGCCTCCTGTGGCTAAGACCCTCTACCTGAAATCCAGATATGGGAATCTTATGTTAACTTCTAATCTAGAACGATGGTCAAAGAAAAATGTGGCATGTACAATAGACAATAACAGAATATGTCCTATGTGCTCAGCCTCCTGTTTGGAGAATGAAATTCATATGCTCTTTGTATGCAATGCCTACGTAAAAGCACGAAAAAAATGGTTAAAACCTATGTGTGCTCTCCTAGGAACTAGAAGTTGTCATACTGCATATAGGATTGTTAAAACGGATACTGCCCAGTTTATTGTGTTTAGTTTAAGCAGATTTTTAACTTCAGTTTTCTTTATTCGAAAAAAATTGGGTCAAACGCTTTGAAAAGTTGTGTCAGATTCTCCAAGTAGGTATGCTCTGTATTGCACTCCTGTTGCTAAATTGAATCATGCCAAATGAACTATCTTTGTTGTTAAATTGTGTTATAAGTATATTGCTGATTTGTGACCTTTTATTAAGAAAAATGTCTATGCATGTTTTTTATGAACTGATAATTGGAATTCAAATTCTTTTTGTTTTATGTATGTACATACATGTGTCTTTTATGGCTATTTTGCCGAAATAAAGATTTTAAATAAAAATAAAAAGTAAATTGTATGGGCACAGGCTTACTGTACATATTCTGCACATTTCACTCAGTCATCATTCAATCATCGTGTCTGCAATGTCAGCCCAAAGCTCAGTTCTACATCCTACATTCCACATTTCCATCTTTTACATTGAGCGGGAAAATCAGTACGACTGGACGGCACAAAACAAGTATTACATTGGTAGCAGTAATTGTATACCTTTCTAGAGGCAATCTTATACTCATTATATACTAAAAGCATCTTCTTTCTGAAAATTCAGAGGCGTTCCAAAATAAACCCATGGTCGAACATAGTGGTTCTATTTGTTTGTGTTTATATTATTGAGAACACTGTGGGGTGTAACATGTAAATATAGTGTTTTTAGTCAATGGACAGTGTTGTACCACTAAGGTCATTTTGGTAGTTTGATGTATGGCCACTATAGCAACACCAGCGGCACAAGCAGCAGTGCATCTTTCAATAAAGGGGCCACTTTCAGGGACTAGTTGAGCATACTATATATGTCTAAATTGTTTTTAAAAAAAGTGCTTCCGTTGCAATGCATGGATGGTTTCATGTCCATTCAATGCAGAGGAAGAGCAATGACAATTGTATGCTATAAGTGCCCACCACCTTGGAACAGCATTCGCCCCACGGACTAAAGCAGTAGGTTGAGCTAATGTAACTATTGCAACCCTTCCAATGTTTCCCATACTCCAACAAGTAGTGATGATTTGAGCTCTGCCACCCACACATGCAACACCACCAGTACTGTGTAGGTACAGATGGAGCTGGATTGTGCTGTGCCTTGCCTGTGTCTCTTTTAACTTTCAATATGCGTACCAGGGGCCGCATTACACATGCGGCACATTTTCCTTCATTGCGCTGGGCGCACCTTTTAGAAGTAGTGCCCACGTAATGAAGGAAAATGTGCCGTGTTATGATGAGTGAGCTGCCCTCAGGGTAGCCCGTAACTCACGCTGCCCTCGGGGCAGCGCATTCTTGTGAGAAACAGAGCAGCTGCTTTGAAGCTGCTCTGTGTTTTCACAGTGAAGGCAGCAACCTACCTGCCCTTTGAAGGGGGATCCCCTTGCAGGCGGGTGCAGTCAGTGACTGCACATGGCAGCAAGGGGTTGCCTGGAGGGTCCAAAGGACCCCCTTTCCACCCTCTAGAGGGCTGCTCTCAGGGGGTGCGGCGAGAGTGTGCCACCTTTTAGGTGGCACACTGTTAGTGCATCTCCTAAGAGC
The DNA here is from genome assembly GCF_964261635.1 of Lissotriton helveticus. NCBI lineage: Eukaryota > Metazoa > Chordata > Amphibia > Caudata > Salamandridae > Lissotriton > Lissotriton helveticus. The sequence continues at coordinate 1,020,716,120 of NC_136063.1, forward strand.
TTCTTTGCCTTTGCGCCCACATCTGTAATATGGCGTTGACATAAGGGCAAAGGGTTTCCCTCATTTGCATGGGGCACATCCCCATGCAAATGAGGGAACGCCCCCTGAAGATATCTCTAGCGCTTTATGTGCACCAGCTGTATCGGTGTTACAGAAGGGACTACACAAGCATCTGTAGCCCCTTCTGTAATACCAAAGTGACCGGGGGGCGTGCAAAGCGGGTGCTAACGCCTGTTGCGCCCCAGGGGCACATTGTGTACTACTGCCCCAAGTGTCTCTTTCTCTCCTGCCAGTGTCCCATTTGCTCCCTGACTCATGTTTCTCATTTGGGCCCTCTCTTCACACCCTTGCTTATTTTCACTGCTTGACACCTTTACCTCTGCACTTTGCCAATATTGAAAGTTACTTAACCCCCTCCCATCCTTGGATATACAGGGTCTGCCTACTTCCACCAAGGTTTGGCTCAACATTTGGGAGTGAATGCAAGTGAGGGTAATTGGGCACAGGCACCCCACCCACACTGTCTCCGTTACACCGTGGCCCACTGCTCTATTGGGAGATGTGGGACCATCTTTGGCAACCTTCTCTTGCCCAATCTATCATACAATATCAGACAAGCCGAAGTCTACATAGACAGGCACAGAGTATGTGACTAGTTATGTAGTATGCCATGTTCCCGTTAATACACCAGCCACATGCATGTTTCAGTATCTTCCCACTTGTCAAATATAGTGAAAGTGAAGCCGGTAAGCTGCAAGAGACAGGCACACAGTGCACACCTGTTAGGCATCCAGCCTCTTCTCTATCACTGCAGAGATTGAGCAGCAGAGAAAGAAGGAAAGGGGAGTTGCAGGGGACACTTGTTGCCTAATTTTGGCTCGTGAATATCAGGAATTATTATTATCTAACTGAGTGAATGATTTTTTCTTTTATGTTCAAAGGATGAAAGACCATTGCTACTCTGTTGAAATTTTATACCTGTTTTCTGCAAGGTTTTGAGTAGGTAATCTGCCTCCTACACTACCCAATAGACTTGTGGGTAGAGGATCAAAGTAGTGTGTGTCCAGTCATTGTATTTTTGATGCAATTTCCTATTTTTTATTAAGTTTAGAGAACGGAATTGCTGATCCCCCCTCCCCCCAGCGCCATGAGACCCTCACAGATGAGTAGTGTGCTTTACAAGTCCCTGATTGATTGATTGGGGTGTTGGAGGGCCTGATAGGACAGAGAGGAGAAGTGTGTGTCATTTTTGCTTTAGGCAAGTGATGGACACTGGAGGAGCACTGCCATGTCTTTCTTTTTGAGTGGTTTGCTCATCAAAGGCATATCTTATATCCCCCAAGCCCATGCGTTGCTGAGAACCCCACTGCTTTAGCTGGCCTTGGTTTAGAAGTTTTACCCGGGTCCTTGACACTGGCAACTTCCCAGATATCAATTGACATGAAAAGTGAGGACCCTGCACATTGCTAGCAGCCATGAATCACACTTTCATTAAAAGTGACCATATTTTCGGAAGAGGAGAATTTAAGTTGGTTTACCAAGTACACAGTAGGGGGCAAGACACATATGGGGCCCTTCATCCTATTTGGTATAGGTGTCCTGTCATTTTACATTGTGCCGGGGCTGTATGTTGAATGAAAAAGGTATGGGAAGGTCTATAAAAGAGGTATAGCAAAACAAGCATAACTAAACATCCTTTCTAAGAGGCATGACCCAGATTATTAAAGGTGTGTCTTAAAACAGGTAAACTAAAATACTGCTCTTCACATTGCATGTCACTTAGCTAGAAGTTGAGTTCCTTTGTGTGAATTTTCTGTTATAACATCCAAACATATCCTACAACACCAGTGAAGCACCTAAAATAAGCCAGACCTATTGGTTTTGCTAATGCTTCTTAGCAGTATCAGATAAATGAGTAACACTAATTATAATGTTGTGAATAATTAGAGTTGAAACCGTTCCGATTCTGAAAGTATGAGACTGAATTAAACATTACTATGATCTGTGAGAGGGGTAGTGGTTTTCATAGGGTCACAATCACTCCCGTTCTCCCCTTCACACCATTTTCATCTGTAGCCTCTCTATGGGAAACCTTTTCTTCCCATACCTGTCTGAAATCCCCCATCTGTATATTTCCATTCCATTTCAAGCTTTATTTCGATCTGATAGACCATAAAAGCAGTACATAAAATACATGCAATACTAAGTTCAGGCAGTAAAGCATCAATGATCATTACAGAATAAAACCCTATACAGTGAATTGGACACAATTCATGCCAGTTAAGAAGTGTATTCAAAACATTTTTAAATGTATTAAACATTTGATTGGAATTCATGATAAACTCAAGACAATAGTAAATGGCAGTAAAACGTTTATTATATACAAGGGGAAATTAAAAACTTGCAACGCCTGTGCCACATAGAGTTAAGGAACTGGGACACAGCAAAGACTATCGGAGGGTGAGTGTCGGTTCTCAAGACTCTAAAAGCCTCCTGTTACTCCCTGAACCCCAGGTTCCTGCAAATTGGTAAAAGCCTCCTGGGTATGTCATATTCTGGACAGAAGAAGAAAACGTGGATAGGAGTCTCTTCTTGACTATTACAGGCAGGGCAGCTAACAGGGGAAGCTTTTGTCCAGTTCTTTGTAAATGCGTGGACCGGCAAGCAACCCAATCTAAATTGAACATAACGTTTCCTTGCCATAAACGGTTGTACATCATCGAGGAAGAGCTCAAATGAATACTGGTCTTTAAACTTGAAAAACTCGGACGTTAAGCAGCCTACGTTTGTACTCCCTTGGGTTTCGGTCAGTCTCAACTGTCTGTAAGTTTTGACTAGTTCGAGCCGTGATATTGTCGGGGACACCTCCTCGGGTATGGTCCACAGGTTCGGATGACCTAGTCTGCAGCACAGATCTTTTATGTGTGTGCACCAGGGTAGCCTACCCACCCCTGGGAGCTCCATGATCGCTTTGAGTTCCGACTGGTAGGCTATTAGCTCAGGAGTCGCCCATAGCCTTCGCCAGAAGGTATGGGGTCACAGTCCAATCTCCTCATCTATGGGTCTTATCCCGAGGTCCATACATAGAGGGATGAGGGGGGTGCTTTGCGGTAGGCCCAAAAGCTGCCTCAGCAGCTTATTCTCGGTTTTGGCCATTCTACCTACAGGGAGGTGTCCCCAAAGTTCTGCCCAGTGTATTACAGCATTCCTGATTTGGATTTTGTATATCTCGGTCAGTGTGCCAGGTTGTCTATACGTAGAGTTCCTATAGAGATTTGCTAGTCCCCCTGCCATCTCCGCTAGAATTAGGCCTGCCTTTTCTTGCTGGGGGCCTCATCCAAAGGTTTCCGTTAGCGTCACACCCAAATAATCGAAGACAGTTACCCTCTCTAGCTGGATGCCATTTAAAATAGGATTAGGGCGAGATGTTTTACTAGGGTTAAATGATTCAGAAAAGGGGGTGGTGATGGACAGAGCATCTGAATTAAGCAGAACACTCATACCCAGTCAAAAGATCAGGGCTTGATCCATCACCGTTTTTTAGCTCACTGCACCATCCAAGTTCAGAACCTGGCTACATGCAAATTAGTCTGTCCCTGGCCCAGTGCATCATGGGAACAGGGCAGACCAAACTACCAAGCCAATTCTTTACTGGAAAGGAAACAAGCTTCCGGGGACCGGTTTCTGGCATTGCAGCCGTCTTCGGCCCGGCTTGCTTGAATCCTGATGGTGCAGTGAGCAAGGGACTCACATCTGAGCATACCCTTCCACACTTGTGGTGGCCAAAACGATTCAAAAAGGGGGGTGGTGATGATCATTTGAATTGTTTTGACCACCACAAGTGTGGAAGGGTATGCTCAGATGTGAGTCCCTTGCTCACTGCACCATCAGAATTCAAGCAAGCCGGGCCGAAGACGGCTGTAATGCCAGAAACCGGTCCCCGGAAGCTTGTTTTCTTTCCAGTAAAGAATTGGCTTGGTAGTTTGGTCTGCCCTGTTCCCATGATGCACTGGGCCAGGGTCAGACTAATTTGCATGTAGCCAGGTTCTGAACTGGGATGGTGCAGTGAGCTAAAAAACGGTGATGGATCAAGCCCTGATCTTTTAACTGGGTAGGAGTGTTCTGCTTAATTCAGATACTCTGTCCATCACCACCCCCCTTTTTGAATCGTTTTGGCCACCACAAGTGTGAAAGGGTATGCTCAGATGTGAGTCCCTTGCTCACTGCACCATCAGGATTCAAGCAAGCTGGGCCGAAGACGGCTGTAATGCCAGAAACCGGTCCCCGGAAGCTTGTTTTCTTTCCAGTAAAGAATTGGCTTGGTAGTTTGGTCTGCCCTGTTCCCATGATGCACTGGGCCAGGGTCAGACTAATTTGCATGTAGCCAGGTTCGGAACTGGGATGGTGCAGTGAGCTAAAAAACGGTGATGGATCAAGCCCTGATCTTTTGACTGGGTAGGAGTGTTCTGCTTAATTCAGATACTCTGTCCATCACCACCCCCCTTTTTGAATCGTTTTGGCCACCACAAGTGTGGAAGGGTATGCTCAGATGTGAGTCCCTTGCTCACTGCACCATCAGGATTCAAGCAAGCCGGGCCGAAGATGGCTGTAATGCCAGAAACCGGTCCCCGGAAGCTTTTTTTCTTTCCAGTAAAGAATTGGCTTGGTAGTTTGGTCTGCCCTGTTCCCATGATGCACTGGACCAGGGTCAGACTAATTTGCATGTAGCCAGGTTCTGAACTGGGATGGTGCAGTGAGCTAAAAAACGGTGATGGATCAAGCCCTGGTCTTTTGACTGGGTAGGAGTGTTCTGCTTAATTCAAATACTCTGTCCATCACCACCCCCCTTTTTGAATCGTTACTAGGGTTAAATGCCATAAACTTTATTTTTAGTGTGTTGACCTCTAGTCCCCTGTGCTTACAAAATAGAGAGAAGCTGTCGGGAGCCCTTTGGAGGCCCATAGGTGATTTGGATAATAACAAGGTGTAGTCCGCAAACATCATTGCTGGCACCTTGCCATGGGCGAGCTTGGGGTCATCGATGTTGTCTACCTTGTTTAGTTGGTCCACTAGGGCATTAATAAAAAGACAAAACAGGGTGGAGGCCAAAACACTCCCCTGCCTTACATCCCTGTTCACTGGGAAACTTGAAGTCAATTTTCCATGTTCCCCGAATCTCACCTGGGCAACGTTTCCAGTGTGTAGTCTCTTAATCAAAGGGAGCAAGTATGGCGGAATGCCCAGTTGCTATAAAACTACCCAAAGTTTGTCACGGGGCACCAAATCAAAAGCTGATTTAAGATCAACAAAGATCAAATAGAGGTTCCCACCCTCTATTGTCACTGTCTTCCAATATAGTAATTGGAGCCTAAAGATTTGGTCGATGGTAGACATATTATTACGGAAGCCGACCTGGTACGGGCTCAGGATCTCACGCTCATCCACCCAGGACTGGAGATGCTTCAGGACGATCCTAGCAAACAGCTTCTGGGTTATGACTATCAGGCTAATTGGCTTGTAGTTGGTGGGCAGGAGGGGGGATTCCTTCTTATATACTGGAATAATTTCTGCCCCTAACCAGGTGTCCGGGATTTCCAAGCCATTTAAAATGGCATTAAATATTACACATAAATAAGGGCCCCAGATGTTGGGCTGCTCCTGGAGTTGGACCCGGGGATCTTATCTAGTCCTGGGTCCTTTCCCCGGGGAAGTTTCCCAATTGCACTAAGCACTTCGGTCAGGGTGAATTCGCCCTCGTCTTCGGAGGGGTTCCCCACAATGGAATCTGGGGATTCCCCTGTAGGCTCTACAGTGTCCTGGGTGGAGTACAACGATTGGAAATTGAGTTTCCAGGCATCGGCTGCAATATTCGGCTCAGTAGGTGAGCTCTCTAAGGTGCTACCTGTGCGAACCAAGGTCCAAAACGCCCTCATGTCTCTATTGGTGAGGGACTGTTTTATTGCATCCCATCTTTCGGACTCCCACTCCAACTTAGCTGACTTTAAAATATCACCATAGAGGTCCCTCCTGATTTTTATCAAAGATCTGTCTTTTAGTTTTAGAGCATCAATGAGGGCACCCTTTGCCATTCAGCAGTATTTATTGAGCCAAGTCGTTTTAGGGGCCCGCTTGGCTTTAGAGTGTGTCAGGGGGTTAAAGATGTTAATCAGACTGGTGGTCAGGTCTGTATGGATAGCCGATAGTTGAGCAATGGTGCCCTTGGAGTCAATGGTCTGTGCAGTCTTCTCCATTACCAATAAAGGTGGAATTATTAGGGAATACAGGGTGGCCATCTTGCCTGATGACTGCTTCAGGGTTTCCCACTGTAGTGTGGGGTTAAGGATAGGCTGGAGGCTTTTTCTAGTTAAATAAGGTTTTATTCTCAATAGAGCTTTTCTGCTACGAGAGGTCAGTCTCTCCCTCGCAAATTCCGCTCGGTCCGTGGTTGCGGTTCTGTTCCTCCACCGGGATGGTATCGCCTTCGTCGTCTGCCCCTTCTGCTTCCCGGCTTTGGCTCGGCCTGAAAAGAAAACCAACAGAGGGAGGCCGTCAGTCACGTTCTCAGTTTAAACGTTACCCACAAGGGTGCCGGTGGTTGTGGGGGGGAGGTCACCAGTGCTATATAGGAATTTACAGTGCTCGGGAAGAGTGAGGAATAAGTGTGTGGGGGAGGGAGGGGTTATAAGGATGCGGGAAAGGCAAGGCAGGGATATTTACAGATTTACACTCCTCCCTTCCTCCCGACCCAGGCTGCCCAACGCCGCCATACCTGTGACAGCCACACTCCTCCCTCGGAAGTGTGGCACTGTGGTTCACCGGGTCGTTGGCCTCCTGGCACTCCACCACGGGCTGCTCTCTCGTCTTCTCCGCACTCCTCGCTTCTTCCCTTCAGCTCTCCGACTTCTCTGCTCTCACTCCCGACTTCCATACTCCACTCTGCTTCCTCCTCGGTGTCGCCGCACCCTGAGTAGAGGGCTTCCGGGTACTTGACCAGTCCGGGCACTCTGTCGTCACGTGGGGGTGTGGTCTCGTCGTCGATGTATGCCCAGTTAAAGGCGCCCTCCTCCTTTTCTTCTTCTGTGTCGGATAGCAGCGGACAGCTGCTCCAGTTCGTCTGAGGTGAAGGAGGTGATGTAGAGTCAGCGACCCACCAGTCGATAGGTGATACATCCGTTACCACCTCCCCGCTACACCCACCTAATGCGTCTCCTGTCATTGTCTAAGATTAAATTGGTACCAGTGGGGTTGCCAATGGTTTGGGGGCTATAAGGTTCCCGGAGCTTGAGATCGAGTACCAGAGAGTTATGGTCACTGTCGTGTCTTGGCCAGACAGTGAAATCGACAACCCATTGCCATATACTTGTTTCCACCAAGATGTAGTCCGATAAAGATGTTTGCCCCGGTCTGTTGAAGGTGGGTTTTCCGGGTTGGTCTGACTTGGTACGACCATTACATGCTCTCAAAGCATAGGTTAGTGTGATTGCATTATTCTGTAATATCAGAGGGGTCCAGGCTCTCAGCGGAGGAATCATCGGTTCAGGGATCAACCAAAGGGAATCCTCGGCAGTGAGCAGGGGATCAGTGGGGAGGGCTAGGGGTTCAAACTGGCAATTAAAATCACCACCTATCACCAACCTAGTGTTCGGGGGAACTAGCTCAAGGAATGTAGTGAGCATAGCTATAGCCTGGGATTCCTGGGCAAAGGAGACCGGGCGAGAGTAAATATTAATAAATGCAATTTTAGTCCCAGCATTAAAAGTAAGGAGGGTACACAAGATGCCATCCGATGAGGTGCTCAGGTGTTCAACAGTACAGTCCAGATGTGTGGCCACCCATGTGCCTAACCCGCCCGATGGTCTACCTCTGCCCCCCAAGGTTGCCAGCACATTAAAAGTTGCAAAAAGCCTCATCACAGTGTCTTCTCTGGCCCAGGTCTCCTGGAACATACATACATCGTGGTTTTGGAAAAACTGTAGCCAATCAGGATTTTGAAGTTCGTTTTTAATACCAGCAGTGTTCCATGACAGCACCCTCAACTGAAGACCCAGGTTCGAGGTGGCATCGCTCTCACTAATGTCAGAGGGGGTTGTAGTTTGTGTGATGTTCGGCTCGGGCTCGAGGTCAGGTGCTCCCATTTCCGGTAAGGATCTGTCCCGACCTGAGTTGCCGTTGTCAGTTCTGGAGTGGGGGAGGGCTGGGTGTTTGATACCTCTAAATTAGCACCTACCAAGCCTTGGGGTCCCGGATGGGATTTGTGAAGAGGTTTGCCGGGGGTGACAGGAGTCGCTCCAGCGACGATAGGGGAGTACATCCCTGTAGTTTTTAGGTTGGGTTCTCTGTTAACTCCCCCTGATCCCTGGTTAGTAGAGAAATCAGTTGGGATTAAAAGTCAATCTACCTCCTCAAGGGCCCCAAACCTGTTTGCTACTGGTACGTTATACTGTGTTCTGGACGGTTGACCAAAAGTAAAATGGGGTTGAAGCCAGTGTGTTGGGGCTCTTGTGTGAGGGGTCCATAGTGATGGGGGTTAAAAGAGTAAAAAAAGGCCAAAGTGTGTAGTTGGATCCCTGTGGGCGGTGCACAGGGGCTGGGGGATTTATCAGCCAGATTTTGGACTGTTCGAGTATTACTAAAGTTGACAACTATACAGTCTCCATTGCTTGATTTAGGGTTCTTGCCAACCCATCCCACTCTCCGCACCAAGAGTATCTCACCGCCCCTTTCGTAGGGAAATTTTCTATGCCTGGTGAGCCAGTAAAGGCACTTGTTTCTCAGTTCCATATGTGTTTCGACCTGACCAGTTTATGTTTCAGGTACCCCGGTTAAAACTATAACGTAAGGGAGTTAGGCTGGAGGTAGGTCGATTGTTGGAAGAAGAAGGTGGGTTGGGCCTGCGTGCACGTAGTCTATTGGGTTGGGCTCTTCCCTGTCTGTCGACTGGTCAGGATGAAGGCTCGATTTCTGCATGCTGGGGCCCCTGAAGCTAGGAGCCGGCCTCCTACCTTGAGCCTTGTGTATACCAGGTTCCTTGCAAGGGGAGTGCTCGTTGCCCTCTTAGGCAGCTCTAGAAGTCCCCATCTCGACAACACTCGTAGTGGCAGGGCAAGTTGGAATAATGGTTAGTGGAGGAGGCCATATTTTATCAGTCTGGGTACTACCGTCTTTCTTCTCCACTACGGTCGGCAAGCTATTGGCCAGAGGGTTGCCAGGTACACACTGAATGGGCATCTGGGCACTAGTTTTGTTCCCGAAATGGAGCGCTAACTCTTCCTTGACAATAGCCCTCATCTGTACCTCTAGTTCCACTATCAAATTCCCCACCCATGAAGGACAGTCAGGATTTTTGTAAGGGTTTAAGAGGGGCTCTACCACTCCTCCCGGCCTTACTGGTTCACCCTCACTGGGGCAGGTTTCTTGGCTAGGGTTTTTGTTTGATCCTGCCGCGTTGCCTATTTTTCGCCTCGCGACTTTGGGCAGTGTGATGTTTGTTCTACCTTTGCGGGTTCTCGGTTTAACTGGGTATGGATGCATGGGTGATGACAATATCTCGCTTTGTCTTGGTGGGTATTTTGATAGACTTTGGATAAGAACCAGGGCTAGATTGTACAAAGATAGGTGGCCCTGGGGGTTGGAGGAAAAGTTCTGGGGTTAAAGATAGTCGCCTCTCGGTGAGCTCAATTTCTGTTGATACTACCCAGATAGCTCTCAGTAGCATCCTATCAATTGAAGTTTGGGGGGTGGGGCCGGTAATAGCAGCGAAAGTTTTTTTTTGGGTACATGACTACCCTTCCCCATGTCCAAAGCAGACACAGACTGGAGGGTCAGGTTGGTTGACCGATTACGGAACTGCTGAGTTTGAAGCTGGTCGGGAGCCTAACAAAACCTTAGCCTCGAAGGACAAAAGTGCAACATGAATGTAGGATTAGCAGCAAAAGGGGCATGTAAACACGGTCCACAAGGTGCAAAAGCGCTAAAGGCTAACGGGATCTGGCCCCTGAGGACAAAAGTGCAACGTGGTAATGAGTTTAGCAACAAAAGGGTATAAAAACGCAGACCATACAGTGGGAGGCGGTAAAGGCTAATGAGATCTGAGCCCTGAGGACAAAAGTGCAATGTGGGAATAAGTTTAGCAGCAAAAGGGCATAAAAACGCAGTCCATAAGGTACAAAGCGCTAAAGGCTAGCAGGATCTGACCCCTGATGACAAAAGTGCAACGTGGGAATAGGTTTAGCAGCAAAAGGGCTTATAAAGGCAGTCCATAAAGTGCAAAGCGCTAAATGCTAACGGGGTCTGACCCCTAAGGACAAAAGTGCAACGTGATAGAAAATTTAGTGGCAAACGGACATGTAAGCACAGTCCATGGAGTGCAAAGTGCATAAGGCTTGCAGAATCTGTCCCCAAGGGACAAAAATGCAACATGCATGATATTTTGTCAGCTGTAATGGGCACATAAGCAAATTACCATTGATATAGTAAATTATATATTGTCCCAATATTAGCTATAAAACAAGTCCAATAGGGTACAGTCATCCAGCGCCGGAATGAAGAAAAAAGAAAAAAAGGAATATAAAAGTTAGTAATATGTCCTGTCAGCTTGGCTAAAAAGAAAACCAGTTCCAACTGTCTACATGGGGGGCAATGTTCGCTGTAAATGCAAGGGCTGTTGCGGAGTGTGTTTCACAACACCTTTCTTCCGTCTCTTGTAGAAAGCGGGGACCTGGGCCCTTGGAAGTAAGGGGGGTGGCCCTGCCCTGCCTCTTCCTGGCAATGAAGGGCAAGGATGGGCCCGCCCTTGGCCCGGGCGCCGCCCGCACACGTCCTGCGCTGCGGTGGTGCTGCGGCGCTTTAGAGGCTACAGCCGGCGCAGGGATGACACTCCTGCCCTGTGCCAACCAGGGGTTGCTGGGAAGTGTAGGCTGTTGCCCTCACGGCAGTCCAGGTGAGTTCTGAGCCGTTCCCCTCACGGCGCTGGAATGAGCTGCAAAGCTGCTCCCCTCACGGCGTAGAATGAACTACAAATCTGTTCCCCTCACGGCAGCAAAAAAGTTCCTTGAAGCGCGTCCCACTCAGCGGGGGTGCTGCGGCGCTTTAGAGGCTGCAGCCAGTGCAGGGATGACGCTCCTGCCCTGCGCCAACCTGGGGTTGCTAGGAAGTGTAAGCCGTTGCCCTCACAGCGGTCCATGTGAGTTCTGAGCTGTTCCCCTCACGGCACTGGAATGAGCTGCAAAGCCGTTCCCATCACGGCGTGGAATTAACTACAAAGCCGTTCCCCTCACGGCAGCAAAAAAGTTCCTTGACGCGCGTCCCGCGCTGCGGGGATGCTGCGGCGCTTTAGAGGCTGCAGCCGGCGCAGGGATGACACTCCTGCCCGGCACCAACCAGGGGTTGCTGGGAAGTGTAGGCCGTTGCCCTCACGGCAGTCCAGGTGAGTTCTGAGCCGTTCCCCTAACGGCATTGGAATGAGCTGCAAAGCTGTTCCCCTCACGGCGTGGAATGAACTACAAAGCCGTTCCCCTCACAGTGGCAAAAAAGTTCCTTGAAGCACGTTCCGCGCTGCGGGGGTGCTGTGGAGCAATAGAGGCTGCAGTCGGCGCAGGGATGACGCTCCTGCCCTGCACCAACCAGGGGTTGCTGGGAAGTGTAGGCCGTTGCCCTCATGGCGGTCCAGGAGAGTTCTGAGCCATTCCCCTCACTGCGTTGGAATGAGCTGCAAAGTCGTTCCCCTCACGGCGTGGAATGAACTACAACGCTGTTCCCCTCACGGCGGCAAAAAAGTTCCTTGAAGCGTGTCCCGCGCTGCAGGGGTGCTTCGGCGCTTTAGAGGCTGCAGTCGGCGCAGGGATGACGCTCCTGCCCTGCGCCAACCAGGGGTTGCTGGGAATTGTAGGCTGTTGCCCTCACCGCGGTCCAGGTGAGTTCTGAGCCGTTCCCCTCATGGCGCTGGAATGAGCTGCAAAGCTGCTCCCCTCACGGCGTGGAATGAACTACAAAGCTGTTCCCCTCACGGCAGCAAAAAAGTTCCTTGAAGCGCGTCCCACGCAGCGGGGGTGCTGCGGCGCTTTAGAGGCTGCAGCCAGCGCAGGGATGACGCTCCTGCCCTGCGCCAACCTGGGGTTGCTAGGAAGTGTAAGCCGTTGCCCTCACAGCGGTCCAGGTGAGTTCTGAGCTGTTCCCCTCACGGCACTGGAATGAGCTGCAAAGCCGTTCCCATCACGGCGTGGAATTAACTACAAAGCCGTTCCCCTCACGGCAGCAAAAAAGTTCCTTGACGCGCGTCCCGCGCTGTGGGGATGCTGCGGCGCTTTAGAGGCTGCAGCCGGCGCATGGATGACACTCCTGCCCGGCACCAACCAGGGGTTGCTGGGAAGTGTAGGCCGTTGCCCTCACGGCAGTCCAGGTGAGTTCTGAGCCGTTCCCCTAACGGCATTGGAATGAGCTGCAAAGCTGTTCCCCTCACGGCGTGGAATGAACTACAAAGCCGTTCCCCTCACAGTGGCAAAAAAGTTCCTTGAAGCACGTTCCGCGCTGCGGGGGTGCTGTGGAGCATTAGAGGCGGCAGTCAGCGCAGGGATGACGCTCCTGCCCTGCACCAACAAGGGGTTGCTGGGAAGTGTAGGCCGTTGCCCTCATGGCGGTCCAGGAGAGTTCTGAGACGTTCCCCTCACTGCGTTGGAATGAGCTGCAAAGTCGTTCCCCTCACGGCGTGGAATGAACTACAACGCTGTTCCCCTCACGGCGGCAAAAAAGTTCCTTGAAGCGTGTCCCGCGCTGCAGGGGTGCTTCGGCGCTTTAGAGGCTGCAGTCGGCGCAGGGATGACGCTCTTGCCCTGCGCCAACCAGGGGTTGCTGGGAATTGTAGGCTGTTGCCCTCACCGCGGTCCAGGTGAGTTCTGAGCCGTTCACGTCACGGCGTTGGAATGAGCTACAAAGCTGTTCCCCTCACGGCGGCAAAAAAGTTTCTTGAAGCGCGTCCCCATATTTCACCACATCTCTTTCCTCTTCCACCGCCTACTGTCAATCTCTCCTTCTGCACCACCTCCTTGCTTCCCCTTTACTGCATCATGCCCCATACATATTCATCTGTGGTCACTTCCTTTTCTTTTACTTTCGCCTCATCAATATTTCAACAGCTTTGTAACTTCACACACCTTCCTTTGTGCTCACAGTTACACGTGGCTCATGTCGCCATCTCTCTGTGCGCTCTGCAGAGGATTGGGCGGGCATCTGTTCTGAACACATGTAACATGCAGTGTGAGTACCTCGCAGTGTCTTCTGCCTCAACTTCAGAGATCTCAATCGGGGTCCGTTTTAAACACCCACACAACCTGAACTCACACAGACATCTACAGGTGACCCAGTTCATAGGAAGCACAGTAGCGGCATGAACAAAATTACAGAAAAACAAACACCTTGGAAAAGCAAATACTCAAATAAACATATGAAATGTAAACAAGACCTACCTCACTGGCATAGATCACCTTAACGGTTTTTACAGCCATTGTTGACTTATTGATGTTGAGAAATTGTTCTGCCTTTTTACCTGTAAAGTTAAGGACATGAATCTAGGGCCCAATATCGACCCGTTTTAGTCGGTCTTACTTACTGGCAAGTCTGAGACCTGAGGGACCCATCCCACTTAAAGCCTTTCATTAGGCCATAGAGTGGCACCATGCGTCACTGAGACTTTAAATGGGCACAGGACTCGGGAGGCAACTAAGGTTTGTATTACATTTTATATGGGTGGTGGCACGGCTCACCATAAAATACTTGTTTTTCGGTGGATGGTGACTGCAGTAGGGGACAGTTACTGTTCTGTGCATCCTTGGGGTTAGTTTTATTCAAGTCCTTGGGCACTCACTGGGGGAGAGAGGGAGTGCACAGAAAGGGTCTCTTTACATAACCCACCAGTACAAAACGTGATACAGTTTTAAGTAGTCATATTTATATTACTTTGTATTGCTTTCTGGAGATGTACCTCCTGCAGCCATGTGATGCATTAATTCTGCCAATCTCAGAGCACATATTTTATTCACAACGACTTTGCTTATAAGAAATGCCATTTTAAACTCAATTTGGATTTGATTCCTTACTTAATCTTACTATACAAAACAGGAGAAAGCTTGGGATGTGTATGCTGTCTCTGCTGTTAATACATTGTTACTGCAAATGAGATTTGTAGGCGACAGCTTCTGGTCCTTAGACAGCCATCCAGGCTGCATTTTGATTTACATTTCTGTTGGTTTAGGTAATAAAATTGCCGTCACACCAAATTTAAATATTATTTTCTCCCTATACAGACATTAAAAAATGTGTGCTTGGTGAGGAATGAAAAATGAAATTTCAACCTTAACATTTCCTCGGGGCTGGAGATATCTTTTTGGGTGTTGCATATTACTCAGCACTGCAAATGCCTCACAAGCGGGTTTCTCATTAGGGGTGGTGACAGGGCTCCTATTACGCGGCGCCTAACGGAGACACTGTGTTGTCATGCTTAGCGCTCATAACTCCGGATGTAAATTGCAACGGAAGCAATTATGGTAATGGAGGCAGTCAGACACAGCCAACTGATTCCCCAATGATCAAACCTGCAGGAGACCTAATGGAGATAAGTTGTGATCGTTTTCGGGTTTGAAAACCGACTGAAGCCATAATGAGCAATTTGTGTGTCATTCCTTCATTCCCCTCGGCCTGTCTCGCTACCCCCCCTCCATCGCCCCCCCCCCCTTCTCGGAGCAGCGCTTTCTGTCTGTATCCTGACCACTCAGGCAAGAAAGACAGCAGTGTTATGGAGTTTGGCAGCAAAAGAAACCGGAATTACCTATCCAGTGTCTTTAGGATTTTTAAAGCTTGATAATTCCGTCAACAGATTCGTCATTAGCAGATGCTGGGCTGTGGGAGGAGGAGGCGGGGCGGGAGGAGGAGGGGGTCAAAAACAACTCCCTTCCGATCAAAAGTACGCACATTTATGCCTTTTAATAATTATTCTGATCGATAAACTGTACTCAGCCCCCGGAAACATTTGTTTAAAGCAGTGATTAATTTGGAGAAAAAAATATAGTGCAGCCCAAATTAATTTGGGAGGGAGGGTGTTCAAGCCAAACCCAGAACAAATTTGGGTGTGAAACAGGTGCATATCGCAATGAAAGCACTGGCAACTGCCTTACAAAACTAAAACCTCAATATACATCAAATAACCGATCTGTTCCCCCTGTCCCTACGATCCCCACATCAAATCCCCCACCCTGCCGATAACATAATAACATTACATAACAACCACATTACATAGTATTGCAGTTACAAATCCTGCCTTCCCATGAAACCCAAACCCCTACCTGCCTTTCTGCAACTGTAACTACCAAACATCTACTCTAAACTTAGCCTACCTGCCTGCCCTTTCACTGCCCCTGCTCACAAACTTCCAACACTTAACCAAAAACTTCTGCCAATACTGGCCAACGTTTATCAATCCCGCTTGCACCTGTTCCAAGCGACAAGTATACAATTAGCATAACCCTATGCACCTGTCTCAACAAACCTCGCCCTAACATTAAGCCATTAAACCCCAAGTGAAGAAAATCCCATAGCACCATTTTTTAGGGCGGGAGGGAGGGCCAAAATTGCTAGATACCCACACCGCTCCCAGCCACCAGGTCACCAAACCTAAAATGGTGGCTGGGAGCTCACATAGCCCCAATTTATTAACTATTGGGCTATTCCCAAAAATAGCCCAACATGCAAAATGGCCGCTAATCGGCTGGCCCCTCCCCCTCCCAATCTGCCCAGGGGCAGACCTTACCGGGTTCAGCCGCCCCCCAAAACCCCCATAGAAGGTTGCTGCCCACTTCTCCTACTTGGTGCTGCCCACTGCCTGGTTCATAGCTGGCAAGGTTTCAGAATTCATAATTTCAATGTAATTATGAGTGACACTCTACGACTATGAGTGACACTTTCTCAAGAGCAAAATCAAGCAATGAAGACTAAGGAAATGTATAAATATCAGAAATTACACCTATTTGAGTAATGAGAAACTCTAAGAAGATCTTAAAACTACTGCAAAGCATCAGAAGTGGAAGGGCACTGAGGGACTAAACAGGATATGAGAGGCCCCAGCCAGGGTTGCCAAGTTTTCAGTCTGCATATGTATGACATATCTACATTTGAGATGTACTTATGTGGGAATTGTTTATGATGTATGACATACCGGGTGACATTTTATCGCATGCAGTTAAATGGCCCTGTTTTTGCATACATGTCATGTGTGTCTAAGAACAATGCATACATGACAGCACCTTAAACTCTTCTAATATCTCAACATCCATCGTAGCAACCTTTTTAATATTCTATTTTCCAAGAACATTAGGGGTTAGAACCACTCACACATATGGAGTACATCCTACTCAAGATACATGTGGGAATGCAGAATGGGAATACTATTTTCCACTGGCTGGAATTGCCAGAGTTTTCTGACAAATAAATGTTGGAAACAGTGCATTTTTTGGCCCACACTTTGACTGTTGCAGGGCATTTTAGGTTGGAAAATATTATTGGATCTTCAAAAGCCAAACCACCTTTTCTCCCCTAGTCTCTAGTTTTTTAAAGAAATAAATGACCATGGTTCGTAGGGTTCCCTTGGCACCAGTCTGACCCAGATCTGCAGTATTAAGTGAGGGTAAGAACCCTTATTAAGAGACAGGAAGCCTTGAGTGTCTCATGTTACACAGTCCCTTCCTCCACAATGGTAATAAAAAGTATAATACAGTCTGCATATATGGTTTATGCCTTGCTGATTTTATGTGTGCGTGTGTGTGGGCAAGCGTGCACACACACAATATATATCCTTTGGCAAAAATACCATTCTTGGGACACTGGAATCATTTTTTATGTCCTACAACGTTTAGGATTTAATTTGTCTCAATATTTACGTCTCTATTCAATGCCACAAAACATTAGTTAATCGTCACACAGCAAAATTAATGGGGAGGCAGCCACACTTCAAGGCTGGAGCTCTATGGCTGCTGCCCCATCATCCTAATTTTAGGTCTCGCCTACGAAGCACGCATGCACTGCTTAGGAGAGAGACCTAATGCCATCGGCACAGCTTTGGGGGCAAAAACGTGCACGCGTTGCATTGCTTGCAATGGCAACACGTGCACGTCTGGCGATTTCCTTGTGTGAGCGCGGGGCACCATATGGTGGTGCCATATGGTCGCACGCTCCTCAAAGGGAATTGTGCAGGTCCCCTCCCCCTGCTGCCATGCAAGGCCCACACTTGTGCTGGTTTCCTTTTGACAAGGCTTCCCCTGGGCAGGGCTTTTAGGCAGGTCACCGGCCTTCTACCCGAAGTCTGGCGTTCAAAGCCAGTGTTGGGAGGGTCTGCCTTTGCCTTTCATTGGTCGGCACCTTTAACTCCTGGTTTGCCGTTATCACCGGCAGCATCCTACTGGGTGGGAAGACCCTTCCAGCGCGCAGAGGATGTCCGTCGGCTCTTCTGCTCCCTCGTGCACACAGCTTGGAGTCTCTGCCCCTTCTGATAGTCTTGGCTGACGGCCGCCCAGCTGTGTGTCCACGGGTGCCCCCCTCTATACTCTCCCCACAGATGTTTGAGGCGAGAAGAGGGCCAATCGGCCTGCAATAGGCACAGCCGCAGTGCTCTCCGAACATTAGGAATTCCACTAAAGCTTCTTTGTTCCCGCCTGCGGCCTTCACTACGTCTTACAGAGCAGCATCGTGGGCCGGATGAGTGCGCACCGGTGGGCGAACGGACGTACTCTTCTGCAGCAAAGAGGTTTACTGCTCAGTTTCCTGCCCTATGACAGGCGAGGGACCACCCAACCTGCTAATATCCCAGCTAGCTAACATACTATCCAGCATTTACCACCCGTCTCGAGCAAAAGAAAAAATATTAAAAAACTGGGCTCTCCCAGTCAGACCCTGCCTCTGGTTTCTAGCCTTGGGGTACCCACCCTTTGACTTTATCTGTGTCCATGCCTCCGTAGCTTTGCTGCTTGTAGCAGCTTTCTTTATCAGTTGCAAGGCTCACGGCTCCGCTTTTTGAGAACCTAGACGTATTTCAGCATGTCTCCACATGCTCCTGCCTCCTTTGTGCTGCACCCACTGCGTGGATCCGTGGGGCGCAGACTGTTTAAGCAGAAACAAGTCTTTCTTCCCGCTTTTTATAGAAGCCATTTTAAGCACAGTTTGTGTTCCCCGGGCGGAACACCGGGTTTTCTTGACTTGAACTAACTGCGGAGTTACCTTCCTTCCAAGGGTCAGTTAACCCTCCAGGTGCCTCTCGCTAGTGAGAGAAAGTGGGTTCCCCTGACATCTTGGGGGGGTTGGAGCAGTAGGCATAGATGAACTGCTAGCCTAGGTGTAGGGGGTGCACTAGGTACCCGCATGCAATGATGGCATTCACAGAGACGATGCACTTCCCCTTCCTCCTCTCCTCAGCTCCCCGCTCTCCTCTGCTCCCCTCTCTCCCCTGCTCCCCTCTCTCCTCTGCTCCCCTCTCTCCCCTCTCTCCTCTGCTCCCCTCTCTCCTCTGCTCCCCTCTCTTCTGCTCCTTTCTGCTCCCCTGCTCCCCTCTCTCCTAAGCTCCCCTCTGCTCCCCTCTCTCCTCAGCTCCCCTCTCTCCTAAGCTCCCCTCTCTCCTCTGCTCCCCTCTCTCCTCTGCTCCCCTCTCTCCTGGTCATACAGTGCGACAGAGGGTGGGTGCAGTGCTGGCCCTTGCTGGGCTTCTCGAGCTGGCTCCTCCTTGCCAGGCCCTCTTTTCACTTCATATCTATAAATGACATTGCTTTTTATTTATGTGTTTTGAAAACGAGCAAGCAGTGCTTATAGTCCTTGCTTACCAAAAGCAAGGCTGGCAGTAACTGCTCCTCTTTTACTGCCAGCCTTGCTTCTATAAGTACAAAGTGCGTATTTACCCACCGTTTGCAAGTTTTTAAAACACATAAATAAAAGGCATTGCCATTTACAATGCCAATAGCGCAAACTCTTACAAATGTGAGACCTATTGCATTGCAAATGCTTGTTTTGCTTTGTTGCAGATTTATTTAGCGCCAACTCAACCCAAAGGTATTGGAGCACTTTACATGAGCACCAGGTATGTTATACGGATGTATGACGTTACAATGCATGCTTTTACATCGCATGCCTTTACAACGCGGTTTTTATATCGCATACCATTATAACGCATAGCGCTTTTGGGTGTTGGATAGTGAATAGTTTAATTTACTATTCCAACTCCAGTCCCCGTGGACACTAGGGAAGGTTATTGGATAGTAAATTAACCTATTCCCTATCCTAGAGCGCCCCCCAGCGCAATGCGTTGTAATAGTTTGTGTTGTAATGACCGCGTTGTAATGGTAGTGCGTTGTAAAAGTTTCGTTGTAAGTGATGTTTACCATGTTATACAAGTACATAGTCATTTTCTTAGGCGTGGGTAGATTAGGTGATTTGCCCAGAATCACAGGATTGCCAGAATCACAGGAAGCTGAACCGATGCTGAGGTTCAAATCTGGCTCCCCAGCTCCAAAGTCAGCAGCTCTGGCTGTAAGGCCACAACCTCTCCCAACAACTATTCTGAGTAATTAGAGAGCACTCAGTTGTTCATGCTGCATCAGGTGATAATGATGCAGTTGTCTGGCTAAGTAGGAGACAACAAGCTGTACGTCCCTCTTCTGTGCTTCCTGACACAGCTAGTGAGCTGGCAGGCTCCCACACAGAAGAGTTGGCAAAGGAATCTACAGCCCCTGTAACATGCAGCGAAGCGGGCAGCTCTATCTATGCTTTCTGTGAACATGCGCCTTGCTCGGTGCCACAATTAGCCACCGACTGCTGCCTCGCTCAGAGCTCTTAAGACCTATACCATCCTTCAGGTCGCCAGTCTTGCAGGGTGCACAGCGGGTGCCCATCTCACCTACTTTCAGAAGGGGCTTATATCTCCGCAGCTCCTCCCAGCTGCGAATCACAGACCCTCCAGATCCTCCATGAGAAGGCGGATTTTGAAGAATGAGCTGCACTGGGTCCGAGTGACGTCGCACGTTACCTGCTGACACTGCAGAGCTTTCGTGTACAGGCCCGGATTGTTTTAATTGCCGAGCGTTTGCGAGAGTGGGGCAGAATGTGCTTGTTTTGGGAGCCCAGCGTGCTACCACATGACAATTAGGAGCTTTTGCTTGGTTAAATTAATATACATATACCAAACCTGAAAGTGAGTATTTGAGATGAACTTTTTTGTATTTTCAAAGTCCATCATTTCCCAAAAATATTTAAAACTGATAAATATTGATCATGCCGCACTGGGAGATTTATTACTAATAATATTACTTTGGTATTATGAACTTGGTGCTAGGGGCATTGCAGATGTGGCTGTTATATATTACCCTTGTAGAGGCATTCAAATTAGACAAAGCATTTTTTACATAATTGCTGGTAATCCTTCTCTGAGGTGATCACAGTTAGTAATCGCATAGGGTGGCCAACAATAGAATCTTTTCTGGTGTTTATGAAAATAATAATACTAGTAGCTCAAGTTCATTTTTACTGAACTTAAGTAGCTTTTACTAATGAAAAGGTTCGGGACACCTATTTGTAGGATTGCTAATGGAAGACACCGACTCTTGTCATGATCTCTGAGTGGAAGAGACAGACCCTCGGCATTGAGAAATGCTGAAAGAAATAGACGCTATTAATAGGATCTGAATTGAAAGAGACAAACTACTAATATGGACAAACTTAATAAAATATTTATTGGGGACCAAAGTTTATTTTAAGAGTCCATGTCTAGTGCTGCTAAAAGCCAAAGTTGCTCTATGCCTAAACGGGCTAGTTGTGAATGGGAAACGTCCTTTACCACGCAACCATTACAATGCGAAATGGTTACATCGTGGTTTTAACAACGCAAGTCATTATGTCGACTTGCACTGGAGGGCGCTGTAGACTAAGGAATAGTGTGAATTACTATTCCAACACCTTCCCTACTGTACGTAGACTGGAGTTGGAATAGTAATTCACACTATTCCTAAGTCCAGCGCCCTCCAACGCAAGTCGATGTAAGGACTTGCGTTGTTAAAACCACGATGTAAAATACAGCGTTGTGATGGTATGCGTGGTATCATCATACATCCGTTGTGAATACATGGCATGCCTCCTTCTTTAACCCATCTTACACTTTGTTATTGTTTAGCTCACTTTTGGAGATTGTTTGTCATCCCATCATCGCTGCTTTTCTATGTCTTTCTTCTTCTTTTGCACTTTTCTGCCTTTTCCCTGTGGCTCTCCTTCGGAGTCTGATGATGAGAAGTAAGCTGTGATCACCAAAAATGTGTGATGTTGTTGGACACTGCAAACACCGGCACAAATTTGGCACTGGTTGTTGGTGAAGTGATTAAAAATAGGTGATGTGCTCACTGAAGAAAAATGAAGGGAATTGCAGAGATTTGTTCTGAAAAGTAAAAAGTCAGATGGTTAGCGAAAGAGTGAAAAAGGGATAGAAACAAACGTACAATTTGAGTTGTTTCACTGTGCATTCTGTTTTTTTTGGTAGTCCTAGTGTACTCAATTCTATGCTCTATTTGTCACCTATAAAAAGATGAACTGTTGAATCTGCTTTGTCGAGAACGAAACCTACAAATTTGAACAGAGAGCGTTTATCTCACAGAGCTCTCACCAATGTTAAATTGCTAGCTTTAGTATATATATCCTAAATAATTGAGATTCCACTCTAGAATCAGATTATATTGTATTGTTTACTTAATAAAAACCATAACAATATCCCAGCATAATTAAATACAAAACACCATTAAAATATACATAAAAAACAAGCCTAATAAAATTACGAGTTAGAGCAGGACCTGAGCACATAATTTGAGGATCAGAATTAATGACATTATGCGATACAAAAGGTACCAGAAAGAGGCATCAGAACTAGTCCCTAAGCTGCTGTTGTGCTTTACCCGTTTATTGTGCGTATGGTACAGAGAGGAAACATCAAGCATAGTCTCTAAAACCAATGCAATTTATCAACAAGATTAAATACAAAACACCGTTTTTATGAGCATAAAAAGAAATGTGCGTAATAAAAATGACTAATTACAGCAGAATCTGAAGCACTGCGTTTGAGGGCTGAAGAGTATTCGATACACAAGGTAAAAAAGAGTCTCGAGAACTAGGGCCAGATGTAGGAGCCCAAATACCGGTCGGTAATGGCCGATTTCGGCCGTTACCGACCGGTATTTGTGATTTGACATGTGGGTAGGCTTCATTTACAGAATCAGTATATTTACCGATTCGGTAAATTTACCGATTCTGTAAAATACTGAATCGGAAAATTTACCGAATCGGTAAATACAGATGTAGGTGGCACTGAAAACAGTGCCACAGGCCATTACCGATTCGTTATTTACCATGTAATACTATTACATGGTAAATAACGAATTCCAGTGTACATGCACATCTGTGCATGTACACCTGTGCCATGTGGCACACAGACATGCCCTAAGGGCATGTATGTGTGTCACATGGTTTGAGTACAATGGATACTGGCACGGCGCACAGCGTGATATCGTTGAAAGATTCAAAGGGTGGCTATCAAGCGAAAGTTCATAAGGTACAAGGTGCTCCAGTAGGTGACGTAACTGTCCGAGTGCGTCGTGAAACTATTGATGGGTTGAGTGCGTTACAGCGCGTGTAAACGCATCCCTACAGTTGGGCACACTTAGAATGGTTCGTTGTAGCATACAACTGACTCCAATAGATTCAAATGAAAGGTATCTTTTAATTTTCAAAAAGTTATTGGATGGTATGATTCTTTACAATTCATAAATCATAGTTCATAGTATCAACGTTTTTCGATAATGCTTTTATCGTTGTCGAAACAAGGGTTCAACCAAAAAGATGCTCCAATGCATTTCGGGCCAGAAAAGCCCTTTGTCGAGGAGCGCTGTGAATAAACACAAAATAACGCACTTATCAATATATATGCAATGGTTAGCAAAAAACAATCATACAAATTACGAAAGCATGCAGTCAAAATGCGGTTAACATCGGATTAGAAGGTGACTGGTCGTGTTGGCATAAGTGAAGGCATGCGTCATAGCAAGAAAGGTTCGTTTTCAAACGGGTGAGAGGGATGTGCGTGAACTAATTAGAAGGTAGGCAATGTGAAGGGGAACATCAGGTGGCTGATTCGGAGGGGACAATCGTGACTGAAACGGACATGGATACGTGTGACTACCCTGCGGGGGGGGGAACGGGATCATGTGAAGCTGGGTGACATGAAAGTAACATGCGGCTCGTTAAGCACGAGACTTACGTGAAAAACATTGCTGCAGTTGCTCAAAGCCTGTAAGGGATAAAGTGAACGATGAAATGGGTGCTCGGAAATCCAAGGTGGACGAGCAATGATTTAATGGGTTGGGAGAGAATGGGTACTTACTGGAGGTTGTGTTCGGCAACAGGTTATCAAAGGGATCCTGTGAGTAAGTTCTTCAATGCGGAGTTCGTGAACTCCGCGGGGGAAAGCTGGTAGTTAGAAGGAGTCTCCAGGGTCACCTGATGGGTTATCGGGGTTAAACATAGAAGAGGGATCACTAATATGTGGTGCAAACGGGTCGGCCATCTTGGAAGGGGGTTAGAAAGAATGGGGAAGCCTAAGTGGACTGCGTGGATTGGTGTATATGGGCAAACGTATATGACACAGGACGGAGTACAATGTGTATCAGGTGTACCGAGAAGGTACTACAGGTAACAGCTTAGTTCTAAACGGTCATTGAGGCCGTATGGTTTCATCGACTGAAGTCGATAGATCCATGAAGTTTCTCTCTGTAGGAGTAATCTGTTAATGTCTCTTCCTTCGACCTTGGGTACAGTTTCAAGTACCAGAAATTTGAGTTGTGCCACATTATGATTGGCCTCGTTGAAATGGGTGGCAACATTGGATTTGGCATTTTTAGTTCTTATATTCGATTTGTGCTCATTCAGCCTGATTTTTATTTTCCTTGTGGTTTTCCCAATATATGACATACCACAAGGGCATTTCAACAAGTAAATAAGGTTAGTTGAGTCACATGTAGCATCCAAGTTCAGTCTAATTTCAAATCCTCTCATGGGGTGGCGAATGGTGTTGCCTTTGATGATATTGTTACAATTATTGCAGTGGTGGCACGGACGCGTGCCAGTATGCGTATGATGTTCACTGATGGGTTTAGATAAGATCTCTTTAATGTTCTCTGTGCGTGTATAGGCAAAGATGGGTGTTTCCTTGAACATATCCCCAAAGTCTGGTTCTAGAGATAAGATTCGCCAGTGCTTCAAAATAGTGTTCTTAAACATTTTGCTGGAAGTGGAATATCCTGAGACAATTACGGTTTTAAGGGACCCCCCTTTTCGCCCCATTGTCTCCACCAGAGGGTCAATACATGAACCAATTGGCAAATTCATTGATCGTTATTTACAACCAGTGGTCACCAACCTCAAAAGTTACAGCAAAGATTCAACAGAATTCCTCAATAAACTCTCTCAAATCACCATCGATCAAGATGAACAGATAATATTGTGTACTGCAGACGTCAAAAGCCTCTACACCTCTATCCCTCACGGTGGAGGAATTGAGGCAGTTGAGAAAGCCTTGCTTAACAGTGACATCGATGATCCCCTCCAAACTTTCATTTTAGAACTCATGGTCTTCACCCTGTATCATAGCTACTTCACCCACGACCAACGATGGTACTTACAAATGTCCGGAATGGCTAAGGGCAATTGCGCAGCACCGACCTATGCGAACATTTATATGGGTGATTTCAAGTCAAATTATATCTACACGAACAGCAACTGGACTGACAATCTTAAACTCTATGTTCGATACATAGACGATCTATTTATCGTCTGGAAGAACTCTAGAGAAACCTTGGAAATGGCATTGATGGATCTAAATTCCAAAGACAGCCGCATAGAGCTCACTTGGAACATAGACAACCAGGAAATCACATTCCTTGACGTTCTCATCAAATTGACCAAAAATGGACTACAGACAGACCTATTTCGGAAACCAACTGACCGGAATAACATCCTTCACCACACCAGCTTTCACCAAAATTCACTAAAAAGACATTTACCCTACAGTCAAATGCTGCGGATTAAGCGGATTGTTTCCGACCCAGAAACTAGCACCTTTCAAACACAATTAATGGCAAAAAGATTTTTGAACAGAGGATATCCCAAGGAAACCGTTAATGAAGCAATTAAGAGACGACAACAAACGAACCGTAATTGTCTCAAGATATTCCACTTCCAGCAAAATGTTTAAGAACACTATTTTGAAGCACTGGCAAATCTTATCCCTAGAACTAGACTTTGGGGATATGTTCAAGGAAACACCCATCTTTGCCTATACACGCACAGAGAACATTAAAGAGATCTTATCTAAACCCATCAGTGAACATCACACGCATACTGGCAGGCGTCCGTGCCACCACTGCAATAATTGTAACAATATCATCAAAGGCAACACCATTCGCCACCCCATGAGAGGATTTGAAATTAGACTGAACGTGGATGCTACATGTGACTCAACTAACCTTATTTACTTGTTGAAATGCCCTTGTGGTATGTCATATATTGGGAAAACCACAAGGAAAATAAAAATCAGGCTGAATGAGCACAAATCGAATATAAGAACTAAAAATGCCAAATCCAATGTTGCCACCCATTTCAACGAGGCCAATCATAATGTGGCACAACTCAAATTTCTGGTACTTGAAACTGTACCCAAGGTCGAAGGAAGAGACATTAACAGATTACTCCTACGGAGAGAAACTTCATGGATCTATCGACTTCAGTCGATGAAACCATACGGCCTCAATGACCGTTTAGAACTAAGCTGTTACCTGTAGTACCTTCTCGGTACACCTGATACACATTGTACTCCGTCCTGTGTCATATACGTTTGCCCATATACACCAATCCACGCAGTCCACTTAGGCTTCCCCATTCTTTCTAACCCCCTTCCAAGATGGCCGACCCGTTTGCACCACATATTAGTGATCCCTCTTCTATGTTTAACCCCGATAACCCATCAGGTGACCCTGGAGACTCCTTCTAACTACCAGCTTTCCCCCGCGGAGTTCACGAACTCCGCATTGAAGAACTTACTCACAGGATCCCTTTGATAACCTGTTGCCGAACACAACCTCCAGTAAGTACCCATTCTCTCCCAACCCATTAAATCATTGCTCGTCCACTTTGGATTTCCGAGCACCCATTTCATCGTTCACTTTATCCCTTACAGGCTTTGAGCAACTGCAGCAATGTTTTTCACGTAAGTCTCGTGCTTAACGAGCCGCATGTTACTTTCATGTCACCCAGCTTCACATGATCCCGTTTCCCCCCCGCAGGGTAGTCACACGTATCCATGTCCGTTTCAGTCACGATTGTCCCCTCCGAATCAGCCACCTGATGTTCCCCTTCACATTGCCTACCTTCTAATTAGCTCACGCACATCCCTCTCACCCGTTTGAAAACGAACCTTTCTTGCTATGACGCATGCCTTCACTTATGCCAACACGACCAGTCACCTTCTAATCGGATGTTAACCGCATTTTGACTGCATGCATTCGTAATTTGTATGATTGTTTTTTGCTAACCATTGCATATATATTGATAAGTGCGTTATTTTGTGTTTATTCACAGCGCTCCTCGACAAAGGGCTTTTCTGGCCCGAAATGCATTGGAGCATCTTTTTGGTTGAACCCTTGTTTCGACAACGATAAAAGCATTATCGAAAAACGTTGATACTATGAACTATGATTTATGAATTGTAAAGAATCATACCATCCAATGACTTTTTGAAAATTAAAAGATACCTTTCATTTGAATCTATTGGAGTCAGTTGTATGCTACAACGAACCATTCTAAGTGTGCCCAACTGTAGGGATGCGTTTACACGCGCTGTAACGCACTCAACCCATCAATGTGTGTCACATGGCACACAAGCCAGAAACAGGGGTGCAACAGGGTGTCAAAGTGACACCCTCTCCCCCTGGTAAAATCGGTAATTTTACCGATTCGGTAATTACCGAATCGGTATTTGCTATTGCATCGTATGGGCGTCAAGGTCCATAGGAATCAACGGCAAATACTGATTCGGTAATTACCGAATCGGTAATTACCGAATCTTACCGAATCGGTATTTTTACCGATTTTTTTTCCTACATAGCAATTACCGATTAGTAAATAGCGAATCGGTAAAATTCGGTATTTACCATTCGGTAATTTGCTATTACCTACATCTAGCCCTAAGTCTCTAAAGTGCTGTTGTGCTTTTAAAGCGCTCTGATATCCTTCGGGATCTTGTTCGTGCTATATAAAACTTTATAAATAAAATATATTGTGAGTATGCTTCCGAGAAGAGGTATCAGGTATAGTCTCTAAAGTGCATGTGTATTTCGCCTCCAACTCCGTTTTTAAATTGTTCTCATAATTTGTTAAAAACTTTACTATAAGACAATTAAGCTGAGGGTCATTCGGATCGAGACATCTTAATGTAGCTGATCACAGGTACGAATGCCTCTTGCATTAAACTGGTTCTTTAGTAGTTGTCGACGGGATAAACTTACAGCTGGGCTGATGCATACTTTGGGCCTAATTTATGAAAAGTGACGCATCGCGCGTGAATACAGCGATGGGTCACTTTTCACTGCGGGCTCCTTGCACCACCAATGATGCGTCATACTGTAAATATGACGCATCATTGCGCAAGGAGTTACAGATACGTCAGTGGGCCTCATTTATGAAAAGTTACGCATCGCTGCGTGAAAACAGCGATGCGTCACTTTTCACTGCGCCCTCCTTGCAACACAAATGATGCGTCATATTTACAGTATGACGCATCATTGCGCAAGGAGTTACAGATACGTCAGTATTTCTGACGTATCTGTATGGCGCAAAAGTTATGCATTGCTGGAGTGTGTCACAAAAGTGACGCAACTCCAGCAATGTATCCTTTCACATGGGGCAAGCCCCATGTGAAAGGGCCTGCGTCAGTCTTACCCCTGCTGTGAGGCAGGCGTAAGATATTGACGCATTTGTGTCCTAGAAGTGGCGCCGTGAAATCACATAGATTTCACTGCGTCACTTCTACGACCCTTTCTTGCGTCAATACGCCCCCTTGCATACATTATACCTGGCGCAGGTAAAATGTGGCACAGGGGTTTACAAAGTAACGCATCTACCTAGATGCGTCACTTTGTAAATATGGCGCAACAAGGCGCATTTTTTACGCCGCTGGTGCGTCACAAAAAGTGACACACCAGCGGCGTAAAAGTGACACATAGCCTCATAAATGAGGCCCTAAGTGAATAAAGTCCTGCGTTGGGGATCCACAAAGGCTGCACGACTATGGACCCTGATACATCCAGCCTGGCAGGTCTGCATTAGACGGTAGCGTTACAAATTGTATTACCAGCAACTTAATCTTTAAATGGGGAGATAATGACAGACCCAAGTATGTTGCTGGTTGTAGTTTCGATGTTACTTTAGTTTTGTGGGAATAGCCCACTTTCATTTTTAAACAAAGTTTCTGTTTTCACAGATGAGTAAGACCCTCATATCTCTTCTTATGTTTATTTGCACTAAATATAAACAAGCATTAAATGTGCAGTAGCAGAGTGAGGGTGGGTGGCATGAGGGAATTCACACAATGGGCATAGGCACATCTTTGACAATAGGAAACACTGCCGTCAACAAAATAGAATATTTTGTCTCAGAATCATAACATGGTGCTAGTCTTGGTAAAGAAAGTAATCATGGCAAACAACAGGTGGAGATCTGGGAGATAAGAAACGGCTTTGGTATGTTTTAAATATAGCTTTGGGTGAATATTGTTGTGTGTACTTTAATCTAAGTGAAGTGCTTTGTATGAAGACTATTGTTGTTCCCGTACTCAGATCCAGGCAGCTCATGTAGTATCTGAGTCCCCAGCATTGCCTGGTGCCTGCCAGGCATGGGGAGCGCTCCCTGTGTGAGGGAGCGCCACATCAGAAAGACGTCAACTAGAGGCCATAGCCCACTCACTGGCCCAATCCAGACATTAGGAACTGCTCTGCAGCACGTGCAGCCCACGGAGGGAGCAGGGTGGACAAGCGCACAGCGGTTGGCTCCTACTGCAGGTCATGATTCGCTGCACTGATGACCCGTAGTCAGCCATGATGCTTCCGTATATGACTTCAGCTGAGCGGTGCATCTAGGCAGCACAGCTGCATTGACTGAGGGCCAGGCAGTTCTGGCAAGAGACAGGCTGCTGTGCAGGTACATTAACGTCATCAGTGCGCCACAGCATTGATGCTTGGATGACCACTCAGCGGGCTGGAAAAACAGACAGCTTCAGCTAAGAATTTTTTAAATAAGACTGCCGCCCACCTGTCCCATTCAATAAGTGCTGGTGGGCTCTTCTGGCACAAACTAACCACTGCCTATAATGTGCCGAGAAGGTATCCATGCTTCCATGTTTTAATATACTTTCTGTCAGTGAAATGCACATTGCAGTGTTGTACATAAATGTTTCTACCCAATGCAGTGATACCCAACTTATTCAACAAATAGGGGTGATAGGCTTAGTGAACCCTCAGTGATAAAACATGCAAAGTTAAAATTGTTCAAAGATCTTTGCAATGGATTTATCAGTCCAAGAACAATGGCAACATTTTACGTGCCATAGACACAATCCTTCTTGGCCTTTGTCGCCCCCAGCAAACAGATCTTATGTGCAGTACCTAGCTATATGATATGCTCTCTGCTGACCCCTACTGCTAGCAGCGTATGGGCAAGACTGTTCTGCATTAGGCCACTGAGCTATCTTACTCATTGCAAATATCCAGCGATATCATCCATATGTGTCCAGAGTGCCAGCTCTAGTTCGAACCTTCCAATTTGTCTCATGAGGAGGGTTTTTGAAACATATTCTATATTATCACACCTCCAAAGATAGGAAACCGTGGAAAAGTGATTGGCCGCTTTTTCTCTATTCCCACTCCTGATGGCTCCCTTTGGAAGAGGCTAAAGCAGCCCCAAGGGCACCCCTGTATCATACTCCACCTGATAGCGGGGATACTTGCCACACTTGTTGACTTGGAGTGAATGGTACAGTGTGGTAGGCAGAGCCACACATTCAAACACATGTGTCCGCTCACAGTGACTCACTCAGCCCCCACGTGGGGGTTAAGCTGATGATCTTCATATGCACAACATCATTGACCCAGTGACACACCCATGGAGTGAATGATGGAGTGAGGTACTTAGAGCCACAATAACTGGGGTATGTGTCCATCCATGCAACATGCTCAGACACATACTCAATGATTTGTGCGGTGAAGGACCACGTGGTAACGTCGCAGTCCGGGCAGTGACTGCATTGTAAAGGCGGATTGTGGTAATCACTGCGTGGTAAAGGATGTTTCCAGTCCAGAATATTTTCTAAGAACTCCATCAACCATTCATAACTCGGCTAACCAGCTCCTACTGTATTAGAATGCAATTATCAAAAATGTATAACAAAATTCCAAGGGAACAGCACAGACCTTGGTACAAAAGAATAGCACTAACATTTAATAAATGTACAATAAACCACATTTTAACAACAAGCATTGATGGCACTGGTGATGTCAACAAATATGCCATGTATGATGTCATCAATGATGTCATTTGTGATTTCGTATGCAGCACAAGGCAGTGGCATGATGTATGATTTGCACCACAAACTACAACTGATGAATTTCAATGGTTTTACATGTTTGAGCCAGAACCATAAATCAGTTTCTAACTTGTTTTGTTCAGAAAATATTTACAATGTCTATATTGTCAAGGTACACATATGTGGAGGGAAGTATAGTTATCCTACACTTACCCATATATACTTACCTTTGCAGTAGTCTGTCAGTTGATATAGAGCATGGGATTTTGGAAGGTTTATATTTCAGTGTTGATATTCTGGTATTAAACTATAGCAAATTCTGATTTGAAGCATACAGGATAGGTGCCAGAGAAAAGTCCTTGAATAGTATAGTTATGATGCTGAATATGAATCTAGGGTCTGAGGTTTATTGATATCAATATATTAAAGGCACACAGACAGTGTTAGCTATTCTTAGGCTGGGAATGCATTTTGTAGAAATTGTAGGGGAACGGATGATGGAGTGGGCAGAATGAAGAGGGGGAAAAGCCTGCTGTCTTTTTAGGGCAGCCTTGTATGGAGGAAAAGACTATGCTAATTTAGCTGGGTCAAATGCAGTTGTCAGGCATTTTATGGACAATTTTCAGTAATCAAAGTGTTTGTGGGGGGTTTAGTATTATTTTTGAAGAGATATCTGTAGTCAAAGTTAGATGATGGGGTGAAGTAGAGCTAGTAACAAGGTATAACTAGGATAAAAGAGATGAGCGAGTAGTCACAAGTAAATCGTGAGTATCATGGAAAACATCAGAGAATGTGATTTGAGAAGAGTAGCCTGATCATGATGAATTTTATTCTCATATGCACACATTAAATCTGGTGAATGTTAGTACCTACATTTGAACAG
Source organism: Lissotriton helveticus (assembly GCF_964261635.1). Classification (NCBI taxonomy): domain Eukaryota; kingdom Metazoa; phylum Chordata; class Amphibia; order Caudata; family Salamandridae; genus Lissotriton; species Lissotriton helveticus. Next base: position 1,020,747,691 of record NC_136063.1, read on the forward strand.
GGGCTGTTTCAGTGGGAGGCCAGAGATTTGGGACTATGGTGGAAAACATCTGAATCAATGATGCTGAGCTGAGAATAATAATAACAGTGTGGCGTATGCGTGGGTGGAGGTGGTGTGATTATTTCACAAGGAGTCCTCTGAGAGGATTTTGGTAAACAGGGTCTTCTGTGATATGTAGATTTAGGTGGAGCTCACACAAGTTGATAAGTGGGTTTAACCAGGGCTGTCAATTATAGCATTGTGGTCATCACATAATGATTTGCTTGCACTTAGAGAATGATATAGCACCATGATGTTACTTCAAAGTATTTTTTTAACATTGGTACAGTCATGTGTGAACATGCTTCTACAGTTACATTCAGTGGAACATATTTGTTTTAAATCTGCTTATGAACAAATAACAGTAGAAATCAAATAATCAGAACAAAGAACTAACTATCCGCTAGATGTATGAAGCTTAGTGTTTGCGATTACCAAATTGCTAATTTTTGTCATTCGCTATTTGGTAATCACAAACATTAATATACAACAGTGTATGTTTTACACTTTCTGCGATTCCCAGTGGATCGCAAATTGACCTACCTGATGAATGTTAATAAGGTAGGTCTCAGTTTGCGACCCATTAGGAATAGCATAATGACAGGGATTTTTTTTTTAAATCAGCCCATTTCCATGAAAGGAAATGGGATGCGTTTTAAAAAAAAATTCTGTTTCATTTTTTAGGAGTAGGCAGTGGTTTGTGAGACTACTATCTGCTCTTAAAAAAAGACTTTTTTTATTCTTAAAAAGGAAGGGGTCCCTTTTGTGAATAGTTTACCACCACCTTTGAGGTGGTGGTAAAATGCAAATTTGGTTGCAAAATATTTGTACATACCAATGCTAATCGGTATTAGGAAGGGACGCCCTAAACACACCCCTTCCAAATATAGATTCTTAATCCCAAATTGCAATTCGGTAATAGGTTACCGAATCGGAATTTGGGTTTGTACATTTGAAAATGCCTTTTTGCATTCGCAAATGGCCCTATTTTGCAAATTGGGCCATTTGGGAACGCAAAAAGGCTTGTTACATCTGGCTATAAATGCCTCTATCACAATCAACATTTCTGAGCCATCCAAATGAGGTTAACACATTTTCTAACAAATGTTTTACATTTTATTTCAACCTATTTTCGGGCTTAGTGGAGTTGAGTGGGCCTAAAGGGGAAAAAGGAGGAAGCAGAGAGACAAATCTGAAACAGAAGTGCAAGTACCACAGGTATCAATGTAATGGTATACAATTTCTTTCTCATTGTGAATCTTTTCATGAATGTCTTCCTGGGGCCCCAGCAGGTCTTATGTTTCTGTGGGTATCTCTGCAACTAATGAGTGACGTGATCCCAAACATTCTAAGATATCGGGGCAAGATGCCAAGCTTCTCAAGGTCTGATTTAGATTTCAGCTGATGGGTTACTCCGTCACAATGGTGACAGATATCTCGTTCAGCGAAATATAAATACCATAATACCCTATAGGATTTATATTTTGGCGGATGGGATATCCACACCGATGTGATGGAGTAACTGGTCCACCGAAATTAAAATCAGGCCAGCAGTCTTTGGGTCCAGAGTGACGATGCTCTCAATCAAATAAAGGTCTTAATACCCCAGGTTTTAGTGCAGCAGCAATGCCTCATTGGGTCAATGCTTGAAGTCTGCACTCACATTGATTAATTGTTCTTATTTCTATTTAAAATTAAATACTCTGTCCCAGATTTACCAAACTGTCACACAACGCAGTGCAGCAACCAAAGGTGCAGTGCTGCATTGCGTGACATGGAGAGAACTGGAAAGCGCCACATCTACATGTATATGACACTACCCTGCTGTCGCACAATCAGTTCTCCAAGCACTAAGCACATACCTTTATACCATAGTGCAACGCTGTCTGCATGAGTCTAGTACAGGCTTTGTACTAGAAGGGTAGACTTTCAGTACAAAATACTATGCTTAGACTAACTTCACAACGTTTACCACTTCCGATGTGTGCTGTACAGTGCAGCACTCATGCATAGTGGGAATATTTAGGAGAAATAATGCATTTCTCCTTTTTAACACCTGCGTCAAAGTGGTTTTATTTTTGGTACAAAACTTTCCCTACTATTTTTAGCAGCTAGTACTTTTGGTCAATACCCGTGGTTGGTTGCATGGGATCGCTCATGTACCCCCTATGAAACACCTCCACTATGCAAAGAACACAAAACAGCACTTTGCTTTGTTTTACTATCAGGCAACTGTCCTGTGCGAAACATGTTTTGCGCTGGAAAGTAAATCCAACAAAAAACATTTTGTGCAGGGTTATGCCATTAATCAGACACAAATCCAGTGCAAAAGGTTTATCTATCTGGCACCACAGCCCTTTCAGTTGCCTTCAATTAACACACTTATGCTTTGTGCTGGTCAATCTTGCTGATTCCCCCATACAGTTTTAAAAATCTCCCTTTGCTTCTTATTTTCAGACATGTTAGCTCACTATAAAAATATATCATGAAACCAGGGTGCCAACCATATATATTGAAGTCTCATTTATCACTTAAAGTTGCTGCAGACTTTGCTATTCTCTGAGATTCTGCAAATGGGATCGAAGCCACTAACAGTTCATCACATTGGTTTTGATGGTTTTTGGTCATTCATGGCCCGCAGTGATCAAAAGCCTTCCTTCATCAAGATCTTCTACCCTCTGTGATTGACGTGCTAGATTTGCAACAGCCCAGAGTAGGCGGCAGTGCACATATAATCATTTGCCCCTTTCAACAAAAGCAAGTAAAGTATCATCAATCCTTCTAGCAAGCCTCAGGCAGCATCTCGGTATGACAGCAGGTGTAAGATCAGGACACTGCCTACGATCTCGACAGATCCAATCCGATCTTGAGCTCCAGCTAAGCCCGTTCACAGAATATGTTTATTAGAATGTTTTAGCCTACACAAACAGCAGGTCTTAAACTGACAGCAGCAAAACTTTCAGGACGCTGACATGGCATAGCACCTAAACAAGAATGGTATCAGAAGTTGCATATTCACTAATTTAGCTACCTATGCATTCTTCTCAGTGACTTAAGCACCTAATTCAGAAATCTGTCTATAACCTACAAGGCATTCATGCCTTATCTGAATATGTTTTATGAGAGAGGGAATCTTGCTTTGCTACTGCCATACTGTCCCTGTTCTGTGAGGAAGTAAAGCTTGTGCTGCAGCTGGCTGAATTACACCTGTTCTGTGATGCAAAAAGGTTTGTGCTGATGTTACTACAGCTGCACTTGTCCTCTGATGCTGGGAAGCTTGCACTGTTTCTGACCAAGGTGCCCTGGTTCTATGAAGAGGGCTGTTTCCAATGCTGCTGCCCTATCTTATAAAAATACAAAGGATATTTTGAATGCGGTTTCATAACTTGCCCAGGCCAGTCAAAAGCTTTTGTTGAATCCAGTGCAAACATTAAGAGGCATATTTGCAAGCCCTGTGCACTGTTGAAACATCACTTTTTGTGACGTTTTGGTGATGCACAGGGCTTAGCCTTAACTAGAAGGCCACATAAAGCTACCCAGTGTGACTTTTCATGGCCTTTTAGATATGGAATAAGGCAGAGCAGTGCAAGTTGCTGCCTTGCCTTGCCTTGCACTCTGCTTTTAAAAGGTGTTCCATGGGTGTTGCTGTGGGTTTTACTATGCAACAACCATGGACTTTGACACAGCCTCATATTTACAATATCTCATAAACCTGGGTTAGCACCTAAACCATGTGCCTCCCTAGAGCAGGCGTAACAAGGAGACACGTTTACATTCTGTAGCACACAAGGAATGATGAAGAAGCCTCCAATTATTGATTTTGTGCAGGAAGGTCTCCCTTCCTGCACACAAATGATCCTGCCAACAACACAGACACTCTTGCACCATGATGCAAGGCTGCCTGTACTGGCTCACGGCTGCTAATTGTGCACCGGCGCTGTCTGAAAGGACAGAAATGCACTGTGTCTTGTAAATATGGTAAATTCCTGCACTTTCGAATTGGCATAGGGCAGCGCAAAAAAAATGACATGCAGCTTTGCCCTACGCCATTTCCTTGTAAATATGCCCCTTATTGTGGTGATTTGACACAGAGACACTGGTTTCAAACACTGTTTGCCAGCTTGTCAGAAATATATGACCCTTGACTATTACATTTCTTTCTTCTGCTTCCTTTTTCTGTGATCATCACATTTGATAGCACATGTAAATAATTCAGTTCAGGATGTGCATTGTAAAAAAAACTTCTCTCATATATGGTATGATAGACCATAATTTAGCTTCATCATTAACAACAATAATGGGCTTGAACAGGTGGTACTATACAATTGACTTGCCTCTTGGGTCATCCTGCCCTCACGTCCAGTGCTGGAAAGCTTCTTTCTGAAGTGTCTGTGTGCCTAACAAAAATGTCATTCATTCATCCATTCACTAATAAAATTGTCATTAGGTCATAAGCGGAATGAATGTGATCCCAATCCGGGATCAAGCTACACAATATCTGATCAGGAAACCTGGTTTCACTTCTGGATAGCAAGCTTGACCAAACAGTGTGACCCTAGGAGATTAACTTTCTTCCCTGTGCCTCCTTTTCCACGATCATTGCACCTGAGGGTACATTGTAATGATTCACTTGTACAACAGTCTCTCTTATCTAGGTTTTAATAGGCCTAGTGTTTCTGCATAGGAAAACAAGACAACTGATTTGCCTCTTCAGTCACTAATGAAACTGTCAAGGTGGAAAGGGTGTGGTACATTAATTCTAATAAAGGCCAATGCAGAGATGTAATTAAAAGTGCTAAAGGGAAATAATCCAACATACACTTTTTTACGCAAAAGCTCACACCTCAGCTGTAAATACAATTGCAGTCAGCAACACTTGCAAAAGGGTACCTGTGAATTACGCAAATCTTCTAGGGCAGCAAACACCACTCAAACTTTATTTTTATTTATAATAGACTCCTAATATCGCCACTTGCCCTTAGCAAATATCATTCGGATTCTTCTGATACGTGTTGGACATGCTCCTCACCACATGCTGACTTGGTGCATTTACTCTTCAACTGTGCTCCAGTCCATATATTTTGGAATAAGGTTTGGTCCCAAATTAATACTATTTTTTCCTCCAATCACCGTTTTTCTTTTACTCACATTTTCTTAGGAAGCATATCTCCTATTTGGGTTCATCACACACCTAACGTCAAGATAATTGACTTACTATTAGCGGTAGCCTTTCAGCAAATCACTAAACTTTGGAAAGATCACACTAAACTTTCGTATCAGGCATGGTGGTACGCTGTCTGTTATAACCATAGATTGGACATAACATTTGTTTACCCACTAGCTTTAGCCACAAAAAGAAGACAATTATGGGACCCCATTACATCCTTCTTTGATTTGAATGCTAGGTGCTCCTTGTCTCTAACTCCTGTACAACAAGAAGTTGCAAAACCTCCATAACTTCCTTTCGGTTGCTATATTTCTTTTACTCACTATGTATATTGACTTGCATGTATGGTATGTTTTCTACCTATTTGATTATTATTCTATTGATTCTTGATTTTAACTGCATATTGTCTTATTATAATTGACTTATTTATCCCTTCTACATCTCATATCTTTTACTGTATGTTCATCATACCATCGTTAATATTGTACCTTGCATTCTTTCATATTATTTACCTCAATAAAATTCTTTTGAACTGAAAAGGGTACCTGTGTTGTACCAGCCCTGTATGTGTGAGATAATTGTGTTATGTTCCTTCGACTACTTCCACATGTCTTAACTTATTATTTGTGTTAGAGAAGGTTGTGTTGCTGCTGTCCATGTTGTACCTCTATTTTGTTGTGAAACTACACAAAAGAAAACAAAAGTTTCAAATTGCCAAATCTTGTTTAAATGCATGATTACAACATTTGTGATCAGAGTGTACTTTTGGATTTATGTGTGAAACGTGCATTTTTTTCTTCAAATGGAGTAGCAGACTGTACATTTTTTAAACATACTATTCAAAAACAATGGTCTCAAACTATTATTTTTACTAGAAACAAAATGAATCAAGTAGTTATTTAAACTTTCTCTTATTCAAAGGGCATATACAACAAATTAGCCCGGTCCAATCAATGTAAATTTTATCACCAAAAACAAAACAAAAACAGCAACAGCAATAATTCGAAATTATGGGGCAATTTTAATTCATTGCATTTCTGGCTATCTCATTATAAAAGCGTTTATAGTTGCCCAAAGAAAATGTGCAAAAAGATAGAAATATAGAGTGCTTGATAGAAGAGAATGAAAAAAGGAGCATAGAGTAATATTTACAAATTTATATATACAAGCAATGAGTTTGTACAATATACAATTGCTTAAAGTCCTGGTGTGTATTATAAGATCTAAGCACAGTTTATCTTAAATGGAGACATTGCTTCCAAACTTGTCTTGCACTAAAGAATGTGTAACACCATCCAGGAAAAAATGAAGCGTTGACGTTTCGACTCATCTTGGGGCCTTTGGGTAATTTAGACCGTGGCCATGCGAGTCTTCATCAGGACTACGAGTTTGGGCAACCAAAGGAGCAGCACAAGCCCCAATGGTAGTCGGAAAAAGAAAATTATGTTCTTTGCTCTTGTTCCGCTGGTAAATAAATTAATACCTTTGGATAAGGCGGGGCTGATGTTATTAGTCCTCCAATTTTTAGGCTTGAATTCTCTGCATATTCGAATTTGAGTTGACCCAGTAGTGTAAAGGCGAGGTTGCCTTCGGGTCAACGTAGTTGATTGGCATACGTTTAGCTCAACGCCGAACGCCGAACGCTCGGGAGATGATACGGACTAGCTAGGCAGTCACGTACTTTCGAGACTGAATGGGTGGGACCAGCATTGACTAACTCGGAAGTCACACACCCTTGTAACTGACTAGGATTGAAGCAGGCGTATGCCAATCAACTACGTTGACCCGAAGGCAACCTCGCCTTTACACTACTGGGTCAACTCGAATTCGAATATGCAGAGAATTCAAGCCTAAAAATTGGAGGACTAATAACCTCAGCCCTGCCTTATCCAAAGGTATTAATTTATTTACCAGCGGAACAAGAGCAAAGAACATAATTGTTCTTTTTCCGACTACCATTGGGGCTTGTGCTGCTCCTTTGGTTGCCCAAACTCGTAGTCCTGATGAAGACTCGCATGGCCACGGTCTAAATTACCCAAAGGCCCCAAGACGAGTCGAAACGTCAACGCTTTATTTTTTCCTGGATGGTGTTACACATTCTTTAGTGCAAGACAAGTTTGGAAGCAATGTCTCCATTTAAGATAAACTGTGCTTAGATCTTATAATACACACCAGGACTTTAAGCAATTGTATATTGTACAAACTCATTGCTTGTATATATAAATTTGTAAATATTACTCTATGCTCCTTTTTTCATTCTCTTCTATCAAGCACTCTATATTTCTATCTTTTTGCACATTTTCTTTGGGCAACTATTAGCGCTTTTATAATGAGATAGCCAGAAATGCAATGAATTAAAATTGCCCTATAATTTCGAATTATTGCTGTTGCTGTTTTTGTTTTGTTTTTGGTGATAAAATTTACATTGATTGGACCGGGCTAATTTGTTGTATATGCCCTTTGAATAAGAGAAAGTTTAAATAACTACTTGATTCATTTTGTTTCTAGTAAAAATAATAGTTTGAGACCATTGTTTTTGAATAGTATTCATCACCCAGGTCTGCCGACTTTTTGGGTTACCCCATTCTCTTGATGGTTTCATTTTTGAAACATAGCTGACGACATTGTAAACTTTTTAAACCCTAGCTTACAAGTGGCCAATTCTGGCATTTTAGGCGACAGCACTTTGTATGCTGTTGTTTGAAACACACGATAAACCTTTTAAAAAAAAAACTACAAGCTGACAATGCAATATGCCCTTGGTTGAAGAAAACACCAATAGATGATGGTATCCTATATCTTACTGTGAAAGTGCAGAGTTATGAAATTCAAAATGAGAGTTGGTTTCTGGCTTTCCTGCTTTTTCCTTGTAGGCAATGAAGGGTTAAACAGCCCAGTCGGTGAGAGGGGAGAGATCCATTTCAGATGCAGTTGCAATCATCTCACTGTAAATTGGCTAACAACTACACTTCTTAGAAAGCATGCAATGGGTGTCATTATCAGAACAATGCGAGCAGCGACAGCTAGACGCGTCTAAAGACACTTGGAAAAGAAGAATAATGTCCCATGTTCGCTCTTCCCGAACATGTCCTCGGCCACAAACGAGGTGTGATGTAGGTGGCGTGCTTACACCACCACTACTATGAAGAGCCCTGCTAGAACAAGTGCAGCACATGACATGCTGCAGGTGCTGCCCCACGAGGGTCACCAGTGGTGGCCATGTTGGAATGGTATGAAAAACAAATCGAAAATGGCTGTCATGCATGCTCATCCATGTATATGGTTTGCAATGCATGTGTATGTGCACCCATTTTGGCTTCTTTTATTTACATAGCTCATGGCCCTATCCAAACTGTAAAATAATTAAAAAAAAATGAGTATGTAATTAAAGAAACAGGTGGACTAGTGGCAATTTTAAGTTGGTATGACTTCAAAAAAGAAAAGAAAAATTGCAGAGTGGGATGGGGACAGACTTACTATAGCGGGATGAATGTGGGATCCCTGGAGAGCCACGGAAATGCAGGCGGTGCAGGCAGGTGTGCAATGTTTGAATGTGTGTGTGAAATGTGGAGGAGTTGGGTAGCCAATGTATGTGTATTTGTGAAAATACAAAAAACAATAGGAGAGGTAGGGAATTATAGGAACACTCTCTTAATCCCCAGTGATATGACAATAAACAAAGGAAGAGAGGTTAATGTCTCTAGTAAGCCACTTAAATGGAGCCTCAAAGACTCTAGAAGTTCACACCCTATTTGGGTTGAAAAGAAAGCCCTCACACACCGACCTGGTCGGTGTCATGCTTCATCATCGGGCCCCACCGAAGAGACCTAGTGCCTCTTCGGTGTGCTACGACGCCAGGAGACTGCGGAGCAGGTATCGTGTGATGGGTGTGTTGGAGGGTTAAATTAAACTTTAAAAGTGTCTAAAGGGTATCTACAAAAATTTTTTATTAATGATCCCTAACACACAATAAAAGAAGGTTCTATGTGACTGAATTATAAAGCCAAGGTAATGGATGGTTTAATTCAGATATAACGTAGTCAACATGTTTCAGCCTTAGTATTGGTTTCAATTTACCTAGGCATGCATCAGGACAATGTTAAACCCCGGCGGTATGGACTCTCTAATCGTCCACCCTAACCTGGGGACGTGAAAGTGAAAAATGAAAAAAGTGTTAAAGTGCATAAAAATAGGAAGAGCAATTGCTCATTCCAAAAAATCACTCCTAATTATGGAGTGTCTTGGCACCTGTGGAACAAAAAAGACAAACAGACATGTAAGACAAACAAACAATTATTTGTCAAGCTCTGCCTTAGCGCCTTTCCGTTCAGGGTGCTCCAAGTAAGTGGCAATTGTGTTCCCAGACTAACTGCTAGAATTAAACACCATCCGCATACCCTCTAGGGACGATAGATCTAATTCTGGGAAGTGTCGTGACAATAGGTGATTTAAAAAAGCCGTGAATGGCTTGCAGGGGATTAAAATCACGTGGTGCGGGTGTTTCAAGGATCAATGGACAAAGAGTCAGTGACCCACACACATCAGTTAGATATAAAGAAATATATCTCACTTTAAAGTTAGGCGCTATCTGCACCATGGGTCTCAGGAGGGGGGTTGGAGTGTCCCTGGCACATCCTAAGAGAAAAGAAAATAGGCTAAAACCATTCGGAATCGCGTTCTACTTAGCTTAATTGCGTAGTATTTGTCCGATCGTCATTGCAGCATTACTCACGCCCTCAGCACTCGCAGCCCGCTTGTACACCTCGTAACTCCTCAACCGGACCCCGACGATAGGTAACGGGGCCGGTGGGGATGTTTTTAAAGGTTGTGTAATGTTGTTGGCGCTCTTCCGGGTGGGCGTGGTTGCACCAGACCGAGGACGGGCTGTGCTTCCCTGTGGGCGGGGGTTCAATGAAAGCGAGGCTTGGTCGCGCTCGTAAGGTATGGGGAAAACGAGGCTTGGTCGCGCTCCCGTGGGAAATTGCATTGTGTCTCCAAAGGGAGGCTCGAATGCATTGGCCAATCATTGATTGCGGGAATGTAAACAAACCGGCATGTCGGAATTAGATGTCTTAGGCTATTCGAAAATACAATCGTTGTTGTCTTTAGTGGGAGTGATTATGTCTGAGCTTCATTCGTTCTGGTTCAGATCTTCCCATATTCATGTAGGTGGAAGCGCAGAGGACAACATGAGGTTTGCTGAATAGCGCTGTGCCAAAGGTCCTTTTATTCAGTATCAAATTGGTAATTTTTGTGCGCTTACTGGTCAGACGGGTCTTATTAGGTACTCAATTTAGAAAAAATATTTAAAAAAAAAAAAAAAAAAAAAAAAGTTTAAGAGAAATTTTGTTTTTTTATCAAATTTCTCAGGAATAGTCAATGACCTAGTGTTCATTACAATGCGGGGATCCATCAGTTAAGTACCGTATTCCACGGAATATCATCATTGAGCCCAATGATGTTGGTACCCAGACGGTACACCCACCGCTGTTCTTTCTCAAAAAGCCTGCTAGTGATGTTTGTGGTACCAGTAATTTTTTCAATTATTGTCCATCTCATATCATTTGGGGTATGATTATGCTCCAGATAATGTCGGCTCAGTTTAGTTGTAGCCTTTTTGCATCGGATATTACTTCGATGCTCACCAATGCGCTGTTTCACCTTTCTAGTGGTCATTCCGATGTAACGTAAGGAACAGGGACATGTTATCAAGTATATTACGTTGTTTGAGTTACAGTTGGTGTGTGCAACTTGTGTCCAGATTTTTCCTGTTTCCAAGGCAAGTGATTTTGAAGTTTCTGTTAGGTGACATATGCTACAGTCTGAGCAGGGATAATGACCTGTAATGGGGGGTAGGCCCCATGCCGTCATGACTGAGGGTGTATGCAGGTCATTTTTCTGTTTAGGGCGAGTATGAACCAGGGCATCTTTTATGCTACGGCCTTTTTTGAAGGAGAACATTGGTTTTTCCCAGTCTTTTTTTGCTGATTTTATGATACTCCAATGTTTGTTTATGGTTTTCTTCATATAGTTTGACAGCCCATTAAATGTAGTCACACAAGTGAGTGGTACCAAGTCTTGGCTGTTGGTTTTTTCTTCTAGCAAGACTTCTCTGGGCTGATTTCTCGCTCTCTTAAAGCCCTTGTTAAGGATTACCGAAGGGTATCCTCTGTCTTTTAGTTTTTCAGTTAGACTCGAGGCTTGTTCTTTGAAGTCAGTAATGCTGCTACAATTACGCCTTAACCTAAGATATTGCCCATAAGGCAAGTTCTCTTTTAGGGGGCGTGGATGAAAGCTACTGAATTCCAATAGATTGTTCTTTGCTGTTGGTTTATGATGAGTTTTTGTGATTAGACAAGTGCCAGATATCGTGATTACTACATCCAAGAAGACAATGTCAGTTTTACTTGTGGTGTTGGTAAATCTTAAGTTGTTATCTAGAGTATTGATCCACACCAAAAAGGCTTCAAGGTTAGTCTCACTGCCTATCCATAACAACAAAATGTCGTCAATGTAGCGTTTCCACAAAAGCATTGACGAGCCAAATTTCGCAGTTGGGAGAAGGATGTGTTGGGCTTCAAAATCCGCCACATATAGCCCAGCCACACTTGGGGCAAAGGTACTACCCATCGAAGTCCCTGAGCATTGAAGGAACAACTTGTCCTTGAAAGAGAAAAAATTCTCTTTGAGTGCTATTGTTGCACAATCAATAATGAATTTTTTCGGGGTTTGGTAATTCCATTCAATTGAGTCTAATGCCTTACCCAGGACTTTGATGGTGTCGTCCTGGGGGATGCTTGTATATAAGCTTTCAACGTCCAGGGTCACTAGCGTTACTGAATTAACCTCGAAGGTGATGTCTGCCAGGATACGTAGTAGACTTTTAGTATCTCTCAGATAGGAAGGGGTAGTCTGTACCAAAGGCTTTAAGAATTGGTCACAGAACCTTGACAGAGGTTCCAAAAGCGATCCTATGCCGGATACTATTGGGCGACCTGATGGTGGTAGACGGTTCTTATGTAATTTGGGCAGTGTGTAAAAATATGGGATGATATTTTCATTGGTATTCAGAAATTCTGCTTCATTCTTAGAGATGTGTCCATTCTCTTCAGCTTCTTTGACTAAAGCGGTAATCCTTTTAGTCAGATCAGTGGAGGGATCAGTGATTAATGGGATATAATTCCTGTTGTCATTCAGAAGATCTTCACAGGTTTTTTCATAGTCACTTGTATTCTGTATGACAATCCCACCGCCTTTATCGGCCGGTTTTATGGTTATTGAGATGTCATTTTGTAGAGCTTCTAGTGCCTTGTATTCCGCAGTCGTGAAATTCCCGAATACTTTGGGGTTCTGGCTTGCCTCCAAATCCTTAAACACTGCCTGTTCAAAAGCAGTGATTGCTGCTGGTACCGTATAAGGAGGAGGGGTGAATGTTGAATTGGGTCTCAGACCGGTATCTCCTTTCCTAATCGCTTCGTTAGGGTCTGTTTTTCCTTCAAAAAATGCCTTTAATTTCAGTTTTCGAAAAAAGCCGGCAAGTTCACAATGAAGTCTGAATTTGTCGGGTTTGGCTGTAGGGACGAAACCTAGGCCTTTTTCTAAAACCTGGTTTTCAATTGGTAACAGGGTTCGTTTGGACAAATTGGTTACTAGACTTACAGTCCGCTCGTTCCTGGTTGTTGGGCACTGCTGCGCGTGTGGTTTGACACCGAGTCGTCCTCGGTCCAGGAGACTCTGTTGTTGTTGCCCCTCCTCCTGCCCCTTCCCCTCCGGCCGCTCTCTAAAAAAGGCGGTCTGTATTGGTTTTGGAATTGCATTGGGGGCATAAAGGCTGGATTCCAACCCATGAAGGGGTATTGGGGTTGCTGGTAAGGGTAGGCGGCTGGGCCCATTTCCATCTGTGGTGGTTGCCAATGTTGATGGTAATTCGGGTTGCCAGATCTTGCTCTGTTATTTCTATTTCCACGGTTCCCTCTTCTTCTGGTTTTCATGGAGGAATCATTGCTCGATCCGCTAGTATCAGAGGAGTTATCATCTGATTGATCTGATTTGTTTGTGTTTCTGACTGGAGGGACGAAAGTCGCTACAGAGTAAGGATATACAGTGTCAAAAGCAAATTTTTTTAGATCTTTTTGGAATTTTGTAGCTTTTGATTGCATTAAATTGTCCTTATACTCATTCATTTCTTTGTTTATCTCGTCCAGCCTTTTCTTATAGCCAGTTATTGTGGCTTTGAAGGTGGATTCAGTCTCTCTAATTTCAATCAATAATGCCTCAGATAATCTGAAAGCTGTTTTTATAATTAAGACCAGCCAATCACGCGTGCAATGCCACGCGATCATGGCCCAATCTTTCCTGAAGGTTGCATCATTGAGAAAAATGCGAGGGGCATTGGTGACTAGTAGGCCCCTCGGTGCTGTATTTGCAATGAGGTATTGTTTCATAATAGTACCATGTAAGATCGTCCGAATATGTTCGCGCTTTTTTTCAGTGAGATTTTCCCATTCTGTAGTATTAGCTATTGCTTGGGAGATATGTGGGTCTGCAAATAGAGTGGGGTCGGACATTAGTTCCTCTATTTCAGATTCCGAATATGTTAAGCCTAAATTCGCCATGATGAGATCAGGGCAAAGAGGTAAAACAGGCAATGACACGAGATGAGTTATCTTGCCTGGTATAAAAACAGACTCTCACAGCTGTGCGCTGCTAAGGTACAAAAAACAATAGGAGAGGTAGGGAATTATAGGAACACTCTCTTAATCCCCAGTGATATGACAATAAACAAAGGAAGAGAGGTTAATGTCTCTAGTAAGCCACTTAAATGGAGCCTCAAAGACTCTAGAAGTTCACACCCTATTTGGGTTGAAAAGAAAGCCCTCACACACCGACCTGGTCGGTGTCATGCTTCATCATCGGGCCCCACCGAAGAGACCTAGTGCCTCTTCGGTGTGCTACGACGCCAGGAGACTGCGGAGCAGGTATCGTGTGATGGGTGTGTTGGAGGGTTAAATTAAACTTTAAAAGTGTCTAAAGGGTATCTACAAAAATTTTTTATTAATGATCCCTAACACACAATAAAAGAAGGTTCTATGTGACTGAATTATAAAGCCAAGGTAATGGATGGTTTAATTCAGATATAACGTAGTCAACATGTTTCAGCCTTAGTATTGGTTTCAATTTACCTAGGCATTCATCTTGTGTTATTTGTGAAAATAAGCAATTGCCTTAATTTTCGACTTTTTCCATCAGCTAAATGCAGTGAGCTGCTAGTAATGTTGATGGAAAGCGCTGTTAGACTGCGCTTAAAGCCAGTCGGTCCACAGTAGTCAGTGTCTGAAAGGGGCTGTGCAAAAGCACCTTTGTGTGTCTGTATGTGTAAGTTGTGTGTTGTGTGTTGTTTGATGATGCTTCCACCAGACAGCTAAAATTGTCTGCATCTAAACCTGAACCTAAAAATAGGAGAGGACTAGCTGTTATCCACTGGGGTCTAGGCTTGGGAAGGTGACAAATGAGATGTGGCTAACATTATTTGAGCATTGATCATGAGGTTTGCTAAATTAAGCAATTATATGGTACAACAGAGAAAATACCTCTGTGATGGCTCCCAGACCAAAACTTATGGCTGGTTATAATGACCTTTCCTATGGATTGCTCCTCCACTGAACCTGGGAATACTCTGTAAAACATATCAAACAGCTTGTACATAAAGCCTACTCATGTTCTACCACATGGCTGCTACTTAGTGGACTCCTTAGAGCATTTTGTATGGAGCAGTTTATGTAATGCCCATTCCTGTGGTTTTATGCCTACAGCTTTGCAGGAACACTTCAGAGCATTTACTGTGACTGACTGCAGTATGGCTACTCCTTTGGCATGCCTGGACAGACTCTGTAGAGCATATACCATTGACAGATTGGATAATGGTTGCTTCTATGCCATTATTGGTTTTACTCATCAGAACTAATAGCATGGACTGAGCAGTTAATATCCATTCATGTGAGTTGCTGGCTGCTACTCCTGGAAGTACTCCTCAGAGCATACACTATGACTGACAGTTTAATGCCTTTCCTATTGGATGGTCTCTGCCTCTCCTGGGTGTCACAGGATGTAGCATAGCCCATTCCTATTGTTTCCTTTTCTTTTCACTGCTTTGTGGTCACCATTTCATATTCAATAGCTGAAGCAAGACTGCACTTCACTAGACTGGTGCCCTTCACTTAAGCATTTCCCAACGCTCCATAGTGAATGTGGTTTGGATTGGATTATAGAGACTCCCTCCAAAGATGGCTGGTATCTGTGGGTGTGACTCTGTCTGTTCTCACGCATTCCTCCGACACTCATGCTCATGAACAGCCAAACTCTTAGTTTGAGGAGTTTATTGCATAGAAATAGAAAGATACAACTCTTACCACGTAGTCAACACTGCGCTCTCACTTTTCACTGAATCAGTACACTAGCATCTAGTGCTTAAATACCTTATCTCTCACTCTTTTTTGCTTCAAATTCACGTACATGTGTAGCAAAAAACTCAGAAGACGCATAACTCTGGTCCTCATGCATGACCTCATAACACTACGTACATAAGCCGCATGACAGTCGCACACTCTAGCTGCATTCACCTGGCTGATTTTTTTTACCGACATGACTTGTATTTTAGTATTCTAGCCTGGGTGAAAACAGAAAAAACCTGCGAAAGTCTCTATTTTTTTCCTCTGATGAAGTGAAATTATTTTTTTATTTATTACGCGCGCTAATACCCAAGGGTGTCTAGGCGCGAAGAACTCTGATTTCAAACTATAGAGACAGCTACAGATACGAAGTGACAGCCCCAATTTCCATTCCTGTTTTAATGATGTTTAAATAACCAAGTTTTTAATAGTTTACAAAAGGGAATGAGTTCAGTTTATTTCTTTAATGCCAGCGGAAGAGAATTCTACAACCTAGCTGTGCCGGTTACAAAACGTCTATCCCCCCACGATGCTGTTTAAGCCCTCAGAATCACCAGGTTAAAAGAAGAGGAGGATCGAAGCTGTCTTTTTGGAGCATATCTTGTGAATTTGTATTTAAAATATTCGGGTCCGTGCCCATGTAGTGCTTTAAATACAAAGGGCCCTAAATTCAATTTGCCTTCTAATCGGCAGCCAATGTAATATTGAAAGAGCATGAGAGACCGGCTGGAATTTTGGTATGGCTAGCAGCAGACGAGCTGCAGCATTTTGGAGAATCTGTAATTTATTTAGAAATCTTGCTTGAATGTTAAGAGATAGCGAACTACAGTAATCAATCTTAGATAAAAAATAAGCGCGGTAACTACAGCTTTCTGTAGATCTAAAGGAATGAAATAAAACTTTCTGAAGGATTTTGATCATGAGAAAGCATGAGGAGGTGATGGCGTTTATTTGGCCTTCAAGGATCATTTAGTATCAAAATAGACTCCCAAGTTTTTTTTTACCTGTGAGACTGGGACAGGAACATCTCCCAGTTGCTGCGGTCGCCAACTGGGTGTCCAGAATAAAGTGTCACGTCCGAACAAAAAACCCTCCTTATTTCCCGCATTGAATTTCAGACAGTTTCTGGACATCCATACCCCGACTTCATGCAGACAATTATGAAACTTAAGGGCGGTGTCCTCCGGATTACCCACCACGATCTGTGTGTCATCAGTGTAAGACACCACTGTAAAGCCAAAAGACTTTATCAACGTGGCAAGTGGGGAGTCATAGACATTAAACAGCGTTGGGCTCAGCGGAGAGCCTTGCGGCACCCCGCAAGGAAAAGAGAAGGAGGTAGACCAGACCTTGTTCATCTCCACCCATTGTTTTGTATGTAAACAGTCAACGTAAGTTGAAAGCACTTTAAAATATGCTCTAAAGATGTTTTACTCAGACAGAAAAGCCATGTTCAAGTTAAAAATGAATCTGGATATTTTTATATAAAGGGTGCTCTCTAGTTATCACGCTCTGGCCCTTGCAGAATCTTATAACCTAAATAAGTTGCTTTTTTATTTTCTAATTGCTTTTTTATAGTTTTACTTCAGGTGAACTCGGCGCTAGGGCATTGTAGCGATTTACATGAGCAACAGTTACACTACACAAGACCAAATTTTATTTTTTCTTTAGGCATTGGGAGAACAAGTGATTTGCCCAAAATCACAGGTTTTTGAGCTGATGCTGGGACTGGAACCGGAACCTAGTCTCCGACTCTGACAGTAGGCAGCTTTGGCCACAAGGCCACATCCTCTACAGTTTAATGAAAGCCTAATAAAGGTTACCTCACAGTGAGGCCGAATATGACACGTTAGTTTGCATGCAATTACTACACATGCCATTACAATGCGGTTGTTACAACGACCGAGTTGTTACAACGCATACCTTTACAACACAAGTCAGAACAACAACTTGCTGTAGAGAGGGTGCTCAATGTTGGAATAGTATAATTTACTATTCCAACTCCAGTCTGTGCAACATTAGGGAAGGTGTTGGATTTTAAATCCAACACCTTCTGCCCCTATAGCAAGTTGTTGTTCTGACTTGCGTTGTAATGGAATGCGATGTAACAACGCAGTCATTGTAACAACCGTTTTGAAATAGCATGCGTTGTGTTGCATGCGTGGTAAACTATGTTTACCAGAAGGACTATGCAAACACACACACATCCTCCAGGAAGGCTTCTCTTAGTTCCCTCCCTCCCCAGCCCTTCATAGCCTCAGGGTGATGACCTTGTAGGGGATGGGGTCAAGAAAAAGGACGCAGCCACTGCTGCTCCAGTTGGGCCTGAGATGAAGTTGGCCCATATCCAAAAATCTTGCTCCCCAGTGAGGCCTCTGCATACTCCCACCCACCTCCACCTACCATTGCCTGAATGTGATGGCATGGCAGGTAAGAGGTCAGGGGCAAGACACTGCTCCACTGGGGGGCCGAGGTAAGAATGACCCAACAACTAGAGCAACACCTGGCCACCATTAAGGCAGATTAACACACTTGGCACCTTTGTCCCGCACACCATATCCTGAAGTGCGATGGCCTGGGAGGGCAAGAATGAAGCTGATGCCCTTTAACAACTGGCACACATGTCACCCTTAGGCACCAGCCCATCGGCCAATGCCCCACTGCCACCCTTCCCAATCTGACCCTGTGGTAAATACCTCCTGTTCACAGTTTTAAAAGAAAATGGGGCATAACATGCAGCATACGTTTTTAACACTGAATACCACGTTTAGCCTGTTCTTTTTGGTTTTTACCTCCAGTGAATTTTGGCAAGTTTGACATCCTGGAATGTATGGGGGGACTGTAAGGCTGTGGTAATTATCACACAATTTGTAATTCTGATGCCTGTGCAAACACCTGCCTGCCACCGTGGAGTTTTACTCAGATAAATTAAATACCAGACAGTGTACAATGCCATGACTCACTTTTTCCTATAAACCAAAATGCAGTTGGATTTGTTTTCTTTACTTTGCAATTGAAGGTTTCACTCTTAGAAGCCATGACTCAATAACTGCGCTCCTAACATGACAATTACACAGCTCATTTTGACCCACAGTATGTAACCGATTGAGGGGGGAAAGTGCAGAATGAAAGCTTAGTCAATTAAAGGTGACTGGTTCCTTTCAAATTGGTAGTGAGCCATTCGGACAGAATAAATCCATGCCCTACGCAGATTTAATACCTCTGAACAGAAGGCGAAGACAGCCTGTGGGATATTGCTCTGAATGTTTCCCATCAGTCAGTATGATTGAAATAGTGATGTTTGATTAGAAGGACGGACCCATATATTTCAGCATTTACTAATGGTAGAGGCGCACATATAGTCTGCCATGCGCTATCTCAAGTCTCAAACCATTGCTCTAAGAAAACATGGTGCCATATTATCAAGATAGGGCGATACATTATCGCCGCTTTTATCGGCAGGAAACTGCCGCTAAAGCGGCGATAATGGGCTTGATAATATGCCCTTGTGAATTCCCATAGAAGCCCAGGTTAACACCTAGGCCCAAATATCCCTGGGCCTAGAGGCTATAGGCAACAGCTCAGCCGTTCTTGGCAAGTCACTAAGTCGGCAATCTAGTTCTTGAATTTGGGCGCTCGACCCCTCCCCCAGCGACAGGCCACTCTCCTCTTAGCCATGAGCAAAGCCATAGCCACAAATTTACGGTGTTCCGCCCGCACCTGTGTAACATACCCTAATAATGCCATCAAAGGAGTAGGGTCAACTTGCACACTTATCTCTGTTAGGGCCTGGAAGACCTGTTCCCAGTACTCATTTACCCCGGGACATCCCCACGCCAGATGGAGAAAGTCGGCGCCCTCGGTCCGACATCTGTCACATCTGTCTGAGTCTCTTAGTCCGAATCTGTGCATTCTGGCCGGGGTGTAATGCAATCTGTATAGAAACTTATAATGGATTATGCGGCGCCCACTACTGGCCGATACCTGTTGGGTTTGCAAACAACAGAATTCCCAATGTTCCTCAGTGCACACTTATCATCTCTGTTAGGGCCTGGAAGACCTGTTCCCAGTACTCATTTACCCCGGGACATCCCCAATGCCAGATGCAGAAAGTCGGCGCACTCGGTCCGACATCTGTCACATCTGTCTGAGTCTCTTAGTCCGAATCTGTGCATTCTGGCCGGGGTGTAATACAATCTGTGTAGAAACTTATAATGGATTATGAGGCGCCCACTACTGGCCGATACCTGTTGGGTTTGCAAACAACAGAATTCCCAATGTTCGTCAGTCAAAGCAAAGCCCAGCTCCTCCCCCCATTTCATGCGGGTTACAGTGTCCGGGGTTTCTCTTTGTGTGTGCACTGTACGGTATACCAGGGACATCAGACGTCTAGCAGTTGTACACTGCAGCATCAACTGTAACGGTGTCAATGCCTGTGGCTCTGCTGGGAAGTCCAGAGTCCATGCTTGTATCCCCTGTCTAAGTCGAATATACAAAAATGTATCCATTGGGGTCTGTTTTGAGCAGTGAAACATCTGTTCCAGAGTCCAAAATTGGCCATTATGGTATAATTCTCCCCAGGTGCAAATGTGTGTATGTTTTTTAAAGTTATGGAAAATGACTTTCTGCAGGAGGGGCATGCTCGGGTGATAAATAAGAGGTAGCAATGGTGAATAAAGTATGGGTGTGCCCAGCATTCGCCTTATGTGTTGCCATGCTGTGATTGTGCATGTAAGTGTGGTCGGCGTCCTTTCCCTAGTCCCCACAGTCTCATATATTACGCCATCTATGGGTATGGGGTGTGCCAGCCAGTGTTCTGCCGCGACCTGTACATATATCGTGGTTGCGCTACCCAAAACCAGGCATAGTGTGCTTGCGCACTCATGTAGCACAATTCGAAGTTTGGTATCCCAAACCCTCCCTGTGAGTAGGGCTTGATCAGCACGCTCCACTGCAGCCTCGGCTGTTTACCACCCCACACAAGCCTTATCAGTCCTGATCTCCATGTCTTGAAAAAAAATGTCCCGGGGTAAAATTGAATATTTAGAAAGAGATAGAGCAATTGGGGAAGTTTCACCATTTTAATCAGTGACGCCCTGCCCGCCATGGAGAGTGGCAATGAAATCCATCGTGTGACGCAGTCCGTTATTCGGGTCATGGCTGTACCATAATTCAGTCTCATTAATTCCTCCCTATCCTTAGTAATTCGTATCTCTAAGTATTTCAGGTCGTCTTCACACCATTCTAATGGGTAGTCAAGAGGGAAACAGACCGTCGCTGTTGTCAGAGGGAAGATATTTGATTTCCCCCAATTAATCTGAATTCCTGATAATTTCCCGAACACTATAAATTCCCTCAGCACTGGGTTTGAATTCTGCTGTGGGTCTTGAATATACAGGGTGATGTCATCTGCATATAAGGATATAAGTATTTGGCGCAGGTTGCACTTCAGGGCCTTGTCATTATGGTGCTGTTGCAGCTTTACCGCCAGCGGCTCCACCACGATTGCAAAAAGCAACTGGGAAAGCGGGCATCCCTGGCGGGTGCCCCTAGTGATCTTAAATTGCACCGAGGTATGCCCATTTATCAGTACCTTAGCTCCTGGCAGATGATACAAGAGCCGAATCCCTGAAAGGAAGAGGGGGGGAAGCCCATCCTGAGCATTACTCCAAAAATGTAGTCCCACTCTATAGAGTCGAAGGCCTTTGTGGCATCTAAAAATAGTGCCGCCATTGGTAGCTCCTGGGAGACATTATTCAAGACAGTAAAGAGTGTCATCAAGTTATGGGAAGTGGCTCTTCCGGGCAGGAACCCCGACTGATCAGGAAGGATTAGCGTCTCCATCAGTAGACTCAGCCGGGTGGCAATTATTTTCGCCAATATTTTTGCATCACAGCTAAGAAGAGATAATGGTCTATAAGAATCACAGTGTTGTGGCGGTTTATCTGGCTTCAACAATGAAATTATAAGGGCTTCCCTCATAGAGGCAGGAAGGCTACCCACCTCTAGTGATTCCTCGTGCACCTCGCAAAGTATGGGGTCCATCAAGTCAATGTATGTCTTGTAAAATTCTACAGGGATTCCATCAGTCCCTGAGACCTTCCCGGATTGCATGCTCATGATTGCTTCCCTAACTTCGCCTAGTTCAAAAGGGGCACATAAGAAGGTCCTCTGAACATCCCTAAGCCACCCCAGCGCTACGTCCCCCAGAAAAGTATCAAGATCCAGATCATCTACCCTGTTCGTGGTGTACAGCCGATTGTAATGGCGCGTAAAGGCATTAAGAATATTGGTCGTATCCCTATAAACCTTCCCATCCGTATCTTCAATTTCCAGGATATAATTAGCGCAGCGGGGTTTACGAACTATTTGCGCCAGTGCTTTGCCTGGCCTCTCACCTTCTCCATAACTTCTGGCTACCCAATATCTGCCACGAAACCTCACCTCTCTCTGAGCCATATCCATGTATTCTGTGAGCGTTTCTCGAAACTTAGCCTGGCCTTCACTCAGTTCTCCCTCCAGTCTTTTGAGCTCTAGCTCCAACTGCCGTATGGAATTGAGTATGTCTTTGAGGACCCCAGCACCCTTCGATATGCAATATCTTCGAATTGTAACCTTAAATGCCTCCCAGATTGTCTAAACATTGGGCACCGAGCCCTTGTTGCGCGTAAAGAACTCTTGTATTTCCTGCCGCAACTCCTCCTGAAAAACAGTGTCTAGCAGAATAGGCGCATTAAGCTGCCATCCCTGCCACGGTGTAGCAAAATCCAGAGAGGAGAGTGTGAGCAGGCCCGGGGCATGATCAGAATAGGTTCTGGCTAACTGTCGTACTTGTAGTATAGAAGGGGCCAGTCCCCGGGAGACCAACCAATACGCAAGCCTTGCCCATGATGCCGCTTGTGCAGTGTAGTGTGTGCCCTCTAGAGTATTGGGGTGTGTGTATCTCCATGTATTGATCTAATCTGAAAACTGTCTTCCCAAGGGCCTGCCACTTATTGAAACGCTGCCATTGTCTCCGCCAATTCAGAGTTCAGATAGAGAGAAGACTGCACCAGTCCCAATTCAGACCTTCCTTCATGGATCTTTTCTACAGCTCCTAGAAGAACCAAGTTTCTTACCATAAGCACTGGGAAGCAGTTGATTCAAGGCATCTGAGTGTGAGCCGTGTTCTCCTGAAGGAAACTCCAGGTCAGGAACACCAGTTGCTGGGCGAGCTTTGATCCAACAACCACACAATGTGAGCTTAAGGCAATAAGCAACAGTAATCACGCCCCAGTGTCTTGTGAAAGTCCAGTCTGATTCAATTAATACACACTTGGAAGAAAATAAGACAAGAATGTTCTACACTTTTAAACATTAGTTAGTAAAATGCTATATATCCACACTTATTCAAGTGATAAACACGCACTCATACTTTGATGCCTGTTACGTTTTAGCAAATTAAGCAGCCAAATATAACAAAACAGTACACCAGTAGTTCAAGATTAGCATTCTGTACAAATGTTAAGATATGCCTATATTTTAGGGAAACACACCCTGTTTTTAAATCACAATGCTGTCTATCTGCTTAAAAGTTGGTCTGAATTCATGAAGGACAACAAGGAGAGTCACTCACAAGAAACACCATTTTCTGTATTTTCTACACTTAAAAAAAAAGAATACACACAGGAAACTGATTTTTTTGTGTCTATATTTATCTGTGAAAATGAACAAAAACTGAAAACCCGAAAGCCACACCCATCATCCAGTTTTAGATTTTGATGTGACAAAATTTCAGTTTGAAGTGTAAGTCAGTAGATAGATATAAGTCCGCTATTGACATTCACCACTACACTATGAAGACAGTTCATCAGCAACCAAAGCACCCGCTTAGTTTATCTTCATGCACTCAATCAATTACAAAGGCAATTTTTTCCAGTCGGGCAAACCTACACGTAAGTCAAAATGTACATGAACTGTCTCTTCTTTATTCCTTTCAGTTACATTCAAGCCGCACCGCCGAGTTGGCGATGCAGCACACGCAAGGTAAATCGTTTTTAAAATGTATTTACTTAGTTTACTCCGTTCCGCTGTATGTCGGAGTCCACTACTCCCCCACTCTTCCCCTCCCCCGTTCCACCTCACCGCCCCACAGCACTCCTTCGGCGAGCCGCCATTGCTTTGCAGTGATTGCTGTGCCATCACAAACTTTCTAAATTCAGCACTCTATTGTGTGCCATCATGCTGTCAACGCAGGGGCTTTAGTGTCAACCAAAATAAAGATTTACAGTCAGTAATGCTCATATCAGAGCAGGTATTGGTAGCCACTTCCCTGCAGGCACCTTTCTGTGAGCGCTTTCTCATGGCCTAGGTTTGTACGTTTATATTGCATGAATGCAACTGCTGGTGCCCCTTTCTGGTTGAGGCATAGTGGCACTGCAGGAATGCCCAAAGATAATTGCTGCAGTAATTCACCTTCACAGGCAGGGCCGTTTCTGCCATTAGGCAAGACTAGGCGGTCGCCTAGGGCGGCAAAAGGGGGAGGGTGGCAAACAGTCCTGACAAGTACCATGCATCAGGACCCCAGGATGTTAGTCTAGCGCATTTCAGTGTGGTGATGCATCATAGCACTGAATGCATTAGTCATACATTATAAGGCCTGGTATCCTGGGACTCAATCACCGAACTCCCTGCCTGGGATCAGAGCAGCTTTTTTAGGAGCTAATGCCATTTCAATCTGCTTGATATGAGTTATATTTCTATATTTGTTACACATGGAAAATATGCACATGAAGGAAGAGCCGTCGGAAAACGAAAAAACGTCTTGTCACTCGCCGTTCTCATGTAGAATTACGTAGAAGTTTGAGAAACAGACCCAGCTCTCCCCACTGACTCAACTTACCTGTGAATAAAACACAGGCACATCATTTCGCGACGTCTGCTTGCATCTTGTGACTGAGGCTTCGGTTGCCATATTGCACATTGTCTGCAGGAGAGGGCACTGCTTGTGTTTCATCAAAGACTGAAGGAGGTATCGCCTGCCGCATTTAATGGGGCAGAGTTTTGATCAAACATTTTTGGTCATGAGACTGAAAGATTTATTTGCTTGCTTATTTCCCACAGATGATTGGATGCTTTGAAGTTCCGTATATCAATGCTGCCGTATTGCTGAATTTAAATTTGACTTTGTTTTTCTTACAATCTTCGCTGTAGCCTTTGATGCTATTTTTATAGTGTAAAGGGAATGGTGCGTATTCCTGTTGTCTGTTTGTCTTTGCCGTTTTTTCAAATACAGAACATTTGCTTTCTGGACATTTTGGAAGTGAGAACGCAGTGGACTGTTTCTTCCAATACAGCTCTGGCAAATAGAATGTTATAGTGTTCTGAGTGGAAGAGGGTGTAGTATTCTCGGTTTTGTATTTATGTTCTTGTACTTCTCTGCATCTAGCTGCTCAGCCAGTGTGAGTGTTCCAGGTAAGAATGTTAGTGTGATTGACATGGATGGAATGCTTGGGTGACTGGTATGAGGGTTGGCAGTTGAGAATGGGCTGAGTAGATAAGAGGCTGCTCCTGGTGGGCTGCTTGTTCCAGAATTATACTTCCTGTTATAAGGAGACTTTCCTGCGCATAACTTGCCGTTGAACTAGATTTGTGGGAGTATCCTGTAATGAAAGTGGAACAAGCATCTTACAAAAACAAAAAAAGAAGGAACCTCTACAAGCACGAAAAGTAGCCCCACCAGTGCCGGACACACCAGGCAGCCCTAGTCTAGCTGTGCTGTCCTGTCATGTCATCTCAGCGTTTTCATGTTCTATCAACAGAAATTTAACATCAGAGCTGATTTGAACCAACGTACATGGTGCTACAAGTCACTACTATTGGAGAATGTGCCTTGCTTAATTTGTCAACGGGCGCTGTGACAGTCCGAACCAAGGGTATCTCTGCATTATTGGGAAGAGGCCGACATGGTGAGTGGAGTTCATCGATAATTAAATGTTCTTGAAAGCAGTGTCAGCAACAACTCTTCTACGTGTACCAGCAGAAAGCGATCTGGTTTTGGATTCATTTTCTTCTTTTCCACATGGGGAAGCCATCTGAGTGAGCAATATTACGTTTTTATTTTGTTTCTTGTGTCAGTGGTTTTTCGTACAGTAAAGCCAGTAAAAACTGTCACGCCATGTTTGAACTTTAAAGAATGCGCGCGCTCCTCATCTCTTCATCTCCAGCCTCTGTGGAACCTCTTATGACGTTTTCTGTTTCCCAATCATCACTGCTGCTGTCGGACGCCTCACAGCTGGGGTGTGCCTGCAGCCACCCGGCACAGCGTAAGGTACGTGCCTCCATCTTATGTTGACGCCGCTGGAGTACATTGAACCGGAGATGCTCTGAGGTACTGTTTTGCTCTGTACTAACCACGTTTGGTTCTTCGTGCCAATATGCCTCGCCTTGTGCCACTGTGTGTTCTTCACTTTGTCGACTTTCCTTATCCGAGGTGCTGGCCTTTCAAGGATCCTGTTGCTTGTGCATTGAACCGGAGGTGCTCTGAGGTACTGTTTTGCCAGCAAAATACTGTTTCACCAGCAAGGTACTGTTTCAGAATTTTCTAGCCTTGGTTACGAGTTCTTGAAGCTACTATCTTCCGCAAGCTGCTCCGTTCAATCGTGGAACATTTTGTTTTATTTAAGTTCCTGCACATTTCCGTATGAAGTCTCACCTGAGAATTTCCTTGCCTATGTTTGTGCCACGTTTCATCTCCATCTTCTATGGGCACTATACCTGCTTCAAAGTATTTTGTCCTGCTGCCAAGTTTTCCGTTTCTCTTGGCATTGTTTCTACTGCGGAGTATCTTCTTGCAACTTACGCCTTGCTTGTCCATCATTGCGGTGACAGTCACAAATATTGTGTGGTCAATCATCAACCATGTTTGTTCACAATGGTTATTGTTTCATTCATTTATGAAATGTGTGTGCTCTTACATGTCATTTTAACGCTGGAGTCACATTTCATATGTTGGGTTCTCTCACCCTCATGTCTACACTACAGTATTGTGTTAAGTTCTAGTATCCCGGTCTATGGGATGGAAGTGGGTTGTGGTCCCATTTCCCCTCATTCATAGTCTTTTGTTAACCCATATGTCTGGGTTATAGGGTTATTATCCCTTCTCATGGTATTTTCACCATTTATGTTGTTGTTAACCCTCATGTTTGGGTTATAGGGTGTTGATCCCTTCTCTACCTGTGTTGGACACTTTGTTGTACGTCATTTGCGTGCATGTCACTTTGTGCGTTATTTTCTCTCGTGCCCGGTATATAAGCCTTTGTGCTTCATTTTGACGTTATGTGTGCGTTTGCCACATTGTGCTGCACATTCCGTGCTGCGTGTGTTCTTGGGTTTGTCCCTTGTGACACCTTCATTTATGGGTTAGC
The DNA here is from genome assembly GCF_964261635.1 of Lissotriton helveticus. Taxonomy (NCBI): domain Eukaryota; kingdom Metazoa; phylum Chordata; class Amphibia; order Caudata; family Salamandridae; genus Lissotriton; species Lissotriton helveticus. The sequence goes on from NC_136063.1 coordinate 1,020,774,750, forward strand.
CCCATATTTTCTGTGTTCCTCACATGAGGAGTGGAATTCTTTTTGTTTGCCACATTGTGCTGCAACATCTCGTGCTGCGTGTGTTCATGGGTCTGTCCCTTGTGACTCCTTCATTTATGGGTTAGCCCCATATTTTCTGTGTTCCTCACATGAGGAGTGGAATTCTTTTTGTTTGCCACATTGTGCTGCACCATCTCGTGTTGCGTGTGTTCATGGGTCTGTCCTTTGTACACCTTCATTTATGGGTTAGCCCCATATTTTCAGAGTTCCTCACATGAGGAGTGGAATTCTTTTGGTTTTCCATATAGTGCTGCACCATCCCGTGCTGCGTGTGTTCTTGGGTCTGTACGACGATATTCCAAACAGGAATCTTAGGTGGCAATGTTAATGTGTTGTTTCCCATACCGGCTAATGTTTGCTGGTACGTGAGACTACAGCATCCTTAACAGTGTGCCAAGAGGCCCATGGGAATGAAGGGGGATACATTCTCAAATTGCGATTTTCTATGAGAAAATCGCAATTTGAGAATCGCAATTCCAAGGGTGCCAGGGTGTCTAAAGGACACCTGTTGCACCCCTGGAATATGCCTGTAAGTACATGTGGCACACAGATATGCCCTAAGGGCATGTCTGTGCGCCACATGGCACTTTGAATTTTTTTTAAAAATGCATTTTTAAAGGAAATCGCAAAATACCATCTACTTGGAGTAGGTGGTATTTTGCGATTCCTTAAGCCTGTATTGCATTTTTTATTTGACTCCTACATAGCATTTAAGGAATCGCAAAATTGCGATTCCTTAAATGCTTGAGCAAAATAAGGAATCGCAATTTTTGCGATTCCTTATTTTGCTAATATGCACCTACATAGCAAAACGCCGTTTGCGATTCTCAAACGCCGAAGTTTATAGATTAAAGTAGATATTTATCAAAATTCTTTCAATCAAATATCTGTTCTATATTTTTCTTTACATGCTCGGAGTGCAATGGTTGTTTGCACAAATCTTTGTACTTCTGAAACACTTTATTATGACGCACTCACTGGAGGATTAAGTATGTGCATTAAAAATTTGTCTTGCTCCTTCGTTCTTTCCCTGGGAATACTACAGGGCATATTTACAAGAAAGGTTAGAGTGCAGTGTTACGCTCGATTGGTAACGCCGCGCTCTAACATTTTTAAAATGCAGGGATACACCTTATTTACAAAAATACGGTGCACCCCTGTGTTTCCCCTGGTGCAGACCCTAATAAAGCAACCTAGCACCAGCGCAGGCACCCCTGCGCCATGTTGCAAGGGTGCCTGCGCTGCAGGGGTGGTTGCTTATATGCAGGAAGTGACACCTTCCTGCACATAAACAACCTTGAAAGGCGATTTGGATAGGGCAAAAAATGAGGAGAAATTAATAATTTCTCTTCTTATCGCCAGTCTAATACCAGGGTTTCCCTGATCTTAGTTTTCGGCGCTGACCCAGCCTTGTAAACATGAGGCATCACCAAAGAACAATGGGTGTTGCGGCAGAATGCCCACAGCAGCATCCATTGCGTGCCCCTTTTAAGCTAAGTGAAGCATGAAACAGGGCCTTATTTACAAAGCGGCGTTAAGCCACGTTAAAAACATTCAACAAAAAAAACACTTACCATGCTGCCGGGTCCCTTATCTCTGCTCCTGTTATCCTCTGTCAGACTCCAGAAAAAGGAAGCACAGACAGGCCCCCCTGACCAATCACATCGCTGCAATGCAGCATTGTGATTTGTCCGAGCGTCAACACTCATCCAGGGAATGGGGGCCTTTGCATGTTCTCCACGCAGGCTGTAAAGTCTTGTCAGTAAGATACCCAGTGCAGGATCATAGCCAATGAACCTAACCTAAGAATGGATTATAATATACAACCCAGCGCATGAGTGCAAAAGCTACTCACTGACTTCTAAATGTTCTGCAGTTCAACTTCACTGACTCTGAATGTTCCAAAATTAGAGGCCATGTGAGAGGTGGGAAAAGATTCCAAAAATAGAATATTTTAATCAGCCGAGGTGGCAGCGTGAACTGTCAATGTATGTGGCTACTTCAGATAAATAAGATCCTAGAGAACCATTGAATCCTTATATGTGATTTACCTGAAGGTCACGTGGCATAATGGGATGACCCTGTATTATGCACGGACAGCTTTGGAGATTAACAAGTGTTGTTGTTCCCTGATGTTTATGGCTCCATAATCCTTGTGGTCATGCTCCTACAACTGGCAACAGAAGCTTTGACAATTTCTAATATGCAAATTCTTACAAATTATGTTTCATATCTTCAAAATTGAGAGGTGGTAGATGGATTCACTTCACTCCAAAATGTGGTGACAGTGAATCTTAAAATTGGCCATAAAAACATTTTTGCATTGCTCTGAAGTTACCAGCGGCACATCTGATATTCAACTTATTTCACCCATCTGGACTTACTAAAACTTGATATATTGCAATGTGTCTATGCCATGTGCAAACAACAGTCATATTATAGCAGCATCGGCATTTCAAGGCACAAGTAATCATCTAATACCACCATACCTAGTGGCTCTTTATGGTTTCTGAAACAAGACGGCAGAGCCTCAGTCAGTAAACAGGATGCTAATAATGACAACCAGCAGACGACATAGCTCCCTCAAACTTAAAAATAGTATAATCTAAAACAGTGTACATCTAAACAAGGAGTAAGTAGAAATTAACTGTAATCATGATGGTATACACATAGTCCGACCAATGAGCACGTTTGATTCTAGGCTAACTGGGATCCAACACAGGCTTTTTTTGTGAGGGTATGATGTGTTGGTCGCTTGGAAGGGCCCTTAGGTTGCCCATGGTTGTTGATGCTGCCATTTTTTTCTCAGCTTTGTCTTTGTCACTAGTGAGGCTGCTTTCATTGCGCAACCGAGAGAGGTTGAATATTGTCTTGTTATGGGGTCCCACATACATCAAACAAAAGTCCAATGCTTCCAACCTGTTATGCTTCAAACGTTGTTGTAATGAAATCCCAAACCAGTCAAGATACTCTCCTCCTTCATACTTGATGACTTCATACTGATCCCCATTGGAACTCCTGCACCGCCTCCATGGGATCATGTGGCCCTAGGCTTGCTGTGAAATCACACATGTAAAAGTCTAAGTAAGGTGGTGCTGTGCTGCGTCCTGGCTTCCTTTGAACATGGTACTTGAAGTTGCATTTAATCCTTCAATGGAAATGTGAAGTCTTCAACATGTATAATCAGAAATGTGTCAAATTCTACTCAGTGTTGTAATGTTCTTTACATAGCCTGTTCATCTTATGCATTTGTCAACATCCATGTGTGTTATAGTTTAGGGAACACTTTGGGAGTATGCAGTTAACTCTTCAAGATTTTATTACAGTGTTTCAGTGTCTTCATTCCTGCACATATAAATGTACCAGTTGCTTATGCTTATGTAGGGGCCAATTCACAGAACTAATCTGAGATAAAATCCTAAACGTACTACTTCTGGTGTTTGCAGAAGGCATTTAGGGGCAGATTCGATGTCGGGGGGACCGGAGTCCGTCCGACATAGCTCAGGAACTGTAACCTACCGACCTACTGTTGTCAGTTACAGACCTAAAAGTACGATGCAACCAAACCCTGTTCGGTCGCACTCTTATATTTCACAATGGGAGCATGCATCCCGAATGGAATGCATGCTCGCATTGTGACATGCAGGGGTGCCATTCATCCCTGCACCTTGTCTGCCACCGGGTGCAGGGATCAACATGAGGGCATCATAGGTGCCCCCAGGCTGCCATTCTTCGGCCTCGCACCCATGGGGGCCCAAAGACTGTTTCTGACTGCCTTTTCATGCAGAAAGACCAGCACAAAAAGGCAGTGGGAAACTGCCATCGTACTCTCATGGTCGGAAAGAGGCGGCGGGGGAGTACTGAAGGGTTTCCGGATGGCGGCGGGCCGAGCCCTTCATAAGCAATCCGGAAATCCAAATCGGATTCCTTTTCAACCGAGCCCATTGGAATGGCTTGGTCGGAAAGGAATCTGAACAGCACGTTCCGATGCGGGCTGAAGGGCTCCGACCGTTGGTCAGAGCCCTTCCGTCCGACATTGGAATCGGCCCCTTAGGAGTAGTAAAGTTAGGACTCCTAACTTTACTACTTCTAAATGACTTTTGTGAATACAGAAAGCCGTAAAGATAGGATTTTGTCTTTTAGTGGTAGTAAAGTTAGCAGTCCTAACTTTACTAATACTAAATGCCTTCTGTGGATACCAAAAGTAGTAAGTTTAGATTTTTATCTCAGATTAGTTCTGTGAATCGGCCCCATAGTTATGAGGTAACCATTCTAAAACTAGATTACATAACGTGGCCAAATCATGCTAATTTGCACCAACATACTTTCGGTCATAAGTATATATTTTGGAAAATTTACTATTTTATACCATTTCATTTTAAAATGGTCAAGGCCGTTATCTGACCGCGAAAAGCACAGTTTGCTTTTTTGCCATGAAGACAACCTCAAAGAGAAATGGAGCAAATGAGTGAACCTTTACAAAATGTTATGAGGTGACAAATAGTTCCTCGGAGGAGACTGCACCACAATGACAATGTATGACTTCAACCCTTGTTCACCAATGAAATCTTTTTTATGAATCACCTGCAATTTGTCTGGCATGTCTTCTTCCAGAACACAGCTTTTGCAGCCATGACCATATTTGCACCTACGTTTTGTCCTGCTATAATACATTTTCTTTCTAATTCGATTAATTTCATTCATATGTAATGCTAACTGTACTGATTGCAAATCTCTGCTGTTTAGCCTCCCTCACTTTTTAAGTGTGGTTTTGGGACAGCTTTAGCATTATATAAGATTCTAAATTCATAAATACAAAGGGGCAGATTTATGAGTTCTGGCGCATCTCTGCAAATCAGCAGGGATGCGCCAGAACTATTGCGTCACGCAATTCCCTCCTTGCGGCATCACTGATGCGCCGTATTTACAATGCGGCGCACCATGGTGCAAGGAAGGGCAGATGCGTGATGCATCTTGTGGTGAACGGGCGGTGCATTGCTGGAGTAGCGTCTCAAGTGCGACGCAACTCCTGCAATGTACAGAGGCCACCCATACATAACGTGGTGCGTCACTCCTTGCGCCTGCTTCAAGCAGGCGTAAGGATTTGACCCAGCAGCATCGTAAAACTGACTCAGTGAAATCTTGTAGATTTCACTGCGTCAGTTTTACGGGGCTTTCCTACGAGGGAACGCCCACCCTGCGACAGAACGCCCACATGAAACCTGACGCAGGTTTCATGTGGCGCAGGGCTTTAAAATGTGACGCATCTGCCTAGATGCGTCACGTTGTAAATAGGTCGCAGGGATGCACCACGTTTCCGCGCCGTTGCGTGACGCAACGGCGGCGTAAAGGTGGCGCAAGTCCGACATAAATCTGCCCCAAAATACATACCTATATACATACATAGAATGTCTTTGGATCAGCGTTCTTTACTCATTGTGAAGTTCAGCTGTCAATCTTGTTGTGATTCTGCCTACAACAGCTTAGAGCATGGAGCAATGAGTTAGAGCACTTGTCATTGTCTCTACTGCACTGTGAGTGATGTCATATTTCCTGATCACATGTGGATATCCACCGAAAAGGAACTACACTCCTGTGGCAGAGCTTGTGTGATACTACTTTACTTTGCCGCTGTTTTTATTTACTTCTCATTAAATATCATGTTTTAGTCATCCTTGCATGTTTAAACTATGTTTTCAGGTTACAGTAATTCAAAGCCAATCGTATATTTTCTTTATGCCGAATCGAAACATAATTTCCTATCATTTGCAATATAACAAAAAGCGTTTCTAAATATGTTGTAAGCTCAGCTGCTTTATAGGAAGCCCCTATCATGGTCTATTAATAGTTTACATTTCAAATTTTCATTAGAAGTATAGGGATGCCAGGTATAGGTGGCATGATTTCTTCTTTAAATATTTTTGCGACATATGCTTGCAGCCTTTGTGGCACTTTTTAATCCGGTGTCAGCTAACGTCTTGTTTCCAGCTAATTTGTTCAGAAAGTTGTATCCATAAATGGTGTTCCTGTAAATCTTGTCAGATACCATTTTACCATTCGTGTGACCGATATGCGCTTTTCTCCTCAGCGCCTGCATTGGAGCGCAGGATCCTTACTGCGGCTGGGACATGGTGATGAAGAAATGCACAACGCTGGAAGAAAGCCTCAGCATGAGCCAGTGGGAGCAGAGCATCATTGCCTGCCCGGTAAGTCACCACATATGCAAAGGATTTCTCAAAAGACTTATTTCCGCAGCGGCAGACCTCATGCTCCGAGAACTTGAAGCGGTCGCTTCAGGACATTTCACTTAAGGCCGTTTGATCTTCCATATTGAGTAGCAGATGCTGGCGAGCTCCTGGGAGCGCACAGATTCTTTGCTTGGCTGTACAGTGAATGCATCGGGTGCCCCCCCCCCCCCCAAGCTGCTCCATTTCAAGGACTGGCGGTTCTGAGCCGGTTGTACCTGTGCGTTGTGAAATGATCTGTTTCATCCGTTGGAAGATAAAAATGAATCTGGAAGTCTTAAACCTTTAGAAAATTCTGTCAATTTTTTTCTCTGTAGAATGAATGTTTATATTTGTAGGGAGCATTATCAAATGATCGTGTTGAAAAATATGGTGTTAACTATGCTTAAAACCACTTTTACCAAGACGAGCAATAATTTCCTTTTTTTTTAAAACTTTTAAAAGAAAGTTGTGCGTGATCACTTCTGTTTGATCTGTTTTGCTCAGCTGAGTTTTAAGGGTTTCCTAGTTATTTTTCTGCAAAAGATTTCTTTCCCTCCACATTGTGGCGTTCCATGCCACTTGCCACACTGCCTGTCGCAGTCCTTCTCTCCTGGGGCTGTGTTACAAGTGCAACAAGCATGTGTGCCTGGTTTTTGGTCTTCTGGGGGACTTAACATCAGGAAAGGGGCGCAGATGCTTCTGTGGCCCTCTGTGGCCCTTTTTGTAATACGGATCTTGCTGGCAAAAAAGATGGGCCCTTGTGATCACAAGGGGCTATTCCCTCATTTACAAGTTGTTGCGGCCCATGTCAATGACGAGAACCTTTGTTTGCGCCTGTGCAATATTTCAAATGTAGCTTCAGAAGTAAACAGGCAGCCAGGAGGTGCACTGTCTGTGCATCACATAGACCCATGGGTGTCAATTCACCAAAATGCCAGGGGTAACGTAAGTGACATCACACACCATTTGACCTTTACTTTGAGTCACACACACACATGCTCAAATATGCACACACATTTACACATGCTCAGATAAACACGCTCACATAAAAGCATGCATACAACATTCATTTAAATGCATTGTTTTTCTTACCTTAGCTGCCAGATATTATGGCTGCCAGTCACTCCGGCCCTAGTCCCCCCCTTACCATCCTACAAGGAAGAGAATGGACAAAACTGTCCACTGATCGGTGGGTCAAATCTCTGTCCTCTGCTCCCTCCCAAGTTGAGGTTGATCCCACACTGCTCTATGACAACTATACCAATTGGCTGCATACGGCCTTGGACTCCATTATACCTCAGAAAGCCCTTAAAGAGAAGACCAAATCTAGGGACTCTCCCTGGTATACCCCCCAACTTAAAGATCTGAAAAGAGTATGCAGAAAACTCGAAAGAACGTGGAGGGAATCCCGCAGTAATTCAGATAAATCTAGACATCAGGAAGCAATAAAAAAATATAAAGCTGAGATCAGTCGTACTAAAGCCTCGTATTTCGAAGAAAAAATGAATAACGCATCGAACTCTCCGAGAGAAATTTTCAAAATTGCTACATTTCTTTTTGAAACCCCTGCTATTCCTCTCGATCCTAGCAAAGCTCAGATGCGTTGTGATAAACAAGCTGAATATTTTTACACGAAAATACAGACTATCACCTCTACTTTTGACGCACCTAATCTGATCTATGATGAAGGACTGATTTCACCGCATACTAAGCCCCCCAAACTGGAGGAGTTCCCTTCGCTTAAAGAGGACTCCCTGGATATCCTTATGCGGAAAGTTAAATCTGGGTCTCCCACTGATCCTGTTCCCCCGTGCCACCTAGTAAAAATCATAGATACTATTAGACCTGTTGTTCTCAACATATTAAACACCTCCATCTCCACTGGCATAGCTCCTTCTACTTGGAAATGTGCCCAAGTCAGAGCATTGTTGAAAAAACCCACTTTAGATCCTGAAAATATGGCCAACTATCGACCTATCTCATTGCTCCCCTGGGTCAGCAAACTGCTAGAAAAACACATTAACATCTCCATTACACAATTCCTGGAGAATAATCACCTGCTTCATGACTCTCAGGCGGGCTTTCGTCCCAGGTTGGGAACTGAGGCCGCCCTTTTGACAGTGACTGAACTGGCTAGGAAACAGATGGACGAAGGCGGCACTACAGCAATTATGCTACTTGACCTTAGTGCCGCCTTCGATACTGTTAACACCAGCATTTTACTTCACCGCCTCCACCAAATAGGAATCTCAGGGAAGGCCCTTCTCTGGCTTCAGTCCTTTCTGGAGAACCGCTCTTTTGAGGTGGTGGAGTGTACCACCCACTCAAAAACGTGGCCTCTCAACCAAGGTGTGCCCCAAGGCTCTGCCTTAAGTCCCACCCTTTTTAATATTTATATGCAACCTCTTGCTGACATAGTACACTCGTTCGGGCTGGACATAGTGACCTATGCTGACGACACGCAACTGGTCGTATCTTTGAACCAGCCCAATACCTCCCCTCACAATCTTAACAAATGCCTGATAGCAGTTACCCAGTGGATGACCATCTCGCATCTGAAGCTTAACGGCGAGAAAACGGAGCTAATGATTCTGGGCAATTCATCCATCCCTAGCTCTCTATCCGATTGGCCTTTATGTATGGGTACCCCGCCCCAACCAAAGACCGAAATAAAGAGCTTGGGCATTTGGCTGGACACAAATCTAAATTTCACAAAACAAGCTACCATCCTGTCCGCCACTTGCTTCGGTCTTATGCGTATGCTCAGGAAAGTGCTACCGCTCCTTCCTTCCCAAGCTCGTAGAATAATGGTTCAGGCCATTATTTTGTCCCGTCTGGACTACGCGAATTCTTTATATCTTGGGGCTCCTGCATCTACTACAAGGAAACTCCAGGTTACCCAAAACGCAGCGGCCCGCCTTTTGCTGGGCCTTGAAAAGCGAGAGTCAGCGACAGCGGCCCTGAAAAAACTTCACTGGCTCCCTATCAAGGCGAGAGTACTATTTAAATCTATGTGCATTATGCACAAGGCCATGTGGAAGACCGCTCCAGCAATGATCTGTGCCTTAGCAACTCCTTACCTTCCCCACAGAACACTGCGATCTAGTACTGCCTGCCTGGCCACCACGAATAAAATCAAACGAACCAGATGGGGCGGACGCTCCTTCTCCTGGAACGCTGCCAAGGCCTGGAATGCTCTGCCCACCACCCTGCGCAGTGAACCTAACCTGCTTAAATTTCGGAAGGATCTGAAAACTCTTCTTTTCATCGAACTCCTTGTTCAGCTCATTTTAGTTCAACTTTACTTAGCGCTACGAGGCCTTCGGGTTGTTTGTGCTTAACAAAACCCAATTAATAATAATAAATAATAATACGATAGGGTCAAATCAAATCAAATAAACTTTATTCGGTTACACAAAGGTCAACCATAAAAGTTACAAAACTACATATACATAAAATCAGACATATTAAAACACACCCACTCCAAGTCATTTCTTAGTTTTAGAAAAAAGGTCCAAGAAAATACAAAAAATACATAGCTGCTAATTCATAAAAGCAGACATCCCATAAAACATCATATTAAACAGGCCTGCTTTTAGCTTGCATCCTTTGGAAAACAAAGCCATCTTGCTGTTACCTACCCAGTGAAACATCAACCCCCACATTATACATCCATACAAGCCCTTGATTTCATTATAGATTTTAAATAACCCACAATAAAAAATATACAATCCTCGCTCAGTAATTGAAGATGCAAAAGGGCTGGGCCAACCTGACTAAAATTGAACTTCCTTAAAATAGGGACCAGGAAATGTTTCCATGGAATTGAATAAAATTTACAGAAGAACATGAAGTGTAGCAGGTCCTGCGGAGACTGACCGTCGCAGCCACAGGATGCTAACACTTGTCCTCTATAACAACCCTTGGGTCTAACCAACAGGAGGTGAAAAAGGTTCATCTGGAACCTAGTTAGTAGGAACTTCTCATGTATGGATAGGGACCCCAGGAGATAAGGCTCCATGAGTGGTGTTGTTTTATGCATTATGAACCTACGGACACTTGGTTTCTTGAGTTCCTGCTCATCCCTATCCAGTTTTTTTAATGATAAGAAGGCTTCCCTAACTAGTTCCACGTCCTTCTTGGTAATGGTTTCAAGCTTGTGAAATAACGCTACGCGACATACCCCCTCCAGGCTACTTTTAATGTAATTAAGTCATGGAATTTGGGTTACTTTATCAAGTGTCAAGCACTCTCTCAATATCGTATGGGTGAGGTTTAACTACTGGTTCAGCCAGCATTTTAACCAGAATACAAGAGGGCCGAGGCCAGAGTATCACTCAAAAACGGAACACCCAATTCTTCACGGGCCGCCAAGTTGGAAAGGCTCTGTGGGGCACACAACAGGTGCTTCAGGAAATTATTCTCTGCCACCTGTAAAAGATTCACTTTGATATGACCCCAAATTTCATTCCCATAACTGGCTGTTGCCAGGCTTTTAGCCTGATACACCTTTAGCATAGCACCAACAGGTTTCCTCCCTATTTTAGTGGCAAAATTAAAAATTGCCGCATTTTCCCTGACCAAAGCCCCCCTTTTTTATGATCTGGGCCCCCCATTGTAACTGATCATCCAGGAGTACCCCTAGATAGGAAAAAATATTTGTACCGGGTATAATAGGAAAGCCAACCCTAAATTGGAAACTTTTTCTTGATCGGGACCCCACTTGCATAATGTAAGATTTTGAGTTGTTACTGGCCAGATCCCAATCAGACATAAAGTTAAAAAAAGCCTCAAGTAGGGATTGAAGACCTAATGCCGTCCTCGCTAGAAAGACGGCATCGTTCGCGTAAAGTAGGACGGGAAGTCCACATCGCCCTATATATGGAAAATCTACCTCTGTATTTTTTAATACTTTGTCCAAATCATTTAAATACAAATGGGGCCAGTATACACCCCTGTCGTACTCCCCTTTTTATTTCCAGGTCCCTGGTACAAATTGTTGCCAGATAGGGTCATATCCCAGCTAAGTATACTCAATTTTTACTACACTAATAGTGAACAATATTATTCACTTTTTGTGCGATAAAAATTTGACTGAAAACCAGGAAAATGGAGCCCCAAACACCTTCAATTAGGGTAAGCTGCTCCTGCGTTCCAGGCACTGATTTTGCCACCTTTGAGGTGACAAAGACGTTTGCTCAGAAAAACACTCTTGATAATCGCCCTTCTTCCTCCAAAGAGTCTATCTCCTCTAAGGAGCGTGACTCTCGCCAACAACGTCCTATAAGTAACCAAAGGATGCGTTGTTTCAGATGTGGGAGTTTCTCCCATTCCTCTAATTTTCCCCATTGCTTCGCTAAGGATAGCATCTGCAATAATTGTGGTATCAAAGGACACTATGCACGTGTATGTAGATCTGGAAAAAAGAGAGAAGTTAGTGAGTCAACTTCTGATATTGTACGCACACTTGTAGTGTCCAATGTTAGTGATGCGATGGTCGACACAGAGCACAATTCTGTGCCAACCTCTGACATTGTACGTACACTTGTGGTGTCCAATGTTAATGATGCGATGGTCGACACAGAACGTATTTTTATGCCATTTTGTGATGTGAAAATTGACAAATTTATGTTTAAACTCATGGCAGATTCTGGGTCTCCTTTTACGTTAATTGGTAACAAGATTTGGGATGAAGTGGTTGGGTTGGAAAATCTTCAATTATTACCTTCTGACATTTCTCCCCTTAGCTACAATAAGTCAAGAATAGAGATCTTAGGATATATTGTGGCCAACATTTCTTTTAGTGGTATGTGTATATCTGGGAAAGTTTATGTAGCTGTCAGAGGTGATAATCTCCTGGGATGGCGGCATCAACATGATTTAGGGATTATACTTAATCCGGGAGCTGAAGATCCAAGAAATCAAGTCATGCTGATGAAAGATTTTCTTTCCAGTTATCTTCATTCCCAGATAGATCTTGTGTGTGAATCTAGTAAATATTTTGATGATTATCCTAATGTTTTTTCTGACAAATTGGGGTGTCTGAAGGGATTCGAACATAAAATCATCCTTAAAAAATCTGCCAGGCCATGTGTACACAGAGTCAGGAAAGTACCCAACATGATGCTGGAACCACTTAAACTTGAAATTGAGAAATTGTTAAACTTAGGAGTAATTGAAGAAATTGAATCATCAGAGTGGTTGAGTCCAGTGGTTCTAGCACCTAAGGATGGTGGGAAATCGATTAGGATGTGTGTGGATCTTCGCGGTTTGAATGAATGGATTTGGGTAGACCGTCAGCCTTTGCCTAACATAGCTGAGAGTATCAGCATTCTAAAGGGAGCAAGGATATTTAGTGTTCTTGATCTCTCTTCTGCTTACCATCAAGTTGTGCTGCATAAGGACTGCAGGCACTTGACATCGTTTGTTACACCCCTAGGTGCTTACCGTTTTTTAAGAATGCCGTTTGGCTTAGCCTCAGCAGCCGCTTGTTTCCAAAGGGTGATGAAGATGGTTTTGGGGAGTCTTCCCAATGTAATGTTCTTTCAGGACGATATTTTGATTCATGGTGTAGACATGTGTGAGCATGACAAGGTGTTGAGATTGGTGTTAGATAGGTTAAACGAGAGTGGGCTTACAGTAAAAAGGGAGAAGTGTCGTATTGGCTTAGAATCCGTCACGTATTTGGGACACGTTATCTCGGGGAATGGAATTCAGCCCAAATTAGAACTAGCAGAGAGTATTGTTAAGGCACCCACTCCAGTAGATAAGGATCAGGTCAAATCATTTTTAGGGATGGCGGAATTTTATTCCAAATTTGTTAAGGGTTTTGCTAGTCTCGTTGAGCCCATTAGGTCCCTTTTGAAAAAAGGTGTACATTTTTCCTGGTCTAGTGATTGCGAGAAAGCTTTTGTTTTGGTTAAGAAAGAGATTGGTGAGATGCCAACTCTGGGTCATTTTGACTCCAAACTCAAAACCATATTGACTACCGATGCCAGCCTTAAAGGTTTAGGTGCTCTGCTTTCCCAAGTTGTTAATGGTGAAGAAGTTGTTGTTGCTTTCGCTTCAAGAGCTCTAAAGGAAGCTGAGCACAATTATTCTTGTATTGAAAGAGAAGCGTTGGCAGTATATTGGTCTATTTGTCATTTCAAATTTTACTTATGGGGGATACCATTTGTGGTTAAATCGGATCACCGTCCTCTAGTTCAAATGTTTTCATGTCATCAAAGTGATCATATGACGCCAAGATTGAAAAGGTGGAGCGAGGGTTTGCAAGAGTTCAACTTCTCTGTGCAATACATTCCAGGGTTGAACAACAAACCTGCTGATTGCTTGTCACGTCATCCCATAGATAGAGATTGTGTCACTGAGGTTACCACGTGTATAAATTGGGTTTTGGAATCTACCATTTCCGAGGAGGAATGGTCACGCAAGGTTGATGAAGATGTTGTTTTTCTATTGCTAAGGAATGTTATTAGGAGTGGCTGGCCGGATTATCATACTCTAGAGAATATGTTGAAGCCGTTTTGGTCCGTGAAAGATGATTTAACTTTTTTCCAAGGGAATTTAATGAGGGGGTGATAGAGTTGTGCCTCCTAGTGATTTGAGAGAGAGGATTGTCAACCTGGCTCATGAGGGGCATTTGGGAAGAAATTTGACGAAGGTTCGCATCAGGGAAAGATATTGGTGGCCTGGAATGGATCGTATGGTGGAAATTGTGGTTAAAGATTGCCATTTGTGTGCGGTGAATGACAAGTCACGTACCACTAGTCACTCCCCGTTGTCACCTGTGGAAGTTCCTGTGGCTGTTTGGACAAAGTTGGGCTTAGACATTGCCGGCCCTTTTGAGCTTATGCCCTCACATGAGAGATATGTTGTTTTACTGGTTGACTACACTTCTAAGTGGGTTGTGTCTAAATGCATGGGTGTAGTTAACTCAAGAACTGTGATTGAATTCCTAAAAGATGTGTTTGGATCTGAGGGTGTTCCCAAGGTTTTACTCACTGACAATGGGGTACAATTTACTTCTAGTGAGATGGACAGCTTCTTGAAAGGTCTTGGTATTATTCACCAGAAGACAGCTCTTTACTCTCCTCAAGCAAATGGTCTCACGGAGAGGATGAATAGGGTTGTTAAAAGTTGTGCACAAAGGGCTTTGGAGTCCAAGATGTCATTCAGCAATGTGTTAAGGAAGACGTGGTGGGCACATCGCACGACTCCCAATGCTGTTATGCAAAGGTCTCCTTTTGAGGCTTTGAGAGGTAGATTAGCTTGTTCAAAACTAAATCCAACTTGGCTTCCGGAGAAGTTGGTTGAGAACAGTGTGGAAAGGGAAGTGAGAAGGAGGGCTGTGTTGACAGATTATCAGCAGAAGTACAAACAACGCTATGATACTAGGATGGCTGTCAAACACAGGAAATGGAATGTGGGTGACAGTGTTCTTGTGAAAAAACCGAAATTTGGTCACAAGGGTGTCTCGAACTTTATTGGACCTTTCACCATTGTTTCCATTAAGAAAAATGTTGTCACTTTAGACAATGGTTGCACTTGGAACATGTCTAAGCTGGCCAGGTGCAATGATGTCAGGAACCGTTGCCGTGATGGCCCCAAACTTCCTTGTGTTCCCAGCATTCCCAATGTTCCTCCTTCCACCAGTCACCAGAAGGATACTCCTAAGAGATCTTTTCAGCTTCCCAAGAAGTTCAGTGATTATGTGATGCATTAATGTTCACTGTTTCTCTTTGTTCTTTTTCTTTTATATGATTTTGTGTTTTCATCAATATTCAATTTGTTCTTTTATTATGTAAAGGGGATGTGTTATGTTGCTGTGTCTTTAAAGATGTCATGGACAGTGACATCACTGTTAGAATGATTACATTCCAATTGATGTGAATACAGTTTGCTGGAACTTCTGCTGTTGATGGTTGTACCATTAAAAGCTCCTTCTGCTACTTACCTGTGTATGAGCTTTTATCAATTGCACAGGGAGTGCCAGGGGTAGCAAGCCCTAAATGACGTTCATGCTTAGAGGTGTACACAGCCAGTGCATCTCGAAGGCTGTCTTCGAAAGAGGAGGAAATAGGATCCCAGAGATACCAGAGGTACAAGGGCGTAGTTTCAGAAGGGGTGTTTGAGGTGTTACACCCCCGTAATATATGTATTTTTTGACAAATAGTTGGTACAGGTGTTTTCAGTCTTGTATGGTGAGATGTCGGTCAGATTTCACCAGTAAGTTTTACATACACACAGACAAAAACACACACTTTCTCCCTCTCTGTTTTGAAATATCCTAAAAAATATTGGTTATTTTACAAAATATTGTGTTGTCTCTCTTAGTACTCCTACCAATCTGCATTCCTCTCCTTTTCAACTGTCCCTTATGTCCCTCTCATGCACCCTGCTTGTCATATAATGTATTTAAACACTACATGCCATGCTTGATTGTGGGAAAGTGGCTCTATATATACTGGACCAAGATATGGCACAGGGTGTATAAAGTCCACAAACCCCAGAGGTATAACAGAGGTTAAAGCCAGGTGTGACCTTACTCTCTAAAGTGGTAGCTTGGTCGAGCAGTAAGGCAGTACCAGAGGACACTGTAAAGCATTTGTTGTACACACTCAGTCAGCAAAAGGTTTCACACACTCAAAGACTGAACTCCAGGCCAATTGTTTTTATATCAAAGATATAGTTGTTTTATTTTTAGAACCAACATGTATGAGTACTTTGCAGAAAGGCAATAACTTTTGTAAACAAAATAGGTACAGGGGTTGCAGTAGGCAACACAATTCTAAGCACAATTTAGCATTGAGCTCAATGGGTTTTTCTATATAAATACAACTGATTGCTTTGTAGATTACTCTGGTAGTTCAAGGACTGGACCCTAGATTCAGTCCTGGGATCTAAGCTGAAAACAGTTTAGTAAAAACGTGTTTGTTATTGCAGTGATTTTTAGGGAATATAAAGCGTTTTTAAAAGTTCACACGTAGAAACTTTTCAATGAAAAACTGGAAATGTTATCCAATGGGAGAAAATTCAGGTTGCAGTTAAAGTATGATCTTGTTGCTTTTGTAATCCAGTACTGGGCTCCTAGGTCCAGCACTGGGGTCTCAACTTAAAACAGGAAAGTAATTACGTTTCAGTATTTGGTACGATTTTTTTTTTTTTTTTGTGGAAACTTTTTATTAATTTTATAAATACAAACACAAACAATTTGCAAGGAATAAAGAGAAAGAGAAGACAGCAATATAAACAACGTTGCATTACATGGTGAGAGCGGGAAGGTCAACCAATTAGCGTATGTTCTATCAAGAAAGATTCTCGCATGGGGGGGGGCAGAAGGAACAAAATGTATCCAATACACAGTAGTAAGTGGAGGAACCCTCGGGTTACGGGGACGTAGGTGCAACATCTGGGTCAGTGAGAGGGGGGAACATATATCGCCACGGTAAGTGTTCCACTGAGTCCATATCTTCCCCCATTTTCGGGGGGTACCCCGAGAAATATATACAGTTTTTTCCCTGAACATGCACCAGTCCATGTTTTGTTTCCATTTCCGAATCCCGGGTGGTCCCTGAGCGCCCCACAGTTGCGCAATGTCTCTTTTGGTGATCATATTGCCCAAGGTCACCCATCGAAGCTGCGAAACGGAGTAGTCGTTCGGTTCCCATACATTCAGCAAGCATCTCCTAGCCTCCGGCATCGATCGCACCCCCGTAACCTCACTCATCACCTCGTGCACACGGGTCCAGAATCGCACTACCTCAGGGCACTCCCAAATGATATGGAAAAAGGTGCCCAGGAGACCGCATCCACGCCGACACAAACCATCCACAGAAAAGCCCATGTGCACCAAACGGGGACCAGTCACATACACTCTATGCAGGATATTAAGTTGCACAAATCTAAGGCGCGCCTGGAAGGCCACCTCTTTAGGGGAGGAGATCGCCGCCTGCCAGTCCTCATCGTCCAGCTCCAGCCCATCACCAATCCAGACCTCTCTAAGGCGAAGCAGGAGATCAGACCTGGAGTTGATCAACTTTTTATAAATAAGCGAAATCGTACTATCCGGAACATGTCCGTCCAGTACCCTGTCCTCAAGCGGGGACGACTCCGGAATCTCCACACCCGAAGGGAAGACCGAGAGCTCCGCGTGGCGGACCTGCGCATAGCGAAAAAATTCGCGATCGCTCAGAGCGTACTCAGTTTTCAATTCCTCAAACGTCTTCATTCTCCCCTTAGTCCAAACATCATCAATCCTGCTGATACCTATCAAGTCCCACCTATCAAACCCCTTCGACTGCCAGAGAGAGCCAAGTCTATCGGATGCATACAGTGGGGTGGCACGAGTTAATTTATCAGACCACCCAAGCGCCATGGAAGCATGTCTCCACAGCTGGACAGCCGTCCTAGTGGGGCCCGTTACGTTTCGAGGGGTGAGTCTCGAGTAGAGGGCTCTATTATAGTCACCCCGCGGCAACAACCATTTGTCCATCTCGAAGGCCGGATTCGGCCAAGGGCCATACATGCAATGATTTATTGCCCCCAATTGAGACGCCCAATAATAGCGACGGATATCAGGCAAAGCAGTTCCACCGTCGTACCACGGGAGCGACAGTTTAGCGATGGCGATCCGGGGCCTACCCCCCCACACCAGTTGTCTCTGTAAACTCTCAACCTCACGGAAATATTTAGCCGGGACAACGTCAAGTGTGTTTTGCAATGCGTAGAGGAAGCGGGGCAGTGACATCATCTTAAACAATGCCGCTCTACCCAGGGAGAGAAAGGGAGTTTCCCCCAAGCAACAACATCCGCCCGAAGGCGATGAAGAGGGGGCAGCAAGTTCCGGTCAAACCGCAGTTCAGGTTTCAGAGTGATAAAAATGCCTAGGTATTTAAATCCATCTCTCACAATCGCGATAGGACAACCACTTGGCAGAAGAGGGGCGTCTCCCGACAGGACGTATACACAGGACTTCGACCAATTGATGACAAGACCCGAGTTTTTGCGAAAGGACGTTAAGACATCGAACAATACAATGAGGGATTTACGGGGAGATGTGAGATACAGCAGAATATCATCAGCATAGAGAGATACACGGTCCTCAAACTCCGAATTCCATCTAATGCCCTTCAGGGGCGGCTCCCACCTCAACCAGGCCGCCAGCGGTTCCAAGGCGAGAGCAAACAACAAGGGGGACAGGGGACAGCCCTGTCGCGTGCCCCTGCCCAGTGCAAAGGGTGCAGAGACCCGACCATTGACCACCACCTGAGCCATGGGACCGGCGTAAAGCAATTTGACCCACCGAACGAACTCCGGACCGAAACCAAACTTGGCAAGAACCGCCCACAAATACGGCCATTCTATTGTATCAAAGGCCATCGTAGCGTCCAAGGACGCCAAGATGGCAGGCTCACGCAGCGTCTCGGCTCGTGCCAAGACGCCATGCAACCGTCGGAGGTTAAGCGCCGTGTTGCGATGCGGTATAAAGCCGGATTGATCAGGGTGAACCAGGTCCCCAATGACAGTCGCCAAACGTGTCGCCAGCAGCTTGGCCAAGATTTTAGGCTCCGCATTAATCAACGAAATGGGTCTAAAAGAGGCACAGCGATCCCGAGGTTTACCATCTTTGTGGATGACGACTATAGTGGCCAGTCTCTGGTCTGGTGGGAGAGAGTCCACCTCCAAAGACTCGAGAAACATAGAGCGCAGATGCGGAGCTAGCGTGTCCGGGCGTAGTTTATATAGCTCAATGGGGAGCCCATTAGGGCCCGAAGCCTTGCCGGATCGGACCGAATGGACAGCAGCGGCAATCTCGTCCACAGTAGGCGGCGCATCCAGAGCATCCCTATCAATGTCAGGCAATCGGGGAAGTGCAATATCCCGCAATAGCAGGTGGGAGTCCTGCTCAGATCGATCAGACACCTGGGAATACACCTCGCGGAAGTAATCGGCAAAACATGTAACAATATCAGCAGAGTCAGTACAACACTCTCCATTCTCCGCAACAATCACAGGGACGACACGACTTGCATTATCCAGCCAAGCAAGTAATTTCCCAGCCTTATCACCCACATCATACAGGCGGCCCTGCTGTTCCCTTCCCATTTCCTTAGCAGCTTCCGTGACCAGAGCCCTGTATTCATGTTGTTTCAACTCCAATAGATGTAGCCCCTCAGCGGTGACCCCAGATTCCAAGCACCCCTCCAGGGCTGTGACCTCCCCCTCCAGGCGAACCATCTCAGCACGGTTGGCCAACTTCACGCTACCAATCAACGAGAGGGCCTGGCCACGAATGACAGTCTTGTAAGCTTCCCAAAGTAAACTTGGGGAGGAAACAGAGCCCACATTTTCCGCAAAATAACAATCGTGTGTTTTAACCAGCTCAGCCCTGACCCTGGGGTCCTTCAAATACCAGGGGTTAATCGGAGCCACTCGGCCCGCCGAACCCCGCCGTGCATCAACCACCAGCCAAAGCGGAGAATGGTCCGAGATACCCCTTGCCAGATGTTTAACTTCCCGTATGAGGGATGCATGGGCCGAGGGCAATAATATATGATCTAACCTCGAGAGACTACCATGAGCACCAGAATGATAGGTATATTGCAACTGCCCCGGGTGAAGCAAGCGCCAGCAATCAGTGAGCCCCAGCGTCTCTAGGAAGTCACTCAACCAAGTCTGGGCCTTCGGCAGTTCCCTGGGAGGGTGACGGTCAAACATCCCCGAGACCACCGCATTAAAATCACCCCCAAACAAAAGCAGACCCTCGGGGAGACCCAGGATAAGGTCACTCAGATCAGCGAATGTGGTGGCTTGGAGGCCCGGGGGCACGTACACGGAAATCAGAATAAGAACCTTCCCTTCCCAGCGCCCCACAATGGCGGCGTATCGTCCCTTATCATCCAGTATGACATCATCAATGGCCAAGGGGAGGGAGGTCCGAACCAGAATGCCCGCCCCTCTGGAGCCCGAAGTGAAACCCGAGTGCGCCACAAGGCGATAACCACGCCTATTCAGAGCGTAGCACTTGTTGCCGAGCAAATGAGTCTCCTGCAGTAAGACAACATCAGGAGACAAACGTTTCAGCAATTGCAGCACCACCCTCCTCTTGATCCCATCCCCCAACCCGTTCACGTTCCAACACAATATCTGAAGTCCCCTACCCCCATCCCCGAATTCAGCCCCTCCCCCGCCCCACACCCAAAGCAACTGCAAAAAACAGGAGTTTGCCTTTCCTTCACCTTGCAAATAACAATAAAATTCAAACAAACAACCCAGTCCCTCCAACAATGCCAAAACAACTATACCCCCCACCCCGCACCCCTGCTGAAGACCAAAAAGCCCCATAAACTTGCAGTGTGCCTGTCGCCCAACCGCTCAACTAATCTACGAAAAGAAAACCCAGGAGGAGAAAGGACCCGCTCACCCCCCACCCACCCCCAAAAGGACTATTACTTGCAAACATTAATGACACAGCATAGCACAGTTCAAAGCCAACGTGAAGGGTACGGAGTCAAAGTCGACATCTATTCCTGCTCCGTCGGGCCACCGTCCGCCCGATCCGATCTGCCAGAGTCCTCAAAAGGTTCTTGATCCGCAGGCAGCGAGTCAAGCTAGTCACTCACGACCCCAGGATGGTCGAAGAAAAAAGTACGATCCCTATGAACCACCCGCAAACGGGCCGGGAAGAGCATGGCATACTTCATAGACCTTTCCCGGAGTCTCTTCTTGACCCCTTGAAACCCCAGCCTCTGTTTCTGGACCTGTTGTGTAAAGTCCGGATAAAAGCTGACAGTAGAGTTCTCAAAGGCAATGGGACCAGACTGCCTCGAAGCCTGCAGGATAGCGTCTCTGTCCCGGAAATGAAAGATCCTCGCAATGATGGGTCGTGGGTTAGCACCCGATTTAGGCGTGCCGCCGGGGATCCTATGTGCACGCTCGACAGCGAAAAACTTGCTGAGACCCTTGGGCGCCAAGTGATTCAGCACCAGGTCTTCCACCAATAAGTCCGTCGAGGCAACAGTCGATGATTCCGGGACCCCAATCAGGCGGATGTTATTGCGCCTGGCACGGCTTTCATAGTCCTCTAGGCGCCCAGAGAAATAGTCATTAGCTTTCCGCAGATTCCCGACTTCAGCCTGTAAGTCAGAGACGTCAGTGACCAGGCTAGTGGTCTTGAGATCCAGGGATTTGACTTTTTCGTTTGTCTTCGCCAAATCCGCCCTGATCAAATTGACATCAATCGACACAGTATCCAGTTTGAGAGTCAAGGCCTCATATTGTTGCCCCAATGAAGCCTTCATACCGGTAATGGCGCCCATGAGATCCCGCAACGAGGGCTCTTCCTCAATCGATGAGTCCTCCGGCATTGTCGTCGAGGGTTTAGACGCTGCGCCCGGCGATCCTTTAGTAAGGGTGTACCGGTCCATAATGTTCGTTTGCAAAGTACTCCCTCGAACGCCCGGTTTAGTCTTGCGCCTCTCACTCTCTGGCTTGGTGGCCATCTTAGATCCTGGACCCGTACGGGTCGCCTGTTGTCGGGTGAAAATGATGACTGCGGTGGCAAATGCAGGACCAAAAGGGCGAAGGTGGTGCCAGTCTCAGAACTGAAAGCCACGACAGATCGGCATCAGAAACGGATAGACCAAAAATATAGGCACGTCCGGCCGTCTACGTAGCTAACAAAGTCAGGTTGATCTCCGGACAGGAATCGAAACCAAAAGCGGTCGCCAGCCCATGCCAGTCCGGTAGTCCGTTGTTGTTCACTTACTGGACGGCAGGCCAGACAAGATAGCTCGGGGCGTCACCTAGAAGCAGGCCAGAAAACTGCGGCGATCTGTAGCTCTGGACCCCGAAGTCCAAAAAAGTTTTTTGGAACAGATAAATGATCAGTAGAACTACGCCAATAAACACCCGTCGTCAGAACCAGGATAAAGTACAGGATAGTCGATGGAGGTGGCGAGGGTCCGGGAGCCCTGTGCTCACGCGACCATCTTGGGTGCGCGCGAAGCTCCTCCTCTTTGGTACGATTTTTAAAGAATATTTCAAGTTTTCAAAAGTAGACAGAAGAAATTTCACAGAAAAGCACATTATGGATTCCTATGGAGAAAATTCAAGTTACTAGTAAACCCGACTAGGATTACTTTTGCGACTCAGTACT
Source organism: Lissotriton helveticus (assembly GCF_964261635.1). Taxonomy (NCBI): domain Eukaryota; kingdom Metazoa; phylum Chordata; class Amphibia; order Caudata; family Salamandridae; genus Lissotriton; species Lissotriton helveticus. The sequence continues at coordinate 1,020,797,196 of NC_136063.1, forward strand.
GGGCTACAAGATGCAGTACTGGCTTCTCTCCTGATCACAGGTGAGTACTTTGGGATTCGGTTGATTTTTGTGTGAATATTTTAAGTTTTCAAAACTTCACAAAGAAGATTTTTCGAGTCAAACCAGTCAATGTTATCCAATAGCAGGTAAGTGAGTTACTGGTTTCCAGGTGAGTACTCGGCTGGGGAAGTTAGGGCTCTGGGCAAAGACTCAGGGGTCCCCCAGGGTCAGGTAGGTACAGTTGGTTCACCCTCAGCGGCACAGGAGCGGCCGGGTGCAGAGGTAGTTAGGCCCAATGTTATCCAATGAGGGATAGGGGGCCTCCGGTTGGGGGCTGCTGGCTAGCAGGCCATGTGGCTGTGGGAGCTGGGCTCCTGGTCACTTGCTCAGGGCAAATGTGGGAGTAGGATAGGGTACAGGTTGCACTGAAAGGGGCACTCGGGCGGCTGGGTGCAGGGTGCCTTTGAGCCGTCGGGTGCTCAATGTTATTCAATGGGAAAGGTAACAAGGGAACAAAGGCTGCAGACTCGGGGACGGTGATTCTTCAGGTGCGACCACCACTTCGAGAGGTAAGTTGGGATCCTGGAGAAGAGGTAGGTACCCCAACGGGAGGCACAGGGGGTCGCAGGGCTCCGGGTGCAGGGGTGTCTTTGGTGTGTCGGGACATCTTACCCTCGGCTGGTCGCGGTTGGAGGGGTCCCTGGTTCTGAGGCTGCAGGCGTCATCTGGTTTGAGGAGGGTCTTTGGGCACTGGACTTCGGGTCCCAGTCGCTGGGGGGATGTCCTCGTGGTCTTGGATCACTCGGGCATGGGCCGGGCTCGGCGGGTGCAGAGTGGGCAGGTCTTGAGCTTCCTGGCTGGCACCAGGGGTTGGTTGTTGAAGAAGAGCCTCTGCTTATGGGAGTCCCAGTCTTTAAGAGGGTCAAGGCAGGCAGGTCCTCCGGGTGTCCCAAGGTTGCTGTCGGCAGGAGTCGCCAGGATTAAGCCGGGGCAGGTTCCAGGATCGACAGGCCGGTAGGGCTGGGGCCAAGTCAGTGGATGTCGTCCTGTTGTTAGCAGCTGCACGGTGGGTCTTCTTGATCTTCTTTCTTCTTTTCTTATCGGGATCTGAGGAAGGAAGGATCAGGGTGTCCCTAAATACTAAATTTAGGGGCGTTACAGGTAGGGTAAGTGCAGGAGCCAAATAGGTCCCTGTCCTGGGGTAGGTACACCCCCTAGCCTGCTCCTCTCCTGTGGGAGGGGGGGCAGGAGCCTAGCTGTGATTGGGCAGGGCTCCCCATCTTCAGGATGGCCAGAGCCCGGGATCGTGCTTCACCTCACCTCTCCCACCTGAGGGGTGGGGTTGGCACAGGCTGGCACCCCCCCCTTCCTGACATGGGGTTTCCCGCCAGTCTTCCCGCCAGAGTGGCGGTTGAAACTGGTGGGGGGCAATTGTTGAGTACCACAAATGGTCTGGAGAAGCTCACAGAGGCGGCATGCCTTTGAAGCTTCCCCTTGCCCATCCTGGTGGAGGAGACCTAGCACCTCGCCCAGGATGTGCATTGTTGCAGGTCCAGGAGAGTGGGTGACTCTCCACCCGGGGGTCCAGCAACATGTCTGCTGTGTGGCAGCCTCTACAGCCACTCAGACCAGACTTGGATTGTAGGTTAGGTTTTCAGGGGGCATCTCTAAGATGCCCTCTGGTGCATTTTACATTAAATGCTACACTGGCATCAGTGCGGGTTTAATGTGCTGAGAAGTTTGGTACCAAACATGTCAGTCTTCAGTGTAGCCATTATGGTGCTGTGGAGTTCGTAATGACAAACTCCCAGCACCATATACTCTTAATGGCATCACTGCACTTACAGTGCTCAGGAATGGCTCGGGGTACTGTAGGGGCACAGGGCTCATGCTCCTGTGCCCACACCACTGGCATAGGGCACCCAGCTACAGGGGTGACTGAAGTATGCCAGGGCAGTGAGTTCTATGGGCATGGCACACAGGGATGTGTGCCATGTCAACTCTCTGTTTAGTTCTGTACCTAGACAATCATCCTGCAAAGGCAGTGTGTGGGTGTCAGGGTACAGGGCCCCTAAGGGTGGCACAATAGGTGCTGCAGCCCTTAGGGGTCTTCTCTGGTCACCAGGCCCTGGGCACCTAGGGTACCATTTGCTAGGGGCTAATAGGTGGCCAGAAATGCCAATTGGGTTTTGTTTTAGTAGAGCTTTAGGGAAGGAACACAGGCCCTGGGAACCTGGTTGGCAGGAGCCCAGGGCACACTAAGTCAAAGCACATCAGCAGTTCAGCAAAAAGTGGGGCATACCAATGCAAGAAAAATGGCACTTTCACACACGGATTGTCTGAAAATCAGAAGCTCACTCCCCTCCAATCCTACTGACCAAACTACACCCCTGCCCAGGCACCCTCTGCTGGCTGGTGCAGTCACTCACTGCACCTGTCTGCAGGTAGATCTTTGCCTCCGCTTTGAATGACAGTCCAGTGGCCAACTCAAGAGTCAAAAGCAGACTGGTGGCTTCAAACAGGCCTTTCAGTAATGCACTGCTCTCAGTGGATGTCCAGGTTTGCATGTGCACTAGTAGCAGTGCATTTACTGCGATATTTCCCAATGTCCCTCCCTGTGACTGGTATACAGACTTAGGTGTGTGCTATGGGCGTGGAGTGGGACACTGCACTGTATCAATGATATAGCCCCTGAACTTCATCCTCTGCAGTGGCATCCATATTGAGTGGTTCATTTCAAGTGGGTGTGTCCCATATTTGTTACCCCTAATGTCAATGTCATTGCCGACCCACGATCCACCCACAAGCCCTTGACTGCCAATGTTTGGTGCTAGATTAGCCATGCTTCAACATCACAATGATTCACAGAACTTAATACATGTCTCTCACCCTGACACCCGAAGCCTTCATGTCACCATTTTGACTGCCTGTAGTTGGTCTACTAAGACATCATCTGAGTTATTCCAGACCCTCCTGTTTTTAAAGAGCCCACCTCTGTGACACTTTTCCAAGGTAAATATAGGAAGTAGGAGTGGAATGGTGGAATAAGTATGAATCTTTCTCTTTATAAGTGACTGGCAGCCCGTCCCGACGTTGTCCGGGTATGAAATAGAATGTGTGTAATGTGTGTATTTGGCAAGGGCAATTTATTTTAAAATCTTGCGGTAGACAAAATATTTTGTTTCATTAGAATAGGGACGGAGAAGGGCCAGCTGCAGCCCTGGTTGATGTTAGCAGGTGCGTGTAATTGGTGTAGTGATCCGCCGCCTGAGCCCGGCTACAGCCCTGTTTGATGTTAGCAGGCGCGTGTAATGTCGTTGAATGAGAGAGTTATCAGCCGCGGGTAAATACGTTCAATGAGAGAGTTCAGTGACAGCAAGTAGGAGAGGCTGCAGTAATTGTCCCCGCAGTCACGCTCATTTGCATGTTCCCCCGCTTGAGGCCCAGATGCAGGCCTGTTTGATGTTAGCAGGCGCGTTTTCCCCCGCTTGAGGCCCAGCTGCAGCCCTGGTTGATGTTATCAGGTGCGTGTAATTAGTGTACTGATCCGCCGCCTGAGCCCGGCTAGAGCCCTGGTTGATGGTAGCAGGCGCGTCTAATTTCGTTGAATGAGAGAGTTCAGTAACAGTGCGCAGGAGAGGCTGCAGTACTGTTACTTACCAGGCCTCCAGCTGAACGCGTTTGTCATGCCCCCAGCACACGGCCACAGCAGACGATCTTCTGATTAATGTACGACCCATATGGCATGAAGGGTGGAACATAGCACACGCCCCCAGCGTTTCTCACGCCCCCAGTGTGCCCCTTGATGCGGCGCAATTGCGTTCACATGGCATGAAGGACGGACACACGCCCCCAGCGTTTTTGTCACGCCCCCAGCGCGCCCCTTGATGCTGCGCAGCAACGTATTTTGCGCTTGTATGTACGACTCACATGGCATGAAGGGTGGACACACGCCCCCAGTGTTTGTCACGCCCCCAGCACGCGCCCACAGCCCACGATGTGATGACCGTACCACACGCCCCCAGCGTTAGTCACGCCCCCAGCCCACGCCCACAGCACAACGCAGACGCGCCCACAAGGGACTACTTTGCTGGCACGGTTCTTTTACCTTTTAAATGTATATGGTGTCCTACGGTACAATTGTATGCCTTTCACTGTATGATTCTGATGAACACCACTGTTTCTTGAAAAGTTAATAAAAACAGTTAAAATAAAATGTATATGGTGGCCGTCTGCATAGCCTATGTCCTTCTGCTGCAACTGCCCTTTCCAACGCTGTATTGGGTGTTGTGATTGGTGCTGTGGTTACTGAGATTACCCGCCTCAAAGGTTTGGGCTCTCTCTTTATAATATTAGTATGGATATGGATTGTATAGACATGGCAGAATGGCAGAAACCTTTCTCCCATTAAAAATATTTGATATTAAATGTGTGAATGAAGTGGAATTTCTATAGTGCAAAGTTCGTTAAAAAAAAGGAGTGCTGAACAGATGGGCTTTAGGGTGTGTGAAATTCAGGTAATTTACTTATATTTAATTATACAAAATTTTAGAAAATGACTTGAAATTATGCATAATTATGCAAAATGCAACTCCGTTATTTAGCATTATAGTTTGGTGTAAAAGGCATTATTGTATCAATTATTGACACAAGGACACTCTGCACACTAAATAAAAATTGCACAAAATACACATTTACAGCGAATAACAACCATTGATGTTCTGTTTGTTAGCATTCATCCTGCGCTATAACTTTAACATGATTGGCAGTGCAATTACGTGATGTAACAAAGTGGCGAAATTGCAGGAATTTTGCATAACAAATGTCACTCTATGGGGCTTTACTGTAATTTGAATTGGTGCTTTTCCGATATCTTTCCCTGTAAAATCCCACACATCAGACAACATTGTATCTCTCAACTCAGCAGGCAAATCATTTGCTGTAAACAATGGATACAGTTCATTCACTTCTGTTCTCTGTCTCAACATTTTAAAAATCACATCCTCATCTTTTGTATGAAATGCTATTACCTCTGGGGTACTATAAATGGAACAGTTCATTTTATACAGTAAACCCTCACCTAACAAATTAACTTGACTCGTGTCACACACAACAAATTTGTGTAGTTCTTGGAAATTGCCAATTTAAACTTTCATTGGTTTTGTCACTGGCGTTTTAATCAGTTTGTTTGAAACTCCTACAACTTGGATACTTTCTCCAGAGAAGGGAAGGATTTGATTTCCACAGTTCTTACAGTTGAATGGGTAACACCAGTATCTACGAAGAATGTAATGGCATTGCCATCAACCTCGCCATCCACATAGGGACCAAACTCATCTACCACTAAATAAGCACGAAGAACGCACTCTTCCTCCCCCCTCAGACAACAACGTCATTGTGATGTATCTGAATCATTTTCTTCTGACTGCATCAAATATTGTGAAGTCATCTCCACATTTGAATTCACTTGAAAATTGGTATGAAAACCCACATTTGCATTGTACCTTTGCATTTTACCATTCATATCCTGGTTTGGCATAGGAGCTTGTGGTATGTGCAAACCCTGTCCTCTGTTATTTGATACCTGAATTTGTGAATTTTGATTTTGCCTCTGATACATCTACACTTGACTCATCTGTGCCTGATTCATCTGCGCCTGATAACCCTGATTCTGCATTTGCATTTGGTCATAATTTCCTGCCTGTCCTGTATTATTTAACAGACTCTTACATTCGCGAAACCAGTGTCCACATTTACCACGAACATGACAAGAATACTACTTTTTCAATTTCTCTTTATCTTTGAAATTACCTCTACCTCTTCCCTGATTCATCCTGGTCATTTGCGTCCCAGTGTTACCATTCAAAACTACACCTTTCATCCCAGTAGTAGTCTGACCATTGCCCTGATAATCATCTGACAAATCAGTACTCAAATAATCCCCTTTCTTTGCTGCTTTCATCTGAGCCAACATTAAATTCTCTTTAATTTTTTTGTCTCATTTCTATATCACATCAACAGTACTTCGCATAACGAAGTATTTCATTGACATACTCTGCCAACAAATCATAGCACTTATTTTAGGTCGCAATCCATTCACAAACCTATGCACAAAATGTCCCATATCTTTCTCTGTGATATTTTCTATACCACTATACAGCTTAAACACTTGAAGAAGTTTTTCATAATAAGCATCCACTGATTCTTTCAATTCTTGAGTAGTTGCGTCAATTTTCACCCAATCTGTTTCCTTCAGAGAAATCTTCCCCTTCAAATATGCAATGACCTGATTATATTTTTTCATAACCTCTTCTGAGGGTGCTCCAGTTTTTTGGATCTCTTAGATATTCTTTTTTCAGCCAATCTGCAGCAATTGTACACTCGACCCACAAATCTGCTGGGACCTCAATATAAAAAGTCCTTCCAAATAACTCCAGAAAACGTTTGAGATTTTCACTAATCTTTCTACTTGTCTGTACCATTCAACAGGCTTTTCTCCCAACCTAGGCAAATCATTTGTAAACAACGATATGTCCTGTCTTGACCATGGAATGTTTACTTAACCACCTCCTGTTACCTCTCTCAATAGGTATGCCGCAACTGCATCATCTGGTACTGACTCTTTTTCTGTTTCTCTTACAGAGTATAATAGTAAAGCAGCTTTTGGTTGCTTCAACCTCCTTTTTAGCCCATATTCCTTTCCATCAGTCCAACTCTCCCCAACATCTTAATGCGGAAATTAATTCTTTAATCCGCAATAATCTCCCGGATACTTTCAGATTCTCCAAATCTTTGGCTGTAATATCCAACCTGTATGTTTTTGGCACACCTATCAATATCAACTCATACATCTGTGTGACTTAATCGAAGGTCTCATGCAAGCTTCTTACTTTTCTCATCATATTTTTACACAAGAATACCAACTCATCTTTCTGATATTAATCATTCTCGCTGGACAATTTGTACCTGCAATTATTTCTTCCAAATCGTATGCATCTTTATTTTGACTACTGCAACCAGGATCTATTTCTCTCATCCAATCATCTAATTCTTCTATGTTCTCTGTACATTTTCACTTGTTTCACTCTTTGATCTATTAGGTGTCTGTATATTCATTCTCCTCTCAATGTGCATCGATCTCTTAGGGTCAAGATTTCATTTTGGTGTCTCATTTGTCTTTTCTGAAATATCAATCAATTGTTCCAGTTCTCTACAAGTTATACTCCCATTTGTGTCACTATTTTCATTTATTGTAAATATTTCTCTATTATCCATATGAGGATGTTCACTATTCCTACCTGGAACAGTTAAGGCATGTACTCCAGTAAGACTTTGCCCATAATTATATACTGGAACTATTGGACCAATTGTCATTGGAACTGATAAAACATCTGGGTTCCTTATCGGTTGCATTGTCATTATTTCTTCTCTATTTTGAATCTGACTTAAAGCTTTAGGTGATCTATTTATTGACTCTTCGATCTGTATTAAAGGAGCATTTAGTGAAATACTCGAAACACTTGTATTTGTCTTTGTATTAGTTTGTTCTTCTTGATAGGGTGGAGGTCTATTCATTAGTAATTAATTTTTCTCTTGTGGTTCAATATTTTTCTTTTTCTCTTTATTTTTTCTCCCTTCAGTCATGTCAGCTTCTCTAACTGAAAACATCCTAGTTACTTCTACAGTATCACTTCTCCACACTTTTTTTAAGCATCACATTTTGCTTTTGAATATCTACTCACTGTATTTTTGTATCTATTCTGTTGTCTGTCTTGTTCTATTTTATATGTTTCATAATCCCACTCTTCAAGAGCTTCGCACTGCATAGGTCATAGGATATTGTTCAATTGTCTCGCTAAATTTTCTAAAATGTTGGTATTAAAAGTGCCATTTACCAGAAATTCCAAATTGCCATCTTGTTCTGTATATTTCATCCAATTTTCAAACCAGGTACAAGTATGGTATCCCCTTTCTATCGCCATACGTGATGCAGGCGTTCCTTCAGGAGCCATGGAAACTCCATCTCTAATTAATATTGGCTCATCTTTGCTAAACAGTGTTTTTAACAATTTAATTATCTTCATATTTCTTTTAAACCTGTAAAGTTTGTATTAGTAAATAAATCTGCAAACTTCCTTCTGTGTTATGTTTCCCTACTCCCAATTAATGTTATTTACGCTGTCCAATCTCAGTGCGACTCACATCAACTAACCTATAGCAGCGCGGAACCTTTGGTGACGTATACTCACCACGTACCAATACCAGTGCAACTCTTTGTTATGTCAGTATTACTCCTTCTAATGACCCTCCCTTTACAAATTCAGTGTTAATGTCTTTTTAAGTCTTTGACAAACATTAACAAACTACATAAACACAGCTTGTCTGCTCCACTAAAAGAAATTTGATAGAATTTTGATGTACTCTAAGAAATCTCTGAACTCCAGCACTACCTCAGCCAGCGCGATTATGCTCTCTTACAAGGAAAATTTTCGGTATTTTCCCAATTGTGCCTCTGAAGTGACCCAAATAACCCACCACTGCTTCATTCAACAAAGTTCCCTGTGCAGAAACTTTCAGTTCAAGGACCGCCTAGTACCACATCAACAGCAGACAATGCACATAAAGCTTAGTGTATGCCACACTAAGACAGCCCTTAGGCTTATCTCGGGATCTCAGGCCTACGACTGATGCGCTAATTCCTTTTTTTTTGTGAAACATATTTTATTGAGTTTTATTGTTCTGAGCAGTATCTTCACACCTTGTTCTTTGTTCCTTAACAATGTATAAAAGATGGTACATTTTAAATCCGCACTTATCACATATGCAAACCACATATTTCTATTACACATCACTAATTGTACATTCTTCTATATAATGTGTTGATGATACTATAATACAAGGCAGTGTATTTAGCAAAAACTCTAACCGTACCCCAACTAGCCCCCTCCCCTAAGGTCTTGATCTCTAACCGCCTATTACATATATACACGAACATGTATTTTCCAGTCTTGCCGACATTTGTACATTGTCCTCTCTTACAAAAGTGTAGGAAGCCCCCACTAAGACCTGTAGTATTCGTATGGCATGGGTCACAGTACCATAAATCACCCACTTACTCGACTATAAACTCCAAGTTATTAGATCGTAACCCCTCTAACATGACTTTCCACTCTAGGGAGATCGGGGTTTTACGTAGTCCTCTGGTTTCTTCACGGCGCAGCGCCGCGCCCTCTGCTCCACCCCAAAGCAGTAATTCTGTGTGCCAGGTTCGCACTTCAGGAGATTTACGTGATTTCCATCGCATGATGATATTTCGGAGAGCCAATGTAAGTGCAAGGTTTATGAATCTGTATTGTACCTTGTGAGCAGAGATACGAGTATGTAGACCCAAAATGCACTCCCCCAGTGTGTCAGTAATAACAAGATGTGTGACTGCCTCCACTATATTTCTAACTGCATCCCAATATCCCCGTATCTTCTGGCATTCCCATATCAAATGTATGAAACCCGCTCCCTCTAAAAGGCATCTCGGACATGAGTGCTGCGTTTGGGGGAACATCTTATCTAGTCTGTTCGGGGTTAAATATGCACGGTGTAACACCATTGTTTGGCTGAATTTGAATTTTGCATTCCGTGGGACTTTCCTGGGGTGCTCCAGTACTATAGCCCATTCTTTATCCGACAGGTCTTTCCCCATATCGAACTCCCAGAGGGCCTTCAGTGCCTGTTGGGGTGTTCTCGTATGTGTGCTAATACACGCGTACAGCCATTTAATCAGATGGCGTCCACCGCCCATATAATATACCATCTTAACCAGCTCATTCTGGGGGGGGCAGTCCTCTGTGGGGCCCAGTGCGTCTTAATAAATCTAACCAATACTGCATGCATTAAGTACAAATGTGCCGGGGCGCCAGTCTCGTTTATAAACGTATCATGGTCCATTAGTGTCTCTTCCCCAAACAAATCCGCCACCGTGCTAATACCCACATCCAACCAGGGCGTCAGTTTGCGTTTCATAAGTCTACCAGTGGCGAGCGTAATTCCTAATAATGGTATGTTCCCTGCGTACCTCTGTGCCGTGTTTGTGTATTGCAACGCAGCCCTGCAGCACCTCAGTGCCGTCTGTAACAAGGGGGGAAGGTCTGTCAGGATTCTGCTACCTGGTAATAGTAAAGCGTGTAGTGCCCCACTGTCTATGTCTGTGTCTGTATAGTCAATTTCCTGCAAGTTCCGACCCGCCATCCAATATGATAACCACTGCAGCTGACATGCGTAATAATAGGCTCGAAAGTCTGGTACACCTAGGCCACCCGCCCGAGTACCCACTTGTAGTTTCTTGAGGCTAATGCATCTTCTGCCCTTGCCCCAAATTAGATCCGTAACCATAGTGTTGAGCAAGCGAAAGGTATTCTGTGGCACAAGCAGAGGCAAATTTGTAAAATAATATAATAATCGTGGCAAAACCACCATTTTTGCAATGGCTGCTCTGCCTGTGACAGAGAGCGGCAACGCAGTCCAAAAAGTTACACTGGACCGCAGTGCCTTTATTTCTTTATTCAAGTTGCCTTCCAACATATCTTCGTGTTTTCTATAGATTTTAATGCCTAAATACCTAAACGTTGACTGTGTAACTTGATTGCTAGTACCTCCAACATCCACATCAGCGGTGCCATCATGGTCCACAAAGTAAAAAGCATGTGTTTTTGTGGTGTTCAAAGCCAGTCCCGATATGAGTTTGAAATATCAATATGTCTCAAACAATGCGGCCAGTGGCCTGCGTAGATCAGATATATACATGAGGATATCATCGGCATATGATGAAAATAAGTGGGTCGTATTACCGTTTTTTATCCCCAATTAACAAAGTCGCGCCGTAGCTTTATGCCCAGTGGTTCCAGTGCTAAAATAAAAATGAGGGGCGACAATGGGCAGCCTTGTCTCGTCCCTTTGTGTATAGTGTATTCATCAGAGATGTGACCACCCGTTCTAGTGCGTGCCGTGGGGGAACTATATAATATTGTTATCCATTGTACGTATTCTGCCGGTATCCCAAATTTTAAGAGCGCCTGAAACATTTATTCCCAGTGTAAAGAGTCAAAGGCCTGTCGTAGGTCCAGCGACAGACAACCAGCGTGTGGATAGTGCTTCGGAGCCTCCGTCAGCAGGTGGTGTAGTTTCCTAATGTTACGGGAGGTGCTGCGAGCAGGTAAAAAACCTATTTGATCTATATGGATCAACTTAGACAAATGCGGGAGCAGTCTATTTGCTAACACTTTACTCAATATTTTATATTCAGTGGGCATTAATGATAATGGCCGATAGTTTACCATATCAGTGTGCTCTCTGCCCGGCTTTGGTAGTGAAATAACCAGGGTTTGGGCTGCTGTATTAGGTAAAGAGGCCTTCTCCCATATTTCTTTATATAATTCCACTAGGCGGGGCACTAGAGCCTCTGCGTATGTGTCATAAAACTCAATGGGGAGCCCATCCATACCGGGTGTTTTATTACGTGGTAATCCCTTCATTGCCACCCTAATCTCATGTGGTGTAATGTGTCCTATGAGGCCCTTACGTAGTGATTCTGGAATTTCTGGACATGTCAGGTTAGATAAAAAAGCCTCTGTTTGGTCCCCAGTGGGGCGGTCAGGTACTCCATACAGTGTGGTGTAATAGTCACGGAACGCCGTATTAATCTCGCCTTGTTTGGTAACTGTCCCCATTGTTCTTAACAATCCGAGGTATGACCACCGATGGAGGGGCATCGCGTATGAGGTGAGCCAATAATGCTCCCTTCTTGTTGGCCTCGCTATGGGCTCATTGTGTATATTTCGCGTAGTCTATAACCCTCAGAGACTCCAACAATTCCGCATGCCGGATTCGTGCCTCCTGGAGGGGGCCTTTTTCCTCCGCGTCCGTGATTGCCTCGTTCTCCAGGGTGCCCATAATGTCCTGAACCTCTACTAGTGTCTTGTGTAGTTCCTGCCGTGCTCCCACCGACATACCGATAGCCTTACCCCGCACCACTGCCTTGAATGCATCCCACTCTATTGATCTACTCGTGGCCGTCTTACTGTTGTCAGTAAAATAATGGTCAATAGTGGTGGAGAGGGTACTGCGGAATACTTGGTCCTCAAGGAGTTGTGGCCAGAGGCGCCACATTGGGACTGGCGTAGGTACCCTGCCGCCTGTGATGAGTAATTCCAGTGGGTTGTGATCGGAGAATGTCTTGGGAAGATATGTGGATTCAATCACCTGCATTGCTATCCTATCGGAGAAGAACACTCTATCTATTCCGGTGTGGAGGTCGTGCACTGCTGAGTAATATGAGTATTCCTTACGTAGGGGGTGTTGCATCCTCCATACATCTCGCAGTCTCCACCCCACCGCCCACCTCATTAGGGCCTCAGCCTGTTTGTGTATCCCAGTGCCTTGTAATGGTGGGTGCCACCTATCCAGAGACACTTCCAGCACTACGTTACAATCTCCCCCCAATATCCATGGGTGCGCCTCCCATCCTACTAATGCCCCACTTAACACATTCCAATGTTGATCTTGCTCATAATTAGGGGTTTAGAAATTGCCCGGTATCACCAGTTGGCCATCCAATATCCCTTTAACTAGTTCGTATCTGCCCAATTTGTCGATTCTCTGCTCTTGTGCAACAAAGGGCACCCCATACCTGACCCAAATCGTGGCACCTCTTGCGTAATTAGAGTAGGTGGTGGAGAATACCTGTCCCTTCCATTTTTTCTGCAGTTTCTCCACCTCACTTTCTATCATGTGCGACTCTTGCAAATATACAATTTGCGCCCTACGGCGCTGCAGTTGGGCGTGTATCCTGTGGCGTTTGTGAACTGTGCCCATACCCCTTACGTTCCAAGTTATAATCTTGTACTTCCCAGGTGTGTACATCATTGCATTAACCAGAATGTGGGTGAACATAGCATGTCATACAGGCCGACCAGCTTATCAATAAAGGCAGACATTTCGAGACCGTTCCCATACCCAACTTCCCCAATACTCGGTCCAATCTTAAAACTGTACCGGACCACAACTCTCAAGAACTGACCCAATATACATTTATGGATCACCAATGAATACAAAAAGTGAGCTAATAAAAAGGAAAGAAAGGTCATACGTAGCGCCTTCGCCATATGGGGGGATGCGCCTACGCTTTGCACGTGGTAGGGTGTGTCAAAGAGCTGCCAGGTTGGAGCTACTACGGCGCCAGAGCCCCAATAATCTGTAGCCTCTCAATCATTATCTAAACTAGCTGGAGGAAGGCTAGATGGAACTGTGGTGTGTAGACACAAAAAATAAAAATAAAAAATAGGTACAATACTTGTATAAGTCCATCACCCATACAGGTCCTTGATCAGCTGTGGAGTCGCCGAGGGGAACAATGCCACACTACCCACAGCGCCAAGAAACCGTCGGTGAACGAGCGCTATATAAATCCCTTTTATCATATCATATCATCATATCAGATTCCGATCCCTGTGACTCCTCCTTCTCCTCCGTAGCGGACTGAGTGACTGTCCGTGGTGCGTTCGTGAAGGTAGAAGTAGCCAATATCGCCTGTGTCCTGGTCTGTTTTATCTGTTGCGAGGTGAACTGTGCACGCCCAGTGTTTCTTCTCGGTCTCCCACCTCTACGACCAGCCGAGGTGGTTGCAGAGGATTTGTGCTTCTCCTCCGTTATTGCTGCAGTCTCCTCCGCGTTGGTTAGTTCCATGACCTTCAGCCAATCCTCAACATCTTCTGGACTTTCGAAGAAGTACGATTCCTGGTCGTGCAATATTTTTAGCCGTGCCGGGAATAATAGTGCATACTGTATATTCAGGTCTCTAAGCCGTCGCTTCACTGCCATGAAAGAGGACCTTTGCTTCTGCACTAGCATCGTGTAGTCCGGAAATAAGGAGATCCTCGCATTCTCGAAGTTAATCGGCGCCGCCTCCCGGGCTTTCTGCAGCAGAGTGTCCCGGTCACGGTAATTCAATAACTTCACTATGAGGGTTCGTGGAGGGGCACCCGGTTTTGGTCGCCCGGTAGGTATTCTGTGTACGCGTTCTATACAATATTGTGAGGAGAGTCCCTCTGCCGTGACATGATCCCTGAACCAGCGTTCCATATACCCCAATGCGTCAGACCCCACACTTTTCTCCGGCAGGCCTATCACCCGGTTATTGTTCCTTCGTGCTCTCCCTTCCGCATCCTCCACTCGTTCCAGGAAGGTGGCCACCTGCGTTTGCAACTGCTTCACGTCTGTTTCAGTCTGCTTCTGTTTGGGCTGCAGCTCCGCCAGTGACGTCGTGTGGTCTTTCACCTTCTGACATGATGTGCCCTAAGCAAATTCAAACCAGTGGATAGGGACCCTATTTGTAGCTCGAGTGCTTTCCGTGAGTCACGTACTTCCCGCAGTATGAGGTCCAGTTTGTCTTTGGATGCAGGCTCCTTGGTCGGGGGGATATTGCCAGACTCCACCGCCCCATCAATGCAACTCAGGCCCTCCTTCGTCGGGTCCATGCCGTTCTGATCCTGCTCTCTCGGGTTATTGCATCCCATCTTGTCTGCGGATCGTGTTGGAAACACTCACTACACCAGAGATGCATAATCAGAAGGACTCTTTAGCTACTGCTCTCCGACCCTCACACTCTATGTCCTTTGGTACTGCCGGTGAGGTGGGTGGTTCTGGTCCACAAGGCAATCACAGATGTCTGTGCATGTCCACAGCGTGCATATAGTGCGTACAGATCACCCCAGTCCCTACCAGGCTCCGCAGCGATCAGCAGTGGGGCTGAACTGTCCTAGTTCCACGTGTCCAACCTCGCGCTGTTGACCCAGTGGCTTGCACACTGCCGTATAACCTCACTGGAGGCCAGGGGGAGAGCAATGTCGGCGTCAGGGACAACACAGGATATCCACTCCTGCTTTAGTACTGCACCCCTCCCAAGTCCATCTGGGCACAGCAGTAGAGTAAAGCAGCACAGCGTATGTCACTCCAACTTCCCACGAAGAGCGTGCCTAAGTTTGTGCAGCTATTGGGATCCTCCGGTGTAGCCCCATCAATGTCCCTTACACACCGGTGGCCCAGCGCCAGTCCTTAAGCATCATGCAGCGAGCACACACCACCCCGGCTGCTCAGTTTACAGAGGGCATTTAGGGACAAACGGCACCGTACACAGTCAGATTTCCAGCATTTGCCAGCCCAATTACAAATGGCCGCGGCTGCTGATGGGTACGTCCGCTAGGCCATGATCCCGGTGGTTGCCCCGACGCCGCCCACCACCACAAGTCATTAGGGCACTACCCCGCTTATCCTGACGACTCCGGTCTGCCGCAGGGTATAATGGAAGGGCCGCCGCTCTCCAGTATGGACACAGTCTGGTGGGGCCTGCCGCCGGGAAAAAGTAGGCCCCACAGGATCCCCCGTATTGCGTAGGTGTGTATCCCGGAGCATCCACAGAGGCTCCCTCTCACCTGTCAGTGGGGCCGCGGACTCAGCTCCAGCAATTCTGCGGCCGGGAGGTGGACAGATGTGTCGCCCCCTCCGCCCGAAGCAGTCGCTCTATCCCCGATGCACCAGTCCCAGGGATTCAAGGCATCAGAGTGCCGATACGGGCCGCCTTCCCTCAATGCTCCATGCCATGCCGCCTCAGTGATTTTGTTGCAATTGGCCTCACACAGCAGCGACTGACCAGCTCCAAGTGTCCGGGCCCCCTACCACTGTCGTCCCACACAGCCAGCGCTGTCCGCTTATTATGTAGGGATAATATCTTTCAGGATTTTGGAGGCTCGGGTCCGGAGCTCTCCTAGCAGACAACTGCCATGCTTAGTTGCTGGCCACGCCCCTAGACCTGATGCGCTAATTCCATTGAGATTCCTCAAACCTCAACGTGACATAAAGGTACAAATTCAACATATATCATAAAACTGTTTAATTCTGTCCTTTCTTTAAACTCCGCCTTTTCATTACCCAGCATTTTAGTCTAAACTAACCATCCGATGCAACTACCGAAAACTGATGCAGCGGAAGCGTTGGGGGATTTTTGTCATATCACTTATCCACACCAACCACTAAATAACTATTGGAGATGTACCTCTAATGACGGCCCCATAAGTCTTTATCACTTAGTTAGCTATATCAAAGGTTCTCCTATGAATCTTTGGTAGAGCTAAAAGGGACTAAATAATGAAAAACGGATTGCTATTTCTCCATGGGGACCTACAATGAAAAAATACGTCACACATTAGTCATTAAAAACATTGTCCAAATAACTTTGAAACTCAGAAATAAAGACAAACACTATTCTCTTCTATTTAGGTTTTCCTGTTATTTCATAATATGAATGCTCAAACACAAATACAAATTAGATAGTCGATACTACTCATCTATGAAGACATCAGAACATCAGATATAGAGGAGTGAGAGAGAGAAAACATCAGCGAAACACAGTTCACTTACGTAACAGAAATACTAAAGCAAAGCGTGCAATTAGTCTGAAAGGCTAACACCAAGGCCGTTAGGGAATAGCAAGGGCAGCATCACCAGCTGATGATTTGCAAAGTCTCTAGAAAGGTTTCTCAGAATTAGCAGGTTTCCCCAGCCAGAGAATCGGGAATCAGCACGGCATTTAGCATACCACGAACACAAGGACAGGTCACCAATCCCGTGAACGAGCCGAGGAACACTTTCCCACTGGAATCTTTATAGTACGCTACTTCCTTTCTTCCATTAATATGTTGCATTTTCTCTCTGCAGCAAGACTCTCTATTGGTTAACCATGATGGTGTGACAGTCTACTGACAATGACTTTACTATTATTTTCTAAACACTATTTGTCTAAATATTGTGTAACTTCCAAGAGAGGAAGAGGAAGAAAGCCTAGCTACAAATGTATTTAAACAGTAATTACATTAATGTTTTGTACATCCCTCGCCTAGACAGGAAACAACTTTAAAGGCTTATTCAGAAACAGGCAAAATATCTGTATTCTAAAGGAAGCATTTGTCAAATTTGAAGGACTGGAGCATGGAAAAGCACATCCCTTAATATTTGTATATTATACTTTAACGAAGAATAAAGCTTTTTCTTTTGTCTCTTATTTTCTGCAGTTGGGAAGACAGAATAACATCCAGTTAGCAATATCATTGCATTTAACTAAGAAAATTATATTTGTCATGCCTTATGCACATTTCACATGTTGCACACATTAGTATTATAGGACAGCAATTCAACACACATTATAAAAGCATGCATCAGGGTGGATTACATCGCGCAGATTTAATTTACAAAAATTGTGCTCCATCACTTTTAATAAGCTGTGTCAAATATGTGGATTAATTCGCTCAGATGCCCTGCATTGATAAGCAAGGTCCTTGCCCCATCAGTGATACAATATTGTTTAATTACTGAGTCATTCTTTTGCTTATAAAAGCCGCACTTAGGGCCTCATTACGATTGCGGGTTTCCCGCATCCACGGGCCGACGGAAGCCACCGCCGGCCCGGAGGATGCGGGAAATCCGCCGGGGAGCCTTGCAAGACCCACCGCCATATTAGGATGGCTGGTGGGTCTTACTATCTGTCTGCCGCTAATCCGCCGTGGGCGGATTCCGCCCGCGGCGGAAAAGCATTAACATGGCTGGCGGTGTCTATCAGACACCGCCAGCCATATTAGGATGACAGCGGAAAGATGCCTTTACACGGCGGCATTTCCGCCGTGTAAAGGCATACGGAATTGTGTTTGGGGGCCCGTTGCGGGCCCCCAGGGGTGAAGGGGGCGTGGGGGGTGCACATGGAGGGTACCTATGGTACCCCCCTGCATTTGCCTGCACAAAGCGGCAGGCACCGCGAGGTGCCTGCTGCTTTGTGCATGCAAATGCACAACTTACTTTTTTATCATTGCGGCGGGTGCTGCTTCAAGCAGCACCCGCCGCAATGATAAAAATACAGGATGTGACCGCCAGGGTGGCGGTCACATCCTAATTTGCACGGAGGGACCGCCGCAGCCCATGCGGACGGTCCCTCCACCTCTGGGATGGCGGACGGACGCAAGTCCGTCCGCCATCCTAATCGGCCCCTTAGTATTGGGAAGCGAATATTAGAGCCTAAAAATGCAGCTCTTACCATGAACGAAGAGAGGCGACATGGGATACCTTTAATAAACACATCTCAGCATGACGGCTGGGCGAAGGAGCCAGTACACCAGTTAGTCATTCGTAGCCGCCAGAAGTCACACTTCTCTGTTCCATGGGCTGGCACTTTGTGAACCACTGACCAGAAAAAAATGCCAATTAATGGCAAAATGAAAGACGCTTTAGCTGCGAGTGTTTGGAGGGCTGCCAGCAGCAAGAGCTGCTACAGAAACCCGCTGTCAGATTTAATTAAATCTCGTCTATTTCATATCATATGAGCAATGTATGACTGCTTTCAGAACTAAATGCAATGTTATGGATTTAAAAAGCGGCGGTGCCAAGAGAATCACCTTGACGCACAACTTGTAGCCTTCTTGCCAGTCCTTTTCACAGTTCAGCAGAAACAGATGTCAGAGTTTATGTGCTGTTACATTTCCATCCTCCTAACCTTTTGTGTTTTTGCCTGATGGAGGGACCTTTTTTTCTAGCATTCATTACCTTACCCTTCAACTTATATCAAAAGCTAAGTGATTTGCTGCCAAGATCTGTGACTCGGAACTGGGAACACACAATCTCTTTGTATATGTGATATGACCCATAGGTAGAACATGGATCAAAGCCGGGTTATTCTTGTCTGGACAACCAAGGGTTTGAAAATGTATATTTTCTCTGACTTTCTACACACTGCTTTCTGTAATTTTGCAAATTGTACCATAAAGTCGCACATCTGACCTTCTCAACTAGACTGTTGGAGGAGCAATATATATTAGAATAAAATGCGGCTCTTATGAGAAATACTGGAACTTAATGCTGATACAAAACTTTGAGTTGGCGCAAAGTGGAAAAGGAAATAAAACACTGCATGCAATGCTCTATAACAACCACCTGCTTTTATATCTCGTATCATAAATAACACCATCTAATTGAAGGTCTACGTGCATAGCCCACACCACTGATACACAGTGGCCCCTGACTGAAGGACTCTGCCCATTACATCGGCCTTCAAGAAGGCATTGAGGACTACCATGATGGAGGTGGCATTCAAATTCCAGCCAGGTGCACCAAGATTATCCTGTCTATAAAAGATCAAGCCCTAGTTAAGCTTGACAACACATAAATTCCCTTCTGCAAAGTCTAGGTCCAGATACACAGAAAGAATAGTTGATTGGTCCTCACTATTGGTCTCAGACTCAAGGTCCACAAACAGCAACATCTGACTCTGCAGAGAGGCCTCAGGCAACACGTAAGCACTTTACAAAATAAATAAGCAAAACGTTGTGCGTTTGGCTTACTAATAATTCACTGAAGAACACTCAGCTAATGCTTCAAATCCCTTTTTATAGATTTTTTGTATCAATATGACAGCGGCATCGACAGAGGATAATTTATATCCGTAAATGTTAACAGCAGAGAGAACAATAATTTTCATGTACTTATTCAGCCAGCTTCTATTATGAGAAGAACATGCAGTGATAGGTGGGTTGATTTTTTAATTAGGTTTCTTTCAGGTTCTAGATATGAAGAACCTGGGTAAATATTGATCTGCTAGAATCCATTCAAAAGCAGCATTATGTTTATTACTGCTGTCTGATTTGCAATAAAGATTATAACATTTGGTCAAACTCTCATCCTATTTGTCCTATTGTCTTCACATTAGCTATGCCCAAGGCCCATAAACAAAAGCTGTACGCAACTGCTGAAATGAGATGGGAGGATGGGCAATGACAACAGGTGTTAATGTCCAAAGATGGAGAACATGTGTCAAGGGACATTTAGATCAATTTACTCCTGCAGGCATTGACCAAGCCGATTAGTGAGGTCCCATGGTAGCAGATGGCTACATCTTCTAATATGTAGGAAATTAATTTACTTACCACAACAGCAAAAGCTGAGGTTGCTCTTTCAGGAGACACACATGAGTTTGTAGACAGTGCTTAGTTCAGAGCTTTCAATTTATATAGCAAGCTTAGCTGGTTTAGCTGCTGAAAATACTACCAGATAAGACTCACATTTTATTTTTTAATGATGAGCTAATTTCACTAATTTCTATTCTGATGTCAAAATACATTTAAATGTGGAGGATGTTGAAATAAAACAAGTAGTATACATTTTAACTTTTCACAGTCTCTCACTCTTTTGCTTTTTCTGTTTTTCGGTAGACTAGAAACCTAACAGTGGATGGTGGCTTTGGAGCGTGGTCAGAATGGAAGACATGCAGTCACACAGATGGTGGCAGTGTTGGAGCCTGTCTCTGTCGAACCCGTGTGTGTGACAATCCCGCTCCTGTCTGTGGAGGGTTGCAGTGTGATGGACCAAGTATAGAAATTGCCAACTGCTCCAGGTACGATTACTGCTTGCTTTAAAGACAACTACTTGCTTTTTAGTGCATTTTTTATTTTGTTTTATTCTTAAATCCAGTGATATGAAATCAATGTACATGTGCTGGATAGACATCTTGCATGTGCAAGATAAGGCGGTTTCTAAGTAGTTTTTAGAATTGGGTCATAATATAGATTCTCAGAAAGAGCCAGTAAGGAAGTGGTATAATTGCATATAGCATCAAAGATTCACATGCCATTAAATGCAGATTTCCTTAATCATAGTGCTTTCACCACAAGAAAGTGCTCCAAAAATATGTTCCTAACTGTAACTGCATTTAGCAAAAACATAGTCAAATAACAGAAGGAGGGCGGTGAATTGTAAATTACTCCACATGTTTTTGTTGCACTGATTATTGCTATTCATGTTTTCACTAACCATAGTTTTGAGATTATTTGGTGTTAATAAGGTTTGATATTTATTATTCTCATTATCTCGACTACACTACAAGATATCCAGCATCAACGTAATATATCTGTTGTTGTTGAAGCCCTATGGGAAAGGGCTGTCATTTGGGGTCAACGTCATGTTTAAAGTTACACTTTTTATGCATTATGATTAGATCTCCTGGCTTTATGATACTTATTTCTTTTACATTTCCGTCTGTTTTTATCCATATTTATGTTTTGGACATTTTATCTGTATTTAGCCATATTTATTTGTGTTTTGTGTATAAATGATGTTGTAAAACTGGACATTTTAATATTTTGGTTTAACTGATTGATACACACTCATACTTCGATGTCTGTCGTGATTTAGCTATATAAGCTACCAAATATTACATAACAATACATCCACTAAACATTAGCCTTGTTCCACAAATGTATGTTGACATATGCCATTATTTAAAGACATTTCATCCTGTTGGTTAATTTCCCATGCTGTCCATCTTCTCAGCTGCTGGGCTACAATTCTTGAAAGACAGCTCAGAGAGTCACTTAAAAGAAGCACAGTTTTCTGTATTTATCAACTTTTAAAAATAAATGCGGACAGAAAACACATTGTTTTTCTGTCTGTATTATCTGTAAAAATCATCTGTGAAAACAGAAAACAGGGAGCCTTAATTGTGATACTAGTCTGTGATTTTGTTTACAAACATTAGGGTGATATTCAGCAAGAGGTTTCATACCCACAGCACACCCTGTACCTTATAAAGACACAGATGGGTATCTTTGTGATGTGTAGATGATCATGTCAAAACATACTCTTCAACTGCATGTTACAGGCATTTGAAAGTGTGTTTTCTATATCCTTGGTATGGGAGAAGAATCTGAGTCAAACACTATTAATTTATTTTTGTTATTTTTAACTTACAGGGCTTTCTAAATATCCTATCTCAGCTCAATAAGGTCACGGACAAATATGACACTCTGCAGTCTCTAAGACCTGAAAGCAGGCTTCAATTCTTACCACATTTTTTTCTTTGGTACAATGGGAACATGTTTTCATTGGTATTACAGGAGTGGAGCTGTTGTTATGGGAGAGAGAATGCTTTACATTTCCGTCTACATTGAAAAATGGTTTAATGCTGTGTTTTCCATGGGTGCAAACATGGCGCGCTGACCCACTAATTGCAGATTCATGATGCATCTCTGAACCTGGCTGGTTTACAATTCAATTATTTAGCCATCTTAAATGGGGCCTTCTCTTAAATATTGCACAGTGGCTTTTAACATAAATGAAATTGCAACTTTCTTGTAAACAAACTACCAAGTTTCAATGTTTGTATAAACAGAAATACCAGGTATAATTATACTAAAATTGTTTGCCATTGATTAACTTATTATTATTGAGACACCAGGTGGCTAAAAAAATGAAAACTCCTTACATGAATTTAGTCAGTTAGAAAGAAAAATGCTAATGTAGTAGAGATATAATTTCTTCTTGAAAGCAAACATTGAAAGTGAGCCAGATTTATTTAGAACCAACGAGGGATTTTATGAAATAATCTGTTTTCCTTTGATTTGTTTGGGTGTGTGTATTATAAAGACAAACACTGAAAGACATTATCTTCTGTAATACAGGACAGGGTTTAGCAAATAGAGTATTCTCCCTCCAAAAAGAAGTGTAGCTCTTGATAATGAGCGGTATCGTCAGTGGAAAGTAAAAGCAGTGTCAAGTAATGATGTGTAAAGAAATGCATACAATCTTATGTAATGCAGAAAAAGGTACAGTCATTAGCTTAATATGTTTTAGCAAATCCAGGATAAAGTATTTAGAGTAACCTCCTTCTGTGATCTAGAAAGTTAAGTAATTAACATAATTGTATGTAATCTATTTGAAGTTAAGATAATCAGAATATGTTTAATTTAAAGCAGTGCAGGTTACAGTATTTAAAGGAATCTCTATTGGTAATCAATTAATGTCAAAGTAATGGGAGCAGTATCCTGTTGTAATGTAAAGTAATGTAGAAAAATAGATAAAAAGCAACTCGAGATCATTGTAATACAGCACAGACCAATGTAAATTGAATAATCTGCTGCTATAATATGATGCGGAGAAAATCGATCAAATCAAATTCCATCTGTAATCCAGTAAAAGGGAGTGCAATCAAAGTGATCTTCTTACGAATTCTGATGAAAGAGTAAATAATCAATTCAACCTATGTCTGCCATCACTACATAGTCATCAGAATAATCCTTGTTATTTGTAATTTCCTGTACAGTAAATATTTTCATCCTTTAAGAAAATACAGGATAAAGTAATTTGCGTAATTTCAATACCTGGCAGTGCAATTAGATTAATCTCATTATGCAATATAATGCACAGTAGAGTGATTAGAATAAATATATTTGTGAAGTAATACACTGTAAAGAAATCAGAGTACTGACCATCTGCAATTTAACACAGGTTCATTCAGGATGGAACAATCAAAGTAATCACTTTGTGGGGACTGTTAAATAGTAATTACATCAAAATTACTTTTTCTGCAACCAATCTCACTGTAAATCAGAGCAGTTGTATTGTGTAGTATCAAAATGATTCATTAATTGGAGTATTTTACGTTACACTAATGTATAGTATTAAACACACATGTGTCCTTCTTTAATATAATACAGGACAAGAAAATCAGACTGTTCATTGTCTGTATCTAAAACAGGGTAAAGTCATTTGAAAGATCACCTTACTCTGAGTGATAAAAGCTCAAATTAATCAGTTATCTTCTGTAATGCATTACAGAGTAAGGTAATCAGAGTAATTGATGGGCAAGTAAGCATGGTATTATAGAAATTACATCTAATGAAAGTAAAGAAAACATAATCTTCTCTGTTTCAATGCTATATTAAGTAATAAGAGTGACATGTATTTTCCTAATCTAATGGAGGATAACACACTCAACATATGTTCTTTCTGTAATCTAATGCACAGTACAACAGTCAATTACAGTCAATGTAATGTTTTGCAATCCAGAAAAGGGCAAACAAATAATGGAGTAGTTGTCTTGTGCAAGGTTGCATAACTGAACTAAGTTCCTTTAATGTAATGCTGTTTAAAGTAGCCAGAGTTCTTTCTTTGTAACTTACGGGAGGGTGAAATATTCACAGTGATTAGCTTATGTAATCAAATGCATGTAACATAAGGTACAGCACCAAGAGTACTCCACTGTTACCCTTTGAAACTTGAGTGTTGTCATTCTGCAATCTACGAAAGATTGAAGCAACAAATGTGATTTTCTTCAGTGACTCTGTAAAGGTCAATGTAATCATAGTAAACCCTTTCTTTAACTCAGTGCGTGGCATAACATTCATCTCAATGTGATTCTGTGATCCAGCTTAGAGCAAAGTGATCAAAGCAAACGGCTTCTGTGACCTAAGTTAGCACTGAGTAATTAGATACCAGTCCTGATATCTAAAATTGTATGAAAGTATCACTCCTTGCATAATCTAATGGAGCAAAATGGAAGGAATAAAATCACATTCAATAATCTAATTCATGGAAGAATATCTTTTAATATGCTGCAATTGTAGAACAATCAAATTATAGTGGTTGCATTCTGTAATTCCATATGATTGGAGTAAACGCTTTATTTAATGTAACATGAGGTAAACTAATCAAAATAATCACCTTCTGTAAACAAAATCAGGATAACATAGAGCAGCCCACTAAAAAGTAAGGGAAGTTAAGGGTATCAAAGGACTCTCCATCTGCAATCACACTTTGGATGAAATAACTGGTTCACTGACACAACATTGATGTTAAAAATATCGAGTAAAAAATAAAGACAACAAAATATCGACTCCGATACTTAAACAGGTAAGTACAAAAAAACAACTAAAATTATTGACTCAAAAAATATAGATGTATACAATATCGACTTTTATATCAATAAAACATATATATTAAATATTAAGTATAATGTTAACAAAATAAAACAAATTTAATATACATTTTAATAAAATATAACAAATAAACATAATAAAAAATCAACAAAAAATAATTTATATGTATATTTTCACTTTAAAACAATTAATAAACTATTATTTTTAATTTATGTTAAAACTTTTAAAACAATATAAAAATAAATATATATATTAATTTAAAATATAAAAAATGTACAACATATTAAAACATCAAACTATTAAAACATATTTAAACTTACATTTCACAATACAATCAGTGCAATAGAAGGGAAAGTGTTGGATAGCAAAGGGGTAAAATAACTATTACCACTCCAGTAAGTGCAACAGTAGAAGTGTTGGCTAGCAGATTAATTAAATGTACTATTCCAACTCCAGTGAGTGCAATAGTAGGGAAAGTGTTGGATAGCAAAGGGGTTATAATGACTATTCCCACGCCAATGAGTGCAACAGTAGGGAAAGTGTTGGATAGCAAAGGGGTAAAAATAACTATTACCACTCCAGTAAGTGCAACAGTAGGGTAAGTGTTGGCTAGCAGATGAATTAAATGTACTATTCCAACTCCAGTGAGTGCTACAGAAGTGAAAATGTTGGATAGCAAAGGGGTTAACATTACTATTCTCACTCCATTGAGTGCAACAGTAGGGAAAGTGTTGGATAGCGGAGAGATAAAAATTACTGTTCTAACTACAGTGAGAGCAACAGTAGGGAAAGTGCCTGATAGCGGAGGGGTAAAATTACTATTCCCATTCTAGTGAGTAGAACAGTAGGGAAAGTGTTGAATAGCGGAGGGGGACAAAGTTACTAGTCCAATTCCAGAGAGTGCAACAGTAGGGAAAGTGTTGGATAGCAGAGGGGTAAAGATTACTATTCCCACTCCAGTGAGTGCAACAGTAGGGAAAGTGCTAGATAGCGGAGAGGTAACAATTACTATTCCCACTCCAGTGAGTGCAACATTAGGGAAAGTGTTGGATAGGGGAGATACAAAAATGTACTATTCACAATCAAACAGTTAAATTTTTTTTATTAAAAATGTAAAAATTCATGAAATGAATAAACAATATTTTAAAAATGAAAAATAAAATGTATTAAATATATAAAAAGAAAACATGTTATAAGATTAATTACATATAACAAAAACCTACATATATTATGTAAAATATTATATGAATAAACAAATGTAACTTGAAAATATCCACAAAGAAAAAAATGAATGAATACATAAATGTGTTTATTTTATTTCCTACCCTATAACACCACACCAAAAAAAAAACACTTCAACATTTTAAATTAAATATACTTCCCTAATTAACATAATTAATAATCAATAAATAAATATGATTAATAAAAAAACAAATAAACATTAATTGACTACACACACTCCTAAATGAAACTATAACATAATAAGACACAATTAAAACGTATTTTTAAATTAAAACTATTACTATTAACAACTAATAATAAAGTAATAAAGTAATTAACATTTATTTAATACCCACACTTTACCTGTTTAAAAGTAAAAATAACACAAAACAAATAAACAATTGCCCAAAATAAATATAAAAAATAACATTAATTAACAACTATATATTTATTAAATAAACACAAACTATTTCCCAACCTTTACTCCTATAAAGACCACAACACACACCTAAAATTATTTACACACTTACCATCATACCAGTTTAATTAATCTAATTAATATCAATTAACAAACACTTTATAATAAAAACAAATAAACTACTTAACACCCTTTACTCATATGAACCCCAAAACACACACCTAACATTAATTACACAAATACCATTATTAATAACGAGTTAACTAATTAGAATTAATTAACAACAATTAATAATTCATCAATTAAAAATAAATTACTTCCCTCCCTTTACACCTGAACCCACCAGAACTCACACCTGAAAATAATTACACAATTACCATAATTACCAATTTATTTCCTAAAATTAATTGCAACAAATTATTAATTTATAAATTAAAACTAAATTATTTCCCACCCTTTACACTACAACACACACATAAATTAATTATACACTTACCATAATTAATTACCAATGAATTAATTAAAATTAATTAGCAATTAATTAATTAATATTAAAAAATACTTTACACATTTACAACTATAAAATTGTAATAAATATGATTATTAATTAATAAATAAAAAAATCAATTAATTTAATATATTTAAATTACTGCCCACCCTATTGCCATATAAACCCACAACCTGCTACAAACTAAAAATGTAAAATTCAAATAACAAATATTAATAACTCCTAAAAATGTAACACATATATTAAAAATACAAACAATTCTTAGACAAAAAATACCTATAAAATATATACTAACATACACAACATTAATTTCAAAAAACGATATTTTTAACAACTTTATTTTTGCAAACGATAGTAAACACTTTGATATTTTAAAAATCGATATTACTTACCTTAAGACGATATTCTTGACCACGATGTTCTTGCTGTTGATATTTATGAACCACAATATTTATTACTGGATATTTGTGCAACTCGATATTGTTACTCGATATTCTGTCGCACACAGAAATAATAAAAGTCCTTCCATTCTGTAATTCAGTACAGACTACGACAACCAAAGCAATCTTCTTATGTGATAATACACAGGACATATTAATTAATTATTTACTTAAATTAGAATGTACACATTTTAGCAATCACTCTCTCTATATGATAAAATAATCAGGTAATGTAGCTTAAGGCACTATAAATAAACTCTGTCAATAATAAAGTCAACAATGAAGTAATATCCTCCAGTAATATGCAGGGTAATTCAATCATTGTACCATATTTTTAACTGACTGAAGGATAGAATAATCAGTATAATGTCTTTTTTAATCTCATGCAATTGTCACATTATTATTCTGTAATCTGATTCTGGGTAAAAGTTACCTATAATATCTTCCATATTGTAAAAAATTTCAAAGTAATCTGAGTGATCATCTTTGATCAAAACTTGGAAAAGTAATCTGCACACTCTCTTTCTGAACTGTATTGCAGTTCACATTGCTTTTCGCAGCGCCATTTTTATTTATTTATTTAAAATGTTTTCTATAGCGCGAACAAGACCCCGAAGGGTATCAGAGCGCTTCACAATAGTGGGACGGGAGAACAAGGTAAAAGGGAAACAATTTAGAGGAAGTAAGAGAGGATAACATAATGAGCTAATAAAAATGTACAAGGATGCGCATAGAGGTCACTTGGTATGGTAAGGTAGACAATAATGGGTATTACAGCTGTTAGGCCAGCAAAAAAGGAAAGAAAAAAATAAATATAGAAAACAGACGACCAATGGTCATTTGTTGAATCAGCCGTGATACCGGCAAGAAGGAAACAGGCTTGGGTATCCCTCATTATCAAAAAAGCCACGTTGGACCCTACCAAGCCTGAGAACTTTAGGCCTATTTCCTTGCTCCCTTGGCCGGCCAAGGTGGCAGAATCACACGTCAATAATACTCTGATGAGCTTTCTCTGCTCAAATAAAATTCTGGATGCCTCACAACATGGTTTCCGAGCAGGTCACAGCACCCAAACAGCACTTTTGAGCATGACCGAACACCTTCGGACCATCTTGGATGCGGGTCAAATGGCGGCACTGATCCTGCTGGATCTGAGTGCCGCCTTTGACACGGCCTCGCATGCGGTTTTGCTGCATCGACTGGAGGCGGCCGGTGTTGGAGGACTCGCGTTAGAGTGGTTCAGGGCTTTTCTAACTGGAATATCCTTTCGGGTCTCCACACCCCCGTTTCTGTCTAAGGAACGACCTATTGAGCAAGGAGTCCCCCCAAGGCTCAGCACTTAGCCCTACGTTATTCAATCTTTACGTTCAGCCTCTGGCTGAGGTCGCCAAGTGGTGGGAGCTTTTAATGGTCTTATACGCAGATGATACTCAGCTAGTGACGACTCCGCTTTGAGCGCATCTAAGTTTAAGAGTGGCCTATTGGTCGTGGCTAACTAGATGACCTCATATTACCTACAGCTTAATGCCAGTAAGACGGAGGTATTATTGGTGGGAAAAAATGCTTCTGCATGGGGAGAAAAATGGTGGCCCGAGACTCTAGGAAACCTTCCCGACCCAAAACCAGATAGATTCCTCCCTTAGTTTTATCAATCACACTAAGATAATGGCAGCCACTTGTTTTGGGATCCTACGGAATCTCAAACCTATCTTAAAACTTTTCGCCCCTTCTACTCGCCAGCTCATTGTGCAATCAACCATCCTATCTTGCTTGGACTATGCGAACTCCATGCTTCTAGGGGTCAACCAGGCAGAGGTTGGAAGATTGCAGCGGGTGCAAAATGCGGCTGCTAGAACCCTGATGGGCCTCCCCCGCTTTCATCCGGTTGCGGACACCTTGAGTAAACTCCATTGGCTGCCTGTGGCCAAACGGATCCAATTCAAGGTTCTTTGTCTTTCATTTAAGATCCTGAAGCTTGCGACTCCACCTCTGCTCTCTCCTGACCCCATATGTTCCCCGACGATCCTTGCGTTCAGAAGGACAGCACCTAGTAGCGGTTCCTCGGGTGAAACGCTCTCGTATGGGCGGCCGCTCATTCCGCTATCTGGCTGCGAAACTGTGGAATGCCTTAACGTCCCAGCTGCGTGGCTTAAATGATCTCCTGACTTTCAGGAAAGCCATTAAGACTCATCTTTTCCCCTTAGACTAGAACCCCTGTTACTGTTATGTGCTAGAGGCAGTTCTCTTCCTACTGTTTGATAAGCGCCGGGACGCCCCATAGCTGGGGCAGCTGGGCGCTATATAAAAATATGTAACATAACATTTAAGGCAGGAACCTGTTCATTAGGATTGATTTTACTTCATGTTTGAAGGCAGCCATGTGGGGAATTCTGCGGATTTCCGGAGGGAGCGAGTTCCAGATCTTCAGTGCCGCATCAGAGAAGGCTCGGAGCCTTGTTGTCTTTTTATGAAAGGTCTGAGGTTTTAATAGAAGAGAAATTGCATTTCTTGGTGGACTGCTCCCACCTGATAGTTCTAGTTTTTGAGCCAGGTAACTGGGGGTTTTGAAGTGGAGGGCTTTGTGCGTCAGACAGGCAATCTTTAGTTGTATTCTTGCTTCGTAGGGTAACCACTTTGGAGATCTTAGGGCTGGGGAGATGTGATCAGATCTTTTTGTATCATTGAGCAATCTAGCAGCTGCATTCAACAAAGCCCTGAGTGGGGCCAAGGTATGTTTGGGGAGACCACACAGCATCGTACTACCATAGTTTAGTCTTGGTAGGACCAGCGCTTGAACCACCTGCTTGAAATCCTCTTGACGGAGGAATGGTTGTAGGTTTCTAAGAAGCCTCATTTAGTCGTTTGCGCCCTACACATCTTACTAATGTTTTTCTTCATGTTCAAGTGCGAGTCTAAGTTGATTCCAAGGGATTTAGCTGATTCGATGATAAGAGGGGAGTAGTTGATGGGAGTGAGGTGCTTCATCCAGAGGTCAATCTTGGGGGTGTGCTTAGTAGGGGATATGAGAAGGAATTCTATTTTAGCGGTGTTGAGTAGGAGATGGTTCTTAGTTAGCCAGTTTTGGGTAATCATCAAGGAGGAATTGAGTGAGATGAAGTCTTCAGAAGAACTGATTTTCAGGTAAAGTTGCATGTCATCAGCATACATATGAAAAAGAATGTTCATGGATTTATGCACGTTCGCTAGTGGTTCCAGGAAAATATTAAAGAGAATGGGAGAGAGTGCAGTCCCTTGCAGGACCCCCATGGAGACTGTAGAAGGTTGCCATAATGTATGGTTCACCATAACTCTTTGGGATCTATTGTGAAGGTAGTAAGCAAACCATTACAGTACCTGACCGGAGAGGCTTATCCTGTGTTCCAGAATGGCTACGAGGATATCGTGATTAACCGTGTCAAATGCAGAGGAAAGATCAAACAGGATTAGTAGGCAGGATTTGTTATGGTCTAACATTTTAGGATGTCATCCATGATGTGAAGGAGCGTTATTTCCGCACTATGTCCGCTCCTAAACCCAGATTGATGTTGATCCAAGAGATTGAAAGTCTCAATGTGCGAGCAGAGTTACAATTGAACGCATTTTTCAAGGAGATTAGCCAGAGTAGGGATGTAGAAGATGGGATGAACGTTATTGGGGTCAGATCTGTCCACATCAGGTTTTTTGAGAATAGATGAAACCTGAGCTGTGTCTAGAAATTCTGGGATCTTTCCTTGAGATAAGGAGGCATTGACAATCTTTGTCCAAAGGGGGATAAGGACAACCTTGATTTCTTTGAAAAAGGACGGAGGCAATGGATCGCTGAAGTGATTAGAGGGGTTAATGTTCAGAAGAGTTTTGTAAATGTTGTTTTCACTGAGGATAGAAAAGGAGCTCCAAGTGGCCATGTTCTTGGTGCTAATACTAAGAAGCTTTAGACTCTCAGAGAAGGTAGGATCAGCCACACTCTCAGATGATGTAAGAAGGGCCCTGTTGGATTCAAGATCAAGACTGCTGAGTTTAGTTTTTTCCATAAAGAAGATAGCCAGATCGTTGCATGAAAGTGAATTGTCTGTTAATTTGAAGTGATTGGGTGCAATTACTGATTGCTGTTTGACAATTTCAAAAAGTTGGGCTCCAAAGTAATCAGCCTTAGTCGTCTTGATTTCTTTATTGTAAGATCTCCTAATCGATCCCTGGAATTTTAGATGATAAATGGAAGGTTTAGATCTGCATAGGCTTTCAACAGCCCTTAGGTTGCGGCATTCAGAGTTTAACCAGGGTTTGGAGATTTTGGAGAAGGCATTTTTTTGCTGTAGAGGAGTATTGAATCCATGATGCCAGAGATAGTGGTGTTATAGAAATCAGTGAGATCATGTACTTCAGACATGTCAATTTGGGAAGATAAGGCATTTTTACATTCGATAGCTAGGCAGTCCGTGTTAATATTCCTGCGGTCTCTTTCCACGGTTTAATTTTCTTTGGTTGGACTCTTTTCCGTATCACTTCCCTATTGATAAAAAAGAAGATGCTTTAATGGTCGGACTAATCACAGGGGGTAATGTCCTCCAATGTGATGATATTACATTATGAGATAATGAGGTCCAGAATTTCTCCTTTGTTGCGGGCTGTCCGGTCACAGAATTGGATAAGGTCCAGATCAGATAGGAATGGTTTAAGGCAGATCACCGCTTGGTCATTAGGTTTAGACCAATGAAGGTTGAAATCACCAAGGTATATTGGGGATACTGATGGGTCATCATTGAAATATATAATTTCCATTAGTTGTTCAATGAAGAGGAAGTTATCGCCAGGAGGGTGGTAGAAAGCATAACGTTTTCATACAGGGATGTGGTTACTAGAGATGTTGAGACAAAGGTATTCAAATATAGGTGAGGTGGGGGTCTCCTTGTAGGAGACAGATAGTGTGTTTCGGTGCATGCAAGCTAGTCCACCGCCCTGCTACGTAGTTCTGTCTAGACGGATTATCTGCACACGCTCCTTCTGAACTGTATTTCAGTTCACATTGCTTTTAGCAGCGCCATATATGCTCTGTGTGTGCCTTGTATGACAGCTGCACATGTCCTACCTATACTCTGGTCATAATCTATTTTCTGGTCATAAGGACATCTTCCCTGGTGTGCCTTGCTCTACTGTTTTCTTAGTGAGTGAGTAAACCTTGCTCAGCTTCTGCCTTTATTTGATATATTTGGCATGCCTTAATGAAGTCTGGGAAACAGTCTCACTGTGCTAAAAGTCTTAACTATTAAGTTTTTATTAGAGTTTCATTTATGTAGCACATAATTTCCCATGACAAGGCATCTAAGCACATTTGCATATAGGCAGGCGTTTACCTGTGAATATGTTTATGTGGAAAATAGCATGTCTGCAATGTAGCCTTTGAGAGTAATGTATTAACGTCATGCATGAGGACCAAAGTTGTTACTGTATATTTTGTTGCTGTGTGTTGGTGCTTCATGAAGCAGATGGAGTAAGAGATAGAATGCTTAGACGTATAAGCCACAGTGTATGGGTGGAGAGAATGTGTGACTAGAGTGTGGCCTATGTGGGTTTCATGTTGTTTGTGTATTGGAAACTGCTGCTATGGTGTTGCTTTGAACACAAATCGATGCTTAAGGTGCAATGAAGCACAAGAGATAGCTACAGAAATCATTATGCATACCACCTTAGGGTGATGTGCTCCAGTTTCTGTGGGTATCAATCTAAGTACTATATGGGAATGTTGTTCTGTCTGCAAGTAAAGAGATACGTTTTCCCTTTGTTCCAGAATTCCAGGTGGTTTAGGATGTTGCATCTTTTGACCAGAAGACATTTTGCAGGTTTTATTACTTTTTGCAGAGAAGAAGGTTCAATGAATGTGTTTTTTTCATGTTGGCGTATAACCAGTTGGGGTATCAGTCTAGATTGGAGGGTTTTCTTCTTCTTTTGCAGCTTTTCTGGGATGAAAAATAGGCTTTTGCTTTGAGTAACCCTGCATGAGATGCATGGGGTTTTGAAAGCCGGGAGTCTGGCAATTCTGGCAATGGATACGCAGTGGAAAGATGGAAAAACAGTTGAAATTTGGTCATATAAATAGACGAGTAGGAGTTGTCTTCCTGATGGACATTTGATTCTAAGGCAGTATTCGGAGCAGAAAGAGCAAGAAAACCAGGTAGAATCCATTTCCAAGTGATAGCATGAAGGATATGGTAGCGTTGAGCAGCTGCGGTCAAAAGTTTAAGTGCAGAAAGATTCACCTTAGAATACATGTGGTGTAGAAGGTATTTTGTAGCTTGCTAATTTCTGGAACCACAGTGAAGCTGGATAGAGTCCCTAAATGCTTACGCATTTCTGAACTCTGTCAACGTCGCTTGTTGTACCCTGAATTCCTGTCACTAGATGACTGTAAAAAGAATAATTGATGGACAGAATGCAGAACATACATTCACCCCAGTACAGAGATCTGGGCCTAAATCCATCGTTTTTTTGCTCACCATGCCATTCCAGTTTGGACCCAGCCATATGCAAATCGGTCTTGACCCTGCGCCCAATGGGAACAGTCCAGCCCTAACTGCCAGGGCAGGTCCTCCCTGTACTGGAAACAAGCATTCTAAAACTGATTTCGGGCTTTCAGCAAATGACTGTAAGCAAGTTGGTATTCCAATCTCAGGATATCAGAATGTGTGCTATGGACATGTTCTTTCTAAACTGATTTATCAGCATTTATTGGTTGCTCTCAGGCAGTAGTTTATTCCCAAGATGTCAAGCTTCCTTGGGCTTTCTGGCGTTAGGATGATATGACTGCAGGGGGTGGAGCATTTCAGGGTAAATGATTTAATAACCTATAGTAATACAGTGAGCTAGACATTGAAGAGGGGTATTGACATAATTGAGCCCAGTGGTATGCCAAAATTGATGCTAAAAGGAGATTTATGTACTTTGGAGCAGTAAGACAATATTGGATCTGTTGAAGAGTTAGGAACTGATTTAGGCAAGGTGATTCCCTTGAGGGTAAGTTTCTCTAATATTCATAGAAGTGAGTACTCATGGACTCTATCACATGCAAAATGCATGTTTAGTAGAACAAGTGAGGTAACTCCATTCCTGACCATAGTGCTTTTCAAATTGTCCCATATGAAAATCAGAGCATAGTTAGTATCTTTTTATTTTTTTGTTCCAAGAGGGAAGTTGTATAATTCCAGGAAGTCATACATCCAAGTAAATGCCACAGTTCAAAAACCGTTTTCTTAGGAATGGGTTGTTAAGCCTTTGTCTATAGCTGGCTGTTTCTGCCATGTTTAAAATGTTTTTCTTGTTGCATGGCTGAATGTCTCATTTTTACTGGTCTAAGGGGAAGGTACTTGTTGATAGTTCCAGAATCCTTGCTTTGGCCACAAAGAATCTTGTGATGGAGTTACAAATATTCAGAGTCTAGGGAATCTACGCTGGGATGCAATCTAAGTTGCAAACTCCGGTGATGATCCTGTGGAGATGCCTGGTAGGGTTTTTGGCTCATGAGATCCTGTTAAAGGATTTCCTTTGATCTTCGTGATGGACAAATTATAGATCCAGCTAAGTTGATGGGTATTGTCATGTGAGTGGCTGTATTTTTTCCATTGTTACTGAAGTGCAGTGATTTATGTTTTCATCTTTATTATACCTTTGTTAATTCAAAAGGTATTTGTCAATGGTATGAGTTGCATATATATCTTGTGGGTAATACGTTTAATGAGCCAATTGTAGATCTGTTAAACCTTTCATATTTTGTCAGAAGTCAAGTTCACTGAGAGCTAAGAGTCTTGTGCAGAGACTACATTTGCTCTAGTATCTGTAGGTAGATGATGTCAAAGTTGTAGTATCATTTGCTAATGTGGGAAGCTGGCAAAAATATGAGATGTGCTCTCTCTAGGAGCTAGATAGATTTACTGATATATTGAGTTCAGGTGGGGTCACAGTTTCCTCCAGGATATGGCTGCTATGTGTGATAGTATCAGAGGACTTAGCGGAACTTAGCAGCTTCCAGGTTTGTCATGATGGTTCTTGGCAATCGAACGGAAAACGGGTTCACACCAACTTAGGACACAGAGGGTTAAATGGTTTAAGGCAGTGTCCAAGATGAGATCAAGTGAGGCATTTTTGAAAGCTCAGTTGTTTAACGGTGGTCTTAGATAGGCAGAATTAACCTTGATAAAGTAGTGTAAGTGAGCACCAAACTAACAGAGATTCACAATCTCTTATGCCAGTGTATTAGATGCTGTTGGTTAGTAATGATATGTTAGACACAATGGTTAGTGCTCCAGCCTTCCTCTTGTGGTTTTGTGTCAGTATTCATAGTGCTATGGACTGTCTACCTTCTTGTCTAGGAAAATGTTACCTCCATGTTTCACTGATGAAAGGTAGATCTGGTTTTTAGTCTGAGATCTTGAACATGTTTAAATGGTTCTTGTTTAGTGAACAAGCGTTGATAAGCAGACAGCTTACTTTAGGTGGTATGTGAATGGAGGCAGAGAGAATAGAAGAACTGTTAGTAGGGGAGTGTTTGAGTAGAGGCCCACATGAGGACGAGCAGATGGAGAAAGGAGTTAGTTGGATGTACTTGGGGTATCATTGACCACTGAGGCAGCATGGTGGAATTTGTTAGTATGCAAGAGGGCCTGAAGAAGTTAGCAGATGTAGAGGGGATAGGGTGTCATAGGCTCTTGTAGTGAATGATGGGGAGGAGAAAGAGGTGAAGAAAAGAGGAAAATATGTCACTGCCACCTGTGCTTTCTATGCGGGGTTATGAAAATAAGGGGGCATAAGGGGCTGGACTAGAAGGGGACACAAGTGCCCAAAAGGAGGCAGTTCAAGTATTATGAGAGGAGGGCCCTGAAAAGTTAGTGAAAGGCTGAGTAGAGGAAAGGCTGTTGACTAGAGACAGGAGTCATTAGGGATATTGCACCGCATGGGGATTGTTAGGAGGAAAGGCATTATGGGAAGTAGTGTGCAGGAGACGTATGGAAGAAATGTCAAAGAGAGGCAAAGAGGATGTCAAAGAGAAGGGTTTGAATGAGAAAAATAATGAGCAGATCAGAAGGGATTAGAAACTTTTGGAAGGGAGGTGAAGGGCACTGCAGTGGTTAGAAAGAAAGTTGTTAGAAAAAGACATATCGGAGAAAGTGGGATTATGGAGACAAGCATTAGAGGAGGCAAGGAAAAGAGAGGGAATGGTCATTGCAAGGAGGTTATGTGAGCAGCAATGTTGGGTATGAATATGATGAGTTGATGAGTTCACAGGTTTAAAAGGGACACGAGTGGTTAGAGTGGGGTGCCTTAGGAAATAGGAGCACAGAAATTACATGCAGGGTTATTTTCTGGTGAGGGGCATCATAAAGCTAGACTGGGAACAGCAATCCGTTGCAACCAGAAAGTTAAACCTGTTAAGGTACAACCTAATAGAGGTCCACCTTTCAAATCACCCAGTAATGAGGAGTATGTGCAGTCCCACAGCAAGGTGCGTGCAACTGTCAAAAATCCACTAGGCATTTAGGTCTATGTATCACATAGGTCTTCAACCTTGAGGGTGGCCCCCCTTAAGGGAGACCTGAATGGATCTGAGGTGGGTGCCAGGCACTGATCAAGTGGTGCATCAAGGTTAAAATAGTGCTATGTTTTTAGTTAAAAACAGAATGCTCCTAAAAATCTGAAATGGGCCATCAGTTGTATTTTGTTAATCATTACCTGTCCTCCCAACTCCCAATTTCTGATAAATAATCATACTATGAATACCTTTTCACTTTAAGTAGATGTTTGCAACGATGTACTTGATTGCACCTTTAAAAAGAATAACTCAACACAACCATAATGTTTGAATTCTTTAATAGGTAGAGCCGCCGATTTTATGGAATATTTGTGAACAAAATATGTGGTTTGATGATTTATTTCTACATGTTGGGTCATGGCATTAACAAGTTTGAAGATCTCTTTACATTACAAGGCAATTAGGGCCCTAGTCCTAATTGCTCTGGCAAAAATGTAACCCACAGGAATATGGAGCTTCCAAAAACCAGTTCAAGTCTATGGAGTCTAATTTAAGGCAACACAGCACTAGGGAAACCTGAGTACAGCTTTCAAGAACTATCAAATATGATGAAGCATAGATGGGGATGGCCCCCAAATCATAGGATAATTCAGAGTACAGAGAAAACACTAATGGCTCATTTAGAGGCAGTGTATGTGCCTGTATGTTACGGTAGGAAGATGCAGTATCCGGAACCCACAAAGAGAACTGAGAGTATGTGGAGTCCATTTATAAGGGCAAAGGTGCAACCAACTTGAGGACACAGTTTCCCCAAAACCCTAGGCACTGAGGTCTATGCTTCACAAGGTAAATAAGAATATTTGTTGTCCACCTAGAAATACCATGGTAGTAAGGTAATAAAGAGTATGTGGTTCTCCTGAACCTGGTATATGTCCATCCAAATGAAGAATCAGCTTCCACTAACCCCCTTTACCCCAGAAATATAGGGCTATATGCATAGGATAAATAAGTGTACATGTCATGGTAGTGGAAGTGGTTAAACGGCAAGATGTACAAACTATATTTGTGGTTGCAAATGCTCCAAAAATAAAATTCTTTCTGCAATGTTCAAAACCCATTCTGTGATTCTGTAACTTTTTGGGTTTAGAAGGGGATAACATACTAAACACCGAAATCGGGTCAGAAAACGTGGAAAGTTTATAGATTCTCAACATGGTATGGTAAGCCATTCACAAAATGGATGTAGTAAAAGTTTATTGGGGAGTAAGGAGTGGTCCAGGTAACCGTTATCTACTCTCCAGCAACACTTCAAAAAGTTTCAAACTTTTCTTTAAATACAGCAGTTTCTTTTAACCCCTTCGCCGCGGGGCTAATTCCCCCGCGGTGCGGGGGGGAGGGGGGCCGCACGCGGCACCGCGGTGCTTGTGACAAGCTCAGCTCGTCACGCTGGACGGTGGCGCTGTGATTATGACGAGCTCAGCTCATCATGACCACGCCCGTTTCCATGGAACGCTCAGCTCAGCAGAGGAATTATCCCCACGTGGGAGCGCCGCAGTAGTCATGACGAGCTGAGCTCATCATGAGCACAGCGCCACTGTGCCTCATGACGAGCTGAGCTCGTCATGAGCACCCAAGGTGTTAAGGAAAAGGGACTGCATAAACACCTGTGCAGGCAGGTGTAAGATTTTGACGCAACAGCGTCCTAGAAGTGACGCAGTGAAATCTCATAGATTTGACTGCATCACTTCTACAAGGCTTTTTGCGAGGGAACACCCCCCCTGCATACATTATACCTGACGCAGGTATAATGTAGCGCAGGAGTTTACAAAGTGACGCATCTGCTTAGATGTGTCACTTTGTAAATAGTGCGCAACAGGAGGCATGTTTTACGCCACCGATGCGTCACAAAAAGTGACGCATCGGAAGCGCAAAACTGACATAGTATTTTGTGACCAGAGTTTGTACATCTGGCCCAAATGAGTCTGAGTAGTCCACCTAAAAGAGGCATACGTTTAACCTACCAGTAGTAGAGCGTTTCCAGCTACCATGGAGTTAAGAGCATAATGAATTCACTAAGATGTAGGGTAAGCATAACCAAATGGATTATGCGGTTTCCTGTATTACCATGATGTTAAGAGTCCCTGGAGTCCACTTACAAGCGGCCTATGTGTATCCCACATGGAAGAAGCAGCTTCCAGGTGACAACAGGTGCTCAGGTCTATTGAGTCCGTCTATAAACTATGTCAATGTAACCAACAGTTAGCTGGAGGTTTCAAAACCCTCATGCAGTTAAAAGTATATGGAGTTCCCAGAAAAATAGCATACCAGTCCATCAGAAGAAAAAGATCCTATGGAATCCACTTAGAATTGGTGCAGGTGCATCCCCATGGAATTTACAACAAGGGGTGGTGATGGACAGAGTCTCTGAATTAAGCAGAGTACTCTCACCCAGTCAAGAGATCAGGGCTAGATCCAACACCGTTTTTTAGCTCATTGCACCATCCCAGTTTCAGAACCTGGCTGTATGCAAATTAGTCTGTCCCTGGCCCAGTGCATCATGGGAACAGGGCAGACCAGACTACAAAAGCCAATTCTTACACTGGGAAGGAAACAAGCTTCCGGGGACCGGTTTCTGCCATTTCAGGCGTCTTCGGCCCGGCTTGCTTGAATCCTGATGGTGCAATGAGCAAGGGACTCACATCTGAGTATACCCTTCCACGCTTAGGGTGGACAAAATAATTTACAACAAGGGGTGGTGATGGACAGAGTCTCTGAATTAAGCAGAGTACTCTCACCCAGTCAAGAGATCAGGGCTAGATCCAACACCGTTTTTTAGCTCATTGCACCATCCCAGTTTCAGAACCTGGCTGTATGCAAATTAGTCTGTCCCTGGCCCAGTGCATCATGGGAACAGGGCAGACCAGACTACAAAAGCCAATTCTTACACTGGGAAGGAAACAAGCTTCCGGGGACCGGTTTCTGCCATTTCAGGCGTCTTCGGCCCGGCTTGCTTGAATCCTGATGGTGCAATGAGCAAGGGACTCACATCTGAGTATACCCTTCCACGCTTAGGGTGGACAAAATAATTTACAACAAGGGGTGGTGATGGACAGAGTCTCTGAATTAAGCAGAGTACTCTCACCCAGTCAAGAGATCAGGGCTAGATCCAACACCGTTTTTTAGCTCATTGCACCATCCCAGTTTCAGAACCTGGCTGTATGCAAATTAGTCTGTCCCTGGCCCAGTGCATCATGGGAACAGGGCAGACCAGACTACAAAAGCCAATTCTTACACTGGGAAGGAAACAAGCTTCCGGGGACCGGTTTCTGCCATTTCAGGCGTCTTCGGCCCGGCTTGCTTGAATCCTGATGGTGCAATGAGCAAGGGACTCACATCTGAGTATACCCTTCCACGCTTAGGGTGGACAAAATAATTTACAACAAGGGGTGGTGATGGACAGAGTCTCTGAATTAAGCAGAGTACTCTCACCCAGTCAAGAGATCAGGGCTAGATCCAACACCGTTTTTTAGCTCATTGCACCATCCCAGTTTCAGAACCTGGCTGTATGCAAATTAGTCTGTCCCTGGCCCAGTGCATCATGGGAACAGGGCAGACCAGACTACAAAAGCCAATTCTTACACTGGGAAGGAAACAAGCTTCCGGGGACCGGTTTCTGCCATTTCAGGCGTCTTCGGCCCGGCTTGCTTGAATCCTGATGGTGCAATGAGCAAGGGACTCACATCTGAGTATACCCTTCCACGCTTAGGGTGGACAAAATAATTTACAACAAGGGGTGGTGATGGACAGAGTCTCTGAATTAAGCAGAGTACTCTCACCCAGTCAAGAGATCAGGGCTAGATCCAACACCGTTTTTTAGCTCATTGCACCATCCCAGTTTCAGAACCTGGCTGTATGCAAATTAGTCTGTCCCTGGCCCAGTGCATCATGGGAACAGGGCAGACCAGACTACAAAAGCCAATTCTTACACTGGGAAGGAAACAAGCTTCCGGGGACCGGTTTCTGCCATTTCAGGCGTCTTCGGCCCGGCTTGCTTGAATCCTGATGGTGCAATGAGCAAGGGACTCACATCTGAGTATACCCTTCCACGCTTAGGGTGGACAAAATAATTTACAACAAGGGGTGGTGATGGACAGAGTCTCTGAATTAAGCAGAGTACTCTCACCCAGTCAAGAGATCAGGGCTAGATCCAACACCGTTTTTTAGCTCATTGCACCATCCCAGTTTCAGAACCTGGCTGTATGCAAATTAGTCTGTCCCTGGCCCAGTGCATCATGGGAACAGGGCAGACCAGACTACAAAAGCCAATTCTTACACTGGGAAGGAAACAAGCTTCCGGGGACCGGTTTCTGCCATTTCAGGCGTCTTCGGCCCGGCTTGCTTGAATCCTGATGGTGCAATGAGCAAGGGACTCACATCTGAGTATACCCTTCCACGCTTAGGGTGGACAAAATAATTTACAACAAGGGGTGGTGATGGACAGAGTCTCTGAATTAAGCAGAGTACTCTCACCCAGTCAAGAGATCAGGGCTAGATCCAACACCGTTTTTTAGCTCATTGCACCATCCCAGTTTCAGAACCTGGCTGTATGCAAATT
Organism: Lissotriton helveticus; assembly: GCF_964261635.1. NCBI lineage: Eukaryota > Metazoa > Chordata > Amphibia > Caudata > Salamandridae > Lissotriton > Lissotriton helveticus. The sequence continues at coordinate 1,020,838,709 of NC_136063.1, forward strand.
AGTCTGTCCCTGGCCCAGTGCATCATGGGAACAGGGCAGACCAGACTACAAAAGCCAATTCTTACACTGGGAAGGAAACAAGCTTCCGGGGACCGGTTTCTGCCATTTCAGGCGTCTTCGGCCCGGCTTGCTTGAATCCTGATGGTGCAATGAGCAAGGGACTCACATCTGAGTATACCCTTCCACGCTTAGGGTGGACAAAATAATTTACAACAAGGGGTGGTGATGGACAGAGTCTCTGAATTAAGCAGAGTACTCTCACCCAGTCAAGAGATCAGGGCTAGATCCAACACCGTTTTTTAGCTCATTGCACCATCCCAGTTTCAGAACCTGGCTGTATGCAAATTAGTCTGTCCCTGGCCCAGTGCATCATGGGAACAGGGCAGACCAGACTACAAAAGCCAATTCTTACACTGGGAAGGAAACAAGCTTCCGGGGACCGGTTTCTGCCATTTCAGGCGTCTTCGGCCCGGCTTGCTTGAATCCTGATGGTGCAGTGAGCAAGGGACTCACATCTGAGTATACCCTTCCACGCTTAGGGTGGACAAAATAATTTACAACAAGGGGTGGTGATGGACAGAGTCTCTGAATTAAGCAGAGTACTCTCACCCAGTCAAGAGATCAGGGCTAGATCCAACACCGTTTTTTAGCTCATTGCACCATCCCAGTTTCAGAACCTGGCTGTATGCAAATTAGTCTGTCCCTGGCCCAGTGCATCATGGGAACAGGGCAGACCAGACTACAAAAGCCAATTCTTACACTGGGAAGGAAACAAGCTTCCGGGGACCGGTTTCTGCCATTTCAGGCGTCTTCGGCCCGGCTTGCTTGAATCCTGATGGTGCAATGAGCAAGGGACTCACATCTGAGTATACCCTTCCACGCTTAGGGTGGACAAAATAATTTACAACAAGGGGTGGTGATGGACAGAGTCTCTGAATTAAGCAGAGTACTCTCACCCAGTCAAGAGATCAGGGCTAGATCCAACACCGTTTTTTAGCTCATTGCACCATCCCAGTTTCAGAACCTGGCTGTATGCAAATTAGTCTGTCCCTGGCCCAGTGCATCATGGGAACAGGGCAGACCAGACTACAAAAGCCAATTCTTACACTGGGAAGGAAACAAGCTTCCGGGGACCGGTTTCTGCCATTTCAGGCGTCTTCGGCCCGGCTTGCTTGAATCCTGATGGTGCAATGAGCAAGGGACTCACATCTGAGTATACCCTTCCACGCTTAGGGTGGACAAAATAATTTACAACAAGGGGTGGTGATGGACAGAGTCTCTGAATTAAGCAGAGTACTCTCACCCAGTCAAGAGATCAGGGCTAGATCCAACACCGTTTTTTAGCTCATTGCACCATCCCAGTTTCAGAACCTGGCTGTATGCAAATTAGTCTGTCCCTGGCCCAGTGCATCATGGGAACAGGGCAGACCAGACTACAAAAGCCAATTCTTACACTGGGAAGGAAACAAGCTTCCGGGGACCGGTTTCTGCCATTTCAGGCGTCTTCGGCCCGGCTTGCTTGAATCCTGATGGTGCAATGAGCAAGGGACTCACATCTGAGTATACCCTTCCACGCTTAGGGTGGACAAAATAATTTACAACAAGGGGTGGTGATGGACAGAGTCTCTGAATTAAGCAGAGTACTCTCACCCAGTCAAGAGATCAGGGCTAGATCCAACACCGTTTTTTAGCTCATTGCACCATCCCAGTTTCAGAACCTGGCTGTATGCAAATTAGTCTGTCCCTGGCCCAGTGCATCATGGGAACAGGGCAGACCAGACTACAAAAGCCAATTCTTACACTGGGAAGGAAACAAGCTTCCGGGGACCGGTTTCTGCCATTTCAGGCGTCTTCGGCCCGGCTTGCTTGAATCCTGATGGTGCAATGAGCAAGGGACTCACATCTGAGTATACCCTTCCACGCTTAGGGTGGACAAAATAATTTACAACAAGGGGTGGTGATGGACAGAGTCTCTGAATTAAGCAGAGTACTCTCACCCAGTCAAGAGATCAGGGCTAGATCCAACACCGTTTTTTAGCTCATTGCACCATCCCAGTTTCAGAACCTGGCTGTATGCAAATTAGTCTGTCCCTGGCCCAGTGCATCATGGGAACAGGGCAGACCAGACTACAAAAGCCAATTCTTACACTGGGAAGGAAACAAGCTTCCGGGGACCGGTTTCTGCCATTTCAGGCGTCTTCGGCCCGGCTTGCTTGAATCCTGATGGTGCAATGAGCAAGGGACTCACATCTGAGTATACCCTTCCACGCTTAGGGTGGACAAAATAATTTACAACAAGGGGTGGTGATGGACAGAGTCTCTGAATTAAGCAGAGTACTCTCACCCAGTCAAGAGATCAGGGCTAGATCCAACACCGTTTTTTAGCTCATTGCACCATCCCAGTTTCAGAACCTGGCTGTATGCAAATTAGTCTGTCCCTGGCCCAGTGCATCATGGGAACAGGGCAGACCAGACTACAAAAGCCAATTCTTACACTGGGAAGGAAACAAGCTTCCGGGGACCGGTTTCTGCCATTTCAGGCGTCTTCGGCCCGGCTTGCTTGAATCCTGATGGTGCAATGAGCAAGGGACTCACATCTGAGTATACCCTTCCACGCTTAGGGTGGACAAAATAATTTACAACAAGGGGTGGTGATGGACAGAGTCTCTGAATTAAGCAGAGTACTCTCACCCAGTCAAGAGATCAGGGCTAGATCCAACACCGTTTTTTAGCTCATTGCACCATCCCAGTTTCAGAACCTGGCTGTATGCAAATTAGTCTGTCCCTGGCCCAGTGCATCATGGGAACAGGGCAGACCAGACTACAAAAGCCAATTCTTACACTGGGAAGGAAACAAGCTTCCGGGGACCGGTTTCTGCCATTTCAGGCGTCTTCGGCCCGGCTTGCTTGAATCCTGATGGTGCAATGAGCAAGGGACTCACATCTGAGTATACCCTTCCACGCTTAGGGTGGACAAAATAATTTACAACAAGGGGTGGTGATGGACAGAGTCTCTGAATTAAGCAGAGTACTCTCACCCAGTCAAGAGATCAGGGCTAGATCCAACACCGTTTTTTAGCTCATTGCACCATCCCAGTTTCAGAACCTGGCTGTATGCAAATTAGTCTGTCCCTGGCCCAGTGCATCATGGGAACAGGGCAGACCAGACTACAAAAGCCAATTCTTACACTGGGAAGGAAACAAGCTTCCGGGGACCGGTTTCTGCCATTTCAGGCGTCTTCGGCCCGGCTTGCTTGAATCCTGATGGTGCAATGAGCAAGGGACTCACATCTGAGTATACCCTTCCACGCTTAGGGTGGACAAAATAATTTACAACAAGGGGTGGTGATGGACAGAGTCTCTGAATTAAGCAGAGTACTCTCACCCAGTCAAGAGATCAGGGCTAGATCCAACACCGTTTTTTAGCTCATTGCACCATCCCAGTTTCAGAACCTGGCTGTATGCAAATTAGTCTGTCCCTGGCCCAGTGCATCATGGGAACAGGGCAGACCAGACTACAAAAGCCAATTCTTACACTGGGAAGGAAACAAGCTTCCGGGGACCGGTTTCTGCCATTTCAGGCGTCTTCGGCCCGGCTTGCTTGAATCCTGATGGTGCAATGAGCAAGGGACTCACATCTGAGTATACCCTTCCACGCTTAGGGTGGACAAAATAATTTACAACAAGGGGTGGTGATGGACAGAGTCTCTGAATTAAGCAGAGTACTCTCACCCAGTCAAGAGATCAGGGCTAGATCCAACACCGTTTTTTAGCTCATTGCACCATCCCAGTTTCAGAACCTGGCTGTATGCAAATTAGTCTGTCCCTGGCCCAGTGCATCATGGGAACAGGGCAGACCAGACTACAAAAGCCAATTCTTACACTGGGAAGGAAACAAGCTTCCGGGGACCGGTTTCTGCCATTTCAGGCGTCTTCGGCCCGGCTTGCTTGAATCCTGATGGTGCAATGAGCAAGGGACTCACATCTGAGTATACCCTTCCACGCTTAGGGTGGACAAAATAATTTACAACAAGGGGTGGTGATGGACAGAGTCTCTGAATTAAGCAGAGTACTCTCACCCAGTCAAGAGATCAGGGCTAGATCCAACACCGTTTTTTAGCTCATTGCACCATCCCAGTTTCAGAACCTGGCTGTATGCAAATTAGTCTGTCCCTGGCCCAGTGCATCATGGGAACAGGGCAGACCAGACTACAAAAGCCAATTCTTACACTGGGAAGGAAACAAGCTTCCGGGGACCGGTTTCTGCCATTTCAGGCGTCTTCGGCCCGGCTTGCTTGAATCCTGATGGTGCAATGAGCAAGGGACTCACATCTGAGTATACCCTTCCACGCTTAGGGTGGACAAAATAATTTACAACAAGGGGTGGTGATGGACAGAGTCTCTGAATTAAGCAGAGTACTCTCACCCAGTCAAGAGATCAGGGCTAGATCCAACACCGTTTTTTAGCTCATTGCACCATCCCAGTTTCAGAACCTGGCTGTATGCAAATTAGTCTGTCCCTGGCCCAGTGCATCATGGGAACAGGGCAGACCAGACTACAAAAGCCAATTCTTACACTGGGAAGGAAACAAGCTTCCGGGGACCGGTTTCTGCCATTTCAGGCGTCTTCGGCCCGGCTTGCTTGAATCCTGATGGTGCAATGAGCAAGGGACTCACATCTGAGTATACCCTTCCACGCTTAGGGTGGACAAAATAATTTACAACAAGGGGTGGTGATGGACAGAGTCTCTGAATTAAGCAGAGTACTCTCACCCAGTCAAGAGATCAGGGCTAGATCCAACACCGTTTTTTAGCTCATTGCACCATCCCAGTTTCAGAACCTGGCTGTATGCAAATTAGTCTGTCCCTGGCCCAGTGCATCATGGGAACAGGGCAGACCAGACTACAAAAGCCAATTCTTACACTGGGAAGGAAACAAGCTTCCGGGGACCGGTTTCTGCCATTTCAGGCGTCTTCGGCCCGGCTTGCTTGAATCCTGATGGTGCAATGAGCAAGGGACTCACATCTGAGTATACCCTTCCACGCTTAGGGTGGACAAAATAATTTACAACAAGGGGTGGTGATGGACAGAGTCTCTGAATTAAGCAGAGTACTCTCACCCAGTCAAGAGATCAGGGCTAGATCCAACACCGTTTTTTAGCTCATTGCACCATCCCAGTTTCAGAACCTGGCTGTATGCAAATTAGTCTGTCCCTGGCCCAGTGCATCATGGGAACAGGGCAGACCAGACTACAAAAGCCAATTCTTACACTGGGAAGGAAACAAGCTTCCGGGGACCGGTTTCTGCCATTTCAGGCGTCTTCGGCCCGGCTTGCTTGAATCCTGATGGTGCAATGAGCAAGGGACTCACATCTGAGTATACCCTTCCACGCTTAGGGTGGACAAAATAATTTACAACAAGGGGTGGTGATGGACAGAGTCTCTGAATTAAGCAGAGTACTCTCACCCAGTCAAGAGATCAGGGCTAGATCCAACACCGTTTTTTAGCTCATTGCACCATCCCAGTTTCAGAACCTGGCTGTATGCAAATTAGTCTGTCCCTGGCCCAGTGCATCATGGGAACAGGGCAGACCAGACTACAAAAGCCAATTCTTACACTGGGAAGGAAACAAGCTTCCGGGGACCGGTTTCTGCCATTTCAGGCGTCTTCGGCCCGGCTTGCTTGAATCCTGATGGTGCAATGAGCAAGGGACTCACATCTGAGTATACCCTTCCACGCTTAGGGTGGACAAAATAATTTACAACAAGGGGTGGTGATGGACAGAGTCTCTGAATTAAGCAGAGTACTCTCACCCAGTCAAGAGATCAGGGCTAGATCCAACATCGTTTTTTAGCTCATTGCACCATCCCAGTTTCAGAACCTGGCTGTATGCAAATTAGTCTGTCCCTGGCCCAGTGCATCATGGGAACAGGGCAGACCAGACTACAAAAGCCAATTCTTACACTGGGAAGGAAACAAGCTTCCGGGGGCCGGTTTCTGCCATTTCAGGCGTCTTCGGCCCGGCTTGCTTGAATCCTGATGGTGCAATGAGCAAGGGACTCACATCTGAGTATACCCTTCCACGCTTAGGGTGGACAAAATAATTTACAACAAGGGGTGGTGATGGACAGAGTCTCTGAATTAAGCAGAGTACTCTCACCCAGTCAAGAGATCAGGGCTAGATCCAACACCGTTTTTTAGCTCATTGCACCATCCCAGTTTCAGAACCTGGCTGTATGCAAATTAGTCTGTCCCTGGCCCAGTGCATCATGGGAACAGGGCAGACCAGACTACAAAAGCCAATTCTTACACTGGGAAGGAAACAAGCTTCCGGGGACCGGTTTCTGCCATTTCAGGCGTCTTCGGCCCGGCTTGCTTGAATCCTGATGGTGCAATGAGCAAGGGACTCACATCTGAGTATACCCTTCCACGCTTAGGGTGGACAAAATAATTTACAACAAGGGGTGGTGATGGACAGAGTCTCTGAATTAAGCAGAGTACTCTCACCCAGTCAAGAGATCAGGGCTAGATCCAACACCGTTTTTTAGCTCATTGCACCATCCCAGTTTCAGAACCTGGCTGTATGCAAATTAGTCTGTCCCTGGCCCAGTGCATCATGGGAACAGGGCAGACCAGACTACAAAAGCCAATTCTTACACTGGGAAGGAAACAAGCTTCCGGGGACCGGTTTCTGCCATTTCAGGCGTCTTCGGCCCGGCTTGCTTGAATCCTGATGGTGCAATGAGCAAGGGACTCACATCTGAGTATACCCTTCCACGCTTAGGGTGGACAAAATAATTTACAACAAGGGGTGGTGATGGACAGAGTCTCTGAATTAAGCAGAGTACTCTCACCCAGTCAAGAGATCAGGGCTAGATCCAACACCGTTTTTTAGCTCATTGCACCATCCCAGTTTCAGAACCTGGCTGTATGCAAATTAGTCTGTCCCTGGCCCAGTGCATCATGGGAACAGGGCAGACCAGACTACAAAAGCCAATTCTTACACTGGGAAGGAAACAAGCTTCCGGGGACCGGTTTCTGCCATTTCAGGCGTCTTCGGCCCGGCTTGCTTGAATCCTGATGGTGCAATGAGCAAGGGACTCACATCTGAGTATACCCTTCCACGCTTAGGGTGGACAAAATAATTTACAACAAGGGGTGGTGATGGACAGAGTCTCTGAATTAAGCAGAGTACTCTCACCCAGTCAAGAGATCAGGGCTAGATCCAACACCGTTTTTTAGCTCATTGCACCATCCCAGTTTCAGAACCTGGCTGTATGCAAATTAGTCTGTCCCTGGCCCAGTGCATCATGGGAACAGGGCAGACCAGACTACAAAAGCCAATTCTTACACTGGGAAGGAAACAAGCTTCCGGGGACCGGTTTCTGCCATTTCAGGCGTCTTCGGCCCGGCTTGCTTGAATCCTGATGGTGCAATGAGCAAGGGACTCACATCTGAGTATACCCTTCCACGCTTAGGGTGGACAAAATAATTTACAACAAGGGGTGGTGATGGACAGAGTCTCTGAATTAAGCAGAGTACTCTCACCCAGTCAAGAGATCAGGGCTAGATCCAACACCGTTTTTTAGCTCATTGCACCATCCCAGTTTCAGAACCTGGCTGTATGCAAATTAGTCTGTCCCTGGCCCAGTGCATCATGGGAACAGGGCAGACCAGACTACAAAAGCCAATTCTTACACTGGGAAGGAAACAAGCTTCCGGGGACCGGTTTCTGCCATTTCAGGCGTCTTCGGCCCGGCTTGCTTGAATCCTGATGGTGCAATGAGCAAGGGACTCACATCTGAGTATACCCTTCCACGCTTAGGGTGGACAAAATAATTTACAACAAGGGGTGGTGATGGACAGAGTCTCTGAATTAAGCAGAGTACTCTCACCCAGTCAAGAGATCAGGGCTAGATCCAACACCGTTTTTTAGCTCATTGCACCATCCCAGTTTCAGAACCTGGCTGTATGCAAATTAGTCTGTCCCTGGCCCAGTGCATCATGGGAACAGGGCAGACCAGACTACAAAAGCCAATTCTTACACTGGGAAGGAAACAAGCTTCCGGGGACCGGTTTCTGCCATTTCAGGCGTCTTCGGCCCGGCTTGCTTGAATCCTGATGGTGCAATGAGCAAGGGACTCACATCTGAGTATACCCTTCCACGCTTAGGGTGGACAAAATAATTTACAACAAGGGGTGGTGATGGACAGAGTCTCTGAATTAAGCAGAGTACTCTCACCCAGTCAAGAGATCAGGGCTAGATCCAACACCGTTTTTTAGCTCATTGCACCATCCCAGTTTCAGAACCTGGCTGTATGCAAATTAGTCTGTCCCTGGCCCAGTGCATCATGGGAACAGGGCAGACCAGACTACAAAAGCCAATTCTTACACTGGGAAGGAAACAAGCTTCCGGGGACCGGTTTCTGCCATTTCAGGCGTCTTCGGCCCGGCTTGCTTGAATCCTGATGGTGCAATGAGCAAGGGACTCACATCTGAGTATACCCTTCCACGCTTAGGGTGGACAAAATAATTTACAACAAGGGGTGGTGATGGACAGAGTCTCTGAATTAAGCAGAGTACTCTCACCCAGTCAAGAGATCAGGGCTAGATCCAACACCGTTTTTTAGCTCATTGCACCATCCCAGTTTCAGAACCTGGCTGTATGCAAATTAGTCTGTCCCTGGCCCAGTGCATCATGGGAACAGGGCAGACCAGACTACAAAAGCCAATTCTTACACTGGGAAGGAAACAAGCTTCCGGGGACCGGTTTCTGCCATTTCAGGCGTCTTCGGCCCGGCTTGCTTGAATCCTGATGGTGCAATGAGCAAGGGACTCACATCTGAGTATACCCTTCCACGCTTAGGGTGGACAAAATAATTTACAACAAGGGGTGGTGATGGACAGAGTCTCTGAATTAAGCAGAGTACTCTCACCCAGTCAAGAGATCAGGGCTAGATCCAACACCGTTTTTTAGCTCATTGCACCATCCCAGTTTCAGAACCTGGCTGTATGCAAATTAGTCTGTCCCTGGCCCAGTGCATCATGGGAACAGGGCAGACCAGACTACAAAAGCCAATTCTTACACTGGGAAGGAAACAAGCTTCCGGGGACCGGTTTCTGCCATTTCAGGCGTCTTCGGCCCGGCTTGCTTGAATCCTGATGGTGCAATGAGCAAGGGACTCACATCTGAGTATACCCTTCCACGCTTAGGGTGGACAAAATAATTTACAACAAGGGGTGGTGATGGACAGAGTCTCTGAATTAAGCAGAGTACTCTCACCCAGTCAAGAGATCAGGGCTAGATCCAACACCGTTTTTTAGCTCATTGCACCATCCCAGTTTCAGAACCTGGCTGTATGCAAATTAGTCTGTCCCTGGCCCAGTGCATCATGGGAACAGGGCAGACCAGACTACAAAAGCCAATTCTTACACTGGGAAGGAAACAAGCTTCCGGGGACCGGTTTCTGCCATTTCAGGCGTCTTCGGCCCGGCTTGCTTGAATCCTGATGGTGCAATGAGCAAGGGACTCACATCTGAGTATACCCTTCCACGCTTAGGGTGGACAAAATAATTTACAACAAGGGGTGGTGATGGACAGAGTCTCTGAATTAAGCAGAGTACTCTCACCCAGTCAAGAGATCAGGGCTAGATCCAACACCGTTTTTTAGCTCATTGCACCATCCCAGTTTCAGAACCTGGCTGTATGCAAATTAGTCTGTCCCTGGCCCAGTGCATCATGGGAACAGGGCAGACCAGACTACAAAAGCCAATTCTTACACTGGGAAGGAAACAAGCTTCCGGGGACCGGTTTCTGCCATTTCAGGCGTCTTCGGCCCGGCTTGCTTGAATCCTGATGGTGCAATGAGCAAGGGACTCACATCTGAGTATACCCTTCCACGCTTAGGGTGGACAAAATAATTTACAACAAGGGGTGGTGATGGACAGAGTCTCTGAATTAAGCAGAGTACTCTCACCCAGTCAAGAGATCAGGGCTAGATCCAACACCGTTTTTTAGCTCATTGCACCATCCCAGTTTCAGAACCTGGCTGTATGCAAATTAGTCTGTCCCTGGCCCAGTGCATCATGGGAACAGGGCAGACCAGACTACAAAAGCCAATTCTTACACTGGGAAGGAAACAAGCTTCCGGGGACCGGTTTCTGCCATTTCAGGCGTCTTCGGCCCGGCTTGCTTGAATCCTGATGGTGCAATGAGCAAGGGACTCACATCTGAGTATACCCTTCCACGCTTAGGGTGGACAAAATAATTTACAACAAGGGGTGGTGATGGACAGAGTCTCTGAATTAAGCAGAGTACTCTCACCCAGTCAAGAGATCAGGGCTAGATCCAACACCGTTTTTTAGCTCATTGCACCATCCCAGTTTCAGAACCTGGCTGTATGCAAATTAGTCTGTCCCTGGCCCAGTGCATCATGGGAACAGGGCAGACCAGACTACAAAAGCCAATTCTTACACTGGGAAGGAAACAAGCTTCCGGGGACCGGTTTCTGCCATTTCAGGCGTCTTCGGCCCGGCTTGCTTGAATCCTGATGGTGCAATGAGCAAGGGACTCACATCTGAGTATACCCTTCCACGCTTAGGGTGGACAAAATAATTTACAACAAGGGGTGGTGATGGACAGAGTCTCTGAATTAAGCAGAGTACTCTCACCCAGTCAAGAGATCAGGGCTAGATCCAACACCGTTTTTTAGCTCATTGCACCATCCCAGTTTCAGAACCTGGCTGTATGCAAATTAGTCTGTCCCTGGCCCAGTGCATCATGGGAACAGGGCAGACCAGACTACAAAAGCCAATTCTTACACTGGGAAGGAAACAAGCTTCCGGGGACCGGTTTCTGCCATTTCAGGCGTCTTCGGCCCGGCTTGCTTGAATCCTGATGGTGCAATGAGCAAGGGACTCACATCTGAGTATACCCTTCCACGCTTAGGGTGGACAAAATAATTTACAACAAGGGGTGGTGATGGACAGAGTCTCTGAATTAAGCAGAGTACTCTCACCCAGTCAAGAGATCAGGGCTAGATCCAACACCGTTTTTTAGCTCATTGCACCATCCCAGTTTCAGAACCTGGCTGTATGCAAATTAGTCTGTCCCTGGCCCAGTGCATCATGGGAACAGGGCAGACCAGACTACAAAAGCCAATTCTTACACTGGGAAGGAAACAAGCTTCCGGGGACCGGTTTCTGCCATTTCAGGCGTCTTCGGCCCGGCTTGCTTGAATCCTGATGGTGCAATGAGCAAGGGACTCACATCTGAGTATACCCTTCCACGCTTAGGGTGGACAAAATAATTTACAACAAGGGGTGGTGATGGACAGAGTCTCTGAATTAAGCAGAGTACTCTCACCCAGTCAAGAGATCAGGGCTAGATCCAACACCGTTTTTTAGCTCATTGCACCATCCCAGTTTCAGAACCTGGCTGTATGCAAATTAGTCTGTCCCTGGCCCAGTGCATCATGGGAACAGGGCAGACCAGACTACAAAAGCCAATTCTTACACTGGGAAGGAAACAAGCTTCCGGGGACCGGTTTCTGCCATTTCAGGCGTCTTCGGCCCGGCTTGCTTGAATCCTGATGGTGCAATGAGCAAGGGACTCACATCTGAGTATACCCTTCCACGCTTAGGGTGGACAAAATAATTTACAACAAGGGGTGGTGATGGACAGAGTCTCTGAATTAAGCAGAGTACTCTCACCCAGTCAAGAGATCAGGGCTAGATCCAACACCGTTTTTTAGCTCATTGCACCATCCCAGTTTCAGAACCTGGCTGTATGCAAATTAGTCTGTCCCTGGCCCAGTGCATCATGGGAACAGGGCAGACCAGACTACAAAAGCCAATTCTTACACTGGGAAGGAAACAAGCTTCCGGGGACCGGTTTCTGCCATTTCAGGCGTCTTCGGCCCGGCTTGCTTGAATCCTGATGGTGCAATGAGCAAGGGACTCACATCTGAGTATACCCTTCCACGCTTAGGGTGGACAAAATAATTTACAACAAGGGGTGGTGATGGACAGAGTCTCTGAATTAAGCAGAGTACTCTCACCCAGTCAAGAGATCAGGGCTAGATCCAACACCGTTTTTTAGCTCATTGCACCATCCCAGTTTCAGAACCTGGCTGTATGCAAATTAGTCTGTCCCTGGCCCAGTGCATCATGGGAACAGGGCAGACCAGACTACAAAAGCCAATTCTTACACTGGGAAGGAAACAAGCTTCCGGGGACCGGTTTCTGCCATATCAGGCGTCTTCGGCCCGGCTTGCTTGAATCCTGATGGTGCAATGAGCAAGGGACTCACATCTGAGTATACCCTTCCACGCTTAGGGTGGACAAAATAATTTACAACAAGGGGTGGTGATGGACAGAGTCTCTGAATTAAGCAGAGTACTCTCACCCAGTCAAGAGATCAGGGCTAGATCCAACACCGTTTTTTAGCTCATTGCACCATCCCAGTTTCAGAACCTGGCTGTATGCAAATTAGTCTGTCCCTGGCCCAGTGCATCATGGGAACAGGGCAGACCAGACTACAAAAGCCAATTCTTACACTGGGAAGGAAACAAGCTTCCGGGGACCGGTTTCTGCCATTTCAGGCGTCTTCGGCCCGGCTTGCTTGAATCCTGATGGTGCAATGAGCAAGGGACTCACATCTGAGTATACCCTTCCACGCTTAGGGTGGACAAAATAATTTACAACAAGGGGTGGTGATGGACAGAGTCTCTGAATTAAGCAGAGTACTCTCACCCAGTCAAGAGATCAGGGCTAGATCCAACACCGTTTTTTAGCTCATTGCACCATCCCAGTTTCAGAACCTGGCTGTATGCAAATTAGTCTGTCCCTGGCCCAGTGCATCATGGGAACAGGGCAGACCAGACTACAAAAGCCAATTCTTACACTGGGAAGGAAACAAGCTTCCGGGGACCGGTTTCTGCCATTTCAGGCGTCTTCGGCCCGGCTTGCTTGAATCCTGATGGTGCAATGAGCAAGGGACTCACATCTGAGTATACCCTTCCACGCTTAGGGTGGACAAAATAATTTACAACAAGGGGTGGTGATGGACAGAGTCTCTGAATTAAGCAGAGTACTCTCACCCAGTCAAGAGATCAGGGCTAGATCCAACACCGTTTTTTAGCTCATTGCACCATCCCAGTTTCAGAACCTGGCTGTATGCAAATTAGTCTGTCCCTGGCCCAGTGCATCATGGGAACAGGGCAGACCAGACTACAAAAGCCAATTCTTACACTGGGAAGGAAACAAGCTTCCGGGGACCGGTTTCTGCCATTTCAGGCGTCTTCGGCCCGGCTTGCTTGAATCCTGATGGTGCAATGAGCAAGGGACTCACATCTGAGTATACCCTTCCACGCTTAGGGTGGACAAAATAATTTACAACAAGGGGTGGTGATGGACAGAGTCTCTGAATTAAGCAGAGTACTCTCACCCAGTCAAGAGATCAGGGCTAGATCCAACACCGTTTTTTAGCTCATTGCACCATCCCAGTTTCAGAACCTGGCTGTATGCAAATTAGTCTGTCCCTGGCCCAGTGCATCATGGGAACAGGGCAGACCAGACTACAAAAGCCAATTCTTACACTGGGAAGGAAACAAGCTTCCGGGGACCGGTTTCTGCCATTTCAGGCGTCTTCGGCCCGGCTTGCTTGAATCCTGATGGTGCAATGAGCAAGGGACTCACATCTGAGTAAACCCTTCCACGCTTAGGGTGGACAAAATAATTTACAACAAGGGGTGGTGATGGACAGAGTCTCTGAATTAAGCAGAGTACTCTCACCCAGTCAAGAGATCAGGGCTAGATCCAACACCGTTTTTTAGCTCATTGCACCATCCCAGTTTCAGAACCTGGCTGTATGCAAATTAGTCTGTCCCTGGCCCAGTGCATCATGGGAACAGGGCAGACCAGACTACAAAAGCCAATTCTTACACTGGGAAGGAAACAAGCTTCCGGGGACCGGTTTCTGCCATTTCAGGCGTCTTCGGCCCGGCTTGCTTGAATCCTGATGGTGCAATGAGCAAGGGACTCACATCTGAGTATACCCTTCCACGCTTAGGGTGGACAAAATAATTTACAACAAGGGGTGGTGATGGACAGAGTCTCTGAATTAAGCAGAGTACTCTCACCCAGTCAAGAGATCAGGGCTAGATCCAACACCGTTTTTTAGCTCATTGCACCATCCCAGTTTCAGAACCTGGCTGTATGCAAATTAGTCTGTCCCTGGCCCAGTGCATCATGGGAACAGGGCAGACCAGACTACAAAAGCCAATTCTTACACTGGGAAGGAAACAAGCTTCCGGGGACCGGTTTCTGCCATATCAGGCGTCTTCGGCCCGGCTTGCTTGAATCCTGATGGTGCAATGAGCAAGGGACTCACATCTGAGTGGGTGAAGAATTGGCTTGGTAGTTTGGTCTGCCCTGTTCCCATGATGCACTGGGCCAGGGTCAGACTAATTTGCATATAGCCAGGTTCTGAGCTGGGATGGGGCAGTGAGATAAATAACGGTGATGGATCAAGCCCTGATCTTTGGACTGGGTAAGAGTGGTCTGCTTAATTCAGACACTCTGTTCATCACCACCCCCTTTTCTGTATCGTTTTTGGCCACTATAGGTGTGGCAGGGTATACTCAGACATGAGTCCCTTTCTCACTGCTCCATCAGGATTCAAGCAAGCCGGGCCGAAGAGGCTGAAATGCCAGAAACCGGTCCCCGGTAGCTTGTCTCCTTTCTGGTGAAGAATTGGCTTGGTAGTTTGGTCTGCCCTGTTCCCATGATGCACTGGGCCAGGGTCAGACTAATTTGCATATAGCCAGGTTCTGAGCTGGGATGGGGCAGTGAGATAAATAACGGTGATGGATCAAGCCCTGATCTTTGGACTGGGTAAGAGTGGTCTGCTTAATTCAGACACTCTGTTCATCACCACCCCCTTTTCTGTATCGTTTTTGGCCACTATAGGTGTGGCAGGGTATACTCAGACATGAGTCCCTTTCTCACTGCTCCATCAGGATTCAAGCAAGCCGGGCCGAAGAGGCTGAAATGCCAGAAACCGGTCCCCGGTAGCTTGTCTCCTTTCTGGTGAAGAATTGGCTTGGTAGTTTGGTCTGCCCTGTTCCCATGATGCACTGGGCCAGGGTCAGACTAATTTGCATATAGCCAGGTTCTGAGCTGGGATGGGGCAGTGAGATAAATAACGGTGATGGATCAAGCCCTGATCTTTGGACTGGGTAAGAGTGGTCTGCTTAATTCAGACACTCTGTTCATCACCACCCCCTTTTCTGTATCGTTTTTGGCCACTATAGGTGTGGCAGGGTATACTCAGACATGAGTCCCTTTCTCACTGCTCCATCAGGATTCAAGCAAGCCGGGCCGAAGAGGCTGAAATGCCAGAAACCGGTCCCCGGTAGCTTGTCTCCTTTCTGGTGAAGAATTGGCTTGGTAGTTTGGTCTGCCCTGTTCCCATGATGCACTGGGCCAGGGTCAGACTAATTTGCATATAGCCAGGTTCTGAGCTGGGATGGGGCAGTGAGATAAATAACGGTGATGGATCAAGCCCTGATCTTTGGACTGGGTAAGAGTGGTCTGCTTAATTCAGACACTCTGTTCATCACCACCCCCTTTTCTGTATCGTTTTTGGCCACTATAGGTGTGGCAGGGTATACTCAGACATGAGTCCCTTTCTCACTGCTCCATCAGGATTCAAGCAAGCCGGGCCGAAGAGGCTGAAATGCCAGAAACCGGTCCCCGGTAGCTTGTCTCCTTTCTGGTGAAGAATTGGCTTGGTAGTTTGGTCTGCCCTGTTTCCATGATGCACTGGGCCAGGGTCAGACTAATTTGCATATAGCCAGGTTCTGAGCTGGGATGGGGCAGTGAGATAAATAACGGTGATGGATCAAGCCCTGATCTTTGGACTGGGTAAGAGTGGTCTGCTTAATTCAGACACTCTGTTCATCACCACCCCCTTTTCTGTATCGTTTTTGGCCACTATAGGTGTGGCAGGGTATACTCAGACATGAGTCCCTTTCTCACTGCTCCATCAGGATTCAAGCAAGCCGGGCCGAAGAGGCTGAAATGCCAGAAACCGGTCCCCGGTAGCTTGTCTCCTTTCTGGTGAAGAATTGGCTTGGTAGTTTGGTCTGCCCTGTTCCCATGATGCACTGGGCCAGGGTCAGACTAATTTGCATATAGCCAGGTTCTGAGCTGGGATGGGGCAGTGAGATAAATAACGGTGATGGATCAAGCCCTGATCTTTGGACTGGGTAAGAGTGGTCTGCTTAATTCAGACACTCTGTTCATCACCACCCCCTTTTCTGTATCGTTTTTGGCCACTATAGGTGTGGCAGGGTATACTCAGACATGAGTCCCTTTCTCACTGCTCCATCAGGATTCAAGCAAGCCGGGCCGAAGAGGCTGAAATGCCAGAAACCGGTCCCCGGTAGCTTGTCTCCTTTCTGGTGAAGAATTGGCTTGGTAGTTTGGTCTGCCCTGTTCCCATGATGCACTGGGCCAGGGTCAGACTAATTTGCATATAGCCAGGTTCTGAGCTGGGATGGGGCAGTGAGATAAATAACGGTGATGGATCAAGCCCTGATCTTTGGACTGGGTAAGAGTGGTCTGCTTAATTCAGACACTCTGTTCATCACCACCCCCTTTTCTGTATCGTTTTTGGCCACTATAGGTGTGGCAGGGTATACTCAGACATGAGTCCCTTTCTCACTGCTCCATCAGGATTCAAGCAAGCCGGGCCGAAGAGGCTGAAATGCCAGAAACCGGTCCCCGGTAGCTTGTCTCCTTTCTGGTGAAGAATTGGCTTGGTAGTTTGGTCTGCCCTGTTCCCATGATGCACTGGGCCAGGGTCAGACTAATTTGCATATAGCCAGGTTCTGAGCTGGGATGGGGCAGTGAGATAAATAACGGTGATGGATCAAGCCCTGATCTTTGGACTGGGTAAGAGTGGTCTGCTTAATTCAGACACTCTGTTCATCACCACCCCCTTTTCTGTATCGTTTTTGGCCACTATAGGTGTGGCAGGGTATACTCAGACATGAGTCCCTTTCTCACTGCTCCATCAGGATTCAAGCAAGCCGGGCCGAAGAGGCTGAAATGCCAGAAACCGGTCCCCGGTAGCTTGTCTCCTTTCTGGTGAAGAATTGGCTTGGTAGTTTGGTCTGCCCTGTTCCCATGATGCACTGGGCCAGGGTCAGACTAATTTGCATATAGCCAGGTTCTGAGCTGGGATGGGGCAGTGAGATAAATAACGGTGATGGATCAAGCCCTGATCTTTGGACTGGGTAAGAGTGGTCTGCTTAATTCAGACACTCTGTTCATCACCACCCCCTTTTCTGTATCGTTTTTGGCCACTATAGGTGTGGCAGGGTATACTCAGACATGAGTCCCTTTCTCACTGCTCCATCAGGATTCAAGCAAGCCGGGCCGAAGAGGCTGAAATGCCAGAAACCGGTCCCCGGTAGCTTGTCTCCTTTCTGGTGAAGAATTGGCTTGGTAGTTTGGTCTGCCCTGTTCCCATGATGCACTGGGCCAGGGTCAGACTAATTTGCATATAGCCAGGTTCTGAGCTGGGATGGGGCAGTGAGATAAATAACGGTGATGGATCAAGCCCTGATCTTTGGACTGGGTAAGAGTGGTCTGCTTAATTCAGACACTCTGTTCATCACCACCCCCTTTTCTGTATCGTTTTTGGCCACTATAGGTGTGGCAGGGTATACTCAGACATGAGTCCCTTTCTCACTGCTCCATCAGGATTCAAGCAAGCCGGGCCGAAGAGGCTGAAATGCCAGAAACCGGTCCCCGGTAGCTTGTCTCCTTTCTGGTGAAGAATTGGCTTGGTAGTTTGGTCTGCCCTGTTCCCATGATGCACTGGGCCAGGGTCAGACTAATTTGCATATAGCCAGGTTCTGAGCTGGGATGGGGCAGTGAGATAAATAACGGTGATGGATCAAGCCCTGATCTTTGGACTGGGTAAGAGTGGTCTGCTTAATTCAGACACTCTGTTCATCACCACCCCCTTTTCTGTATCGTTTTTGGCCACTATAGGTGTGGCAGGGTATACTCAGACATGAGTCCCTTTCTCACTGCTCCATCAGGATTCAAGCAAGCCGGGCCGAAGAGGCTGAAATGCCAGAAACCGGTCCCCGGTAGCTTGTCTCCTTTCTGGTGAAGAATTGGCTTGGTAGTTTGGTCTGCCCTGTTCCCATGATGCACTGGGCCAGGGTCAGACTAATTTGCATATAGCCAGGTTCTGAGCTGGGATGGGGCAGTGAGATAAATAACGGTGATGGATCAAGCCCTGATCTTTGGACTGGGTAAGAGTGGTCTGCTTAATTCAGACACTCTGTTCATCACCACCCCCTTTTCTGTATCGTTTTTGGCCACTATAGGTGTGGCAGGGTATACTCAGACATGAGTCCCTTTCTCACTGCTCCATCAGGATTCAAGCAAGCCGGGCCGAAGAGGCTGAAATGCCAGAAACCGGTCCCCGGTAGCTTGTCTCCTTTCTGGTGAAGAATTGGCTTGGTAGTTTGGTCTGCCCTGTTCCCATGATGCACTGGGCCAGGGTCAGACTAATTTGCATATAGCCAGGTTCTGAGCTGGGATGGGGCAGTGAGATAAATAACGGTGATGGATCAAGCCCTGATCTTTGGACTGGGTAAGAGTGGTCTGCTTAATTCAGACACTCTGTTCATCACCACCCCCTTTTCTGTATCGTTTTTGGCCACTATAGGTGTGGCAGGGTATACTCAGACATGAGTCCCTTTCTCACTGCTCCATCAGGATTCAAGCAAGCCGGGCCGAAGAGGCTGAAATGCCAGAAACCGGTCCCCGGTAGCTTGTCTCCTTTCTGGTGAAGAATTGGCTTGGTAGTTTGGTCTGCCCTGTTCCCATGATGCACTGGGCCAGGGTCAGACTAATTTGCATATAGCCAGGTTCTGAGCTGGGATGGGGCAGTGAGATAAATAACGGTGATGGATCAAGCCCTGATCTTTGGACTGGGTAAGAGTGGTCTGCTTAATTCAGACACTCTGTTCATCACCACCCCCTTTTCTGTATCGTTTTTGGCCACTATAGGTGTGGCAGGGTATACTCAGACATGAGTCCCTTTCTCACTGCTCCATCAGGATTCAAGCAAGCCGGGCCGAAGAGGCTGAAATGCCAGAAACCGGTCCCCGGTAGCTTGTCTCCTTTCTGGTGAAGAATTGGCTTGGTAGTTTGGTCTGCCCTGTTCCCATGATGCACTGGGCCAGGGTCAGACTAATTTGCATATAGCCAGGTTCTGAGCTGGGATGGGGCAGTGAGATAAATAACGGTGATGGATCAAGCCCTGATCTTTGGACTGGGTAAGAGTGGTCTGCTTAATTCAGACACTCTGTTCATCACCACCCCCTTTTCTGTATCGTTTTTGGCCACTATAGGTGTGGCAGGGTATACTCAGACATGAGTCCCTTTCTCACTGCTCCATCAGGATTCAAGCAAGCCGGGCCGAAGAGGCTGAAATGCCAGAAACCGGTCCCCGGTAGCTTGTCTCCTTTCTGGTGAAGAATTGGCTTGGTAGTTTGGTCTGCCCTGTTCCCATGATGCACTGGGCCAGGGTCAGACTAATTTGCATATAGCCAGGTTCTGAGCTGGGATGGGGCAGTGAGATAAATAACGGTGATGGATCAAGCCCTGATCTTTGGACTGGGTAAGAGTGGTCTGCTTAATTCAGACACTCTGTTCATCACCACCCCCTTTTCTGTATCGTTTTTGGCCACTATAGGTGTGGCAGGGTATACTCAGACATGAGTCCCTTTCTCACTGCTCCATCAGGATTCAAGCAAGCCGGGCCGAAGAGGCTGAAATGCCAGAAACCGGTCCCCGGTAGCTTGTCTCCTTTCTGGTGAAGAATTGGCTTGGTAGTTTGGTCTGCCCTGTTCCCATGATGCACTGGGCCAGGGTCAGACTAATTTGCATATAGCCAGGTTCTGAGCTGGGATGGGGCAGTGAGATAAATAACGGTGATGGATCAAGCCCTGATCTTTGGACTGGGTAAGAGTGGTCTGCTTAATTCAGACACTCTGTTCATCACCACCCCCTTTTCTGTATCGTTTTTGGCCACTATAGGTGTGGCAGGGTATACTCAGACATGAGTCCCTTTCTCACTGCTCCATCAGGATTCAAGCAAGCCGGGCCGAAGAGGCTGAAATGCCAGAAACCGGTCCCCGGTAGCTTGTCTCCTTTCTGGTGAAGAATTGGCTTGGTAGTTTGGTCTGCCCTGTTCCCATGATGCACTGGGCCAGGGTCAGACTAATTTGCATATAGCCAGGTTCTGAGCTGGGATGGGGCAGTGAGATAAATAACGGTGATGGATCAAGCCCTGATCTTTGGACTGGGTAAGAGTGGTCTGCTTAATTCAGACACTCTGTTCATCACCACCCCCTTTTCTGTATCGTTTTTGGCCACTATAGGTGTGGCAGGGTATACTCAGACATGAGTCCCTTTCTCACTGCTCCATCAGGATTCAAGCAAGCCGGGCCGAAGAGGCTGAAATGCCAGAAACCGGTCCCCGGTAGCTTGTCTCCTTTCTGGTGAAGAATTGGCTTGGTAGTTTGGTCTGCCCTGTTCCCATGATGCACTGGGCCAGGGTCAGACTAATTTGCATATAGCCAGGTTCTGAGCTGGGATGGGGCAGTGAGATAAATAACGGTGATGGATCAAGCCCTGATCTTTGGACTGGGTAAGAGTGGTCTGCTTAATTCAGACACTCTGTTCATCACCACCCCCTTTTCTGTATCGTTTTTGGCCACTATAGGTGTGGCAGGGTATACTCAGACATGAGTCCCTTTCTCACTGCTCCATCAGGATTCAAGCAAGCCGGGCCGAAGAGGCTGAAATGCCAGAAACCGGTCCCCGGTAGCTTGTCTCCTTTCTGGTGAAGAATTGGCTTGGTAGTTTGGTCTGCCCTGTTCCCATGATGCACTGGGCCAGGGTCAGACTAATTTGCATATAGCCAGGTTCTGAGCTGGGATGGGGCAGTGAGATAAATAACGGTGATGGATCAAGCCCTGATCTTTGGACTGGGTAAGAGTGGTCTGCTTAATTCAGACACTCTGTTCATCACCACCCCCTTTTCTGTATCGTTTTTGGCCACTATAGGTGTGGCAGGGTATACTCAGACATGAGTCCCTTTCTCACTGCTCCATCAGGATTCAAGCAAGCCGGGCCGAAGAGGCTGAAATGCCAGAAACCGGTCCCCGGTAGCTTGTCTCCTTTCTGGTGAAGAATTGGCTTGGTAGTTTGGTCTGCCCTGTTCCCATGATGCACTGGGCCAGGGTCAGACTAATTTGCATATAGCCAGGTTCTGAGCTGGGATGGGGCAGTGAGATAAATAACGGTGATGGATCAAGCCCTGATCTTTGGACTGGGTAAGAGTGGTCTGCTTAATTCAGACACTCTGTTCATCACCACCCCCTTTTCTGTATCGTTTTTGGCCACTATAGGTGTGGCAGGGTATACTCAGACATGAGTCCCTTTCTCACTGCTCCATCAGGATTCAAGCAAGCCGGGCCGAAGAGGCTGAAATGCCAGAAACCGGTCCCCGGTAGCTTGTCTCCTTTCTGGTGAAGAATTGGCTTGGTAGTTTGGTCTGCCCTGTTCCCATGATGCACTGGGCCAGGGTCAGACTAATTTGCATATAGCCAGGTTCTGAGCTGGGATGGGGCAGTGAGATAAATAACGGTGATGGATCAAGCCCTGATCTTTGGACTGGGTAAGAGTGGTCTGCTTAATTCAGACACTCTGTTCATCACCACCCCCTTTTCTGTATCGTTTTTGGCCACTATAGGTGTGGCAGGGTATACTCAGACATGAGTCCCTTTCTCACTGCTCCATCAGGATTCAAGCAAGCCGGGCCGAAGAGGCTGAAATGCCAGAAACCGGTCCCCGGTAGCTTGTCTCCTTTCTGGTGAAGAATTGGCTTGGTAGTTTGGTCTGCCCTGTTCCCATGATGCACTGGGCCAGGGTCAGACTAATTTGCGTATAGCCAGGTTCTGAGCTGGGATGGGGCAGTGAGATAAATAACGGTGATGGATCAAGCCCTGATCTTTGGACTGGGTAAGAGTGGTCTGCTTAATTCAGACACTCTGTTCATCACCACCCCCTTTTCTGTATCGTTTTTGGCCACTATAGGTGTGGCAGGGTATACTCAGACATGAGTCCCTTTCTCACTGCTCCATCAGGATTCAAGCAAGCCGGGCCGAAGAGGCTGAAATGCCAGAAACCGGTCCCCGGTAGCTTGTCTCCTTTCTGGTGAAGAATTGGCTTGGTAGTTTGGTCTGCCCTGTTCCCATGATGCACTGGGCCAGGGTCAGACTAATTTGCATATAGCCAGGTTCTGAGCTGGGATGGGGCAGTGAGATAAATAACGGTGATGGATCAAGCCCTGATCTTTGGACTGGGTAAGAGTGGTCTGCTTAATTCAGACACTCTGTTCATCACCACCCCCTTTTCTGTATCGTTTTTGGCCACTATAGGTGTGGCAGGGTATACTCAGACATGAGTCCCTTTCTCACTGCTCCATCAGGATTCAAGCAAGCCGGGCCGAAGAGGCTGAAATGCCAGAAACCGGTCCCCGGTAGCTTGTCTCCTTTCTGGTGAAGAATTGGCTTGGTAGTTTGGTCTGCCCTGTTCCCATGATGCACTGGGCCAGGGTCAGACTAATTTGCATATAGCCAGGTTCTGAGCTGGGATGGGGCAGTGAGATAAATAACGGTGATGGATCAAGCCCTGATCTTTGGACTGGGTAAGAGTGGTCTGCTTAATTCAGACACTCTGTTCATCACCACCCCCTTTTCTGTATCGTTTTTGGCCACTATAGGTGTGGCAGGGTATACTCAGACATGAGTCCCTTTCTCACTGCTCCATCAGGATTCAAGCAAGCCGGGCCGAAGAGGCTGAAATGCCAGAAACCGGTCCCCGGTAGCTTGTCTCCTTTCTGGTGAAGAATTGGCTTGGTAGTTTGGTCTGCCCTGTTCCCATGATGCACTGGGCCAGGGTCAGACTAATTTGCATATAGCCAGGTTCTGAGCTGGGATGGGGCAGTGAGATAAATAACGGTGATGGATCAAGCCCTGATCTTTGGACTGGGTAAGAGTGGTCTGCTTAATTCAGACACTCTGTTCATCACCACCCCCTTTTCTGTATCGTTTTTGGCCACTATAGGTGTGGCAGGGTATACTCAGACATGAGTCCCTTTCTCACTGCTCCATCAGGATTCAAGCAAGCCGGGCCGAAGAGGCTGAAATGCCAGAAACCGGTCCCCGGTAGCTTGTCTCCTTTCTGGTGAAGAATTGGCTTGGTAGTTTGGTCTGCCCTGTTCCCATGATGCACTGGGCCAGGGTCAGACTAATTTGCATATAGCCAGGTTCTGAGCTGGGATGGGGCAGTGAGATAAATAACGGTGATGGATCAAGCCCTGATCTTTGGACTGGGTAAGAGTGGTCTGCTTAATTCAGACACTCTGTTCATCACCACCCCCTTTTCTGTATCGTTTTTGGCCACTATAGGTGTGGCAGGGTATACTCAGACATGAGTCCCTTTCTCACTGCTCCATCAGGATTCAAGCAAGCCGGGCCGAAGAGGCTGAAATGCCAGAAACCGGTCCCCGGTAGCTTGTCTCCTTTCTGGTGAAGAATTGGCTTGGTAGTTTGGTCTGCCCTGTTCCCATGATGCACTGGGCCAGGGTCAGACTAATTTGCATATAGCCAGGTTCTGAGCTGGGATGGGGCAGTGAGATAAATAACGGTGATGGATCAAGCCCTGATCTTTGGACTGGGTAAGAGTGGTCTGCTTAATTCAGACACTCTGTTCATCACCACCCCCTTTTCTGTATCGTTTTTGGCCACTATAGGTGTGGCAGGGTATACTCAGACATGAGTCCCTTTCTCACTGCTCCATCAGGATTCAAGCAAGCCGGGCCGAAGAGGCTGAAATGCCAGAAACCGGTCCCCGGTAGCTTGTCTCCTTTCTGGTGAAGAATTGGCTTGGTAGTTTGGTCTGCCCTGTTCCCATGATGCACTGGGCCAGGGTCAGACTAATTTGCATATAGCCAGGTTCTGAGCTGGGATGGGGCAGTGAGATAAATAACGGTGATGGATCAAGCCCTGATCTTTGGACTGGGTAAGAGTGGTCTGCTTAATTCAGACACTCTGTTCATCACCACCCCCTTTTCTGTATCGTTTTTGGCCACTATAGGTGTGGCAGGGTATACTCAGACATGAGTCCCTTTCTCACTGCTCCATCAGGATTCAAGCAAGCCGGGCCGAAGAGGCTGAAATGCCAGAAACCGGTCCCCGGTAGCTTGTCTCCTTTCTGGTGAAGAATTGGCTTGGTAGTTTGGTCTGCCCTGTTCCCATGATGCACTGGGCCAGGGTCAGACTAATTTGCATATAGCCAGGTTCTGAGCTGGGATGGGGCAGTGAGATAAATAACGGTGATGGATCAAGCCCTGATCTTTGGACTGGGTAAGAGTGGTCTGCTTAATTCAGACACTCTGTTCATCACCACCCCCTTTTCTGTATCGTTTTTGGCCACTATAGGTGTGGCAGGGTATACTCAGACATGAGTCCCTTTCTCACTGCTCCATCAGGATTCAAGCAAGCCGGGCCGAAGAGGCTGAAATGCCAGAAACCGGTCCCCGGTAGCTTGTCTCCTTTCTGGTGAAGAATTGGCTTGGTAGTTTGGTCTGCCCTGTTCCCATGATGCACTGGGCCAGGGTCAGACTAATTTGCATATAGCCAGGTTCTGAGCTGGGATGGGGCAGTGAGATAAATAACGGTGATGGATCAAGCCCTGATCTTTGGACTGGGTAAGAGTGGTCTGCTTAATTCAGACACTCTGTTCATCACCACCCCCTTTTCTGCATCCCCATGGAAGACACGTCATCCAAAAATCACCAACCATTAAGTCTATGTTTCATAAGAAATTAGAAGTCAAAGGGGTCTACCTAAAATCCCACAGGTACACCATATAGCAGGGAGCAGCATCCAAAATCTAAAAAATAAGGTTTGTATGAGTTCTTGGGATATGTGACAGTGCCAGTGTGTTAAATGCCTGCTCAACGAGAGTGGATGGAATTTGATGGGCACTATAGCTGCAAGTAGTTAGTGAGAAAAAAGGGGTGTGATCACAATGTTTCTGGAAAATTGAGAGAGGTCTGCAACCTACTTATGCAGTTTCAGTGAGCCTAAAAGAACTTAAGAGGCTCCTTGTCTGGGTGGGAAACAAAATTAAGAAATGTGTCAGGGTGTTCATTGGGCAATGTCATTCGGAGTAGAGATTCAAGACTGGCACATGAGGGATCAAGCGACAAAAGCAGTTACAATAACGCTCATAAGACTGAAAGTAAAAAGAGAAGCAGCAATGAAATAAGACATTTCCATGTGATAGGTTTATAGATGTGAATGGTGATACATGCGTTATGCATCCTTAATGTATGACTAACAATTGCCAAATATGTCAGAAGCACTTGAAAACGACTAGAAATGCACATTTAATCATATGTGTGGCAAAACGCATATTCTTTGATTTGTATCTTTTTCAAGTGCAGCTTGCAGTAGATTGTAATTGTTAAAGGTACTTAAAGTCAAAGTGTGAACTATGAGTTCTTCAAAAACAGTTCTAAAATGATTAGATAAATCACTTTAGTTATGGGGCAGAAAAGCCACCTCCATACATGTTCCACCACTTCACTGAGCAATCAATCATCTTTCTGAATAGATTTTAATGAGTCAATGTCATACCTAACATTTGTATAACTTTATCATTTTGGGAGGATGGCGGGAGGACTTTCTGGCAGGTATGCTCCCTGACATGTCTTGGCCGCCTGAAGCTAACGGGGAATGAAGCTAGTGATCTGTGCTTCCCCTCAAGGAGGTGGTTAATGTGCAGCGGAATCTCCAAAGGTGGGAAACATCCTGGGAATGCCAGGAGCACTGCAGAATCAGAGCAATTGTGGCCAGGATTTGAGGCTCTCAAGGTTCTCTAGGCCACCTAACTAGCGGGCTTTTGGGTGTGCAGTGGAAGCCTGCTCCCTTCATGCCGTTGTGCTTCCGGTGGTGAGGAAAGGATCTTTGGGGATGCAGTGAGAGGGAGACATGCTTCGAGAGGGTGGTGTTCTGAGTG
This sequence comes from Lissotriton helveticus, assembly GCF_964261635.1. Lineage (NCBI taxonomy): Eukaryota > Metazoa > Chordata > Amphibia > Caudata > Salamandridae > Lissotriton > Lissotriton helveticus. The sequence continues at coordinate 1,020,864,897 of NC_136063.1, forward strand.
TGTGGGGAGAACAACATTCCCTGCAGACTTTCTGAAGCCTCATGCTTCCTTGATTACCTACGGCCCCAGTGTCCTGCATGGTGCTCTACCTGTGCAATGTGAGCACAGACTATTGCCGGCACCTTCTCTCATTATTTTACTGGTTTCTATTAGCATAAGAATGCTGCGCAGGAGTAGAGTGCTGGCATCGAGCGTATCTGAAGCTGCTCATCTTTTTACTTATTCCTGGATTTAGGATTTTTGGACAGTTTGCAGTATAATTGAACTACAATTGAACTAGACAAGAGATCTCAGTGGAGGGTCGACTTGAATCGCCACGAATACCATAGATGGTGACCTTTTTATGTTGTTTTTTTAATCTCATTTGGGACCCTCAGTTGAAGCTGAAAACTGCTCTACTAGGAGTAAATGGGTGCTCTACTGGGAGTAAATGGGCATCAAAGACATAATGTAACGGTATTGCTGACCGACAGTCCTCTTTGAAGTATGGGTATGGGCAAGGCATCTATGGGCTTGGACCAGAGAAATATGAAGCCATACCCAGTTAGGAAAAATAAAGGCTGCGTGTCTTGAAACCACTTATGCATTAACTACTAAGTTAGTTTGAGATGGATCCAAAACATTGTTTAATAAATAAAAAACTGATCTGGGGATAAGAAGCAAAGATACTTTATTGCAGGGGACAGTCACCTAATCTCTCTACTGTGCCTACTACATCCTAGACAGTGCAATTGCAGGATAAGGAAGTAATGGTGGACCACTGTGCATCTCCTGAAATACCTATTTTGTAGCAATCTTTAAATGAATCCCCTTTAGGGAATAGGGGTGCTCTCTGAAAGAGGTTCCAAAGCCCCAATAGGCCATATTGTGAGCCCCGAGTATTTTCAACCTGATGCATGTGCCTTCACAATGACTGGGTCAGCTCTTGAGAATAAATGTCAGGATATTGTCTGCAGCAATCTATTGACAACTAAACAATCAGAACAAGCTGATACTAACATGCAAACAAATGCAGCAAGGTTTAGAATCCCTGGGATCCATAGTTCTAAAAATCTACAGCAGTGTCCAATTTTTGACAGGAATCCTTCCCAAGACACTTAAAGCAAAATAATGCAAGCTGTCCTTTCCATAGAGAAGGTCGGCAATGTGCTATATAGTAACAAACATAATAGACCGAGTCATGGGATTTCACAAATTGAATCTTTTATTGTAGAGTGACCATGGAGCAGAGCCTGGCTCTAATACCCTGACACCCTCTTTTATAGGCCGACAGGGAGCTCAGAATTGGACTAGGGAGACATGTACTGAAAGCGCAAACTTAACTGTTGAGAAGCTGCATGGTATTTCGGTTGAAATTCAGCGCCTCATTATGTGCCCTGCTTAAGCAATTGCTGGTGAATATCTAAGGGATGAAAATGCTCCATAGGGAGATGGAAGAAAAATTTTAGAGAAAGCTGGATTTGATTGATAAAAGGGTCCAGAACTTAAACATTGAATGCACATAGGCTGAACAAAGAATTTCACATTTGGTAGATATGCAGCACTGTCACTCTGAAACTGCATCTCAGCTTCTAAAAGACATGCACGAAGTTAAGTATAAATTAGATGATTTTAGAAAAGAGATCTAGAAGCAAAAAACTACGACTTGTGGGGGTCCAAATTTTGGTCAGAACATGGTTCTAATTGATGAACTATCTAAGCTTCTGTCTAATCATGTTTTGTCTCTTAAACGCCAGAGCACATGTTTCCCTAAACCCTCTTAACGCTGGTGCAAACTATTGGACTATTTTCAAGATTTTAGGATCAGGGAATACATTCTTCGAAGAGCTACTCAGCTGAATTCAGTAAAGGTGGGGAGTGACTTCTCCTTTAACGTTTTTCCTGATTTAGCATACATAACCTCCAAAAGACGATGGGAATTGAAGCACTTGTCAGAGTCTTTTAAAGCTAAGGGTGCACAGGCGCAAATGCTGCACTAAGCTAAATTGAAGGTTCTCTGTAGGGGGCTTTTTAAATTTTTTACAAATCCAGCTGATGCAGAGAACTTATTGTCTCAGTCGGGGGCTCAAATGGTGTAAAATGATAGCTTTGGGGCGCTGCCAGTGCAAATGGAACACAACAAAAGAAAAGAAAATGAATTGTTCTACCTTCCAGGGGTTAGGAGGATGTGGTGGGAAGGGGAATAGGATAAGGAAGGGTGCTTGGTTTGTGTGGGGGAATTGCTTGGATACAGCATAAGGGAAAAGCATCTTAAGAACAAAAAATGGTACGGCTAAACTCTATTGTGCTTATTGCCCGGCTTTGTTGTGCTTTGAAGTATTTAATATGAGGATTCTCTTAAGTAAATGAGGGCAAGAAAAGAGAGAAAAGACAAAATATAAATAGTTGTAGTTAGTCTCAATGTAAATGGACTGAATAACAGATGTAAGAGATATGCTGTTCTTTTGAGTTTATTACAGTTTCATCCTGCAATTATTCTTTTACAAGAAACACATTTTATCAGGGGAAAAGAGGGAAACAGAATGAATTACTTCTGGGTCAAACATTGTTTCTTTTCATCGTTAAAAGACTCACACAGAGGTACAGGAGTGGTTGTTTGTAAGAAAGTTAATGTCAGTACTTGCCTCCTGTGATCAATGAAAAGAGGTAATGGGCAAAAATTCCTGTACTGGCCCAAAATGTGAGGTATAATATTTTTTGCTATTATGGTCCCATCCTTAAAATTACGAAATTTCTTCAGTTGCTACGATGGGTGCTATGTAATTTCCCCGGGATACCGGTTTTGGGAGATGATTTTAACTTTCTCCCATTATTAAAGTTGGATTTCTCAAATGTAACCGTACTCAACATAAGAAGCACATAGAGCAGATATTCTGCGATCTTTGCACTTGGTTAGGAGTTCAAGATGTATGGCGCAGATTAATTCCAAACACCAGAATGGATCTGTCCTATTTGAAGCAATATAGATCCACCTCATGAATAGATTTTTCTTAGACCCTTCAACCATCTCCAACTTGTCTTAACAATATCATGCGGGGGATTTCTCAGCTCACTCAGTAGTTGTTCTAAAGTTCCTGTCTTTCCACCCTGGAACTGCAAAGTGATGGATTATGGACACATCACTGTTGAGTCAAGAAGCAAATGCACAGACACTATCTATAGAGGTTGAATATTTCTTCTCAATTAACGACAACTGAGCGGATATAGCAGTAATATGGAAAGCTTTTAAATTTAAAGCCACAATTCAAGGGGTTATGATATCAATCTCTGCTTATCATAGACAAAATGCCAAAGAAGAGAAAGACAATTTACAAAGGCTGTAGATGACGCCTATGGGAAGGTTCAGGTTGAACAGTCTGATCAGGCCTTGCATAACTGGCTGGATAAACAGTATCCTTAAAGGGTTTCTTTTTTAGCCGTAGTTATCACAGCCAGGTGTATGAAGAGGAAGAAAAGATTGGGCGTCTTTTGGCTTGGATATCTATGGAAAAAAGTAATACAAATTTGATTATGGGTATCGGAGATCCCTGTAGGAAAAGAATAGAAAGTGCAGATATTGGAAAAATCTTTGCGGATTTGTAAGCCTCACTATAAAAGGCTGAAATAGAGATCATAGAGCCAGCACAGGTAGAACGATTTCTGAGTGAGATGAAGCTACCGGAGCTAGAGGGTGAAGCAGCGAGCCTACTATTGAATCCAATTAATAATGAAAAGGTCGGAAATACCCTAACGGAGCTGCCAGGGTCGAAAGCCCAGTGTAAGACGGTTTGGGGCAGAATTTTTTTAAATATTTTAATTCTCTATTAGTGGGCCCACTTACTGAGCTATTTAATTCCATCTTAGCTGGCTGATCTATTCCACCCTCTTTTAAAAAATGTATATTAATTAATTTCTTTAAAAAAAGGGAACAATAAATGTAATCCATCTTCGTATTGACCAATAACATTTCTTAATAGGGACTACACGATTTTTACAAAGATTTCAACCTACTGTATTAATATAGTGATTAATAATTGAATCCACCATTATCAAAATGGCTTTATCAGAGGGTGGAGTGGAATTTGGGGGCCAGTATGCATTATTTCGCTGAATTTATAGATCTTGTTACAGCAGATACAATCCCTGCTGCCGTAGAATTGTTGGATGCCGAAAAGGCATTTCCCCTCATGAGTTGCAGCTTCCTCCTTAGGATTTTAGAAAAATGTAAATTTCCTTCATTATTCACAAGATCTATCGCTAGACTACACAAAAATACTTCAGCCCAAATAATTAAAAATAATCAATGTGTGGGGCTAATATTTGCCAGGAGAGGTACACACCTAGCCTGTTCTCTATCGTCTATTTTATTTGCTTCATTTATAGAGTTTTTGTCACAAAATATTAGTTCCCATTCGGGAATACACCCTCCATTGATGGGTGGTGCTAAAATAAACCTTTATGCAGATTATGTACTTTTATATTTATTTCCCAATACAGAATATATTTAGCTAGCCTTGTAAGCTCTGGGGATATAAAATGTATGAATCTAAATCTGAATCACTTTTGATCAATTTAACTCCAGATATTGTACCCTTGGAATTAAGGACCAACTACAGCCAAAAACCTGAAAAGATACCCAGGTGTATTTTATTCTGATTCAGTTGGGATACTTATTTTTTCAATGTATTTCCTTTGTTGTTCAAAATAGATTCTATTCTCGTTGTTTGAAAATCTCTCACCCTTTCCGAGATAGGTTGGATCTCTCTAATCAAAATGTCCATTCTGTCTCTTTTATTATTCTTAATTTTAAATATCCCTTGTAAGTTAGATGTTGGATGTTTTTGATAAATTGGGGAGTAGCTTGTCATCATTCATATAGAGGAATAAGGCCCCCTAAGCCAGCCTCAAAATGTTCCAGCTATCAAGATCTGAGGGCAGGCTTGCACTCCCGAATTTTGGTCTATTTTACCTGGCTTCCAGGGCACTGCAGATCAGAAGATTTTCGATTAGGGCTTCTTAATTCAACACATTTTTTATTTTACACATGCTTAGCAATTTTGGCTTTACTACTTTGTCCCAGGCAATTAAGGAACCTAAAGTACTCAAAAAAATTAGAGATAAAGCTTTACAAGCTGTTTGGGTCGAGCAAAGACTGTTTTTCAAAAAATATAAAATTCTGCCTGTTCATGTTGAGATGCTTTTGGAATAATGTAAGCACCAATATGCCTGTCTCTCTTTCGCGGTTATATCTAGATGGAAGAAACTTGATGTAAAAAAGTAGGGCATTTTCTGGATGTGCACAGAATTAAATCAAAGGCAGAGATATGTCCTATGGAATCTCGGTAAGCTGCCTTGTTTAGTTTTTATTACATGCATATTGTGTCTATTCTTAATATCCTATCTTCATTATAAAAATACTAGTCATTAGGGCTGGTTAAAAAGTTATTTAAGGAGGATTGAGATCGTGGTTCCTTGAGTATTGGTACAGAGAACATGGCCCGGATAACTAACTCTCTTGTTATTGAGAACATGAGCACAAAATGGAGACAGGGTATTGGCATTAAAACAGACAGGGATTTCTGGACAAGATATTTTAATAGTGGGTTATCACTTCTGAATTGGGCAAATGTTCACAGAATGGTGTTTGTCAATAGTTGAATGTTTTACTACACAGAAGATACGCTTAATAGAATGACGATTCCTATAGGTTAACTGAATGAAGAATAAAGAATGTATTAAAGACAAGGAGGCCAGCATTATGCATAAACATTTATTTATTCCTTCTGAGCAGAAACTATTAAAAGCTTCCAAGAATAGAACTTAAAATACCACAATGAGGAAATAGAATGTTCAATCTCATATAAACTGTATGTCCTCCATGTTCCTACTCTTTTGTTTGTTCTTGCTCTTGCACATTTCTTGTATAATCTTTCATATCAACTCTGTCCTATTCTAATTATTTGTAAAATGAAAAACACAACATAAAACCAATCCATTTACTTTCCAAAAGGCATAAATGACAAACCAACCAACATTTCACAATAGACTTAATAAAAAAAGAGATATCATATAACCCCTACCCTTAACCCCTCAAAGGGAAGGATGGATTGGATAATGCCAGCCTCCTTGCTTTATTAATATCTCAATTCTTTATTTGGTTAACCTATAATAATCATGTTTTATGTCAAGACAGGAGGCTAGCATTATGCATGTTCAAAGTTTTTCAAAATCCATTTTGAAACATGATCCACAGCTTTAAAATAAAACCTCCTAAATGTCTCAGCAGATGATCAATCAGCTGCTTTAAAAATTTCCTCTAAACGACCTCCCATCATACAGACTTTACTTGCCATAGTTCCTCTAACTGAATGAGCTGTAAACTTAGACATATCCTACTTCATTCATAAATGCTTTAACCCATTTTACAATTGTGTTGTTACTTCCCATTTTAAAAGGTCTCACATAAGAAATTAACAGTTGATCAAATCCTGCGCCTGTCTTATCCAACATTCTTGTCTCATATTCCTTCAAACAACCTCCCACTCACAGATTAGGTGAATCATCAAATTTTGGGTAGAAAATAGATCTGGACATCATCTTGGTCCCTTTACAAATCTCAAAAACTCACCATCTGATTGAAAAAACCCATGAGACACCTCCAAAGCTTTAACATCCAAAACTCTTTGGAAAGAAATAAGGCAAATAAAGTAGCCAACTTCCAGGTCAATTCTCTTACCTCCAAATATATTTCTTACTTGGCCAACCTTGAAATAATCTCAAATTCAAATCCACATCCCACAAAGTCGGATACTTTGCATTATGTGGTCTTTCTAAACAAATTCCCTTCATTACTTTGCAGACTAAAGGGCTCCTACCCACAGAAAAACCCTGTATCAATGAATGACCTGCTGCCACAGCTGACCTATAGCATTTTACTGTCCTATATGACATTCCTTTCTCAAACATATGTGCTAAATAATTTGCCACCTCTACACTATCTGCCAACACAGTATCCAAATTCCCTTCCAAGCACCAACTTAACCATACCTTCCTTGCTCCTCCATACCTTTTCCTTGTTCCTGAAGCACATGACTCGTCGAGGGGGGTAAGGCAAGGCTGCGTGCTGGCCCCTTTTCTTTTTAATCTCCATATAAATGGCTTAGGTCAAGCACTGTTGAACATATGTCAAGACCCCCCCACAAAATAGAGGGACAGCCTACACCAGCTTCATTATACGCCGACTATGCCGTTTTGATGTCCCGTACCCAAGTAGGCCTACAAAAAATGTTAAATAGCTTTTCTGCATTATTTATGATCTAAGGCTGAGAGTAAACATGACACAAACTTTTATTATGAGATGTCGTATTGGCAGCCAAAAGTGTGGAGAGATGTAAATTGACAAACAAAAATAAAATTTTATAAACAGATTTAGCTATTTGGGATCTTATTTGATTATAACGCCACATGGACTTGTGCGGTCCATGCAAGAAAACTGGCTTTTATGAAAACTACTGCCACGTTAGTAAATTTTTCAAAAAAGTTGGGCAGGAGGCCTCCACATGAGCTACTACAAATATATAGGGCCAAGTGCATCTCGACAGCCATGTATGGTGCAGGGGTATGGGGATATTCTGATATTTAAGGATTGCAAGTTATTGAAAATCTGTTTTTAAAATATATTTTGGCAGTCCTGGGTAGCACCTCCACTTTTGTTTGCCATTCTGAATTGGGGCTCTCATACCTAACATATCTCATGAAAGTGGAACCAATCCTATTATGGCATAGGATATGGATATCTGAAGAAACTAATCTTAATAGGGACATTTGTAACATGTAAGAGGGGTGTAAAGAAAATTGACTTCAACTGATAAAATGAAATGTGATTTAATGTACTGTTTGTGCTTTCATGATTTTTTGCTTATAGAAATCGAAAAAAGCTTTGTTTGATTTGATTTGATTTGACTCATCGAGTAAACTCGAAGCTGATTCCGAAAGCCCTGCGATTCTTCCGGAATGCCTGATATCTTCCAAAATAGTAGGTTGAGAAAAAACGACTCCACCAAAGAACGCTCCTCTTTCTCTCAACCCAAAAACAGCGCTCTGAATGACCTGATCAAATATGGCTCTGCCACTGCTAACTCCATCACTATTGGAAACCATGGCAGTGTCTTCCAAAAATAAGTTAATAGTACCAACCAACATATCTGCCTCCTCATCTGAACCAGCACTCTCTGGATCATCGAGAATGGGGTAAATGCCTATTTAGAGTTTTATATAGCGCAAACTAGACCCGAGACATTGGGTATCAGAGCGCTTTACATGAGAAGCAGTTTTGTTACATGAGGACACATTCATATTGTTGTAGGCACGGGGAGATTAACTGATTTGCCCAGAGTCACAGAATGTTGAGCGTCGTTGCCGAGACTCGAACCCGGTTCCCCAGCTTCGAGGTCGACAGCTCTAGCCGCAAGGCTACATCCTAACCAATTTGCTCCTCTCCAATACTGTTCCCGGGTCCGGCCTCCTACTTACATGATTTGGTAACTGATAAGTCAGGCCGGAGGCAAACCGACTAACCTTCCAATGTCCAAACAAATTCAAAATCTTGTTGAAAACCTCCTCTCTCAACTTCCTATCACATTCTGCTTTCAGTTCTATCTTGTGTTCTGTACAAAATACCCACACCCGGGTGCCGGGAAACCCTTTTGGGTAGCAGTTGCGCCTATATATAAATTTAAATAACATAACATAACACATCACTTTTGCTAACTCCGACAATCTCTTTGATCTGCTTCCTCCCAACTTGTTTATATATGTTACAGCTGTTACACTTTGGAAAGCTAACAACCCTGCCTGAATTTCCAGACAATTCATATGCTCTTCTCTCTCTTTCATTGATCATACTCCACCTGTCTCCTGACCAAAGCAAGATGCTAGCCATCCATGGCTGCTCACATTGGTCTCCAACACAAACTCCGGTTTCGTTCCCCAAAAATTGCCGGTCCATTCCAGGCTTCTGAATTTTCTTTCCACCACACAAATTCTTCTTGCGCATCTCTGCTCAGGCAAATCATATTCCCATACCATCAACCCTTTGCTAATTCGAGAGTCTGCAAACGCTGAAAGGCCCTGAAATACTGCCTGAATTTGCAGTGATAAGAAGCCTATTACTCGAGCCAACTCCTTCAACTTCACCAAATCCTACTTTGACATTGAGTTCACCCCTTGCCTGCTCTTCCTCACCTTTTCTCTGGTAATCGTAAATGACTTGTCAGAGTGTCTACAACAAAAACTAAAAACTCCATCAACTGGGATGGTATCATTATTATCCCAAACCCCAGATTCTGCAACAAACTTACCACCACATCCAATTCTCCTGCACATCCTGATTCATTATCACTATATAGACCATTCCTTCCCCCGTTTCTCTTAAATAACCTACCACTGGTTGCATCACCTTCGTGAAGCACCAAGGTGCTGCTGACAACCCGAACGTTAGACTTTGGAACTGATACAACTGTCACTTCCATCTGAACTGTAAATATCTCTGACTCGCCTTTGCTACTGAAATCATGAAGTAAACATCTTTCAGATCTATTTTCACTGTCCAATCTAGCTCCTGTAATCAATCCCACAGTAAATAAATTCCTTTTATTTTGAAATTACGATATGTCGCATATCAATTCAACTACCTTAAGTTTATTACAGGGCTTAATCCCTTGTCCTTCTTCTCAGCCAGGAATAATGTACTTACAAATCTCTTTTCTTTCACCCTCTCTACTACTAGGGCATTCTTCTCTAACATTTGTTTCACCTCTTTCTGAACCGCATTGTCTAAATCTTCTTTGAAACACCAACTTGTTCGGCTCTGAATCAAACTCTATTCAGTAACCCTCTATGGTTTGTAACACTCACCCATCTGTCGTTATTGACTCCCATTGTGTTATGAAAACCTTAATCTTCTTTCCTTTCTTGATGGGATAAAACCAGAAACAGTACTCATACTCACCTTGTCCTTGACTCTGAATAGGGGTATGTCCCCTTCCAAAGTTACCTCTTTTACCCTGGTTTTGGCCGGTAGGGTGCCCTCTCCTATCAGCCCTGCCACAAAAACTGCTGTTTGCAAAGACTCTGCACATGGAATACTGCACTTTATCTAAACTCATGAAGGTATTCACATACTTGGTCAAAGACCTAACCAAGTCTTCTCCTAACAGCAAACCTTTTGCATCATCAGAAGATTCTCTTGAAGCCAACTCACTCAATTTCAGGTTTATTTTCATAAGCAAGGTTTCACGCCATTCTTCCAACAAACCCGCATTTGTGTTACCCATAAAACAAATCACCCTTTGACACCATCCTCTTAAAAGTATTAGATCAACATCAGAGACCTTTATAAAGGCCTCCTCAACAGAATCAAAGATCCTCGCCAAGGGCCCCAGGAGGTACAGCAGTTTATCATGACAAATCTTTAGAGACTTCTCCAATCCCTTTGTGAGATCCTTCCCCATTTTAAATATATATGTAATCAAATCGGGTTCTATGTTTGGTGTCTGTGTCACCTTCTCCTCTATGATAGGCCTAGAACACTCAACCCTCATGGTATTGTATTCTTCTGTCTCCTAGTACTTATGGAATCTTGCCCATATGTATTGGTAAACATAATCTATGAGCCACCTATCCTTGCCCCTGGGAAGTCTTATTTCCCAGGGGTCAAACTATTTTTTTTTCAAATGGATCTACCACTGTTGATGTTTCCTAACTCCCAGATGTAATACCCACTTCATTCTATTCATCTTCTCCATCTTTATATTCTAAATCCAGATTATATTCATCCAGATCTTGACTTGATCTTTCTGCATTTCAAACTCTTCTCTGAGGACTCCTCCCTTCTTAGTGTTAAACAAACCTCTTCGAGTGCCGCTTTGGACACCTGCTCTGTGCTAGCCACTTGGGCCCCCTTTATTTTTGGATCCCTCATCCATATGTCTCGTTTTTTCTGAGGCATTTCCCCCCAGGACCATTCTTTTAATTGTCATCATCTGACACAGAAAAATATTCGTCTTCATCAAGACTTTTCCATTCTGTCTTACCCAAAACCTGTCTGAAAGTTTCTTGTAAAGCTGCCTGCACCTCCTCACTCACCATTTTGTATAACCGTTCCTTCTTCACTTTCATTCACATCCATATTTTTACATAGTGTGAAATACAACCCTGTATTAAAACTTTCCCTTAATATTATTGCTTTTCTTTTTTAAAATATTATTCTCCTCAAAATTCAGATTTCCCTTGTCACTGATATCCCCTCAGCTGAGAAAAAGATGTGCCTAACCGAAGCCGGTTAACGATTGCACTGCAAAGTGCTCTATTGCCATGGTAATGGCCTTGCATGCCTAAAAACAAACCTAAAGGTTTGTTAGAGTTCTAATTCCTTCTGAAAATGGACTCTTTGTTAAGATAACGTCAAACAAAACCCATATTCTCCGCCTTCCTTACAAGGCCAAATTCCCTTAAGAAAACGTCCTTAACCTTAAACAAGAAAGCCAATTGCCGTTAAAACGCTATGTCAGCACAGCTCTGCCTAATGAGATACTCACGCACTGCAAATATTAGTGCGATCACGATGGCCTGTTATTTACAACTAAAATGGAGTCTTGCTGTGAAATGGATGCGTAGGAGCTCAACGTGCTCGAGTCACATGCTTCCCACCACTAATTTTATATTTCAGAAAAACAATTCTTACTGTAGTAGACCTACCCATATTATTGGTTGTATTTAAAAGAAAGGTACCTTCCACCAGGACGCAAGATTATACCTAAATTAAACTAAATTACATATTATTTACTCACAAACACATCTAATATATTAGATTCAACATACAAGCACCAAAATACTTATACATTGGGTAATATCATTCATATTCAAATGAACCTTACCAGTTGTATAAATACTCTTTATATTTATCTGCTCAGAAGCAGCAAACAAAAGAGAAGGAACATGGAGGACATAGTGTTTATATGGGACTGAACTTTCTATTTTCTCATTGAGATGTTTTAAGTTCTATTCTTGGACGTTTTTAATGGTTTGCTGCTGGAAGGAGTAAATAAAAGTTTATGCATAATGCCAGCCTCCTGTCTTGACATGAAATGTTAGGCACTACCAAAAACGTTGCCCTAAACATAATGGATTAGGTGACTGGAAGCATGTATTTTGGTCATGTGAAGCAGTGATTGAATACTGGTCACTTTTGGTAGTCTACAATGGAGTGGGTAGATAAGTAAGCACTTGTTTGTAACTTTATATTTTGCACTTAAAAGGTTTTATAAACCTGCCCCTGGAGGCCATGGTTCAGGAAAACCAGGCACTCTAAAGTGCACCATCACTTTAGAGAATTATTTTATCTCTATCCTAAAGATTTGCATTTTACTTGTAGCTAGGTAGTATAACTCACTTTCTAAAATATGTATAAAATGTTTCATAACCTGTCAATGAGCGTTTCTGTAGTGTATTTTATTATAAAAATTATAATGTGAGCTTTATAAGTTTAATTTTTTTGGCACTGCACTATAAATCATATGCTGTGGGTTTAATGAAAACTTGTCTTATGTTTCTCTAATGTATTGTAACTATACAAATTGGTGTAGACTACATGTATTTTAACATACTGAAGCTGCGTTTGAAGCCGGGCAAAAGTAAAAATAAAAAATAATTATAATTTTTTTGAAAATTAAAACTTCAGGAAAGTTGATGGGTTAAGAGTACCAATGCCAAGATCAGTTAGAGAAATTCCCCTAACGACTTCACACAAATGTGTATTAAGTGTACACTTTGTATATCACTCACATATCCTTAATAACATTGTGCCCATTATCAGTTTTACCACTTGATGGTTTATTAATTAAAGCACCCTAAAGATCAAGAGAGGGACACTGTGCCTCTGATTCGGTGTTGATTGGAGGAGAGGGCACTATTTACCACACTCAATAAAATCTGAAACTGTAGGATTCAGAATTTATTGTGTGCACTAAATAACACCCCATGTACCTTTAAAAACCATATTGTTTTTCCCCTGTTAAGTTCCTACAATTTTGACATGCTGAAAGCTATTGAAGGGTGAGCTATATAATGCACCTGGTATATACCAGGTGAGTTAAAGACCATTGAATTGTGACCTCTGTGTAAATCTGGATTTGCGTATGGGTCTGGACACTCTGACCAACTCAGAATCAGGGCTGAAGTATATTGTCCCTAAAAAAACTAACTGTTGTTGGTAGAATCAATGCTGTTTCATTCTCCACATAACTTCCAGTACATTTACTGAATATTACAAGCTATTTACTGTTCCTGGGAACTCATATATTCTCATTAGTCTTTTTACATGATACCATGTCATGTTCTCCAGTCAACATAAAATATTTCATATATTTCTCACAGGGGGTCCCATGGAGTTGAATGTTTGTTTGTATAGATATAAGGTAGGGACATGAAATGTTAACTTTCATAGTTTAAAGGAGGACAATATGGCTGTGTGATGTTCTCGTTCAAACATTTGCTTGGGACAAACTAGGATTGACAAAGCCAATAGGCCTTGGCTCTAAAAGGGTAATTTATTATCTTTGCCAAGTGTGTGTGTACACCAAGAAGCATGTGCATTGTTGGCAGACAGATATGGTGTGTGGAATATCAGTAGTTACTTTGGATGCTGTTACATCAGGTGTCATTGCAACATGGTAAGCACACAGGGAGTACTCTTACATTTTAAGTAAATAACATCAGGAGTGCCTTAACTTGGCACGTTGGTAAGTATTCATGCTTAATCCTGCTCACGTGGTCATAAACACATACATGTTTTGATTCTAAAAATGTGTCTATTTTTTTAATATATATTTCATCAAATGAAATAACATGTAAAATGCAATTTAAAGCAATCCAAACATAATTATTTTTAATTGTAGTCAGTTTTAAATCTTATATAATTGAATTTGTTTTTTTTATTTAATTTAAAATATGTATTTAATTTCTTATCCTTGAACCTTAAATGCACTTCCTTCCCCTAATACCTCATCACCCCTGAACCCTAAAACCCCCTTACTACCTCTATACACTACCCATCCCTGTACCCTAAAACTCCTTACTACCCCTAGATACTATACATCCCTGAACCCTAAAAACACTCACTACCTTTATGCACTCCCCATCCTTCAAAGCTTCTTAATACCCCTATATGATACTCATCCCTGAATCCTAAAAATTCCTTACTACCCCTTTTTTCTACCCATCCCTGTTCCCTAAATACTCTGTACTCCCATAAAGACTAGGAATCCCTGAACCCTTAAACTCCTTACTACCCGCTTAAACTATTGATCTTTGAACTTTAAAAACTCCTTAATACCCCTAGATACTACCATTCCTGAACCCTGATAACCCCCTACTACCCCTATACACCACGATCCCATAATTCTAAAAACCTTAAACGCAGCCACGGTCTGTGCAGGTAACAGCATTGGGGCCGGGTGGGAGGGGATTTCGAGGGATGATGCAGAGAGAAAATGTAATAAATAATTAATGTTCCCTCGGCATTGCCCCTTGAACCCCCCCCCCCCCTCCCACCCACGGGTCCCACTGCTGTTACCTGCCCGGCTGCTTAAACCCCTAGCAAAACATATAAATCTTAAAACCCTATACCTATATATTACATTTAATTTTAAATAAATTTACCTTGATAAACATCAAATAATCATACTTCTTTACTGTTTTTAGTTTATAAAGTACCTTAAATGTAATTATTTTAAATGAAAGTATTTTTTATCTTAATTGTAATTGAAATTACATTTAAAACACTATTACAAAGTAAAGTCACACAGCCTTAACAATATATGTGTGTTTACACACACAAACACACACACACACACACACACACACACACAATAAAAAACTGAAAGCTTTCTCCTGGTGTAATGAGTCATGATGTACAGACTGAGCAGTAAAGGTAACATAGCAGCATGGATTTCCAATTCAAGAACCATTCCAGGAGGACTGATTCCACGCTGACCTCTAATGTGCATGAATGCCTCATGTCGTTGTGACTGTGTGAAAATGTATGCATTATGGCCAATCTTGACGCATGTGCACGGGTCCGTTCTGAAGCATGCATACACATCCTTCAAGAAACTGTAATTGTTTTTGATTTACTGCACTAACACAGTAGACCACCATGTTAGAATGGTGAATGAAAAAAAGTGAAAATTAGTGCATGACATGCCCAACTTACAAGGTGAATAGCCCGGCAGCACTTTGCAGCTACCTGCTCCAAAAAAAAGAAAAATACAACAATCATCCTAATTTGTGAGGTACAAGGTAAAGGAAGTAGAACGTGATAGGCTACATTGGGGAGCGTACGTTTTAGTAGTCCTGTTGTCTTATGGCACTATTATAGATGAGTGATGTCTTTGACTTCTCTGTTATCTCTTCACCACCTCACTATCCATGCATGTTTCATAACGTCATCACCATGTTATTACTTTGTTCTTCCCTTTTGAGGATATTGTGTCTCCTTCCTAGATTAATTTTGAGGAAACTGTGCTCTATTTATTACTGTGGAACTATGCTGTGAGCTGTGCAGCGTTATGCAAAGCTGATAGCATGTTCTCTTTGTAACTTTCTCTCCCCCATGTTCAGGTGTTCTTGGCGTTTAATCAAGCAGGAGGGTTTTTGTCAAACCTGAGAGAGGTATATTGCTGGTAAGGAAAATAGCTGTCAATATATCTCTTTTTCTTCAGTTCCATGCTATGAAACTTCATCATAAAAAGTAATAGAAATACAAAAGTGTGCTTTTGAGCACACTGCAGGCGGCAAAACATATGCAATATTTATTTGATAGCACCAGGATGGGCATAAGAAGTCATGAAACATAGGAGACGGGAAATGCCTGGAATACAAATTTCCTCAGGCCCATGTAATTTCGATTGCTTAATGTGTCTGTGAATAGCAACTAGGCACATGGGAAGAGGAATACTAAAACAGGGGAGAAGTGAATTGGGCAACAGAATATTTTACCTGCAGAAAAGAATCGAGGGTGACCATTCCAGAGCGGGGGGTTAGAAGTTGAAAACACTGACCGTAATTGGTTCTCATCATGTTTCTTAGAGCAGTGCTCTAGCAAGGGAGATATACGCCCCAATGCAACCATGTAAAATGTGGCCTCCAACTCCCTGATTAGGTTGTAAAAGACAGCCATAATAAAGGTGCATTGAGTTTGCGTACCCATGGGCATACGTGCCACTGCACTGCTATAATGATAATAGTTACGCCCCTGTCTTTGAGTGATTTATTGTTTTTGAGGGCGGGCACAAAAAGAATTAGCTTCTGCTTTTTATGCGACTTTTCACAAAAGTAGCTCCTTTTCGGGGTGCTAATGCACCTCAAAATGAGGAGGCACAGTGCATTGTGTACTTCTTAAAGCCATAAGCATGAACTCAAACATGAATTTGTATGTTTTACTTTATTAAATTATGTTATGAATATGTCCAGATTATTTCAATTTGTAATAAGCCCTAAGGTAGCTGTCTTTTAGACAGGTGAAAATGTAACCTCTAACGAAAGAGCAGACAAAACCCACGTTTAGAAAGTGGGCATTTTCTTGCTTTACCATTTTGCCCCTCTGCCTGCCTGTGGAATCCACATCCACAAAGGACCACGGGAGCCACTTCCAGAGAACACCGAGCCTCGGTAAGCAGGCCCATTGCACCTGTCCTTGCCATCTATGAAGGGAAAGCATTGGCAGCAAAAACATATGGGTCAGAACTTTTGGGCTTTGATAAGATCACAGAGTTAACTAAAACTGAAAATAAGTTCTTTAGAGACTTGGTGGGTCTCCCAGTCTCTACCCCCCTGAAACCACTGTTGCAAGATATGGGCCGTCGTGCAATTAAAGATATTGTCACCCTTCGACCTCTTCTATATTGGGTACGTTTGAGAAGGTCACCGGAACTGGCACACTATGCTGCAGTCTTGGACGAACTTATCACCCTGAACAAGTTGTCAAGAATTCTGTGGCTGGACAATCTAAGGGACCTGACTACCAATCTGGGGCTAAGTGAAACATGGTTGTCCCAGTCACCACCCCCGAAAGATACAATTAAAAAAATATACTGGGAATGGGTTCAAGCCAGGGAACTCGAGAAATCAAACTGGGGAGTGTTAACTGACCGTTTTTTAGAGCATAAGCCGGTGAGGAAGTTTGAATCTTTTCTCGATGTCATTAAAGTACCTAGAGACAGAACTTTGTTTCTAAAGTTTAGACATGGAACACTTCCCCTGAACACTTTTACCAAGCATTGGAAATCATCTATGTCTAATCATTTTAGTTGCCCTGGTTGTTCAAACCCTAATGAGTCCTTAGCCCATTTCCTATTTGCCTGTAGAGCATATAGTGAACCCAGGAGAAGGTGGTTAAAGCCAGTATGTAGAGAACTGGGAGTCAGGCACCATATGACGGCACTCCGCATATTGACAACAGATACAACATCTACGATGGTTTTTTGCGGAGTTGCCAAATTCTTGGGAAAGGCCTGGCAGATACGTTCAAGACTTGTAAAATGAGCATGGGGCAGGAAATTGTGTACAGTATACACCCACCAGAATATGTCTGATCCTCTGTCCTCTGCTCCCTGCTTTAGGACTTTATTTAATTTATTTTTAAAATGTTGTGCTGTTTTTGAAAAGATTTTACTTTTTAAAAGTTTTAATATCTCTTTTAGCAATGAATTGTGTACTTTTATGATAAAGTTTGTTTTTATCGAATAAAGTATAAAGGAATCCACATCTGAGGAAGGGTGACAATTGTGCTGTTAATGCATGCACTCTAGACAGTCACACAAAGGGAGTTGAGCCCTGCATATCCTGATGGCCCATCATCGGGCTGATGGCCCATCCTGAGCTAGCATGATGAGAGGAGTTGTCATTGAAGCCTGAATAGTGCTGTACCTGTCCTCAAAGAAAGCTGCACCCACCCCCCTGTAGGGTGTCTGGAGCTAGGTCAAGGAAAGGTAGGATCTTGTGCACTAAGACTTTCCTTTAAAGTTTGCCTGCTTTAAAGGCAGGAATTGGTATAAGTATTGGAGCTGTAACTACATTACTTCAAAACACTTCTAGACTAAAGGACATGGAAGAAAAGCTAGATGGTGTAGGAGGCACTCTGCTAGTTCCATTGTTGTGCTGGCCTGCTGCCTCTGTCCTGGGAGTGCAAGGACTGGACTTTGCTTTCTACATCCTGTTTCCAAGGTTCTCAAAGTGCTTGTGCCTGCTTGCCTCCTGTTAAGAAGTCTCAGGGCAACCAAAGACTTTACCTACCAGTGCCTGGGCTCTTCTGCTGAGAGCCCTGACTTGCCAAGTGGTGCCAAATCCAGTTCCTGGGCCCTTGGAAGTAGAATCTGGTAACCTGAAAAGAAAATCCATGGATCGACCCTCAGCTCCCTTTTTTCCGATGCAGCACTGCTCTGTGCTTAAAAAAATCAACTTATCCCTGTTGTGCATCCGAAGAAATGATGCAGCGCCTGTCGTGTGGCTGAAAGATCACAGCAGCCCGAGTGCCAAGCACTATGTCACCATTGACCGTGGCA
The DNA here is from genome assembly GCF_964261635.1 of Lissotriton helveticus. NCBI lineage: Eukaryota > Metazoa > Chordata > Amphibia > Caudata > Salamandridae > Lissotriton > Lissotriton helveticus. The sequence continues at coordinate 1,020,883,496 of NC_136063.1, forward strand.
CCCACTCCAACTCCGGCCCTGCTGTGCAGTTGAAGAAACAACAGATCACCTGCTTCGCGGCTGAGGAATTGACACAGCGCCTGCTGCTCTGCCGCCTCTGCATCGACACAGCGTGTCTGGTTTTTTTTTTATAAACTGTTTATTGATCAAATAAAAACATGGAATACGGTATTACAGCTCCAAATCCATGTCACAACGCTGTATGATATGCATTCAGGAATCACGTTATATATCACCACACAGGACACGTTTTGAAATCAGACACAAAAACATTAGTCGGAATGCGGCCTTGTTCTGAGGCCATAGTACACCTTCACATCTCGTCCAAAAACCAAGGTATATACATTTACATTACTCATGCTGTAGTTCAAGTGTTCAGAGAAAGGCAGATATCACCCCTGTATCTATTCGACCGCCCCATTTACGGTCCCACTTTTTGGGGCATCCCCTACTTTTGAAGACATCATTTTTTGCTACCATTGTTCTGTCCATATCTGCTGCCCAATCACGCCTCGTAGGTATCACCTCCACCGCCCATTTCTGTGCAATATTCCGTTTAGCAATGGCCCATCCTAGTGAGGCCCTTGTTTTCTCAGTTTGTGTGAGGTCAGTGGCTTCCCAAATATTTAATAAGCAGAGCTGAGGGGTGGCCCTCAGTGTCTTACCTCCCGCCCTTCCCATTTATATGGTGACTTCATCCCAATATTTCACACAACCGGGCAGTCCCCGATGATATGGAAAAAGGTCCCTGTTTGATGACAGTCTCTAAGGCACAATGGGTCGTCTTTCCTACCTATTTCCGCTAGGATTACCGCATCTAGATATACTCAGTGGAGAATTTTCAATTGGACCAGTCGCAGTCTCATCGGGATAGCCACCTCTCTGGGAGAAGCAAGGGCGTCACGCCAGTCATCCTCATCAAGCTCGCCCAAGTACGACTCCCATTTTTGCTTGAGCTGAACCAGGGACTCATGGCGGTTGTTCAGCAGTTTTTTGTATGTGAGGGATATGCTTTTTTATCGATGGGGTCAAGTATTAATCTGTCTTCCAAAGGCAAGGCCTCTGGCGGAAGGTCGTCCTTGGGTAGGACTGCCTTAAGGGCATGACTTATTTGTAAATACCGGAATTTTTCGGACTGTGCCAATTGGTGTTTGTTCTGGAGCTCTGCAAATGTGGCCAGCCTCCCCGAGATCAGCATATCTCCTACTGTTGAAATACCGATATGGTCCCACTTGTCGAACCCTGGACAAGTGCTGAGGTGACTCAAATGGTCAGGCTCCAAGAGTGGTGTAGCTCGCATAAGCTTGTCGTGGCAGCCCATTTGTGTGTTGGCATGTCTGGATTTTTTGATGCATCGTCCCTCAGCACCAAGTTCTTCATCATCGATGTTGCCCAGCAGTAAAGAAATGAGGCCGCTTATTCAGAGACCGACGTATCACCTCCCTTCACAGTAAGGAACAGATACATCCCCTCCCCTCACAGTAAGGAACTGATGCATCACCTCCATTGTGCTGCAGTAAGGAACCGACGCATCACCTCCCCTGCCAATAAGAAACTGACACATCACCTCCCCTGGCAGTATGGAACCAACGCATCATCTCCCCTGGGAGTAAGGAAGCAATGCATCACTTTGCTCTTCGGGCACCTCACCTCCCCTGCGCCTATTTTGTCTTTGATTTTAATGCATCCCAGGTACTTTGTGTTAAAACTGATGCATCCATAGTTTCCTATGGACTGGACTATTTTTAACCTTTTTAAAGTGATATGTTTACTTGTGTATGTTGGATTTTGGTAGTTTTGGTCTTGGTGTGGACTCCTTTTGTAGTGTTTCCACTGTGCTACTGTGTCTGTGTGTACAAATGCTTTACACATTGCCTCTGAGATAAGCCTGACTGCCTGTGGCAAGCTTCCAAGGGAGTGAGCAGGGGTTATCTTAGTTGTGTGACTCCCTTACCCTGACTAGAGTGAGGGTCACTACTTGGACAGGGTGCAAGTCTCTGCCAACTAGGTTCCCCATGTCTAACAGAGGCATAGAGTGAGAGAATAGGCAGGAGGAAATGAGAGCCTTAGAGATTGCTCACTGAAAAAGGCGAGGGCAAGGACTCAGCAAAGCAACAAGACACAGAAAAAGATCACTGATGGTGTTATGAAGAAAAACATTCAGCAACAGCACTGGAAACTCAAAGTCCTTTGAGTGTGTCAAGTAGGATCTTATAATTGACAGTGTCAAATGCAGCAGGCAGATTAAGAAGGATGTAGGTAGATAAATGCCAGTATTTATTGGCAGGGTTGATGAAACTAGAGACATGTGAGAAAGTAGTTTGAGTGGAATGGAGGGAATCACAGCCACACCATAGAGGGTCAAATAAGTTATATGAAAGAAGGTAATGATTCAACAGAAGAAATACCTGCAGGTTTCTTTTGAGATAAAGAGCAATACACCGACTAGGATTATAGATATAGTGGGAATGGGGTCAGCCATACTTTTTTAAACTGGTGCCTGCCATGCTGGACCTGAAGCAGTTATTAGACCCTGTTACTGTAGCTCTTTGGTTGAGTGTTACATCCTTTAAACAACGGATTGTTCCTTCTCTAATTGTTAAGATGTCAGCGTGTTCACCAGGAGTAAGCTATCATTGGTTCAGTAGCATTTGTGCGCTGAGATGGGAGGGGCCCATTGCATCCCATTTCTAACTGCCTTTTGGCAAATGAAGGCATCAGGGGCCCCATTTTCTTCGTATTTGGGCCCATGCAATTTTGCTATGCACTTCAAGATAAGGTGAGACAAAGGCTGGGGGCGTTTTTTTCTGCAGACATATCAATCTTCATTTTGCTTCCAATTAATCATGAGCAAAGATGTGTTTGGACCTATTTGCTTGTAACAAACCTCAAGGCTAGTTTATTACATAAGAAATAATTATGGTGGGCATAACTTACATAATTTGCTTTCGAGTAATTTCAGCAAATATATGTAATAGATGTAGAATTACACAAGGCGTTTAACCCAGCACTTAGATCTATTTTCTTTTTATGTATAATTGTAGTCCTTTCTCTTCCAAACCAATAAAAAACGTCTTGAACAAACAAAAAAGCTATTTTCTTCCCGTAAAATGGACCACTATGTCCAAAACTGATCCAAGGATGCATTTTGCTCTAAGAAAATAACTCTGAATGTAACAGAACCCAAATAGCAGCAACCAACGGCGCTCACTAAGGCGCCTATTAGGATGGCGGACGGACCTGTGTCCGTCTGCCACCCCCGAGGTGGAGGGACCGTCCGCAGGGGCAGCGGCGGTCCCTCCGGTGGAATTAGGATGTGACCGCCACCCTGGCGGTCACATCCCGTATATGTAACATTGCGGCGGGTGCTGCTTTATGCAGCACCCGCCGCAAGGTTAAATATGCATGCTGTGCATTTGCATGCACAAAGCGGCAGGCCCCGCGCTGTGCCTGCCGCATTGTGCATGCAAATGCAGGGGGGTACCATAGGTACCCCCCATGTGCACCCCCCACCCCCGACACCCTGGGGGCCCCCCAGAAGCTATTGTCCACAGGCTTTTCCACTGCGGTAAATCCGCCGTGGAAAAGCATGTTTACAAACCCATCGTAATTTGGCTGGCGGTGCCTTGCAGACACCGCCACCAATTTGCGTCCAACACCCCGCGGATCCCGTCCGCCGCTGATCACACCACCATCATAATTTGGCGGTGGGTGTTTTGAAGGTCCGCAGCGGTGATTCCGCATCCTCCGGGCCGGCGGTGGCTTCCACCAGCCTGGAAGATGCGGAATCACCGCAATCATAATCGACCCCTAAGTTTGTTGTTGCTGTGCTCTTGAGGTAGGATTCTTGTGCCAAATTTCTCATATTTATGTGAAAGGGTGTAATCTCGTTATTTTCTGTAATTTTGCATAAAAAAAGAGTAAGGAGAAGGTACTAAATGTATTAGATTACTCCGGCTTAATTAAAATTCCGCGCAGACTTATAAATAATGTGATGTTGCATGTGTGTGGCTGAAAGTGTACATTATTTTTACTTACCTGAGTTTCGGGCCTATGGCACTCACTGGGAGAGTCTGGTCAACCGTTTATGCGATTGTCCAGCGAAATGCACGGGTTTTACTCGTAAATCCGATTGTCGAGCTTGTTTTTCTAGCAGGAGATTGTATAATTACGCTAAAGAATGGAGCAGAACAGACAGTTCACACAAAGACCCTGCAAAACCTTTGGGATCATCAGAGGAAATGAAACGCTGCTCGTGTCAGGCCACTATCATGGAATGCAATTGACATACTGACAGTCCCCGAGTCTTAGAATTAATATGCAGTGCGCAGCTATTACAATGGGTATTGTTATATTAGGCAATTAGTTAATGTGAACATAAATCAAAACATGGTACTCTGGGGAAAGCAGTCCTAAGCTACTGGCGATACAGACCTGAGGGTTATTCGGTTCCCCTGGCTTGTTAAAGGAATCTGGGGGTTAGTTAAAGACGGGTTGAAGGGGCTTATCGAGGCAATGCCAGAGCCCATTGGGATCGGAGAAATTCCAGTGTGGTTTTGCCTGTTTTCCAGGCAGCGGGCGAATGAATCATCGGTGCTAGCTACTCTCTTTGGAAACGACGAGTCGGTTATTTTTTACTGGCCTAAAATCTGTGCCCATGTGCCATGCGTATTTTTAGCGAAATTTGGTTTAAATTCATGCTCCCTTTCCGCAGTATATATGCACATGCACATGCTGGAAACATTTAGGACAATTAATTTAATCCCTTAAAGGTTTATCCTTCGAACATTGTATACATCGATTATTTTCTTAACACGTTTTTATTAATACATTGTAATACCCCAAATATGCACATTGGAATCACATCAATGGATTTTGTTGTCAAAAGCACAGATGGCAGACTGGTTACATAAACTGTATCGATGCAGTCTTATATCGATGTTTCTGAATTACATAAATTGCACTGGTGGAGGGGCACTTCATAACGCTTTTTCTGGTAGAAAATAGATTTAAGCCTGAAAAAACGCATATTGCTATGTTTGAATTGCGTATAATGTACACTACATAATACAAATACATTTTACAAGTAATTGCGTTTGAAATGCATATAATGTGTGTAATGCACGTGTACAATAAGCATCAGTAAATTCCAGTGAAACTGATTTAATGCATGTAAATACGGGCATGCACAAATTCGTACAATTTGTTCGGTTTCAATGTTTAACCAGCTGCATGTCGCTGCAAGCTTGGGGAATACAAACAAACCAGAAACAAAGGATGGATGGGTTGTAGTGAGGCAAAGCCAAATAGTATCTGCACCTTGGTCCATGCTTGTGTTTACACATGTTAGCATATACAGCCATACCTACTGGATTTGATAATTGTTTTTTCTCAGTGCCAACCTGTAAGTGGAAAAGGGTATCCCCAGATGGTTCCCATCATTAATGAGTGGAAAGCAACTCAAGCTGTATCACACTGACACAATATCGAAAATGTCATCGTGGTACAAACCTATTGTGTCAAAAATATCGATTGCAAAAATATCATATCCCTATAATTATAAAGGCAAGTACAAAAATATCGAGAATAAATATTGTTTCACGCTATCATTAAAAAGCATACAAAAATATAGTTTTTACTATAAATATTTTAAAATAGTTGATCTTAAATATTTTAATATATAACATTAATATAATGTAAATTAAATACATGTAAATAATATTTAATAATATATATAAATGTATGCTTATTTAAAAACATGCATATATATATATATATATATATAATGTACACTATCATTAAAAATATATATATTTTAAAAAAAATTACATTTCTTGGATTATTCTTTTAATTTACTACTATAAAAACACACACACACACACACACACACACACACATATATATACATAAATGAAACATAAAAAATATTAACAAATCAACTGCAAAATATTAACTAAATTACCAAATTAATTAAACATAAAAAACTTTAAATTCCAAAAAAAGACAGTTACTAAAAATATTATATTCTAAAAAAAATAAAAACTACATATATATATATATATATATAAACAAATAATATAAAATAAAAAAAACTAAACAAATAATAATAGAATACTTAAACAATATTAAGAAAAATATTGAAGTCTGGATATAAACAGTGGTGACTCCTCGAGGGAGTGCTCCGTTCTGCCCAATTCCGGAGTTTACTACCGCCACCCCATCGCCTGCAGCACTCCCTCGAGGAGCCAACACCGATAATAGATATACTATTCCTACTCCAGTTCATGTAACAGAAGTGAAAACATACGCTTTTAGAGGGGTTACATTTGGTATACCCACTCCAAACATGTTAACAGTAGGGAAAGTATTAGACTTAGGAGGAGTACGATTTACCATTCCACCTCAAGTCTGTGCAACAGTAGGGAAGGCGTTGAACTTCGACAGGGCCGGACTGAGAACGCAAACCAGCCCTGGCAATTAATCCGACCGGCCACGGGGTGGGGGGTGCTGGTGGGAAACACTGCTGCTTCTTTTGTTACAGGGGTCCGATTTTGCAGCACTGCTGCATAACCTGCCCCTAGTAACAAAATACTTCCCCAGACTTCCGGCCCATTGGGACAATGCCTGGCGCCTGCTACGGCCATTCTGCCCCAATATTTCGGAGGGGTAATATTTGCTATTCCCACTCCAGTGTGTGCGACAGTAGTGAAAGCAATGAACTTCGAAGGGGTTACATTTCATATTCCACTCCAGACTGTGCAACATTAGGGAAAATACTTCACTTCAAGCGCATCAAATATTTGAATAACCCTACTAATTTAGAATAAATATAATACTCTTAATATAAACATTATTAATAAACTCCCAAGAAATTATATATATACAAATACAAACCAATTACATGATTATTAAAAATTTAATAATTATAATGTAATTTTTTATTTATTTATTACTAAATAACTTCCCACACTATACCCCCACAAACCTGGCAGCCCACACTTAAAATATAGTTAAAATAAATAAGTATGAAGCAATTTACATAATTGATGATCAATTAATTTATTCTTTAACAATTAATTATTTGTTAATTAATTATTACTTAATTAAAATCCCACTGTATACCTCTACAAACCTAGCAACCTGCAACTAAAATATAACTAATATAAATCAGTATTAAATAATGTACATAATTATCAATTACATAATTGAAAAATAAAGAATTGATTTACATAACTTCCCATCGGATATCCCTACAAACCCAACAACCCACATCTAATATATAGCAAAAAAATATAATTATTACGCCATTTTCACAATTAATAATCAATTAAAGAATTAATAAATTAATATTTGTTAGTTCTTACTTAATTAACTTCCTACATTTTACACCTACAAACAGGGCCGGACTGGCTACCAGGCGTTTTGGAATGCTGCTGTGCTGGGGGCTGATTTTGTTGATATGGGACCTGCGTGTGCTGAACGGAATTCGTTTTGGTTTGTTTATTTCAAAGCCCACGCAGGTCTCCATCAACAAAATCAGCCCCCACAGCAGTGAAATCAGCCCCCAACACGGCAGCATTCGAAAATGCCTGGTAGTCAGTCCGGCCCTACTTACAAACTCAGGAACCTGCACCTAATATATAGATAAAAAATATAATTATTACACAATGTACACAGAATAATAATAATAATGATAATAAATTTATAATTAATTGTTGATTAGCAACCTGCAACTGCACTATAAAGTACAATTAGCAATTACGTAACAAATTATAAATCACTTACTAGTACAAACTCAATAAAAAAAAATAATGTCAATTGTACAAACAATGAGGTCCATTAGGATGGCGGACGGACAAAGTCCATCCGCCATCCTGTCCGGGGCCAGTACCGTCCGCCACAAGGGTGGGGGAACTGTGCCCCCAATTAGGATGCATCCACCACAGTGGCGGGTGCATCCCGCATTTTTTACATTGCGGCGGACGGTGCTTGAAGCACCGGCCGCCACAATGCAAAAAATGCACGTTGTACATTTCAATGCACAACATGACAGGCACTGCGCGGTGCCTGTCGTGGTGTACATTGAAATGCTGGGGGGTACCATAGGTACCCCCCATGTGCACCCCCCACCCCCTTCACCCTGGGGGCCCGCAACGGGCCCCCCAAAGCAAAGACCGTATGCCTTTCCGGGGCGGCATTGCCGCCACAGAAAGGCATTCCTCACCGGCCATCCTAATATGGCTGGCGGTGTCTGATAGACATCGCCAGCATATCAGGCCTTTTCCGCCGCGGTCTCAAGCCGACCGCGGTGGAAAAGCAGCAGGCGGTCTTCCCCTCCGCCACGGTCCCCCAGCCATCGTAATATGGTGGGGGGGAGAAAGGTGGCGGACGGGCAAGGATGGCGGATGGATCGCCACCACCTCCATGGCGGTGGCGATCCGTCCGCCATCCTAATGGACCCCAATATTAGCACATAAATATATAAACTAAAACACATTACTATAATTTAAATACAATAGTTTTTACAACTATATTATTGAAAACGATATTCTTAACAATCATATTACTTACCTGAAAAAGTCAATATTCTTGACATCGATATATCTGCAGCACAATATTTTTGGGACACAAAATATTTTTTTACGATATTTCAGTATCCCGATATTTTACAACTCGATATTTTGTCAAAATACTGCACAATGATGAGGCCAAACAGGCCTAAACTAGTCTGGGCCACTAGTGTTATCATGAGGGGATATTGGTTAGCAGTTTGGTTGTGTCTTTTGGCGCAAATCCAATCCTGATTTGCACTTCTAGCTGATGTCACATGATCTGAAAATGTTTCAAATGTTGAAAAACATTTCAGCTCCTAAGCGTTATTCTAATACTATCCGACACACACAAAAGCTTAAGGATAAGCTGTTAAACTTCTTTGAGTCTAAGATAAGGGCAATCATTGATGCCCTCGTACCAGACAAAAATACTAGGCAGTTCAAACCACTGACGTGAACTCTGAGCACACATATAGGGACAGAGTGGATGACCTCTGGTCCCACCACCTCTAATCATGCTGTGATTCTGGACCACTGATCAGGCATTTTGTCAATCTCAGTGACACTGCAATCTGGGCCCCCACTAGATCCCTTGCCACGATTTCAAGGGCAGAAGTTGCCTGGCACTCTGGAACCCCTGTTGAGAGAGGTATAATAGATTGCGGTCCTCCAGGCAGGCCCCTGACCCTTGGAAAAGGGCCTTAATTGTTCTTCTGTTAAAAAAAAAGAATTCTATACCTTCCGTTCTCTTTTTCTCTTTATTTATATATATATATATATATATATATATATATATATATATATATATATATATATATATATATATATATATATATATACATATACACATATATATATATATATATATATATATATATATATATTACCTACTGGCGGTCGCCAGTAGGTATATATAGTTAGGATTTTTTCTCTATGGGTTTTTTGAAAATTCTATGTCTAATAACTTTGGCGTTTGTGGACGGAATCGGCTGAAATTTTCAGGAAAATGGCACATTTTGTTTCTGAGCAGCCCTTGAAAATTTGGGGGGGGTTCGTCCAGTGGGGGCCGAGAAAAAAGGGGGGTCCCAAAACGTGTTTTTAACATTGAGTTTTCCATAGGGCGGTTGGCCTCACTTTTAGCCCGAACGGCTGAATGGATTTGCACGAAACTTGGCAAAATTGTAGGGACTGGTAGCCCGATGTGCCTTTTGTAGGTCTCAATATATGTGCTCCAGTGGATTTTGAGAAATTAACGTTTAAAAAAAGATATATATCTGTAACAGCGGACCGGTTAGCGCTCTGGTTCGCGGACTTTTCGCGCAACGGAGCTTTGTGAAGCGAAGCTGATTGGTTCTCCGGCGTCTGTCAACATTCCAAACAGTCCGTAGCAGCCGCCATCTTGTCTCTCGGTAGGATCGAGAGACAAGAGGAGGTCAAAACAAAGGGGGAAATAACTATAAGGGGGCATAGTAGATCCTCGCTGACCCCCTAGGTTTGATGTGGAGGTTTTAAAAGGGCCCCGCGGGGCAAAAAAAAAACAAAATAATAATAATCGAACGGCTGAATGGATTTGCACGAAACTTGGCAAAATATTAGGGACTGGTAGCCCGATGTGCCTTTGCTAGGTCTCAATATATGTGCTCCAGTGGATTTTGAGAAATTAACGTTGAAAAAAAGATATATATCTGTAACAGCGCTCCGCTTCGCGTACTTTTCGCGTTACGGAGCTTTGCGAAGCTGATTGGTTCTCCGGCGTCTGTCAACATTCCAAACAGTCCGTAGCGGCCGCCATCTTGTCCCTCGGTAGGATTGAGAGACAAGAGGAGGCCAAAGCGAAGGGGGAAATGACCATAAGGGGGCATAGTAGATCCTTCCTGACCTCTTAGGTTTGATGTACCATTTTGCCAAGTTTGGTGTAATTCCGTTCAGCCATTCAGGCTGTAGACGTATGTAAATGTCCTATGGAAAATTGCATGGGGAAAACACATTTGAAAGTGTTGAAATTTAGAACCAATTAAAATGTTACTTTGGTTTTGTATTTGTGTGTGATGAAAGTTAATTGGTTATGTATATATGTCAAATGAGAGGAAACCACAGCCATTTTGTGATACTACTGTCTGAGGTACATTTGTGAGGAATTTTTGGTGGTGAATTTCTGGTGTTTGATTTACACAGTACTAACACTTCTGCTACTTTTAAAAAGGTGAGTTGTTAATTTGTAAGGGGAACTATGTTGTACACTTGAAGATAATTTGAAAAATGTTTTCTGTTATTTATTTGCAGTCCTTCTGTTATACTAAATACTTGATGAAGTTAGTTTTATATTATGTATTACTAAAAACGATAAATGAAAGTGATTATTTTTTTCTGCAATTTACAGCAAGCAATTTCAAAATAAAATGGCTCACAATGAAGAGACCGTGGCAATTTCTTTTGAATTGTCCACTACATTGATTGAAATTGAGAGCACCAATAATGAAATATTGTCACAAGGAGGACATGACTTGTATGATTCCATTAGATTGATTGAAATGGACAGCACCAAGAATGAAATATTGTCACAAGGAGATGACTTGAATGATTCCACTACATTGATTGAAATTGAGAGCACCAATAATGAAATATTGTCACAAGGAGGAGATGGCTTGTATGATTCCATTAGATTGATTGAAATGGACAGCACCAATAATGAAATATTGTCACAAGGAGGAGATGACTTGAATGATTCCACTACATTGATTGAAATTGAGAGCACCAATAATGAAATATTGTCACGAGGAGATGACTTGAATGATTCCACTACATTGATTGAAATGGACAGCACCAATAATGAAATATTGTCAGAAGGAGGAGATGACTTGAATGATTTTTTTGATCAATCTCTTGATGGCGAATTTATCGAGTGTTTGGAGACCATAGAGTTACAAGAATCATCATTGCAGACTTTTAATGAGGAGATTCCAGATGAGATGATTGAAGAGGAAATTACTGATGAGGACATGTTACTAGTTGTTTCAAATTTAGAAAATTCTGAAGAATAAATTTATATTTAGAAATCAAAAATTGTTTGAGACATTATTTATTTTTATTTTTAATTTATGAGGTTGTAGCGAAGTGATTGTAGTATAAAATGAGACTTATAGTATAGAGTGCAACATTTTTATGTTACATGGTAAGTTTACTCATATTTACTTCCCTTCTGCCACTATATTATCTCCAATGTGTATTTGACATCTCTTCTTCATCTCCGGCCTCCTTTCTCTCACTGTGTGTCTCCGATGCATCTTATCGCTGCTATTTTGTGTAATTACAGAAGAGAGTAAAATAAAATAGTTCGGAACGTGAAGGCAAAGTAGAGTACTCCTCACCCCCTAGGCCTTTTTAGGCGGTCCCAAAAGGATCAGTTTCTGCTTTCCTGAGAGATTATGGTATGAGTTCCATATACCACAATAACTTGCATTACAACATGCAAGATATCTATCTCCTATTACCAACTTTTGGAGATATTCGCGCTAAGCGCGAATATCTCCAAAAAGTAACACCTGCCCTGAGCAGTTCTTAGCCATGTTATCCAATGGGAGGTGGATAACATGGCTAAGAGCATTAGCTCGGTAATGCATGAATATCGCTGAGTTTTTAGCGATATTCATGCATTGCGGCCGTTTATTATCGCATTTGCGATAAACCTTGATAATAGTAAGGTTTATCTTCGATAATTTCTGACGATGCTTAGTGGTAAAAAATTGGTTGGTAAGCATCGTTAGCGATAAATATCGCTTAACTTTGGTAATATGCCCCAACGTCTGTTAACGTTCGATTCGAAGGAAATGAGGAAGTGTTGAAAAACATTGTCTGCGCCATCTTGCCTTTTTTGAAATGCCACACTTTTGTCGTGCACGGCAGCCATTTTAGATGTCTTGACCAGACCCACTCTCTGCACGCTGTCGATTCGTAGCATGGCTCCTCACCCTCGTAAGCATCTCCCCCAGGCACTGGTCACCACCGCTCTCTGTCTTATGCATGGGCAATAAACCTTCCCCCATCTGCGCTGCTCTTCCCTGAGAATCACACTCTGTGCCCGCCCGACACCTCCCTTTCGCCCTATTCACTACCGCACCCTCTGACACTCCTCTTCCTCTGTGTCCGAATGTCCAGGCCGGTCCTAGGCTATCAGCTAGCCCTGCAGATGTAGTTTATGGCCCCAGCTGTAAAGAATCACCCCTCTTCAAAGGAGTTATAGTAGATCAAGGCCCACACCCGATGTGATCCGTCACAGCACACGCGTTCCTACTATCTGAAAACCATCCTGTATTGTGATTGGGGAGGGGACCGAGCCTGAAGCGGAAGATTCCAGGAATGACTCTTTGTACATCAAAGTTTTTACAATTATGTGTCACATTAAAAATATATAGCACTCCAACAAAGTAGTAGGAATATAAAACTTTAATAACATATAAATATATACAACAAAACAAAAACAGTAAAAACATTTAAACAACGAAGAGACCGTGGCAATTTCTTTTTAATTATCCAATAGATTTATTGAAATTGACAGCACCAATAATGAAATATTCTTGTCAGTAGCGGTCTGTTGTGCGAATAGTTCCAAGGCAGCAGAACGCGCTGAAATCTAGATGGCACGAAAGTGATGTCTAGTAAGTTGCCGCCCAGCAAAAAACGGCGTGGGGCGCCGCGGGGGTGAGTGAGTCCAGTAGGCACCACAGCTATTCTTACCGGCATTGCAGAATTACTGCTGGGGACAATGCCTGTGCTGTAGCAGGGTCACAGCAGAAACAAAAAGGATTCTGTTGAAGATGTTGTTGGTTTCAATTTGAAAACAGTTCTGGTGTCAACTGCTATGCTAATGTAGTGGTTAATGTTTTGTTTTCTCTAGAAAATGTAAAAGAGGGGGAGGCAGTCCAAAGTTCCGTTAAAAGGGCAAAGGAAAGGATCGGTGGTTTGAACTATCAGTCAAAAAGGGGAGGGGGTGCAATAATTTTTCCTACCGGGTCACACTGTGCTTTCACCGGAAGTGAGGTCTGCAGGATTGTAGTAATTCAAAGTGAGGCTGGCGCCAGCATGGGAGCGCCGACGTCCCGCGGATACAGTTTCGTCACTCCACGGGCGATCATGGCAGTCATTCCCCATCGGGGGTCGGAGACTCCCACGGCTCCTCTAGAATCTTCAAGGTCGTGGAGGACTACGGTGGTGGAGTCAACCAGTGACCGGGCCATTTCTTTATGTTGGGCCCGCTCTTGCCAGGTCGACAGCCATTTTGAGAGTTCGGCAGCTACCGGCGATCGCGGGGTCACATGAGCGGACGGGCTCCACCCTGCCGGGCGAGACGTTGCAGCATGGCCACAGTGGAAGAACCGTTATCTAGGTCGTTCCGAAACTGTGCAGCACTGTAGTTGTTAGGATGCCACCGCCTGGAGCGCTGAGGGTGCAGCTGGGAAGCCTCCACCTGGGGAGGCGGGAGAGGCCTGTTCGCACCGTCTCTCCCTCCCAGTGCACCCCACGGCGTCTCGCTTGAGATTTGTTATGGCCGGACCAGGCGATGAGGACGAGGGGGGGGTCGGAGGCATGTGCAAGACATCCCCCTCCAGTGTTGTCGCAGCCATTATAAAAGAAAGAAGTGTCCCGTCCGTCTTCGGGCCGGGCTTCCGGTGGATGTCGGCCGGACGCCCCTGGCTCTGGCCCCATGAACGGGTTTCTTGGTTTATCGGCTGCAGCCGGATCCCGTCGGCCTCGGCCCCCCGACCGTTGGTGGTCGGACCGGAAGAGCATGTGGCGGGACTACCTGCAACTCTCAAGGGCCACCGCGGCCGGACTGGGAGAGAGAGGGGAGGGTCGAGGAGACATTCCCCCCCCCTGCAACTGTTCAGCGTTGTAAAGGCAATCCCCTGGCCGGGTCCCGCTGGTCTCGGCCTCTCCTCCGGCTACACCCTACGTTAGGATCTCCTGGCCGAGGCGTGGCAGCAGGACCTGCCTTATATGGGCTGCTCCCGGCTGGGCGTAGCCGGAACCCTGCCCCACCTTGGAAGTTTCCAGAGTGGGGGTGGATGTTCTACTGACTTGCATTTTCCCTAGTCTATCGATTTTTTTGGCGTGGCAGGCGGTGGGACAGCGAGGGGTGATTTGGTTTCTCTTACTGTTTTTCTGGTCTCTCACCACTGGCATATTTTAACGTTTTCTTGTTTCTAGGACATTAATAGGTTTTATCATTACGTTATGTTATCGTTTCTTTGTTCGTTGTTTAATAAAAGTTCATGTTCATCAGTGGCCTACTGATTTTCGTTTTCCTATTTTTTTCTTTCCAGGTTGTTTCATGGTAAAGTTTCTGTTAACAGGATACAGTGATCACTTCGTTATTATTGCATATGTCCTTTTCACTAGGGGTGCTCTCTGGTCGGGCCAGATGACGTATCTCTAGTAAATGGTCCGGGTGAAAAAGGTGCATCAATCAGTGGGGAGTAGATAGGCATGACAGATTACAACGGGGGAGAACGGTCCGCATTACGTACCCTTTCACTACTTGCAAAGATTTTCCTACGTTTATTTGCAAACAGGGAATACCTCCAAAAAGAACTAATTCCCAAACAGTCAATGTTCGGACAATCAATCAATCAATGAGGAATGAAATAGGTACGACGTGTTAAAGGCTTGCGTTACCTACCCTTCACTATCTGCAAAGGGAGATAGAATATTCCTATTCTTCCTCGTTTGCAGGTAGAGAAGATCGTTAAGAGAATTAACTTCGAACAATTCAATGCTCGATTGAAACAATCAACAAGGGGTACTGTGAACACAAATGAACGCCGCTTATATACATACGCATTGCTATTTTCAACAGGTTGTTCCTAATGTTTCTATTTTAGCGAGGTCAAAAGAGATCCCATTAGTGGCCTACTGATTTTGCTCGATTCCTTTTGTTTTTTTACACGATTTTTCGCTATCTGCAAAGACTAAACAGAGTATTGCGACTCTGTGCTTGTTTGTAAATAGAGAATGAACCAAAGAGAACAATCAATCAAATGGAGAGAGAAGCAGGCACGACGGATTACAAAGGGGGAAAGGGCTGCGTTAACTACCCTTCACTATCTGCAAAGAGAGAGTACTCCTAATAGAAATGAGGGGTGGGGGGCAGCAATCAAAGCAGATCAGTGTGCATAAACACGAAAAAAAAAATTCTTACCACGTACTTGACATTCGACAGCTTATGATATTTGCTATTAAAAAACCATTGAAATTCACTGAAAAAACCATAGGTTATAGACCATATATAGTTAGGAATTAGCATTTACAAAACCTTGAAAATTCACTGAAAAAACCATAGGTTATAGACCATATATAGTTAGGAATTAGCATTTAAAAAACCTTATTTTACTCACACAAAACCATTGAAATTCCATATATAGTTAGTTGCACTAACTATATATTGCGCACCCGCAATCCACTGCTGATGATGTCACATATTACATCATTCATGACATGGTCAGTGACATCACTGATGACATCACTGATGACATCTCAAATGACATCACTGATGACATCTCATTTGACATCAATGACCACATCACTGATGATATCATTCATGTGACAATACAATGCATCTCCTCACATTTTAATATAACCTCTGTTTCACCCAGTGTTAAAAACAGAGTATAATTTTTGAAACCATTGACACACCAATACTAGTTACTACATACGTACTCACTGATTCCTACGTCTACACACACATTCACTCATTCACCCATACAATCATTCATACATACAATCACTCATGTTTACAACACAATCATATGCACTCATACACCTATACAGACACTCACACTCTGCCACTCATCCATGGAGTTACTCACACACCTAGTCAGTCCTGTAAAGAATCAATCACACTTCCATTTTCTACTCTATACAGTTAAACATAGAGCACCTTACGTTTTCAACCATATACTAACACATACTTACTCTCTTATACAATCATTGATACAAGTACACATTGATCTGTACAGAGTCACACACCTCCCATCCAGCCACACACACACTCAGTCTCCCATGCAAATACTTGGGCAATCAATCAATAACCCATATAGTTACTCATATAGCTACTGATCAACACATGCAGCAGTTTACAGAACAACAGACATAATGATGCACAAATTAAGACAGTTTAGTCACTAACCCATGCACTCAGTGAGACACATTTAATCACTCACTCATACATTCAGTCATGCACCTACTAAATCCTTCGTCCAGACACTTATACATCCACTCATTCTTCAATATGTAAGACATATTTTAACTTTACAGAAACATAGTCACTGGATGTTGTCATCAGTGATGTCACTGACCATGTCATGAATGATGTAATATGTGACATCATCAGCAGTGGATTGCGGGTGCGCAATATATAGTTAGTGCAACTAACTATATATGGAATTTCAATGGTTTTGTGTGAGTAAAATAAGGTTTTTTAAATGCTAATTCCTAACTATATATGGTCTATAACCTATGGTTTTTTCAGTGAATATATATATATATATGTATATGTATATATATATATATATATATATATATATATATATATATATATTCACTGAAAAAACCATAGGTTATAGACCATATATAGTTAGGAATTAGCATTTACAAAACCTTGAAAATTCACTGAAAAAACCATAGGTTATAGACCATATATAGTTAGGAATTAGCATTTAAAAAACCTTATTTTACTCACACAAAACCATTGAAATTCCATATATAGTTAGTTGCACTAACTATATATCGCGCACCCGCAATCCACTGCTGATGATGTCACATATTACATCATTCATGACATGGTCAGTGACATCACTGATGACATCTCAAATGACATCACTGATGACATCACTGATGACATCACTGATGACATCATCCAGTGACTGTGTGTTTCTGTAAAGTTTAAATATGTTAGATATATTGAAGAATGAGTGGATGTATAAGTGTCTCGATGAAGGATTTAGTAGGTGCGTGACTGACTGTATGAGTGAGTGAATAAATGTGTCGTACTAAATGCATGGGTTAGTGACTAAACTGTCTGAATGTTTGCTTCAGTATGTCTGTTGTGATGTAAACTGCTGCATGTGTGGATCATTAGCTATACGAGAGGCTATATATGTTATTGATTGGTTGCCCAAGTATTTGTATGGGAGATTGAGTTTGTGTGGGGGTGGCTGGGAGGTGTGTGACTCTGTGCATAGATGTGTGAGCAGTTGATTCACTAGGTGTATGAGTTCAAGAGTGCATGTGGAAACAGCTACATGGGCGGTTGACTGTGTGCATGAGTGTATTGATGAGTGAATGGATATGTCAATGCTACATGTCATAGTAAGTACATATGTAAAACACAGTACATGTGAGAGTTGGCATATATAAATAACTGTGCATGAGAGCCACTGAATGTGTGAGTGGCTGTATGGATCATTGTGAACTTGTATCAGGGATTGTATAAGAGAGTAAATATGTGTTAGTATATGTTTGAATAAGTAAGGTGTGTATAACTGTATAGTTGAGGAAATGGAGGTGTGATTGATTCTTTGCATGACTGACTAGGTGTGTGAGTAACTCCATGGATGAGTAACAGTGTGTGAGTGTCTGTATACACTGAGTGTATCTAAGGTTTTATTAGAGTCTGAAGAGGTTTATCGTATTAGCACAAGAATGATGTCAAATGAGATGTCATCAGTGATGTCATCAGTGATGTCATTTGAGATGTCATCAGTGATGTCATCAGTGATGTCACTGACCATGTCATGAATGGTGTAATATGTGACATCATCAGCAGTGGATTGCGGGTGCGCGATATATAGTTAGTGCAACTAACTATATATGGAATTTCAATGGTTTTGTGTGAGTAAAATAAGGTTTTTTAAATGCTAATTCCTAACTATATATGGTCTATAACCTATGGTTTTTTCAGTGAATTTTCAAGGTTTTGTAAATGCTAATTCCTAACTATATATGGTCTATAACCTATGGTTTTTTCAGTGAATTTCATTGGTTTTTTAAAAGCTAATATCTGTAGCTGTTAAATGTATTCTTCTTTAAATCCAAAAATATATTTTATATGTTTATTAATAATTTTTTTTTAAAATATTTTTTTTTCTTCCCTCCCGCTTCGCGAATCGGGAAGCTTCCCGTTAGCTGGCCTTGATGCCGCGAAATAGTCCGCAAACCGGTAAACGTTCCTTTAACGCAACTGCCGCGTTAGAAAACATCGTGACGCCTCGCGTCCGCATGACGTTTCACGTTGTCGCGTGATACGTCATATGACGTGCTACGTTAGCGAACTGGTACGCGAAGCGAGGCGCGAAGCGCAGGTTCCCGGAAGCAAACCGGGAGGCGGCGCAAAGCACGTAACGTAAACACAGCAGGTCATGTGACTTGGTAATAACACTTTTCATTGGTTCATTTCACTTTTGGTTTCCTAATGATGTAACACTAGGTCATGTAATGTAAAATTAACACTTTTCATTGGTTGAGAACTATTGTTTTTCCCAAATGATGAAAACCCCTCCTTCTTTCCTCACTCTGACTTTCATCTTTGTGAGAGAAAGACCCTTTGTTACCAGTGAGCAATGGCTTCATTAGTAGCTTCAGCTGGTGCTTCCCCACCACCTCCACCACCTCCAAGGAAGAGAGGACCACCTGCTGAAGTTATCATTCAGCAAGAGGAGGAAGAAGAGGAAGAAGAGGAAGAGGAGGAAGAGCAGGAAGAGAGGCAGTTTTTGCCTGAGGAGCCCAGGAGGTCTCACCGGAAAGAAAACTTCATTTGGCAATTTTTTAAATTTCCCAAAGGCGAGAAAAAAGTAAATGCAAGATGCGTAACTTGCCTTATATGTCAAGATAGACTGTCCAGAGGGACCGAGAAGAAATACAGTTACGGAAACTACACAATGCATCGCCATATGACTAGGTGGCATCCTAACAACTACAGTGCTGCACAGTTTCGTAACGAACTAGATAATCCCCCTATTATGGCCAGAAGATCTGTTGTACCCGAAGTGACGGGACCAGAGGGCAGGGAGATGGTGCCAAATATACAACTGAGATTTGGGGAAGTAAAACAAGTCTGCGTACTTTGCAATGGATTCATTTGCTACAGAGAAAGTAGCATCACTCTGATCAACAGAGCTATTGACAATCATCTTCCAATTTGTCCGAAACGCCGCAAACAATAAATTCTTTTTTTTTTGTTGCTCCTGTTGAGCCCTTTACAATGAATCGTTTTCGTTTCCCCCCCAAAAAAAACCCAAAAAAATATAAAACCGTTCAGAAAAATTCAAAAAAAGTAAAAAAATGTTCAGAAAAAAATAAAAAAAATATAAAACAACAAAAACAATAAAAAAAAAAGTTCTTTTCAGAACTACCTCCCCGTTATTAAAAAATTGGTAGAATATTTGGAACTCTGCCAACCTCTATTTCTCTTAGTTCGCTTCCCAGTTCGCTCGCCGGTACGCGAATCGGGAGCGAACCAAAACATTTTTTTTTTAAAAAAAAGAACAGTAAGTATAAGGGAAGGAAACAGACAGTTATGTTAAAAGAAAGACAGCTATAGGGGAGTAAACTAGAGATACTATTACCCGTAATCCACTGCTGATGATGTCACATATTACATCATTCATGACATGGTCAGTGACATCATCAGCAGAGGATTGCGGGTAACAGTATCCCTAGTTTACTCCCTATAGCTGTCTTTCTTTTAACATAACTGTCTGTTTCCTTCCCTTATACTTACTGTTCTTTTTAAAAAAAAATGTTTAGATCAGTCAGAAACAGTGAAAGTAATAGAGACAGAGTGAGTGACCAAGAGTGAAGAAGTATGAGAAGAGAGGGACTAAGAAAATTAGTGAAGGAGTAGATTAATTAAGTAATAGGCAAGACAAAGGAATGAGCGAAGTAGCAAAGGCAGGAAAGTGATTCTTAAAGAAATAAAGCAGTGGAACTAATAGAAGTTAAATGTGATAGAAATATAACAAAAAGAGTACAAAACATTTACCTTATAATTGTCGTTAAGTTACTCATTTGTTCTTTTTATACTAAAAAATCTGTGAAAGAGAGAACAAACATTTGAAAAATATTAAAACATGTTTTTAATAAATTAGAAAAAACAAGGGAAAAGATTGAAGGACAAATAGTTTTTCAAGAACTTTGACACTTACAGAAGCCTCTGCTTCTCCATGCCCCTACACAGTCCTAAAAATATACATTTTAAACTAATAGTATCTTGATGCAGATGAAGTGAGTCCTATCTTGCAACATTGTGCATCTTTTGCATGACTGCTGCATCGGTTTCATGTGGCATTGTTGTTTTACAGCATGACACATCTGCCTAGATTCATCATTTTATAATTTTGTCGCCTCATACCAAATCTTTTCAACCGCGACTGCGTCACAAAAGTGACGCACAGTGGCGCAAAAGAGGCATACACCTATCATAAATCTGTCCCTAACATGTTAAATAATTGATTCAGGATGACAATAAGGTGTGGCCTATCCAGAGGTTTGTTTAAGGTGAGGCCTACTCAGGGTTGCAGATCAAATTTACACTTATTGAAGAATACAGGGAAGAAAATACATGTGCAGGCCTACCAACCAAGTGTGTCATGTCGACTGCACTCTTGGACAAATGTTAGACCTCCTCTGTCTCCAGGAACAGGCCTAAACCTCATCTACACAATGTGATGTGTAATGTTAAGAAACACAGGTAATATAATTGAAAAACGTGCAATTTTTTTTCCTCATTCCACAATCATATCACCTGTGTTTCCTTTGCTTAGGTATCTCATTGTGGAAATGTAGTCTATCATATGAAAGACTACGTAGAATATGAGCACTGTATGCAACAACTTTGACACTTACAGAAGCCTCACCTTCTCCATGCCTCCTACACAGTTCTACATGTACATCATAAATGCAAACAGAACAGAATTAATTATACATATTAAATGGTTTATTTTTGCTGTTCTCAGAATGTATCAAATTTCACTAAAAACAGTGACTTGAAGGTATTCATCATATAACAGCGGGGGGAAAAAAACACAATCAAAATGATTGTGTTTAAAAAACCCATACAACATAACAAATCAGAATTCAGAACTCCTTAAAGTTAACTTACTTTCCATGACGGCGAAGGATGTCCTATGAACAGCTTACACTCTGTTGTGCTGTTATTACTTTCAACCCGCCACTTTCTGAAAGAAAACCTCCATTGTTTTCAAAAACATGTTACATACAATAAATGACTTCTCGCTCTCTACCACACGTTTCCACAAGGCCAAATCGTGTCTGAGCCATTTATAACTCTTAGAATTCTTGTAAGCCAATCCCGTCATGTTGTATTTCCGCAACTTTCACAATTAAAATGTTCAAGATCATTTTCACAATCCTGGACTAGTAATATCTTCCCCTTCTTGCTCAATCATGTTCTACATTTCCTATGACACTGATACTGCTTACTATGAAGCAGACTTACACTACCTTTATGACTACTACAATTATTTAATTCTCTACATCACTTTTAATCACAAAGCAATGTAAAACAGTAGACAGCATTGCAGACTTACATTCCCTCTACTCCATGTTTTGATTGGCTGCTTCAATTAGCTTATAAAAAGAAACAGTTTTTCTGAACTCATTCAAAGTGCACGTATTTCTCCATGACGTCCAGTGTTATGGTAAGAAGTTATGTCTCTGTACTACACTTATCCTCAAGGCCAAATCGTGTAGGAGCCATTAGAACTTCTTGAAATTCCTCAGAGCACATCCCGAGATTCTTTCCCTAAAATTTTGGTTTTAAAAACACCAGGTAAGAGTTTTTAAGGTCATACGGCAATTTTTTTTGAAAATTAAAACAGAATCATTGCAGAATGACCAGCCATTTCTAGACTTTAAATAAGCTGTGTAATGTCCTGATGTTATTGAAGGACCGTCATGATATATAATTGCTACAGTTACAAAAGTCCTTCCTGATATTGACAACTGTGAAGCCACAAAATTTTTAATTAAAGTTGTCAATTTTGTTCCATCAGGCCTACATCGTTGGAACATTAAAATGACATACTGGCCATATGTTCGTATAAACAATGTGGACATCATTTCAGATTTACATTGGCTACACTCCATGTTGTGATCAGCTCCTTTTACTAGCTTATTAAAAGAGACTGATTTACTGTCTGGCAAAGTTAAATATATAAATCTTTCTGAGTCTACACTAGTAGTACTTGATACCCTACAGTTCTCGCAGTCATGCTGCCATTGATAAGAAAGCCCAAACAGGTGATCTACATCTACACCTTCATCATGCAATACATCAAGCATATACATTAAAAACTCCTGACAATCTTGCTGACTATTTTGAGAGAATTGTGTTTGGCCTGAACATCTGTCTAACAGATTTCGAATTTCAGACACACTTTCTATGTTTGTTCTATCAGTGCTACATTTCTCTAACACAGAATTTAACAAACTGCAAAATCTTTGATCAGAATTGACCACAATCTCTTCTTTTACATTTTCTAGAGAAAACAAAACATTAACCACTACATTAGCATAGCAGTTGACACCAGAACTGTTTTCAAATTGAAAACCAACAACATCTTCAACAGAATCCTTTTTGTTTCTGCTTATAATTTCAGGTTCATCGACTTTTCGTCTTTTTGCTACAACCTCCCCAATATTGGTCACATTTCTTCATTTCCGGCCTACCACACGTTTCTCAAACAAAGGATACTGAGGCAAATGTGGCGCATACTCTCTTCTTAACCTATTGTATTCCTTAACACAATCTAGATCGGCACAAATGTTTGTGACATCACACTCAATCAAGTACAATCCCGATAAAGTTCTAACTCGTGACAATGCCACATATGCCATACCCTCCTTGAACACAGAACTGCCAATATTCACCAATGCACTGTCTACACTTAAACCTTGCGATTTATGGATTGTCACCGCATATGCCAAGCAAACAGGAAACTGCTTACGACGAACATATAAGTCTTTTACAAGCAAAAATCTAGCAGAACAACGACCAATTAGCTGTACTTCCTCAATGCCATCAAATTTAATTTTTAAAAATTCAATTCCATCTCTATTTCTGTATTTCACAAAATCAACAACATTACCCATTGATCCATTTACCAGACCTCTTTCAACATGTAAATTCCTTCTTAAAATTATACGCCAGTTCAAGCACACATTCAGAGTCTTTTCAAAACCTGCAGTTTTAGATATACTCTTCTCTAATGAATCCAATTTTGTTTTCAGATTCTCAGACAAAATAATTGTTGATCCCATATGCTCTACTCTGTCAATAGCTTCCAGTTTCACAATCTCTTGCTTTTCTAAATGCAACATTTTGTTGTTGAATTTGGCACATTCTGCAAGAGTTGGCATCAAACATATTCCAGATTTCTTCTCAGTAATTTTCTGAAAAATATTCTCAGGCACAACATCTTGGTCTGGATATAAATTTGTCAGTAATCGTGCATGTAAAGCTTCTTTCCCATGCTCGGTCACTTTTCCAATTCTAACATCTTGTAGAATAGTCTTGTAAACTTCATCCTTCGCCTGACGCATATTTTCATGCAGTTCAGCATAATTGAAGTTTAACCATATATTGACTTTGCCAATGCTCCCTAGGCACTTCCTGGTATCTTCATGCGTGAGCATTTTGAACACAGGTTGCCCTTTCACTGGTGTCAGCTGCAGAAGATCTCCGAAAACAATGATGTGTTTGCCACCAAATAACACATCATACTCTGTTTTGAGAACTTCTTGCATTCTCAAATGCACAAAGGCAAGCATGACATTGGAAACCATGCTTACTTCGTCAATGATAAGAAGTTTCATTTTCCTCAAGACTTTAGAAACTTCAAAACAAGCATCTCCCGATAGCTTGTGATATTGTAATTTGTTGTCATGCTCCACTGGCAGCATCAGTAAACGATGTAAAGTAATCCCTTTAATGTTATGTGCTGCCAGTCCAGTTGGAGCGGTGACAACACAAGACAGCGATGACTCTGTCCTTTCCTGCAAATAACATGAAATTGCTTTAATAAGGAAACTTTTTCCAGTTCCCGCTTCTCCACTCACGTACAGTCGAACAGGCTTCAACGACGTACATGAGCACTCTTTCTTGTCATGACTTAATCCATGATCAATTTGCATGGTAACTTCGTCATATATTTTCCTCTGCTCAACGTTGAGTTGTCTTTCCAACTCTTCTAAGTTAACCGCATCCTCCTGAGCATGTGCCATTGCTCTTTCCACTTCATTCATAGCAGTGGCAGCTTCATTTTCGATAACAGGTCCTCCTAGTGGATCCTGACTCAATGAAGCAGAACTCTGACTGTCCTGAGAACTGTCTCTGGCAATCTCCGCTGCAATCGTTGCTTCCTGCTCAATTTCCACATTCAACATTTCTACATATTTGGGAAAAGCAGGACATTCTATGGTCTCCTTGGCAGCATTGAAAGAGTCTTCATAACAGAGGAAATCTCCAAGCAGTTCCTCTTCTGCACGCCAAGGCTTAAAAAGTTGCAAAAGTGCTAAATAGAAAAACTCCTTTTTTTCAGGAGATTCACCACTCAATTTTCGATGGTTTATCAAGTGGCATTTTCTTTGCTTCACCAGACATCCCTCACTTCCTATTACAGCATACACTCCTTTCTCAGTATCTTCTTTGATGTTCCTCTTGAATATGTAATTTTGCAGAACCTCATACAGACAAACATTCTCGAGGTGACTGCTTCGATTTGGATAATATGTATCCAACATGTTGCTCTTCAAAATGTCGGTACTGTTTGGCTCCTTTTCCGCCAAATACTCAATTTCCCGCACAGGTTTGAGAACTCGATTACGCGTTGCAGCAAGACCAAGACTCGCCCAAACGATACTCCTGGACTTGGCATAGAGACTTGCTGAAGACAACCGGTCAGAACATTCGTAAGCTCCGATTTCTCGATGCGACAACATCTTCAGACTGAAACTGTACAACTTCTTGCTGAGGCTCTTTTCATGGGAAATGTCCTCCCACATATCCTTCAATTCTGTCTTCTCTTTTTTGGTGATGTAAGATGTCACATACCGAGCCACAGCCATACAGTTATCAGCCACAAACTGTATATCCATGTTAGCATTCCACATGGACAAAATCACCGGGTTGTAGTCGTTGATGTACTTAGACTCTTCGTTCCTCTTCAAATTGTATGTGTTTTTAGGTAATTTCTTCATCACATTATGTCGCAGCGAAGACATCAAACTGTTCACTCTTCCTTTAGAAATCACCGGTCGTGGAAAGCCGAAACGACATTTGGTGTAGAACTTGTCTTTGTTTCGGAATTTACGACGACAGTACTTTCCACATCGATGGCTTTGGAAACGTAGAACTTTTTCTCTTAGGCTTTTTTTCTCCTTTGCGTTTGGAACAGCACACGTAGAATAATGTTCTATAAAACTCATCACTGAGTCTTCTGGATCCGTTCCAAATTTAGGTGCATCCTTGATCCACAGCAACATATGTATATGAGGAGCACCTCTTGCTTGGTACTCCTTTCTCCAGAAGAAATCCAACACCTCTCCAAGAGGTGGATTCTTCTTATTCATGATGAAAGACATCATACCTTCAAATCTATGATTGAAGTACCTACATACATTGACTGGATCCAAAGAGCACAGTTCTCCGGGTGTCTTGAATTCGATGTTTTCTACGTTAGCATTTGCCTCTCGTAGAAATTCAAGTAAGTCTTCCCAGCCATACTCAGCACAGCTCAGAGTGAGGAACCATGTGGGAGTTCCTAAGTTCCTCAGCATACATTTTAAATCACCATGACGACGGTACCAGTACTCATTAGTACCACGCTGACACGCCATGAGATTAATCAGGTGAGAATCCAAAATACTGTCTTGGACATTGACTTTATCCATAAAGTCACTTGCCGAGATGTTTTGCATGTGTATACCACTTTTCAAGATGTGGTTCACTGCATATGACAGTCCAGACAGATCGCTTTCAAACAGGAGATGAAACAAATAAGGAATGCATTGTCGAAACCTAGCATCTCCTGCATACAATCGCAAAGTCCGGTATTCAGAAGCAGGAATTTGATGAGGTCGCTCATCATATCTTCCTCCCTGACCTGTTGGAAAAAGCTGTGGGAAACACCGAGCTTCCAAACTTTCCTCCCAAACACTAATGGGACTCCCTTTGGCTTGTTTCATTTGAAACAACTCAATAGCATTCCCCATGACTTCCTTGGAATGCAAAGGATGAACACTATAATGTTCATATATTTCTTCACTAGTACAGGGTTCTACTTTCTCAATTTGACCCTCACACAAATCGCTATCCTCTTCCTCACTTACTTCCTCTTCTGCAACATATACATTTTTATAGTATTTATTATTTTTTTTCAAATACAATGTTGCCCTTTTGACTTTCCTAACATCTACTAAATCTTGCCATATTTTCTTATTCTTTGTCGGAACCCCATTAACTAAGATAACCAGAGGTTCCTCTTCCACTTTTTCTACTCCAATTGTGTTAATGTTTTTCTTGAAATCTAGAGGCAAATAAACAACTCTTCCCTTTAATCCTCTCTGTAAATCTGATGGAGGCAATTTCCCTGTCTTTGGCTCCATTCTTACAATAGCCTGAAAGGGATGGATACTTTGAATCAAAATAGATTCATAAGTATTTAAATCCTTCAATTCAGAAGGAATCTCAACCAATTCCAGATTATTATGAACTGCTCTAGCAGGCATCTGGTTTTGATTTAATTTGTTACAACAATAAGTACACACTTTGATCCAATCCCAAATCAAAACAATTTTCTACCATCAAGTATGTTGTAAAATCCTTCCATTCACTATTATTTTCCCTTTCACTTTTTGCATATAAATCCACTAACTTAGTCTGATTCTTATAATAAGTGCGTCGACAACACACACAAGTGAAATTTGGCCTCTCACTTGATTTCACCTCAAACGTCGCAATTTCCCTCTGGAAATTATCTGTACTGGAAACCTGTACACTATCTTCCACATTACTATCTTCTTCTTGGTCAATTTCAACATTCTCCTCTTTACTTCCAAAGTAACAAAACTCAATTTCTTCACATATATTCTTCACATCTATTTCAGAACCATGCAAAAGAGCAGCGCATAATTGTTTAAGCATAATTACTGGACTCTTAGCATAATACAGCATTCTAACTAATTTCCTCACTTTATTATGATGCACTGCTAGCATCCTGAAATGATGAAAAACACTCTGGCATACTCTCCTGGAAAGACAAGCCAGTGAATGACCATGCAAACCTATCACTTCTCTCACTCTGCAAGGATCTAATTCTTGCAACAACTTCATTTTCTGCTTCAAACTTTTCTTATTAAATGACCGTATAAAATCACAAAGCAAATTGATGGAATCCTGTCGTACACTGCAAATACTACTACACTTCCAGGTGTACACAGGACCCTTAGGACGTCTCCCTAAAACCTCATTACCTAACACCTCTTCTATCTCTGTTGTCACAAGTTTTTCTTTTTCAACTGGACAACCATCTTTCACTTCATAAGCTCGACCACTGGTGTCAACTGCATGCACCAAATCATTATCCTGGAAATAACTCTCCTCATTAAAAAATGCCTCAGAGCTTGAACTATGCATCCATTCTCCAGAAAAAACTTCACAAAAATTACTACGATTAACTATTCTCTTCCATCTACTATTTCTTTTGAAATCATAAATTGCCTTGTTTAGCTTCCTAATTCTATTGATTGTCAAAATAAACGACTTACGTTTAATTTCAAATGCCTGATCAATAACTTTCTCAACTATTTTTTTTCTCTTATAAAAAACCACTTTCTGTTGACCTTTCTTAATATTTTTTAACAAATTGCTAATTATCCTGTTGCGGAACATTCGTTTACGAATGTCCCTAAACTGTTGTTTCCTTCTACTTTCATGCATAGAGTTATCTCTTACTCTAGCAGTAACATTTTTCATTGGCCTTTCCTTTCCGTTTGAATTGCTTCTCCTTTTCTGGACTGAAACATTTTCTGTAGTAATATTTTTTTTACCACAGATATTTCTTATGAATGTTTTTGTACTCTTACCCGGTGCTTTCTTGGTGACTTGACAAATCTTTTTGTTAGAGGACTGCTGCTTTTTTTCATTCACCTGCTGTCTTTGACGTTTTGCAGCCTTTCTCACTCTTTCTTTGGTTGGCATGCTGAAATCTTGAAATGATCTGCAGTTGAATCTGTGGTAAAATATAATAAAAAATGTTATTAACCACTATTACCCAACATTAAATCAATAACAGTCATCAAAAACTTAACACATTACTTAACATTTTTACATAGAAGATTTTTTTGTGCATGGCAAATTTAGAATACAGAAATAGCAGAAAAGAAATGGAATTTATATTCATTTTACCTGTGCTGTTTTATATGTGAATCTGATCTAATTTTATGAGCATATTTTAATATTTTATTGAAGACACTACACATAACCTGTTTTTGAAGGTGTCTTTATTTTTAAATTAAACGGTTTACATTTTTACTTTTTATTTATTATAAATGTATAAAATAAATGTTTATAGTTCCATAGGCTCAAGCACGTCAGCTTCCCATCCTATGTCATACAATTCTGACAAATCTGCATCCTCATCACGTTCTTCTTCATCCTCAGGATTTAAATCATCCAAAGGATCAACATCCACTGATGTTTCAATTACAAGTTCAATGATGAGGTCGAAATCAATTAATTGCTGATTGTCGCTCATGTTGATGTTGTCTTTATCTTTAAAGAAAGATAACAACAATGAGATGTTGCAGAGTAAGAGACAAATCTCAGAGATTATAATAGTAAAATTGTTTAACAAGAGTAACATTTTGCAGCTATTATTTAACCATGTCCAGCGATGCTGAGGAGGCAGCCGCGGGCTGTGGAGGAAGTTACGGTGGGGCAGGGAGGCGGGAAGGGGGAGGGGCAGGGTGGAGGGACCTAAAAACTGGCATATGGATAATTGCAGGTAAGTACACAATTTAATTATTCAAACGAATTTCGTAGCACGCACTGCATCGCAAAATGCGATGCTGTGCGCGCTACGAATTTCGTTTGAATAATTAAATTGTGTACTTACCTACAATTATCCATATGGCAGTTTTTAGGTCCCTCCACCCTGCCCCTCCCCCTCCCCGCCTCCCTGCCCCACCGTAACTCCCTCCACGGCCCGCGGCTGTGAGGAGGTGTAGCCTATGTCCAATTTTTCAGTGAACAGGACTCATCTCTTCTTAACCTTGGATAAACCTCACCGACTCTGTGTCCCCTGCACATAATTAATAATAAAAGGGGCAGATTTATGTTAACTAGCACATCCCCAGGGATGCACCAGTTAACGTGCACCGCTGCTCTGCCACCCATGGTGTTCCGCATTTACAATCAGATAGGACAAAGCTGCGTCAAAACCCTGCGCCTGCTTGAAGCAGGCATAGATCTTGACGCAGGTAGGCTGAAAGCTAAAGCAACAACTAAGTGTCGTGTGCAGAAGTTGCAAAAAAGGAAAAATGGCGTTTAAACCGGTAATGAGCCCATGCTAACTTAACACAGTGTAAAGATATCCAGGATCTACATCAGTTTGTGGTTCACGAACCTGGCAGGTACAAGGCACTGAGGCTTTGCACCGTGCATGTCTCATCCCAAATCATATGTTGTTTGTGAATGAAACAATTTCCCAGACCAAATGCTTTGGATTGGCTACTTCTAAAAAATTAAACACCCCTACTATCCCGGAGTTAGAGGAATATGATGGTTGGAGTCATTTTACTCGGTTGTCCATTAGTGATTTACAGGCCCTACTCCGTAATTCTTCCTTTAACATTTCCAGTATAAATCCAAAAGGTTGGCTGCTTTGGCAACGTGCCTTATACACGGTTTAATAACGCTGCCTTTTGCTTTATATAAGTTTTCAAATTGTATGAAATATATACCAATAGGTCGTTATGAACCTTTAGGTAGTGGTTTTCTTCATGAGGTCTGGTCGCTTCCATACACATACAGATGTTTCAAAGATGATCAAGAAGTTTATCTGAATGGAGAGGAATGCACTGAGACGCCAGATCATTCACTAATGTGTACGCACATACAGTTACACGGTTCATGCAACAAAGACCGACCAAATATGGCTTGCGTGTTGCAAGGCACGCCAGTTCCTGCTATCATCCCCACGTTCAAGTTGTTGGAAAATGGTAGTTATTTGATGCTCAATATTGAAGATTGTTCTGGGTTAATTAAAAGTATTCCTTTTATCGTAACAGTAAGTGAACGGGTTATTTGCTGCAGAAATGTTCTATTTCCTCCCACACATGAACATAGGGAGTTTTCAATCTGGCCACAAATACCAACCTTGGGAGCAGATTTCAACGGCATGGCAAGAATAAGGGCTCTTTTGTCTCAGACAGAGGTGGCCTTGAGTTCGGCCCGTGAAACTTTCGTGCTTCACATAGCGAACACCCGTACAGAGGTGCAGACCCTTTTAAATACTGATTCGCCTTTGCATTTCAGCGAGATGGTTCGGACTATCTTTAACGCGTCCTCCACAAAGGCCCTGGCGCATTTTTTTAAAGTTGTTAGCAGTGGTCTCGTGACTTCATTTGAGAAAATCTTTGGAGTCATCCCTGCTTTCTTTAATTCTATTTTTTCCACTTTGTTTGGTGGATTCCCAGTTTTACTTGCATTAGCACCGGACGCTCTTGTGCTTTTTTACATTTTTAAATATGGATGTCCCTCCTGTGCAAGGTCCCGCCCTGCAGCTGCTAACGCTGTTCCGCAATCGCATGCTTGAATATTATGGCACAATGCCGTTGGCGATATTAAGCACGGCATATGGATTATCTTTTCGATTCTCCTACTTCACCTGTGTCCAGCCTGTATTTCACTGCCTGACCTGTGATTTCGATTGGGCCATTAATTTGTGTCTCTGCGGACCGGTTTCTCCTGACGTCGACTTTAATCAGCTGATGAGTCCTATCATTGCTCACGAGTTGGTTTGTCCTGGCGAAAGGATTATGGCTGTGGCATTGATGCATGGACTAATTGGTCCCTGGAATTTACTGGCGGCAACACAGTCTTTCTTGGAACAGAGCTTTCTTGAAAACCCACCGAGCTGTCCTCTGATGGTGATAGAGGATCCGGTGCTGGGAGAGCACGTATGTTCTTTTCCGCTTTTAAATTGGATGGCTGAACTCTTTTCGGATGAAGACGGTGACTTCCTATTGGAGGCTGTTGCAGCTTATTTTGCATACACAATTATGTCATAGACCTTTTTCATGTTTGATATGCTGAGTACTAGCATTTCATTGACAATTCATTGACTTATTTGTCAAGTTTTTATTATTTAGCTTGCCTATTGGCTTAAGCCTCGATAAACTAGTTGACTGTTTTATTTTTTCTTAGCATTAAATTTTGCTAGTTTTTAATGTTTTACCTTGCGGACCGTGCACATATAAAGTTGCAATATGCTCTCATGAGATGGCACTTCTATTACCTTATTTTGTTCGTTTCCGGATCATGGAGGGGTGTCATGTAGATCCTGGATATCTTTACACCGTGTTAAGTTAGCATGGGCTCATTACCGGTTTAAACGCCATTTTTCCTTTTTTGCAACTTCTGCACACGACACTTAGTTGTTGCTTTAGCTTTCAACCTAGTAGTTCATCATGGTTTACATGAGAATAATATGTTATTGCTCTACTATCTGCTTTGCTTCTTAAACTATAGCTGTACAGCGAGTGCTGAAGTTTCAAGAACAACACGATACAGAATTGTTATGAGGTCTGATCTCCACGACTTCATAGTCATAACATAAGTGCAGCTTCTGCCAATTCTGGGCATGAGGCGGGTTTTATATTGCTTTGTCGAACACACACATACACAACACTTGATGCGGTTCACATGAAGAGAGAGCTGGTGTATGCTGATGTGATTCCTTCAAATCTAGGACACTAAAGTATAGGCACGCCCTAAACTAACCCAAAGAGACCTTCTTAGCAAATAATATAATATGTGTATTAGGCAGGGTGAGATATAAGTGTTGCTAACTCTTATTCATTTACAGCATGTTAACATACTGTCACCATTCGCTTTTTATGTACTAGTAACTATGCTGGTAATTTTGCTACTGATAATTGTGGTAGCGTTCTAGTGTTCCTGCACAGGAACAGGATTTGGGGAAACAGAAAGCGAAAGGCGGCCATATTGTTTGCTTGGCGCCGACCGTTGAGCAACAGCTTAGCCCCGGCGCTCCGGAGTAAAGATAACTAAAAAGCATTTAAAGACGTACGTTCTCACATTATTACAATGGCGACGAAGATGTGTACTTGTATTATCTAAGATACTACGCCTGAGAAGACGGCATTAGTAAATAAACATTTCAAATACACATGTGTTCTTCTTAACTCCATGTTCTGGTTTGTAATGAATATATAACGACCGAGTGTTCATGAGTTCCACGTATCCTGAGGTACTGTAAGTTCATATTCTGGATTGTCTAAACATTGAGAGTTTGTTATATCCAATGTGACACTGTAGCTAGCTTGCTAAGGGGTTTTTCGGTACTAAGGTGAGTTTTGGGGCACCCTAATTCGCCGAGGTTCCAATCCTCTGTGCACAGTTCTGTGTGAGAACAGAAACCCTGCGACAGGGGCACCCCTGAGCCTTGCTGGAGCTTCATCACACTTGCGATACAACTCAAGCAATGTGCCACCTTTACGGCACAGATGCGTCACGCATCTATGCTGTTTTTGCCCCATGATGCGCCGCATTGTAAATGCTTTATAAAGGGGGTGGTGATGGACAGAGTATCTGAATTAAGCAGAACACTCCTACCCAGTCAAAAGATCAGGGCTTGATCCATCACCGTTCTTTAGCTCACTGCACCATCCCAGCTCAGAACCTGGCTACATGCAAATTAGTCTGACCCTGGCCCAGTGCATCATGGGAACAGGGCAGACCAAACTACCAAGCCAATTCTTTACTGGAAAGGAAACAAGCTTCCGGGGACCGGTTTCTGGCATTACAGCCGTCTTCGGCCCGGCTTGCTTGAATCCTGATGGTGCAGTGAGCAAGGGACTCACATCTGAGCATACCCTTCCACACTTGTGGTGGCCAAAACGATTTATAAAGGGGGTGGTGATGGACAGAGTATCTGAATTAAGCAGAACACTCCTACCCAGTCAAAAGATCAGGGCTTGATCCATCACCGTTCTTTAGCTCACTGCACCATCCCAGCTCAGAACCTGGCTACATGCAAATTAGTCTGACCCTGGCCCAGTGCATCATGGGAACAGGGCAGACCAAACTACCAAGCCAATTCTTTACTGGAAAGGAAACAAGCTTCCGGGGACCGGTTTCTGGCATTACAGCCGTCTTCGGCCCGGCTTGCTTGAATCCTGATGGTGCAGTGAGCAAGGGACTCACATCTGAGCATACCCTTCCACACTTGTGGTGGCCAAAACGATTTATAAAGGGGGTGGTGATGGACAGAGTATCTGAATTAAGCAGAACACTCCTACCCAGTCAAAAGATCAGGGCTTGATCCATCACCGTTCTTTAGCTCACTGCACCATCCCAGCTCAGAACCTGGCTACATGCAAATTAGTCTGACCCTGGCCCAGTGCATCATGGGAACAGGGCAGACCAAACTACCAAGCCAATTCTTTACTGGAAAGGAAACAAGCTTCCGGGGACCGGTTTCTGGCATTACAGCCGTCTTCGGCCCGGCTTGCTTGAATCCTGATGGTGCAGTGAGCAAGGGACTCACATCTGAGCATACCCTTCCACACTTGTGGTGGCCAAAACGATTTATAAAGGGGGTGGTGATGGACAGAGTATCTGAATTAAGCAGAACACTCCTACCCAGTCAAAAGATCAGGGCTTGATCCATCACCGTTCTTTAGCTCACTGCACCATCCCAGCTCAGAACCTGGCTACATGCAAATTAGTATGACCCTGGCCCAGTGCATCATGGGAACAGGGCAGACCAAACTACCAAGCCAATTCTTTACTGGAAAGGAAACAAGCTTCCGGGGACCGGTTTCTGGCATTACAGCCGTCTTCGGCCCGGCTTGCTTGAATCCTGATGGTGCAGTGAGCAAGGGACTCACATCTGAGCATACCCTTCCACACTTGTGGTGGCCAAAACGATTTATAAAGGGGGTGGTGATGGACAGAGTATCTGAATTAAGCAGAACACTCCTACCCAGTCAAAAGATCAGGGCTTGATCCATCACCGTTCTTTAGCTCACTGCACCATCCCAGCTCAGAACCTGGCTACATGCAAATTAGTCTGACCCTGGCCCAGTGCATCATGGGAACAGGGCAGACCAAACTACCAAGCCAATTCTTTACTGGAAAGGAAACAAGCTTCCGGGGACCGGTTTCTGGCATTACAGCCGTCTTCGGCCCGGCTTGCTTGAATCCTGATGGTGCAGTGAGCAAGGGACTCACATCTGAGCATACCCTTCCACACTTGTGGTGGCCAAAACGATTTATAAAGGGGGTGGTGATGGACAGAGTATCTGAATTAAGCAGAACACTCCTACCCAGTCAAAAGATCAGGGCTTGATCCATCACCGTTCTTTAGCTCACTGCACCATCCCAGCTCAGAACCTGGCTACATGCAAATTAGTCTGACCCTGGCCCAGTGCATCATGGGAACAGGGCAGACCAAACTACCAAGCCAATTCTTTACTGGAAAGGAAACAAGCTTCCGGGGACCGGTTTCTGGCATTACAGCCGTCTTCGGCCCGGCTTGCTTGAATCCTGATGGTGCAGTGAGCAAGGGACTCACATTTGAGCATACCCTTCCACACTTGTGGTGGCCAAAACGATTTATAAAGGGGGTGGTGATGGACAGAGTATCTGAATTAAGCAGAACACTCCTACCCAGTCAAAAGATCAGGGCTTGATCCATCACCGTTCTTTAGCTCACTGCACCATCCCAGCTCAGAACCTGGCTACATGCAAATTAGTCTGACCCTGGCCCAGTGCATCATGGGAACAGGGCAGACCAAACTACCAAGCCAATTCTTTACTGGAAAGGAAACAAACTATGCTGGTAATTTTGCTACTGATAATTGTGGTAGCGTTCTAGTGTTCCTGCACAGGAACAGGATTTGCGGAAACAGAAAGCGAAAGGCGGCCATATTGTTTGCTTGGCGCCGACCGTTGAGCAACAGCTTAGCCCCGGCGCTCCGGAGTAAAGATAACTAAAAAGCATTTAAAGACGTACGTTCTCACATTATTACAATGGCGACGAAGATGTGTACTTGTATTATCTAAGATACTACGCCTGAGAAGACGGCATTAGTAAATAAACATTTCAAATACACATGTGTTCTTCTTAACTCCATGTTCTGGTTTGTAATGAATATATAACGACCGAGTGTTCATGAGTTCCACGTATCCTGAGGTACTGTAAGTTCATATTCTGGATTGTCTAAACATTGAGAGTTTGTTATATCCAATGTGACACTGTAGCTAGCTTGCTAAGGGGTTTTTCGGTACTAAGGTGAGTTTTGGGGCACCCTAATTCGCCGAGGTTCCAATCCTCTGTGCACAGTTCTGTGTGAGAACAGAAACCCTGCGACAGGGGCACCCCTGAGCCTTGCTGGAGCTTCATCACACTTGCGATACAACTCAAGCAATGCGCCACCTTTACGGCACAGATGCGTCACGCATCTATGCTGTTTTTGCCCCATGATGCGCCGCATTGTAAATGCAGCACACCATGGGTGGCGGAACAGCGGCACAGGATGACTGCAGCCGCGGGCCGTGGAGGAAGTTACGGTGGGGCAGGGAGGCGGGAAGGGGGAGGGGCAGGGTGGAGGGACCTAAAAACGGGCATATGGATAATTGCAGGTAAGTACACAATTTAATTATTCAAACGAATTTCGTAGCACGCACTGCATCGCAAAATGGGATGCTGTGCGCGCTACGAATTTCGTTTGAATAATTAAATTGTGTACTTACCTGCAATTATCCATATGCCAGTTTTTAGGTCCCTCCACCCTGCCCCTCCCCCTCCCCGCCTCCCTGCCCCACCGTAACTCCCTCCACGGCCCGCGATTGGATGACTGGCACATCCCTGATGATACGCCAGTCATCATAAATCTATCCCTAAGCTTCTTATCTTGTTAGAGATGAACCGCCATATGTATCATCAAAGTTTTTTACATTTCCTAAATAGCGAACTTTAAGGAATAAATAGCGATTCTTTACCATTCCTAGTTTGCGATGAGCTATTTGCTAATTACAAATTACCCATTCATTTCCATGGAGCAGGAGGCCCATAGGAATGAACGTGCAATTTGCGATTAGCAATTAGCTCATCGCAAATTACGAATTTTTCCGAGGGTGCAGGGGTGTCTCAAGAACACCCTGCTGCACCCCTGAAAAAGAAATTTGGGGGCATATGGCGCACATACATTTTGAAAACATTCCTTTACCTCAAAAACGATTTTCAACTCATAATTTGAAAACACTGCCCACGGGGAAATGACTTAAAATGTCCTCAAGACACATGAAAATGTTTTTTTAAAGCCTTTGCAACTTTTTTGGGTCACTTTTAACATGGCTAAGTAACTCAAACAGTCAAAATCTAAATTTACCATGCACAGGTGGGAGCATATTTACAAGGAATTTGCTCCACGGAGAAAGGTCTTTTAATTTAATATTGCAAAAATAACATCAGAGACACTGAAATGCCTTATAAAGAAGCATACACCATTATGTCCTTGTCATAAATTTTAAAAGCATTCATTTTCCCCAAAAACGATTTTCAAGTCATAATTTAAAAACACTCCACATGGGGAAATGACTTAAAATGTCCTTAAGACACATGAAAGCGTTTTTTGATTGCCTTTGCAGCATGTTTCGGTCACCTTTAACATGCCTATGTAACGCAAACATTCAAAATCTAAATTTGCCAGGCACAGGTGGGAGCATATTTACAAGCAATTTGCTCCACAGGGAAACGTCTTACATTAAAATGGGAAAAATAACATCAGAGACACTCAATTGCCTTATAAAGAAGCATACACCATTATGTCTTGTCATAAATATTAAAACCATTCCTTTTCCTCAAAAACGATTTACAAGTCATAATTTGAAAACACTCCACAGCTCCTATGCACATAAAAACCCTGTCAGTACTAATACTTCACATTTTCTCCAATTACAATTTCTCAAAGAAACAAAATCTATTTGTAAAACACTTGAGACAAAGCAACATTTGAAAAACACAACTTTCTTCATAATTTTCTCCTTAAAGCACACTATTTTCTATCTAAATTAAAGAAATCTTTTCTCACCTTAGCAAATACTTTGAGTTTCAAAACAGTCTCAGAAACACACCAATTTGTCTTCAGCAGAGCAAAAGGTATGCACTCCAGAGTCTGCAGCTATCAAAAGCACAGAAATGCTGTAATTCTTCACACATATCTCTCATGTCACCCAATCAAAACTCTTCCCTCACTTTTTTTCAAATCAAAACCCTTCCCCCCTCTGCCCTCTCTGCTTTTTTGCATAGCAACCACCTCTTGCAAGACCTCTGGTGTTTGCAAGTTCACACAACAATGTTGCAATTGAACTCTGAACTCTCAGTGCACCTGCATATCCAGTGCATTCTTCCATTTAATGATTTTTTCTTCGCCACTCAAAATACATCTTTCAACGAACTCATCCATGCACCCTAACTTTCTGTTTTCAGCAATCAAAATCCACCAATCACTGTTACTGCTTCATTAACACAGAAACTCCACAGTTTTTTTCATTTTAAACTCTTATTTTTTCAACTGCCATTTCATTGCCACACTTCATCTGACTGCAGCAGAACCTTCTCTCGCCATGTTTTCTGTCTGGATTTTTGGACATAGTTACATCTATTGGGCTCAGAGGTACGCTGCAAACAGGAATTTACCTAACCTCAATTTACAAGATGTGGAAATTAAGTGGTTTGGCCACAGAGGATTAAAATGTCACCAATTGATACCATTGGTGAAAACCTTTATGCATTTGCCAAAACCTGACCTGTTAATTGTGCACTGTGGAGGTAATGACTTGGGCACTTTGACTGGGGTAGGTCTGGAAATGCTTTTAAAGGACACCTTTGAGCAATTGATGGCACTTTTTCCTCAGACTGCCTTGGTATATTCAAATATATGCCAAAGACAGAAATGGAGGTGGTCGAACCAATTTTGTCCACAAATTGAGAAGTCGAGGAAGCATGTAAACAAATCTGTTTCAGCTTACATGAGAGACCATGGAATGGGCTCCTTGTACAACAATAACTTGCGTTACTACATGCAAGATATCTACAGAGGAGATGGAGTTCACTTCTCAGATGAGGGCAACAGAATTTTCATTCTGAATTTAAGACTGTGTATTGGTACCTACTTATAAGTACCTAAATGTACCAGAAACCCAAAAGCTCTTCTCAGAGCTACCCTACATCTGATCACTCACAATTAATATTTTACTCTAACTTTTTTCACTAATTTTCAAGAAAGTACGCTCCCCAGAACGCTTCCCGGTTCGCGAACCGGGCGCTCCCCACGCAAAAGAACTAAAAAAACGATATTTTTTTTTTTTGCCCTGCGAGGCCCTTTTAAAGCCTCCACATCAAACCTAGGGGGTCAGGGAGGACCTACTATGCCCCCTTATGGTCATTTAACCCCTTCGCTTTGGCCTCCTCTTCTCTCTCGATCCTACCGAGAGACAAGATGGCGGCCGCTACGGACTGTTTGCAATGTTTACAGACGCCGAAGAACCAA
This sequence comes from Lissotriton helveticus, assembly GCF_964261635.1. Lineage (NCBI taxonomy): Eukaryota > Metazoa > Chordata > Amphibia > Caudata > Salamandridae > Lissotriton > Lissotriton helveticus. Next base: position 1,020,922,924 of record NC_136063.1, read on the forward strand.
TCAGCTTCGCAAAGCTCCGTAACGCAAAAAGTACGCGAAGCGGAGCGCTGTTACAGATATATATCTTTTTTTGAACGTTAATTTCTCAAAATCCACTGGAGCACATATATTGAGACCTAGCAAAGGCACATCGGGCTACCAGTACCTACAATTTCCCCAAGTTTCGTGCAAATCCATTCAGCCGTTCGATTATTATTATTTTTATTTTTTTTTGCCCCGCGGGGCCCTTTTAAAACCTCCACATCAAACCTAGGGGGTCAGGGAGGATCTACTATGCCCCCTTATGGTCATTTGCCCCTTCGCTTTGGCCTCCTCTTGTCTCTCGATCCTACCGAGAGACAAGATGGCGGCCGCTACGGACTGTTTGGAATGTTTACAGATGCCGGAGAACCAATCAGCTTCGCTTCACAAAGCTCCGTAACGCGAAAAGTCCGCGAACCGGAGCGCTGCCCGGTCCGCTGTTACAGATATATATCTTTTTTTGAACGTTAATTTCTCAAAATCTACTGGAGCACATATATTGAGACCTACAAAAGGCACATCGGGCTACCAGTCCCTACAATTTTGCCAAGTTTCGTGCAAATCCATTCAGCCGTTCGGGCTAAAAGTGAGGCCAACCGCCCTATGGAAAACTCAATGTTAAAAACACGTTTTGGGACCCCCCTTTTTTCTCGGCCCCCCTTGACGAAACCCACCCAAATTTTCAGGGGCTGCTCAGAAACATAATGTTCCATTTTCCTGAAAATTTCAGCCAATTCCGTCCACAAACGCCAAAGTTATTAGACATAGAATTTTCAAAAATCCCATAGAGAAAAAATCCTAACTATATATACCTACTGGCGACCGCCAGTAGGTAATATATATATATATATATATATATGTATATATATATATATATGTGTGTGTGATCAAGGCTGCATGTCTGGCGGCCGAAACGCGTCATTTGGACAATTGATGCTGTGATTAAACATCTCTGAGCACTAAGTCTTGCCTATGGAGTCTGTCATTAAAATTTAACTCTGAAAAAACAGAGGTTTTGTGGCTACAACACCGGCAGAGCCCGAGTATGCTACCTCTACATTTCTGACCCCCTTCCTGGATGATACACCCTGCTCCTGCGAAGTCTGTAAAAAATGTATGCATCTACTCCGAGCCCAACCTCACGATGAAGGGTCAGGTCCGTCATGCGGTTTTAACTTGTTTTTTTTTGGTTAAGGTCTTCAAGAAGATCCTTCGCTTCCTTCCTAAAGCGGTCCATCAGGTGGTAATCCAGGTGACTATTCTTAGCCGCCTGGATTACTGCAATTCCCTCTAACTGGGGACAGGCAAAGGACAACTAAAGAAATTGCAAGGCATTCAGAATGAGGCACCCAAGATGAAATTGGGACTTTCTCATTGATCATCCTCTTCAGAAGCCCCAAAACATAGGTACTGCCTCCTAATCGAAAAGAGAGTGAAATTTCAATCACTGTGCCTCATATACAAAGGAGCCCATTGAATGCATATATACTGGTTCTAACATAGATCACTTAATCCCATACAGGAGGCAACGCAGTTAGTTCTTCTTGCTTTCACATTCTCCGTAAAACCTTTAAATGGAGTACTAGTTAAATCAGACACACCATCACACCGTCACACAAGCCCATATCACGAACATACTAGACTACTGCAATGCACTCGATGCCGGGATATCTAACTACTCCCTCCACTGACTCCAGAACATCCCGAATGCTGCTTCAAAACTCATCCTAAACATCCCACGACACACTCACATCACACCACATCTCAGAGAACTCCAGTGGTTCCCTGTACAGGGACCATTCTAATTCAAACTCCTAAGGCACACTTATATGGCACTGCACAACATAGGACCTACAAACCTTAACTGCCTTCACTTCCACATATCCACCAGACACCTGCACTCAGCCTCTCCCACACACATCCCTAATGTTCACAAAAGCAGTATAGGAGGTCTGACATTCTCCCACATTGCACGCAAAACCTGGAATCACCTCCCTCTACACATCAGGACCTCCTCCTCTGCAGGAAGTTCAGGACCTGGCTCTTTGACTAATTCTCTTAGGCTAGCTCACTCTCATCACGCTCAGCCTATACACACATTCCAGTGCCTGGACACCCTACTGGGTAATAAACTGTGTAAAGAAAAAGGATTTTTCCAGGTTTCCCACCGCCTCCCACTTTTTGCCCCCCACCCCTTGGACTACTAGCTGCTGGTTTTCCGATTCTGAGAGTGAAGTGAGGCCTGCTAACCAGACCTCAATGGCAGTGTTCTAAACCCTTACAAATTGTACGTTGTATTGGCTAAGCCCAATTGGCAAAGACTGACGTACGTATTACTTTATTATATGGTACCCAGGACATGTAAGGCAGAGTATCCACCCAGGGTTGCAGCACTGATTGTGCGACACTGTGTGTGACAAAGTACAAAATGGCTCGCAGCCTGCCACTGCAGACTGGAAGGCGAGCGGTAACACTGCTAGTTCGACTGTACCATTCAAACTAAAGGCAAAGCCACGCTTCCCTTAACAATATATGTAAGTCTCCCCTAAGGAAGCCCTATCCAGCTCTAAGGCAGGGATCTGTATATTATGAAGTAGGACATGTATTATGTATTATATATATATATATATATATATATATATATATATATATATATATATATATATATCCTGGCAGTAACACTTCCAATCTGTCATTTTGCTGTGGGAGAATTTGTAGCCCCATTGGCTAACATAGGGTTAACGGCTGATCACTCAGTTCGGTTAACTTCTGAATGGGACTACTTAGATGGGTAGTGTAAGGTAACAAATTAACTTTGGCATTAAACATGACAAGTCAAATGTTACGTCACTATTACAGAAATGCGACTTTTGGAAAGTTGTCACTCTGTGACCCAATTTGTCCAGTGGCCTCTCATGGTCACTAGACAACAGACAGCTTTCTGTCCTCCTGGGGAACGTATGAATGACTCCCAGGCTTAAGAACAATAGTAGCCAGGTACTGGGCGAGGTCTTACCTCCCCTTTGTAGGAATCCACTCAGGATGCTGGCACAAAAGACAGTCTTCAAAGGCGAAGTTGCCTTAGCTGAGAAAATGGCGATCACACTCCTGATGGCTGCCCTTAGTTCATGTAGACTGGCTGGTGACCGGAACAGAGAGGGGAGACCAGTGCACAAACCAGTTTTCCTGTGGAAGTGTAGCCCACAGGTAGTCACACCTCTGTGTGGGCTACCAAGCTCCTAACATTCGAGGAAGGGTCCCGATATTCGGAGAGTGGGGAGAATTGGGATTGGTAGATTCAGCACACAGCCAGAAAGTCGGCACCAAGAGGCAAGGGACCTGGTAGCCTATTGACTAGTGACCACATCATCCCTCCAGGGGACTTTCTGGGAATAAATATGGCATCCCATTCACCTTGAGCCTCAGATAATGCCAGACCTAGAGAAGGACTCAAGAAGGACTGTCCTGTTGACCTCTGTACTTAGCAAAAGGAGCAGTACCGGACCTCAGTGGTGGTAGTGCTGCCGGGTGGTGATGTGGCACGGGGGAGGGGCAGGGTGGGGGGTAGTAAACTACGGAATACGGTCAAATACAGGTAAGTAAACATATAAATAAATAAAACATTTTGTTGCGCGCACTGCATCGCATTTGGTGATGCAGTGGGCGCAACAAAATTTTCTACTAATACATTTGCTATTGTTACATCTGTGGTCACTACATTGTATGCATGTGTATGAAACTATCAGAGAAGGGGTCAGGAAAATGATCAAAATACACCATTCTATATAAGCCCTGCACATGTATGCACGCACGTTGCTCGGTATACAAGAGTGTTATGGGAATGCATGTGGACTGCAAAACGCCTCCTGTTATGCACAGTCGCAAGCATAGCTCGGGCATTTTGTAACTTCAATTTTTCATGAAAGTTTTCATGTATGCATTGGCCTCCTGGGCAGGGAATCAAAAGACCTATAGCGAGCCTGCCATTTTAAACTCATTCATACGTTGTCATGCATGCACATAACTGTTTCAGACTCTTTTTCATGATTTCTATACCACGAAAAACCCAAATCTAAGCACCTGAAATCGTTGGCTAGAGAATTACCTAACCTTCAAGACATGGCTTAACCGCATCGCTGCGGCGGCTTTTCCTGCTGTACGCGGCAATTTTAAAATTACCGCGTTACATGACGAGCTCAGCTCGTCATGAGCGCACGGCAGGTTACGCTCATGACGAGCTGAGCTCGTCATCAGCCCGGAAGGGGTTAATGGAATGGCTTGGCACTATAGTCAAGTTTTGATTTGATTTGAGTTGATGCAATGGCCTGATACAATGAGGCACTGAATGGGGCACAAGGTTTACATGGCAATGCAGTATGGTGTTATGAAGAAATGTCTGTCTTGAAAGCTTGTGTGAAATATATTCTAGAAGCTTTTCCAATTTTCGGTTGAATCCCTTTTTATATTCTAAATACGTGTTATATGGTGAAAGAAATATGTAGATTGTGAATGTTTGAATAGACTTGAGCCATTTTGTTATGTAAGTATTTAAGTGTAAATTGACAAGAATCCTACGTTTTTATATTCAATTTATGGGATTAAGTCTTTTCCGAAAAGTGTCATTTGTTTGAAATGCTTGGTTTGACATTAAACATTAATGTTGCTTCCACAATTGGCAATAAATCATTCATGTGCAAAATGCATTATTTTTACTTCCCCTTGCACTTTATACGTCTATTATTTCACTCCTGGATAAAAATTGACATTTTTAACTTAAAAATTCAGCAGAATCTGGGACTCAGCTTGGGCCATCAAGTCTGTCTGGTAGCCTTGTCTTACACACCAAAGATCCATTGGCTATACTATTGTACACAAGCCACCTTATGATACTGATACATTGTGATATACTAGTGAATGTGCACTCTAAAAATTACTTCACTATTTATTTCACTTAGGAATGGCGGTTGGACCCCTTGGACTGCCTGGTCAACGTGCAGTACCAGCTGTGGAATTGGCTTCCAAGTGCGCCAGCGCTCCTGCAGCAATCCAACGCCTCGCCATGGCGGTCGTGTGTGTGTGGGACAAAATCGTGAAGAAAGGTACGCAATCCCCAATTTTAACACATTGCATCTATGACAAACGGAACCGAGGAGGAATCTGGTCTACAGATCATCAGTAAAGTAAACAAATAGTAAAATCCGAGTCTCAGACTATAGCCGCTCTAAATAGAGACGTGTAAGCACTAATGCTGTCACATGGGCATATTTTAAATACATATAGCTTGAAATGGGCAACACGGGGGCCCTCAGTGCTCATTCATTAAAATTGTAGCTTAAATAGAACAAGGATTCTTCAGTAAAGGTACATGTAAGGAAAGATATTTCACAAAAGGAGGATAGAGTCATGGATAGAGTTGTAAAGATTTCTTGAAGCAATTTTTTATTTAAGTGGGAATGCAGTTTCAATTAATTCTATAATAATTGGACAGTAAGAGGAGGAGGGATTGTGTTATTATCTGCAACTTTTGTAAACACCTGTGGCAAAAAATGACATGGCATGACAAAACAGCTCAGTTTTGCAAGTGGGAGTAGGAGCAGAGCTAGTCGCAGGGGCATCAGCAGAGTCCTAAGCTCTGTAGTGAACCTTAAAGTGAAGAACTTCCATGAGGAGATGGCCCACCTCTATCACTGCTCTGCTTTGAGCCTCGACCCTGCTGCTTCTTTCCATATTCTCATCACAGCGTTTTAAACTCTGAGCAGAAAACCCTAAAGTTATTGAAAATCCCCTCTGCTTTGAAGTGCTCTGCTGAGATCCATGCCTGCTGCATATCCTGTGGCTTTGCTTTACAATACTCATTATTTTAAATTAGAGTGGAGGAAGCCATGAAAAAGATGTCCAAAGTCAGCATTAAAATGTCCAGCCGACATGAATTCATAGGAACACAGGATAGAATCATATTGGAAATAGTGGGCATGCTGCAGCCATTTTGTAATTGTGTGTCTCTTGTCACAAATGACTGCCCCAACACTACTCTTGCTGCCTTCAGCATACGCCAAGAAATTCATTCAAGAAATGAATTAGTTGTTCTACCAGCCCAGTCACCCAATGCATATCTAGTATTCCTTAGCGCCCTCTAGTGTCACCCCAACAAATGCTATCCTGTCATCTCCCATCATCTGTCTGATTTCTTTCTCTCTAAGCAGTCATTGAACACCTTTGCATCCCACAGCAAGGGTTTATGGGTGCATCAACCATAGTCATACCAATGCACTAGATGCATTTTCCCACTGCATGTCAGACTTTGTGCTGGCTGTTACTGGCGCAGGCGCCGTGGGAGGAGCAGAAGATTGCACAGAACAAAATGAGACCCATTAGTGACTTTAGAAAAATATTCAGGAACTAGGCCAGTCTCTCTGAAATTACAGTGAATATTCTGACCCCGTAGTCATTCTTTTCATGTGCGTCCCATGGTGCTATTGATTGTGTCCCACAAGCCCCTAAACGGAAAATATTTACATTCAGCCATCTGAAAAGGGAAGGAGTTTGTTTGTGTATTCATGTCTGTAAGGCATGATCTATGCAAGAGTGTCAATGAAAATTCAAAGTGCATGCCTCTGGGATTCCTATTTTTAAAAATCTTTCTCCAGCTGCATTATTTAAAATGACAAAATGCTCTTTTTTTCAAAAGTTGTTTCTCAGTCAGTTGTCATGCCTTGTGTATATAGGTTGTTCCATTTAGGATAGTAATTATTCTCATTGGAGTATTTCAAGAGTTAATTAACATCAATGTAAAAAAAAAAAAAGAAATATATATATATATATATATATATATATATATATATATATATATATATATATATATATATATGAAGACAAAGCTCCTCCTCAGCTTGCTCTGCGCTCGCAGACACCGCCTCCACGCCAGCAACGAATGAGGACCGGACCAACAGAATCAGCAAGATGGTAATTTTTATTTAAGAACAGAACCAGCGACGCGTTTCGAGCAAAAAGCCCTTGGTCACGCTGCAACATGTTTTAAATCATTATGCTTTTTTATAGGTTAATGCAGTGATGTTGACACCGCCCCCAGGAGGCGTCCACCATAATCATGTGACATATAGTAAACAGTGAAAACACACTATCGCCAGTATACTGTTCCATTAGCTGATATGAGCACAAATAGATATTACTGGTTAAATCCAGGATTTATGTTGGTTACATCAGATAATACATTTTGTAAATAAAAAGTATTAAAAAGCAATCTCAATTATCAGAGACATGTATACCCATACTGTGCAAATACGCAAATTCTTGTATCTAGCAGCGACAATTTATAAAGTGCAAAGATTGAAAAGTGCATAAGTGATAAAAATGAAATAAAGTGCTAGAGAATTGCGAGAACCTACTACACTACTATTAATACAGTAATGTGCAAATATGCAATAAACATTAAAAGATACATGATTAAATTCATCAAACAATCATTGTTCTATACCAAATACTTATAAACTGTTCCAGGTAAGTCAAAAAACATTACTGTTCAAAAAGCTAAAAATGACAATATGTATAAATAAGACCATATTTCATATATATACATCCCACACCACCATAGTGCCCCCCCCCCACCACAACTAACAAAAGACAACTTTAAATTGCCTCATAGAAAAACCCAACTCTTCTAGTGAACGCAAAGAAAAAACCCTCAAACAATTTTTACAACCCCAATATCTACATCTAAATACATATATATACACACACACATATACAAGAGAAGATATATGTGCGAACATACATGCACACACACGCAGATACCAGTTTAGACCCATTCTATATCTACAAATATACAAATATACAAATATACTGTTAGTACCTTTCTTCATTAATTCCGTGTATGTAGATGTTCAGCACAAAATTATTATATACAACTCCAAAATTAGATAACTTCATCAATAAATTCCTGTATAGTCTAAAAATTTGTCATATAAATGATATATCTAAAAAATTTTTAAAAATTTTTTAAAAATTTTTTCAAAATAGACCTGGAATGAAATTGTATGAATTTGATAGAAAATTGGATATTGCTCAAACTGTATAATAAAGTGCACCATGATTGTCACCAACCTGGTTCATCAAAACAATTCATGGGACACGGAATAACCCCAACGTGTGGTGCCTCTAATAGGGAACCTAACTAGAAGCACCAGTCTTAATGCCACGGGGAAAGAAAAGGATGAACTAAAGCAACCAGTATCTAAATATAATTACAGAAAATGGTGCATTTCCTCAATATTATTCAACCCATTGGGACAACGGCTATCAAGTTCCAAAATAAACCTGGATTCTAATTTCCTGAGTTCAATTTCACGGTCACCTCCTCTCCTTGATTTCGGTACTGCTCCAATCACATAATAACTGAGGCAGTTTAGATCTTTGTTGTGAAATCGCTTGAAATGTCGGGCGACCGGGTAAGTAGGGTCACTGTGGAGAATAGCCCGTAAATGCTGCAATATCCGGACGTGCACCTGGAGCTTAGTGCTGCCAACGTATCTAAGCCCACAGGTGCACGCCAGAACATATACGGCATACTCAGTTTTGCAGTTATAGTTGCCATTGATGGTTTTGGCAACTGTGCTAAACGGAGTAGAATAGTGAGTAGTGGTGACACCGAACTTACAGGCCCTACAACTGGAACATTTAAAGAATCCCTTGTTCGGGCGTAGCCATGGGATCTTGGACTTTAATTCAGGTGCAGCTTTGTCCAAGTAATTGCCCGTGGTTTTGGCCCGTCTAAAAGTGACAGTAGGAGAAGAGGGTAATCTAGTATTTAAGATATGATCACTTAAAATGATCGGCCAATGTTTGTTCAATATTGACCTGATTTTCCTATCTTCCCTACTGAATGTAGTAATGAGCCGTGGGCATTCTCTTTGGGATTCTATGTTCACAGATTGATCAATGGTGGAGGTAGACACTGGAAAAAGGCTCTCCCTAGATCTTAAAAGGGATTTGGTAACTGCCGCGTTTAGTATACGTTCAGAGTACCCTCTAGCTCTCAATCTTTCGAGAAGTTGTTTTAAGCAGTAATCAAAATCAGACGATGTACTGCAAATTCTCTTTAGCCTAAGGATTTCCCCATAGGGGATACCAGAGATCGTATGTCTGGGATGCATACTGGTTGCATGCAATGTTGCATTGCCTGCGGTCTGTTTCCTATGCAGGGTGGTGTTGAGAGTTCCATCGGAGACATATACCTCAACATCCAAAAATTGGATGCGTGTTTTATGAATATGAGCCGTGAAGTTAAGATTAACTGCGTTGTCATTGATGTCATGAATAAAAGACAACGCTTCCTCTTTGCTACCCTTCCAGACGATAAAAATATCGTCAATGTACCTTAAAAAGCACCTGACATGATTCTCCATCCATATTTTGTGGCGCACCATGAGGACCTGCTCCTCCCACCAACCAACGTGTAAACACGCATAGCTGGGAGAGAAGCAGGCCCCCATCGCTACACCCCTGAGTTGCCTATAAATCTCCTTACCAAAGGAAAAGAAGTTATTGTTAAGGCACCATTCTATAAGGCCTGCAATCACCTTATTGTGTTCGTAATATTGGATGGGTCTGCTAGAGAGGTAGTGTTGTACGGCTAGTAAACCTTGTGCGTGATCTATGCTGGTGTACAGCGATTCGACATCTAATGAAATGAGCCACATATCACTCTCCCATGTTATTTCAGCTATTTTTGTTAAAAAATCACTAGTATCGCGAGTGAAGCTGGGGAGTAGTTTAACAAAGTCTTGGAGGAAAAAGTCAACATACTCTCCAACTTTTTCCCCTGCACTACCAATGGCAGACACAATTGGCCTGCCTGGAAGTGGTTGCACGGCCTTGTGTACCTTCGGGATAAGGTAAAGGGAAGGCAAGATAGGAAAATTCACATACATAAATTTATATTCTTCAGATGATATTAGTCCTTCCCTTTTCCATTGGTTTAAAGACTTATGTAACTTAGATGTGGCTTTTTCATATTCATTTTGTGTACTTTTAGCATAACAAAGGGGGTCATCAAGTTGGCGATTGGCTTCCGCAATATAGGCCTTTTTGGGCCAAATTACCAGATTACCCCCCTTGTCCGATTTTTTGATCACTATATCAGGGTTTTGATCTAATTTCTTCATCAGCTTTTCGTAAGCGATTCTTCTGTAAGTCTCCTTTTTGCGTCGTTTGATGTTAGTCTGGGTATACAATTTCTTGATGTCATTAGTAACGCAATCATGAAAAATGTCTATAGCGTCTTTTGGCATTAAAGGTATGAATTTAGACTTGCTATGGAAAGGACTTAAACCAGCTCCTTTAGGAAGGATGGGGACTTGCCTTAAGCGATTCTGGGTTGTATCAATAGTATCCAGTTCCGTTTCACTATTAGAGTTAAGGAGATCATTGGCATCAAGAAAAACATGTGTGTCTGATGCCAGTAACGGCCGTGGTTCTCCAACTTCATTTGCTCTAGTATCGTCATTCTGATCATCAGGATCTTTGGCTGATTGTAAGGCAAAATGTTTTTTTAGTTTTAGTTTCCTTATAAAGCAGAAAAGATCAACTCTAGTCATGGTATAGTTGAAATTTTGTATCGGTGAGTAACTCAAACCTAATGTGAGTAACTGCTCTTCTGCTTTGTCAAGAACCACATTGGAAAGATTAATAATAGTATTATCGCTTATCGTCGTTTCCCCCATGTTTTTTTCTTTTTCTGTTGTTGTGTCTGTAAACCGGCGCTGTTTCCTTCTGCGCCGTTGTTCCTTCCTACGTTTGTTTCTCCTTTGTTTGTTTGTGGATTGTGTTGCCACGATCTCAGGGTTTGGAGCCTCTCCTTTACTACAAAGTCCATTTCCTGCTGGAGATTTAGTGTTTCCAGTCCGGTTAAGTTTAAATCGGAACTAGCTGAACCCGAAGACAAGGATTCTAGGCTAGATGCACTCGTGACCGATGAGTCAGTTTGGTGTGCTAATCCCTCAGAGCAAGACGCACCGGCTGCCGTTTGATCAGAGTTAGTTGATGCCATCCCATTACTGGTTTTGGATGCAGAAACATTCCTCCTATTGGTATACGCCTGTCTCTTGGCCGTATTATACTTCCTGGAAAATGTGAAGATCCTGCCCAAACGGTAATCATCCGCATCTCGAGTGAACTTGGACGCTTTGCGAGCCTTAATTTTTTCTTCATGTTTGTGCAGTTGCTCGTTCATATTATCTGTAAGTTTTTTTATTTCCACCGCATTTTGGCAAGCATCAATTTCCAGTTCCAATGTTTTAATCTGTTCCAACAATTTGGCACGATCACTGACAGCAAATTCAGTTAATATGCAAACTAAGTTCATCGATGCTGCCAGGTTGCTTTCCCCCCATTTTTGCAACATGGCTGGGTCCGGATTATCAAAGCTGGGGGCCAATAAAATTCTCAGTCCTCGAGGCACCCGACCCACCTCTTCATATTTGCTGAGGGATTTATGTTCCCACCATTTTGTGCATTCTGCCTTGCGTAATTTCACCAGTTCCTTAAACAAGTGTTTCAAATCTTTTGTTTGTGAATTGCCATTATCGCTCTGCGTTTGCTCTTTGCTACAATTGGAAGCTGTGCTGGAAGTGACAAAAAGTGATAAGGCAGCTTCTTCCCGCTGTTTATCAATCTCGTTTTCATTCATGTTGATATCAGTTCTGTTCGTTAACAATAATTAGTAAAACGAGCACACGTCAGTCTCGTTTTTTTCTCTACCGCTGCTCAATTACTTCGTCTCCGGATGGCATTGCATTTGAAACGCACTCACCGCTGGTAAATGGCAGGAACTGCTCCGCGCACCACGTCCTCCGACGCGAATCCTCGGGGCTGCTCACAACCGCCAGAACCAAAAACGGCCAGGTCTCAGTGCATCCAGGGACAGCTGCTGAAATTCCCATGCGAGAGTCAAAGAAGTCGATTTGTAACAGCTGTCAGCTTACGACGAAGGGGTCCGTTACGGAAGCAAATCAACTTCCGTCAGCATATGAAGACAAAGCTCCTCCTCAGCTTGCTCTGCGCTCGCAGACACCGCCTCCACGCCAGCAACGAATGAGGACCGGACCAACAGAATCAGCAAGATGGTAATTTTTATTTAAGAACAGAACCAGCGACGCGTTTCGAGCAAAAAGCCCTTGGTCACGCTGCAACATGTTTTAAATCATTATGCTTTTTTATAGGTTAATGCAGTGATGTTGACACCGCCCCCAGGAGGCGTCCACCATAATCATGTGACATATAGTAAACAGTGAAAACACACTATCGCCAGTATACTGTTCCATTAGCTGATATGAGCACAAATAGATATTGATAGAAAAGCAGACATTTGAGGTGAGCAGATCTAGAGTGTCGCTGGTGTTGAGAGTGCTCTATACAGGCGCTGCTTTCCACCTAAACATGAGAACTACCATATATATATATATATATACATATACAGCTTCTGGTATGTCACCCTCCGTACTGTAATCGCATACATATTCCTATTCTTTATGTGAACCTTCCCATCTTGACAAAGGTATCTTTTACTTTGTTCCATTGCTCTCTTTTCCATGGCACTGTGGGTCCTACAGCATTAAAGATACGGGTAATATGAGATCTTGTGGCGGCAGCAGCCGATTTCCTTCGGTGTGAGACAGAGCCCTCGCAGAGGTTCATCAACATCCACTCCATCTGTTCAGAGGCGGAATGCCACTCACTATAATGATGCCAGTGCAGAGGGAATGCATTTAGACATGATTTTTTATGCTTCTATAATTACATTGTTTTGTTCCTTGACAGAAGCAAATATCTTCAAGTTAATCATTTCTCTATTTGTATTTCACCCTGCTCTCTGTCTGAACACATCTTGCTTAAGACATTTGAGAAGAGATAGATCAAAACTGAAGTTTGAAAGTTTCCATGTTGGACCCTCTCGAGCGTTCCGCTTGTTGACCTCAGGTGGCAATCTTGATGGGGATTGCGCTCAAAGGCCGTACGCTGTCAAACTGATAGATACTGGTTCCAGGTGATCGATCTTCACCTCCTTTATCACCTAAAGAGAATGAAGTCCAAATTATGATGGATTCTTTCCAATGATAGCTGTAGCAAGAGATTTTAGCCACTACTAAATATTAGGAATTAGACTTCTTTAGCTCTATATGAAGCAAATTTCTCCTTAAAGATGGGTGCAGGCCCCTGTTAGAGCTACATATAATTTACGCTGTTGACTTTTCATTCTCAGATAACCATGGTCGTTCAAACCCTGTCCGGAAGCTTCAAAATAATCAATGACAGGAGGTTTTCTCTAGAGAAAGTACTGTCAAAGAAGCTGCACCTCATTCTGCTTGATTTTTCCATGGCAGAGGGCACACTAGAAATACTCAACCCCAAAGTCACCCTTTTTTCCATGATCAACAGCACGCTCACTATATTTGTAGATAGCTCAGTTGTGGAAAGTTTCTGTCCAAAGCCCCTATCTACAATGAGTTACCAAACTCAAACATCTGATGTACACTATGTAGATTATTCTCTAAAAACACCAGCTGGAAATCAAGAAGTGCTGAAGGGCTTCTGATGAACAATAAGATTGTCTAGAGAAAAATGTACTCCATCCTCTCTGCAACTTACCGAAACAGATGAGCAGAATGATGTTAGTGCTAACCTTACGAAAAGGTATTTGCAGAAATAGCAAAAGAAGATTTCCTGGCGCTCTTTATGCTTGATATGAATCCAACTAAGCCATTTGTCTACATTTTACTGAATATTCAGAGTAATTTGGAACCATTTGACGGTATGTTTCCAATACATGTGAAGTGCACTTTGAGTATCAGCACATGCATTCTCTCACCCCTGTGACACATCTAGGAATTGTATCACCTTTACTAAGGAGAAGCAAAGTCATAGTCCAAGAAACATCCGTCTCACGGAATGAAAAATTGAAAAGATACCTGCTTTGCAAAAATATCTTCGGAAGCTCATGCATATCTACCATATAAACAAATGGAGCAGCCATTCAATGGTTGTGGGGTGGCACAGGACCTGATCAGATATTGGTGCTGATGAAAACACATGGAGGACGATCTACTCCAGGATGGAATTACATGATTTTGCCAAGGCACCAGTTGGCGGGTAGCTGAAGGTGATTCAAAGCTCCTTGAAATCAGGGGCAGTGGAAATGTGCAAGAAATGCAGATAGTCTACTGGTGTGATTCTTAAAGTAGGTGAAATGAGTGTTCCTGTGGCACCGTCACTGGATTAGCCCTTTAAACAAGCATTGGAAATGCAATAGGTCTCGCACCATTAGAGTTAGTGCTTTTAGAATTGTTTATGGGTTTTTTTTGTAAATGTTTAGCATTTTTGTTTCCTGTAGCCAATGCTAAAGTATTACAAATAAAAAAAGCCATAAACATTTCTAAAAGCTCTAACTGAAATGGTCTGAGAACTATTGCACTGTGTGAGGGTGAGGGTGAGTGAGGGTGAGGGTGAGTGAGGGTGAGTGAGGGTGAGTGAGGGTGAGGGAGTGAGGGTGAGTGAGGGTGAGTGAGGGTGAGTGAGGGGTTGAGGGTGAGGTGGTGAGGGTGAGTGAGGGTGAGTGAGGGTGAGGGTGAGTGAGGTGGTGAGGGTGAGTGAGGGTGAGGGGTTTTGGGTGAGTGAGGGTGAGGGGGAGTAGTTGAGGCTGAGTGAGGGTGAGTGAGAGTGAGGGTGAGTGAGGGGTTGAGGGTGAGGGGTTGAGGGTGAGTGAGTGAGGGTGAGGGGTTGAGGGTGAGTGAGGGGTTGAGGGTGAGTGAGGGGTTGAGGGTGAGTGAGGGTTTGAGGGTGAGGGGTTGAGGGTGAGGGAGGGTGAGTGAGGGTTTGAGGGGGAGGGGTTGAGGGTGAGGGGTTGAGGGTGAGTGAGGGTGAGGGGTTGAGGGTGGGTGAGTGAGGGTGAGGGTTTGAGGGTGAGGGGTTGAGGGTGAGTGAGTGAGGGTGAGGGGGTGAGGGTGAGGGGTTGAGGGTGAGTGAGGTTGAGGGTGGTTGAGTGAGGATGAGTGAGAGTGAGGGTGAGTGAGGGGTTGAGGGTGAGGGGTTGAGGGTGAGTGAGTGAGGGTGAGGGGTTGAGGGTGATTGAGGGTGAGGGTGAGGGGTTAAAGGTGAGTGAGGATGAGTGAGAGTGAGGGTGAGTGAGGGGTTGAGGGTGAGGGGTTGAGGGTGAGTGAGGGTGAGTGAGGGTGAGGGGTTGAGGGTGAGTGAGGATGAGTGAGAGTGAGGGTGAGTGAGGGGTTGAGGGTGAGTGATGGTCAGGGTGAGTGAGGGTGAGGGTGGGTGAGGGGTTGAGGGTGAGGGTGAGTGGGGGTGAGGGTGAGTGAGGGGTTGAGGGTGAGTGAGGGTGAGGGTGAGGGGTTGAGGGTGAGTGAGGGTGAGGGGTTGAGGGTGAGTGAGGGTGAGGGTGAGGGAGGGGTTGAGGGTGAGTGAGGGTGAGTGAGGGTGAGGGTGAGTGAGGGGTTGAGGGTGAGTGAGGGTGAGTGAGGGTGAGTGAGGGTGAGGGGTTGAGGGTGAGTGAGGGTGAGGGGTTGAGGGTGAGTGAGGGTGAGGGGTTGAGGGTGAGTGAGGGTGAGGGTGAGTGAGGGTGAGGGGTGGCCAACATCGCTATCCTCGTTAAACCAGTTGGCTCATCAGTGTTTGTCAACAGTGCGCCTTGTTGAGTAAGCAGAAAGAGATCGACGCCGGTTCGATAATGCCACAGCTCTGTGCTAACAAAAATGCGGAAAAAATAAGCATTTAAATCATTGGCAAATTCAGTAAGCAGAAAGAGATCGACGGTGGTTCGATAATGCCACAGCTCTGTGCTAACAAAAATGCGGAAAAAAGTAAGCATTTAAATCATTGGCAAATTCTACGGAAATTGATTGCAAATGGGAGCAGCTCTGCTTGCAAATCCTCCCTCCGTCGCCCAGGCTGCTGGACTGGAATTGCAGCAGCTAGAAGTGAGGAAGAAAAAAACAAGCAGCAGAGCACGGCGTCAGTGTTGGCATTGCTGGGGGGTAGGGGGGAAGTGGGGATTTAAAAAAAAATGCGACACGGCGGGCAGGGGAGGGGGCGGAGCGGGTAAAATAAACAAAGCGCAGAAAAACACACCAGGGCTACATTTCACACATATTAAAGAAACCAGCAAACAACTACAACATAATGCAAGGCAAAATAAATACTAATTAGAGCAATGGTGCCAAGTACTAATCCTGCGTAAGCATGTGTACTACACTAAACAAGCATATGTAAAATGAAGAATGAAGGAAACAGTCCCAAATTTTGTGAAACTTATTAGTAGCAGCTTGGGTTGAAGACCGGAGATACAAGAAGAGAGATAACGACCAGGAGTTAGATGGTGAAACGTAATCCTCACGCTGCATCCAACACCAGCAACAACCGGAGGCCAAGCGTAGCCTGGCAGCCGGTAGCACGAGCCAATAGGGAGCTTGATTACAGACACAGGCAACAGCAGACAACCGCTGCAATCGCAAAGGACCCTGAGCTGAAAATAGCGTCCACAACCTCTACCTTCACTCTCATTTCAAAATCCTTCTTGGTTTAGTAATCCTCTGAGGGAAAAATGCTTGTGACGTGTGTCTGTTTACAAAAAGGACAGGCAAAAATACAGAAAGAGCTTCATAATCCAAACCAAATTTAAATCCGATAAATATTTAATAATATTTCACAAGCAGAAATGATCAAAGGTGGATCAGATCATCAGGGAGAGCGGGCTTTGTAATGTAATTGACACGGCCGGCCGGTCGTGAAACTGAAAGCATGGCCGGCCGGCCGTGAAAGCCTTTGATGCGGCAGGGGAAATGCGAGACGGCGGGGAGGGGGCGGAGCGGGTAAACAAAGACGGACGTGCACGCGCTTTTAAGCTCAATGCGCATGCGCATTGAGCTTAAAAGTCACGGGCACTGCAAGGAATCGCCACGATTCCTTGCAGTGTGGATAAAGAGTGGATAAGTCCCAATACTCTCGCTTGCTCGATGCGCATGCGCATCGACAGGCGAGACCTAAAAATGTGTGGATGTTCACAAAACATTGTGGTTATCTGCAAACATTTGCAATTAGCCATGCACAACTGAATATACTCTTGGAGGATCCACATGTTGCTGTAAATGGGGCAAATGGTATGGAACACTGCAGATTTTTAAGATTGTGCATGAGAACATTTGTGGATTTTTTGCAATCTGGAGGACTAGCAAGAGTAAGATTCGTGTACACTGGCATATGGCAACAAATTTATGAAAATCAATTTACCACGCATATAGTGAGAATCACTAACAAGTTGTTAATTCCCATTTGAGTTGGATTTTTTTCTGTACACCAGAGATTTGAGGCTTTTATTCCGTCTGGTTTAGAATTGTAATGCTGATATCAGGCATTAATCAGATTATTCTAAGGTGTCGCATATTTATATGATATGAAAACGATGTTCTAGAATCTACATCTTGCTTCGTACACCTCATGATGTATTCATAAACTTTAATTCAGAAAAATAACTGCAGTAATGAAGTAACATCACATAATCATTAACTCTTACATTTACATGGGTGACACCTTTGACCACCCTTACACCTTCAATGGCCAACACTGGGTATCAACTTTGACCTCGATGTGCATTTAGCAGTAGCGTCCATATTTCCCATTTTCACACTGCTAACTCTGCAGTATTAGTAAAAACATCAATACATAAATAATTCCTACCTCCAGATACTACAACCCTTTGCAGCATCTGAGAGGAGATGGCCTAGCAGGAGGATGGCACTGCACTTCGTCAGTGCTATAAAGCACATTTTAATCCCCACTGGACAGGAAAATTATCTTGTGTTGGAACTCCATGTCCCACACTCACTTTCAGCATCTGAGAGGAGGGAGCAGAGGAGAAGGGATCTGCACATTGTCAGCTCTATGAAGTGCCTCCCTTACACCCACTGTGTGAGACGTCTATCTCACCTGTGGATTCCAGGTCCTACAACTTCATGCAGCATCTGAGAAGAGGGGTTGGAGGAGGATGAAGGACCCGCATGTTACAAAGGGCTTCTCAAACCCCGCTCCACCAAACACCTATGTTAACAAGGACTTCAGGTCCCACAGCAACTTGCCGCATCTGAGAAGAGGGGGAGGGCATGGAGGAGGAGGATCCTGCACGTCTTTAGTGTTATAAAGCGCTCCTCCAATCCCCCCTTTATGGGACGTGCATGGGTCAGTCTGGGGCAAAGAAGGGACCATCTTTGCCCAACCTTGCCAGAAAGAAGCCGGGCTGGGCCACCCACCTTGGCCCTTTTTCTTTCAAATTGGAGTGTCGTTTAACTGGAGAGACTGGGCCACTGAGATTTCTTTTTCAAGAGTAATAATACAGTAATAGGGCTTTGATAGCGTGACCATTTTTGGGATCCACAATAAGAAACAGAGTTCATGTGTTTGTTTTGGGAGCTACTGATTTGGCCCCCTTTGGACTATGAGTGAGGATAAGTTATAAGTGACACTGTGCTCAAACTGGTTAGTGGTTCATATTGTTAACCGTTCTACGGATGGAGGAAAGAAAAGCTGTAGAAACCCTGCAGGGGATAACAAAACCCCAAACATCCACCAAATCCAATGCAGACAGGTGTGCATTGAATAAAATAGAGGTCTTAATAGAAGAGGACGAAACAATAATTCATTCTCTTTAAGCCCCTCATAAGTATCTGAAAAAAAGCCAACCTGTCATTAATTATGACGTGCTGCTTCCGAGCAAACAAGATACTCCAATAGTGGGTCATTCAACTGTAATAGAATCTCCGGGGAACTCGGGCTTGCACCCAGGGCCTCCCACGCCTCACTTCCCCCTTGAAATGAACGCTCTTTGTCAGAATAGATTTGCTCCAATAGAAGCTGTTGGCGGATGTGATGAGAAAAGAAATGCCTGCTCTGGAAGGGAACTGCCAACGAAAGGTTGATGATAGTTAGACGATGGCCCGCTGGTAGTGCTAATAATGGAATTAAAGGAGAAGATCAGAGATCTAAGGCAAGTAATATCTGCCCTAGTTGATAATAGTCAACAGATGTTCAAGGTCATATGCCACCCTTCTAGTGGCTAAAATGAGTGCTGAAGTGGCAGCTCATCCATTAAGAGAACTCCCACGGAGCCTGAGGATAGTTTAAAACCCCAGGAAACATTTGCTAAAATGGGAAGAACTCAAATTATGCAACCTATATATGTTAATGCGCCATATGGCACAGACGTCATGTTAAGTGTAAATGCCCTCTTACAGCTAATCTGAGCCTTCGATGGTGGATAGGGATTCGAGTCCCTGTAGTCATATGGCCCACAACTATCCAGGAAACTACTCCACTGCCTTCAATTTGTAAACAGAGAGGCAAAATTTTGGCAGGGATGCCTACTCTGGACAACACAATACTGGCACCATAAGTAAGGGGTATGTGTTCCTTCACGATGTAAAGAGCAGGTCGGTCAACAGCAGGTCAGTGTTTTTTTACCAAAGTCCCCAAACCCTCTCAATTGATAAGAGAGGATGAGAGTTCTCTAATTAATAAATCCGTTCACTGGGTTCGGAGCATACCGCAATACCATTCCATAATCTGCTCGGACATTTTAAAAGTGAAACATCACTCCCCCAAAGAATGCAAATATAATTGCATAGAGCTAGTATTATCAAATGGGAAGTTGGTGGATTGACTGGTGGGGTAAGACCTCCAAACACCTACCCCAGATACCAGCATGAGTCATTTCAAATATAGCTAATGCCTTAGGGAGAAAATGACATTGGAAGCTAAAATACCCACTAGTAACCATGGCCAATCATCAGGAGATGAGGTCTCGGTCTTTGATGGAGTGGAATGACTGAGCTTGGCTGATTCAGGAACATTTGGAATTCATCACCACAGGGAAACACAACATCTATACAGATTCAGGTGTGAGTGAAGGGAAGCACCAGTTCATGTCTGCTGGACTTGGCCTGATCTCCCTCAAATGTTTTGCCTTCATTCTCCTGTATTCGGAACCCATTTTTGTTGGCTTTTAGGACTGTGCACTTTAATACTGCTAGCCAGTGCTAATGTGCGTGTAATCCCAGCTTCAAACATGGTGACATTGACTTACATTTTATTTATTTGTTGGTTCCTAGTAAAGTGGTACTACATATACCCAAGTCCTGTAAATTAAATGCTACTAGTGAGCCTGCAGCACTCATTGTGCCACCCTCGTAAGTAGTCCATTTAAACATGTCTCGGGTCTGTCATTGCAGCCTGTGTGTGCAGTTTTAAACTGCCATTTTGACTTCACAAAATAGACCTTTTGCTAGGTCTAAACCTTCCTTTTTAATACATATAAGTGAACATAGGGTAGACCATAAACAGCCCATAGAGCAGGATGCAGTGTATTTAAAAAGTTGGACATATGCATTTAACTTTTACTTGTCTTTGTAGTGAAAAAATCTTAAATTTGTTTTCACTACTGAAAGGCCTGCCTCTCCTATATAATAACACTTGGTTATTTTGTCACATTTAATAAGTGATAACTTTCAAATTACAGCAGGTTGGACTGTTGAGTTTGGTCTCTAAATAATTGTAAGATAAAAACCTCTTTCATGGTAAAGTTGGACTGTTGAGTTTGGTCTCTAAATAATTGTAAGATAAAAACCTCTTTCATGGTAAAGTTGGATTTGAAGTCACAATTCAGAAAATTCAACTTTTAGAAAGTTGGCATTTTCCTTTTCCCTACCATTTGGTGCCAGAGCCTGTATCCTGGGTCAGATGAGTAGTTATAGATGGCAGTTGTTCTTTGTGTATTGCCCCCAGAAAGTGAAACAAAGTGAGATAGGTGTTGGTAGGATGGGCCATCTCTGACTTGATAGGGGCGAAGCTGTCACCTATCACACTTGCACATCACAAAGACTCTGCCTCAGCACACTCACAAAGAGATTCACACTGGTCTTTTGTGCCCTCAGACAAACTGGGACCAGGACAGGACGGTAGGAAATTCTAGACACCTCTGTGGGGAGAGGACCCTAGCAGCTTCTCCCACTGTGAAAGTATACAGACAAACCTAACTCCTCAGATTACTTCTGTACCTGTAGACTCTGCCAGGAAGAAGGACTTCCTAGCTGTGGAGTTTTCCCTGCTGACCTGCTTGCTGCGAAGGACTGCTTTGCTGCTAAGGCTTGCTGTTGCGGAACCAGAACTCTTATGCTGCTGGAAGCTGCCCTGCCGAATCAAGCATGCCTATGTGGATCCAGAGCTCCAGGAAATCTCCAAGGGTCAGTTACCTGGCTCCCTATTCAAGCCACAGGAACATAACAGGTTTCTCCGATATCGATACATCTTAACAAAGAGCGAAGCAGCCCGCTATTGACTCTAGTCCAGTCCAGCGCAACACAGCTCATCCTTGATGCAGACGCATTTTATTGCAAGTCCTCACAAGTACTGGCACCTTCTTTGATGCCAACACATCCCGGCGCTGGCCCACTGCTATGCATCGCAACCCTTGCACCAACTGACCCCTATGCAAGTCTCTGCAAGCCTCACCAGCTTCCTCAACAACAATACAGGATCTCGCATCACAGCACTTCATTTACAGTCAGCGAATCAGCCACTGCATGATGCATCTCGATGCCGGACCTCGCAGCACAGCTCCTTGCTGACGGCTCCTCTGCACCAGCCTGCGCATTTCAATGCAAGGACTTCACATCTCTACACCCAGGCCACAAGATACTTTTCTCTGTGGTCCTGCATCCCGCCCACGCTCAATTGTGGTCTGCCTGAATGTGTGACCTGGACCTGGTCTACCGCGATCAGATAACCAACTATTGGTACTTTTTGCTTCTTAGCACTTGATTTCTTCAAAACCTTTAACATTGCATATCTGCTCTGCTAGTTACATTTTTGTCCTTTTGGTGTCAAATAATATATTAATTTTTCTTTTTTTTTGTCCTCATCTCACCTTTGGTACTTGCAAAAGAAAGACATAATATATTAGATTTTAATCTATTTTTCTAAATTGGCGTGGGATTTTTCTTATGTTGTGTTTTCCCTTTATTACTGTTGGTGTGCTACATAAATACTTCCCACATTGCCTCTAAGTTAAGCTCAACTGCTTTTGTGCCAAGCTACCAAAAGGTTGAGCACATGTTAATATGAGGTTTGCTTGTGTTTCACCCTGACAAGGATTTTGGTTGCTGCTTGTGTTCGGTTTCACCCCCTCAAACAGTAACCCAATTTCCTACAACGTCCAAGTGCCCAACAATAGGATGTCCATGCTGTTATATTCATTAGTCAGTGTCAGTGAGAGTCAGTGGAGCAGCATACCTCCCCTTACTTGATGTTTAATGAATATAACTGCCTGAACATCCTATCTTGGAACATTGTTGGGCTACATTTTAAGTTATCAGACCCTGATTGGTGTGTCTATATAAATAAATATGGCATCTGCATCTTTCAAGGGATGCCACAATTTTGGCCTGGGAATATGAATTATAGCGCAGACACACCTACCAAGGGGGTAGAAAGATATTAAGAGAATCTCACAATAGGGGTCAAAATTCTCCTAACTGCCAGATCAAAATCCTAAAGACCAATTTTTGTGGTATTAGTTGACATCTGATGCTGGACAGTAATGTAATGTTTACAGCAACACTGCAAGTGGGATGAGTTGCTCTTAAACATTATGCCTGCTCGAAGTGATGATTGAGCAAACTGATGATAGCATCCCTATCATATTTGCTGGCTATTTTAACATAATGTTTGAGTCCCTGAACATACCTGGTTCCTCCATAGCTAATGTTGTAGATGAACTGTGGTCTAACTCCAAACTTCAGATACATCCTATTAAAGGCTGGATGCCCTTACCATATTCCTATGGCTTAGGGCAT
Source organism: Lissotriton helveticus (assembly GCF_964261635.1). Taxonomy (NCBI): domain Eukaryota; kingdom Metazoa; phylum Chordata; class Amphibia; order Caudata; family Salamandridae; genus Lissotriton; species Lissotriton helveticus. The sequence goes on from NC_136063.1 coordinate 1,020,945,864, forward strand.
GCTATGGGTGCACATTCTTCGATAGGAGGGGGTAGTACACTTACAACAGACCAAACTGCATGAGCTGGATCAACTATATCCTGCTAGATCTCAGGCTATGGAAGGATCTGGTTCATATAGCAATTGTAGAACGTAGGGACTGTGTTCATAATGCCCTGCATTTGATTATGAACAAAACTCTGTTCTCCTTGCTAGAAACATCAGATCAATCAGCTACGATGCAATCGATCGTCACAAGTAAGGTAATGGGAAATGGTTGTCCCTACCGCAGGACCTAGAGCAATTAAATAGATTGTAGAGGGAAGTAGTGCTAGCGCTGGTGTATTTTTAACTTGTCCTGTTTGCCTATTTATTTTATTCATTTTTTGCTCGTTCTCCCTGATTTTAGCGGGACTAGGCTGGGCTCTACATCCTCCCCTCCCTCTTACCGCATATAACGGAATCTACATCGCCGTTTTGGCGAGTCCGGGTCCCGGGGGTTGCCTGCCTAGGAGCCATCTTGGATTGGGCTCCTCTCAACTTTGACGGGCGCCATCTTGGACCGCCCTCGCGATCGCGCTGGGCCTGGAGTGCCTATTTAAAGCTCTTCTCTACCGCGCAGCGGGACGCGCAGATGGGTCGCCCTCGCTTAGCCGGAGTCGTGCCTGAGTCCTGCCCGTCTGCGCCCGTCCGCGCTGAGGACGGGCTGCAGGACGGGCTGTCCTCCGCCAACGTGACTTCAGGTATGTTAATCCGGGACGGCAGTGTTTGCTATCCATCTGCAATACTCCATTCATTGCGACCCTCTGCCTCCATTGACTGTGCCACTTGTATCCTGCCATGTCATAACTCAACAGTATACTAAACACTGTAGGGGGAAAAGGAAGCCTACGAAGGGTGGTATTTCTCCTCCCTCTCTGCTCCATTTCTGGAGCTTAAACTGTAGATTGCTCCCCAAGAATAAATTAGACATCCATGATTTCATAATCGAGGAATCTCCTGATGCCCTATTCCTGACCGAGACCTGGATTCATGGGAGTTCGGGTCCGGACATCGCCGTAGCGATTCCACCTAACTATGTTATGGTACATCAGGATAGACCCTCAGGTAAAGGGGGTGGAATTGCCATTATTTTTAAATCCACCTACCAATGTAAACTGGAGGCGTTACATCTTCCAGGCAGTGAAGCTGCATTGTTTAAACTTACGATTAATCCCCGACTGACGCTTTCTGGTCTGTTAATTTATCGGCCCCCGGGGAATGCTGCTTCTTGGATTCCCTTACTTGTTGATTGTCTATCAGCAATACTCCTGAAATCAAATAACTTCACCATACTTGGTGATTTAAATATTCATCTAGATGATGTCAACAATTCCCTTACTAAATCTTTTCTGTTTGATCTTGAGGTTTTTAACCTCAAACTTTGTAATACTGGAGCTACTCATCTTGCCGGTCATCTTTTGGACCCAGTTATTTCCACTCTTCTATTTGATTGCACTCATTTGGCACGCCCGCTGGTTTGGTCTGATCATTACGCCGTACACTTTGTGTTACCACCCGGTCTTTATACAGCTAATGATTATGTAGAGGAAACAAAAACCTTCCTACCGATGGGACAGGATTGACATAGCTGCTTTTAATCTGCATCTGACTGAGACTATTCCTTCTCTCAGTAATACTGAGCAAAATTTGAATGCCCCCATTTCTAGGTGGCTAACAGATGCAGTATCTGTTCATTCCCCTCGTTCTGGCAGTAAATTTCGATCCTTGCGTCCCCCAACACCTTGGTACTCGGATGAGTTAAAAATCCAACGCGTTAAATGTAAAGCCTTGGAGAGGAAGTGGAGAAAGTCCTATTCCATTCCCTCTAAACTGATTTACAAGGATGAGCTAAAGGCTTATCATGCCAACTGTAAACGGGCCAAAGCTGTTTACATTACCTCTACTATCACTTCAGTGCAGAATTGTCCTCGGACTCTTTTTGCTACTGTCAAGAAACTTACAGGTGCTGACACTGTTCCCGCGTTGCCGGCTCTAGATGGTATACACTGCGATAATATTGCAGACTTTTTTGTATCGAAGGTTCAGGGCATTCACCAATCCCTAGCTTCCCTTCCACCTTCTACGGATCCTTCCTCGCCTGGTTTTTGCTGTAATGTCCCTGCTCCTCCCACTGAGTTTCTGTACAACTGGAAATTATTTGATGATGTCTCCTTCCTGTCGTGCTTAAAAAGCATTAGGTCAGGCTCTCCTCGGGACCCTGTCCCTATGAAGATACTGAAGCAACTTGACCTCGAACCACGTAGATTCCTTATGAGGCTACTTAACATCTCCCTCAGTGAATCTCGTGTTGAACAGGACTGGAAACATGCCATGGTCGTTCCCTTACAAAAGAAATCTGGTGTGGACATTACTAACCTGGCCAACTTTAGGCCTATATCCCTGCTGCCAGCTTGTTCTAAAATACTAGAACGCCATGTTAACATCCAGCTAAATGAGTTTGTTGAAAATACAGGATACCTTCATCCATCCCAATCAGGCTTCTGCGCCAATTATTCCACCGAATCCGCACTTCTGGGGGTGACTGAGCGACTCCGACACGGTATTGATAGTGGTGAGACCTTTGCGCTTATCCTTTTGGATTTAAGCGCGGCCTTCGATACCGTGTCGCATTCCATTCTTCTGGAGTCCCTTCACTCCCTTGGTGTCGCTGGATCGGCGCTTGCCTGGGTGGCCTCATTTCTTAATGAGCGTACATTTCAGGTATTTTCAAACAAAGCTGAATCGGCGATCTGTTCATCTGCTTACGGCGTCCCTCAGGGGTCTATATTGAGCCCTTTGTTGTTCAATATTTACATCAGACCCCTCGCTACTATCGTAGAGGGCGCCGGTCTTTCCATATACTCATATGCAGACGATGCGCAGATTGTGTTTTCCCTGTCTGGCAGCAGGGTTCAGGACACCTCTGCCCTTAAAATCGGCCTCTCTCGGGTTGCTGCCTGGATGCAGGCTAATCTGTTAAAACTCAACGGTGAAAAAACCGAGGTTATCATACTTGGCAAACATAAAGATCTGTGGGGCTCCAGACACTGGCCCAGTGACATGGGTCCACTGCCTACCCCCGTGCCAGTTGTTCGTAACCTCGGCTTTCTAATCGACGAGAAACTCTCGATGCGACAGCAGGCAACTAAGGTTGCTGCAATCTGCTTTAATACCTTACGCTGGTTGCAGAAGATCTTATGGATGTTGCCTGAGTCCACTCGTCGAATGGTTGTTCAGGCTCTTGTAATGTCCCGTATCGACTACGGCAATGTGCTCTATTTAGGAGCCGATAAAGCTACAATGAATATACTCCAGGTTGTACAGAACTCAGCTGCCCGCCTTTTGTGCAATGTTCCACGAAGAATGTCTGCTACGCAAGCCCTGTGTGACCTTCATTGGTTAAAAGTTCCTGACCGCGTGGCTTTTAAAACCTTGTGTCTTCTGTTCAAGATTCGTCAGGGCTCTGCCCCCACTTACCTGCACAATCTTGTTCAGTCTTACCAGCCCTGTCGTCCTCTCAGGTCATCAAATCAAGCCAATCTTGTAATTCCCAGAATCCGCTTGGCAAAAATGGGAGGCCGCTCATTTGCCCATTTGGGGCCGAAGATGTGGAATGCTCTTCCGCTGGCGTTAAAAACGGAGACCAATCTTCTTGCTTTTCGCAAGAAGTTGAAAACTTTTCTGTTTTAACTGATCACTGCTTTTGCTCATTTTCTGCTTCAGCAACCACCTGTCTTTTCTTCTCTAGTCTGTCCCTGGCGCCGGGAAACCCATTACGGGTAGCTGAGCGCAATATAAATTCAATAAATAAATAAATAAATAAAAATAAAGTAGCTGAAACTTCATAGTCCCTACTTATCTGGCATTTCCAATCAATCCAAAAGTGGTTCATGCTCATGTTGATTTGTTTAAAGCATTGAAAACGCTTTTAGTTAGAGAAACCAAATCAGTCCGACCCAGTTGAAGCTAAAGACATAATATAATAAGGAATGCAAGGAAGACAAGGAAAATGTAATTGCTGCAAAATAGTGAATGTATAAGACTAGCCAGAAACATATATATATATATATATGAAAATACTTACAATAGCAAAGCTAGACTAGTTGCCGCCTGTGGCAGTCCCTGTGGCGGCCACCCCCGTGGCTGTTTGCAAGAGTGTGGGGGGTGCTGGTGATGCCTGTGGCGGCCATGTGTAAGAGTAAGAGCTGAGGGGGAGGGAGGCTGCTGCCCCCAAAACTTGTGCGGCCCGGGTCGGACCACTGAGTACTTACCCAAGCCAAGAGATAGTAGGAGAACAACAAAATAGTCAGATTTCACAGAAGCAGTTAATAAAAAGGATACCTGATTGTTTGGGCATATAATGGTCCACGAGAGTCATTATAATCAGACAACAGTGGATTGCTTTATTCAGTCATACAATCTTATTAGAGCATCTTATTAACTTGTATTCGCATAATAAGGATTCATGTAGTGATAATGACCTGATTGATATTATGTATTCTTCCTAGGAAGATGAATCACTGACAGTAACACTGGAAGAGACACTACAAGCTCTAAAAGACTGTATGCTGTGTAAGACACTAGGACCCTATAAAATAACAGGCTATTTATTCCTGTCAGAATTTAATGATTTGGGGCCCTTATATGAATGTGCTGTTCTGATCCATTGGAAGATCATTGTTCTAGGAATGAGTCACTTATATGTAGCCTTTGCGGATCTTAGGTCTGTGTTTTATATTGTCCCCGACCAAATAAGGCCAGTACTTGAAGAAATGAGTATTCCGGAAAATATGCTGGCCCTCTTAATGACACTACATGAAAAATCTTGTACACAAGTTAGATGGGGTCCAGGGAGAGGTAACTGATCAAATACCAATCATGAAGAAGATACCACAGAGGCACTCCCTTCCCCAACATTATTCACACTGTATATAAATAGTGTGGTGGACTTCCTTAGTGGCTACTGCGGTGATTCACCAAAACTCTTTCAGAGCTTGGTCCATGCCCTCCTGATTGCGGATGACATGTTACTGATATCTAAGACTCCTGTGGGTTTGCAGACCTTCTTAGATCGATCCGGAGTCTTGTGCAAACAAAGAGGCCTAGAGGTGAATGCTGCAAAAACATAATTCATGGTTTTCGATTCTCATAGGAGTTATCGAGGTCCATCTAATCAGAATGGGTTAAAACTAGAGAGTGTTCAGACGTTTGATTATCTGGGCATCAGACTGACTGATAATATGCGATGGATAGAGAAATGTGCTTTAAAGAAAGTACAATATAATTTTGGTATGCTAAGAAACCTCCGATCCTATCTATGTAGGTCTGTTAAACCCGCATTACACATCTATAATACAAAAGTGGGGGCTGCCTTTCAAGGTGTGGATTTGTGGGGACATTTAAATGCCTCAAGAATTGTTTTAGTAGGGGGAAAGTTCCTTAGGTCACTGTTCAACCTGCCACAGAGCACATATATATTTTTCATGGATGTTTCTGTGAGAGCTGGATGTTGACCTAGAAATTAATGATAAGAACATTACACCAAGAACAGCATGGTTTAGCACCGCCCATTGGAGGGTATAACAAATGACACGACTGTTCGCACCACAGATCCCACAATGCACCTCTAAAAGACTCCATTAGAGGAAGGACAACAAATCAAGAATAAAAGAACTGTGAATGCAAGCAGCGTGTTTGGTGCAGGCTTACCTCTGAAGAAGTTCTGGGAAGAACGAAATGCATTAGGAAATTGCCTCATGCTGTTCCAAAGAAATAAAAGTGGCGAAAAGATAAGTTACGTGTGCGGCTCGTTTTCTGTCCTGTTGGGGAGAAGTGTGGAGATATTTATCGGCTTGGTTCTGCCGAAGAGCGACGCACCACCACAAGAGCGCCATCACCGCCCGACTGTGAACCAATTGTGAAGCTCATGTAATTGTGAAGGGCAATGCGGTGCCCCCGAAGACTGGCTTCGGTATTGGACTCAGACGAGTCTAAAATGGACTTGTTATGGGGTAACTATAGACCTAGAAATTAATGATAAGAACATTACACCAAGAACAGCATGGTTTAGCACCGCCCATTGGAGGGTATAACAAATGACACGACTGTTCGCACCACAGATCCCACAATGCACCTCTAAAAGACTCCATTAGAGGAAGGACAACAAATCAAGAATAAAAGAACTGTGAATACAACCAGCGTGTTTGGTGCAGGCTTACCTCTGAAGAAGTTCTGGGAAGAACGAAATGCATTAGGAAATTGCCTCATGCTGTTCCAAAGAAATAAAAGTGGCGAAAAGATAAGTTATGTGTGCGGCTCGTTTTCTGTCCTGTTTGGGAGAAGTGTGGAGATATTTATCGGCTTGGTTCTGCCGAAGAGCGACGCACCACCACAAGAGCGCCATCACCGCCCGACTGTGAACCAATTGTGAAGCTCATGTAATTGTGAAGGGCGATGCGGTGCCGCCGAAGACTGGCTTCGGTATTGGACTCAGACGAGTCTTGAAAATGGACTTGTTATGGGGTAACTATAGACCTAGAAATTAATGATAAGAACATTACACCAAGAACAGCATGGTTTAGCACCGCCCATTGGAGGGTATCACAAATGACACGACTGTTCGCACCACAGATCCCACAATGCACCTCTAAAAGACTCCATTAGAGGAAGGACAACAAATCAAGAATAAAAGAACTGTGAATGCAAGCAGCGTGTTTGGTGCAGGCTTACCTCTGAAGAAGTTCTGGGAAGAAAGAAATGCATTAGGAAATTGCCTCATGCTGTTCCAAAGAAATAAAAGTGGCGAAAAGATAAGTTACGTGTGCGGCTCGTTTTCTGTCCTGTTGGGGAGAAGTGTGGAGATATTTATCGGCTTGGTTCTGCCGAAGAGCGACGCACCACCACAAGAGCGCCATCACCGCCCGACTGTGAACCAATTGTGAAGCTCATGTAATTGTGAAGGGCGATGCGGTGCCGCTGAAGACTGGCTTCGGTATTGGACTCAGACGAGTCTTGAAAATGGACTTGTTATGGGGTAACTATAGACCTAGAAATTAATGATAAGAACTTTACACCAAGAACACCATGGTTTAGCACCGCCCATTGGAGGGTATAACAAATGACACGCTCTTCGGCAGAACCAAGCCGATAAATATCTCGATTGCGACAAACAGCGGAGAGGAGTTGAATTTTTACAGAAAGGCCCTTGAGGAGGTACTAAGCTTTGATGGCCATGAAGGTATACTGTGGCCGAAATTTGTTTGAACGCCACTGCATATGCTTAGCCTAGAATTCCTCTGGTATAGATCGCAAGAGGTGATTTACATTTCTACAGATCATCTTAATGAAAAGCACTGGTCATTTACAATGGAACTGGACCTGGCCAACTCGAGACAAGGCAGCCGTGACTTTCTAGAATTCAAATGTATAGCAGAAGATATTGATAGATACAATCATGCACCTCTTGCAAAGCAACTCTATCTGAAGTTCAGATATGGGACTCTTGCAGTAAATGGATTCTGTAGTAAATGAGCAATCACCCCCATGCCCACAAAAAATGGCTTATGTTCGACATGCAAATCGATTGTAGTGCTTATTCCAATACGAGCAAGACATAGATTGTCCCTATATGCCGCCAGATAGGGGTGATCCAATATAGTGCTGCCCTGAGAATCCTCAGAAGTGACACAAGATAGGCCATTGTAGGAGTGTTAATAGTAAAGCAAGGTTTTTAACTTCTATGTGGCACACCGGACCACATTTCTTTAATCAGAAATAGTAAGTGCCTTACTTTTATAGTTTTACTATTATAATATTTGTATACTATTTACATATTTTATTGTGTTTCAAAAGTGTAATTAAAACATGAATATATTTTCTTGGCACAAATGCTGAAGAATAGGAATGCACAAAATGGGAATAAATATATGAATAACTACATAAAAATGAAAAAAATAAACACCTAAATAAAATAATAGCTAGGTGGAGGCGGTTGCTGTGAGGGAGGTAGTTTATCCAACCATCCTATTCATGGCAAGGTATTGGGACCAACATGCCCACGTTCTTCGATTATTAATACAGGGAGATATGAAAACATATGTATACTAACTTTTCTGTCCTTTTTCTGACAATTTAACAGCATAATGGGCATTCCTGTAACAGTAATTCTGTCACATAAGCTACTGGGGGTTTGTTAAACTTTGTTTGGAGTTTTTCGAGTTAAAAACAAACCATGCCCACGTAGGATGTACAAGAATATGACCAACATTATTTCCGAGTACTTTCACTTTTACTCATGGTGATTCTTGTTCTTGGCCAGAAAATGGCATTCGCATTTCATCTTTACCTGTGCTGCTCTGTCCTGACCACAGCCAAAGATATACTTGGCAGCCCAGCTGTGTAGAGGGCAGCTGTTTCACAGACCAAGCTGCCATACACCGAAGCTCTCAGAGAAGTGCTGTGAAAAGAAACCACCTGGGTCGCAAGAAAACATGGCATGGTTAAAGAGAAACAGGGAGAAGAGGAATCAATAGTGTACTTTTGGCTGACCTGAGATCAACACTCAGGGTCACCATAGCTTGGCAGCAAAAAATTCCTTGTGTTCGCTCTCATATTTACACCCTCAGAGTATAAAGAATGTGCAAACAGTCTTGGTATTTCCAGAGCTCTCACGGCCATAACAAATGTAAAGGAGTTATTTCATTCTGCAATTCTTTGGGACAGGAAAAAACAAGCATTTGCAATGTAATAGGTCTCATATTTGCGAGCGTTTGAGCTATTGGCATTGTAAATAACAATGCCTTTTATTTATGTTTTGGTTTTTAAAATAGATAAATAAAAGGCATTGCCATTAGCTTTGTTTCAGTCAGCAGTGATTTCTTCATAATGGATTTTCAGATCATGCCATGGTAGTTTTAGATATTTATTTATAAAACTCTGTAAAAATTCCCAAGCGATGGGTCGTTAATAGACAATATTTAAATGATGAGCTTTGGGTTAATTCTATAAAGGTAGAGATTAAAGAATTTCTTACTCGAAATTATGAATCTGGCCCGCTAAATATTGTCTGGGACTCGCTTAAGGCTTTTTTCTGTGGAATAATCATCTGAATGGATGCGGCCAAATTAAAGGAATTCAGAGTTAAGAAGAAAAACTTAGAGAAGAAAGATCAAGTACTTAGCATTTTAAGCCTCCACAACCCATCTAGAGCTAACCAATATCCGCTTGATCAGGCAAAACGGGATCTTAGGGCTAATTACTATACTCAGAGTGAAGCTGTCTTTCGGCAACAGCATCAAAAGATATACGAAGAAAGCAACTTCACGGGCAGATTTATGGCTTGGCAGGCTAAGGAACATGCTGCCACCAACCTAATTAAAACTCTAAAATGTCCTCTTACTAACTCAGAGATAGATGATCCGGTTAAAATAGGGGATATAATGCTTAAACACTATGAATCCATCTATGGTCAACACCAGAGGGTAGACCCCTCTCTACTAGAAGCCTTTTTAAACAATAATGAAGCTCTCAGAAGTTGATCAATAGCCTATGGCTAGATTCTTTTCTAAGGAGGACTTGGAGCGAGTTATAAAAGATCTTCCTAATGGTAAAGCTTCTGGCCCAAATGGGTTTCCATCGGAATTTTTTAAGGTCTTTTTTTCTGCTTTTGCCGATTTTTTTCTTATATTAATTAATTTTATGTTAGAGGGAGGTACTATACCAGATTCCTTCAGACAAGGTAATGTTTTGAGTTTCTTGAAAAAGGGGAAGGACAGCAAGGACCACATCATGCTTATTATAAAACCGGAACTTAGAGTTCAAGCCAAAGTATTTCAGCTTTTCAAACATTTTGAAATTCTAGGAGGATACCGTATAAATAAAAAGAAATCAGAAATTCTACTATGCGGGGGTGAATCTGTGGAGCTACATCCGGACATTCTTTCCTGTACCAACACTAGACCAAAGAGATAATTGGGAGTCTTTTTTTCAGCATCAGTAAGGGATTTATATGATTTGAATTTTAATCCCCTTCTCCGAAGAGTCCAAACGATGTTCTCACGCTGGAACTCTCTACCATTATCCATTTAGGTCGGGTGGCTTTGTTCAAATAGTCCGTTCTTCCCCTCTTTAATTTTTTGTTCTCAACTAGTTCATGTTTTTTGTCATGTTCTTTCTTTACTCGAGTAGAATCAATGTTTACAGCCTTTATTTGGGCAAAGAAAACACATCGCATTGCACTTAGAACTCTATATGAAGATCTGGATCAGGGAGGGCTTGCTCTGCCAAATCTTGGAGATTACTATAATGCCTATTTTGCCCAGTACCTATCCAGATTTAAATCTCAACTTCATACAAAAAAGTTATTCATAAATACATTTTTTGATCTAATCTGCAAAGAAAATCAGATACATGCTCCTCTCCACGTGTTTAAATCTCCCAAATTTGTTCTCTATAAGTCCCTTCAGTGGTTTTTAAAAAAACGTCAGGCTCTGTTTAAGAGATATTCTATTCCCATTATCAACTTAACATCCTTACTATCTAGTATTCTCCCACTGATGGGTGTTACACAATGCTCAGATCTGGCTGTTAATTGGGCGGCGGCAGGGTTTTCGAAAGTCTCAGACTTTTTGAGAAATGGGAAATGGATCACCCTGACAGAAATGTCTCAATTAGTTACCCGAAATGTCATCTTATTAGGGTCATATAAATCGGTTTATAAATTCCTGGTTCAATTGGATTTTACTCAGTTAGATCAGCAAAGTCAGCTTATAAAGGAATTATTAGTTGATGTGCCCGATAGAAAACCCGGGGTATGGAAATACCATCTTGCTCAAAATAGGAAGCTGGATCTTAGTCAAAAGGCGATTAAAAAATGGTTGGAGCAGGAAAATCAGGCAATGCCTTTGAATGTTTGGTCTGTCATTAATAGATTGAATTTTACTACATTAAGGGGGGCGAATTGGCGGAGAATGTTATTTATTAGTAAGTGATTACTCTATCGTACACCTTCTTCTATTGCCAACATGTATCCTAATCACTCTGCACATGGTTTTAGATGTATCCATCATTCTTCAGCTAATTGGTCACATGTTATGGTTTATTGTGATAAGATTGCAAAATTCTGGGAAGAGATTTTTAGCCATTTCCAGCTCAAATGTGGTATCGAAATTGTAGTGAACGAGAAATTAATTGTGTACGGTTATGATCCTGATCTCTCCTTTCCCGACCAGGTGGCTAAATTGATATATGTTGCTATGGCAGTTGCTAGATCTCTTTTATTAGGGGAACAGCCTTTACAACGCGGGCATTACCACGCGCTGCAATTACTACGCTGCTTTTACAACGCAAGTCGTTTCAACGACTTGCGCTGGAGGGCGCTGTTGGACAAGGAGTAGTTTAATTTTCTATTCCAACACCTTCCCATCTGTAACGTGGGCTGGAGTTGGAATAAAAAATTAAACTATTCCACTATCCAGCGCTTACAGCGCAAGTCGTTGTAACGACTTGCGTTGTAAAAACAGCGTTCTAATGGCAAGCGTGGTAATAGCCCGCCGTGTACTGTCATACAACCCTTTTATTACAACTATGGCGTACAGAGCAGATTCCATCTTTTTATGAATGGCTACATAAGATGAAACGGGTTAAATCTAGTGAGAGTTCTTTCGTGCAACGAGCAGGGGGTATTAGAAGATTTGAGAAGATTTGGGGTACTTTCTTTCGAGAGCAGTCATTGATATTACGGGAAAAGGTAGTTTTTATATGCTCTATAGCATATTACATGCAGACATTGTGATTCTAATAACTTTTCTTATAATGCGTGGTGTATGATATTTGTTGTCTCTTTCAGATCTATGTAATTTTTTAGGTTAAATGAGTTGAAGTACTGTTGATGAACTGTATATTATTTATAATTTTGTATTGTCTTTAAGGACTTCAATAAAAAAAAAAGGCATTGCCATTTACAATGCCAATAGCTTAGTAAATCCAATACCTTTGGATTGCAAATGCATTTGGCACCTGTGCTTTAAAAATAAAAGCATTAGTAGAGAGCGTGTCCTGCAATAGCAGGCAGGAGAAAGCTATTTGAGAAAATAGTGCTCAGAGGCTGGAATTAAAGCTTACCAAGCAACAACACATGTAATAGGGGGTGTCCTCATGGGAGGTTACAAAATGAGACAAGGCAGTACTTTGGAGGTTCTACTAAGCCTACTAACCAATAAAAAGTCACAGTTTACAGAGGACAATGACACAAGGCTATTAAAAATATGGGCGCAGAGTGGGCAAAGCTCCAACTCCATACCATAAAACAGCATGCCTCGCAGAGCCGCGCATGCGCTGCCGAGGTTCAACCTAATAAACGAAAACTTAGGTTTGTTGGTAGAGCAGGATCATCTTTTTGAATTTTAAGCCCTAAAACATAGAGTACTGCACCTAGGTTTTTATTTTAGCTTTTTCCTTACTGCAAGGCCTGATCCCATTCTAATAATAGGGAGCTTGTAATCTTCTTATAATGTATTGTAGTTTATTTTCTTTTAATACATGAGATTCTGTAAACATTGTATAAACGCCAGTCTATAACTTCTCTATAGTCGGTAAACTTGTGACAAAAGACCTTGACTATTATAAGTTATAACAGTCAAATTCTGACATCACAATACATGAGCCAGCAGCCAAGATGAAAGGCAGGTCAGGTCACAAAGCAAAATTGTAGCAGCTGTTTAAAGCCACGACAAATAACATTGTTTTTCTTTCTTCTGTTGTATGTTTTAGCTTACAATGACAAACAGAGGGAAACATGGGCATCAGTTCGCCAAAATGGTAGGGGTAGCAAAAGGGACATCACACACCATTTGGCCTTTACTTTGACTGACACACACGTGCCTAAACATACACACACATTCACACACTGCCCCTCAGATAAACATACTCACCTGCAAGCATGCATTAAATATACATTTAAAAGCATTTTTATTCACCTTACCTGTCAGATACGGTTATATTCCCGCTCATTATAATACATTTTTTATTACACTTATAGTGAATAATATTATTCACTATTTGTGTAATAAAACATTTGACAGAAAGTCAGAAAAATGGAACGCCAAATGACATCCATTAGAACAAGCTGCTCTTGTGTTGAAGGCACTGATTTTGATTTCTGAGTATGGGCCAACTCTGCTAATTAATTTCTGCAGGCTGTCTAAGCACAGCTGTGGTGGGGCCCCAGGTCATGTCCCACCGCATCAACAATACCTGCATTTTTAGCCTGCCGCACATTGCATTCTGGGACATGTTGTTTTGTTTCATAATTGAATATCACAACATGCAAAATGCTGGTGGCTAAAAAGGTAGGACCAGAAGAAGGTGCCAGACATAACACAAGCTATTTGGTCCCAAAACTCCTCGGTGGCATGCCATATGCGTATAATTAACAGAAGGGGATATTTTATCCCATAGATCGTAACAATGATTTGGTTTCATATGATGATTAATGCCACCATTTTACATTCTCTAGCCACTATAAGCAACAGGTGTAACCATGTCCCAATTAAACAGCACTGAAGTTTCAGATCTTAGAAGGATGGAAGACTGAGTTGACCAAGTCAGAATACTCACTTGTGTCCTGCAGGTCCACGCCTGCCAAGCGTCACGCAACAGGTGTGACACTCACGCATTTCAGTGCGGTGATCCGCATCACCGCACTGAAATGCATTATCACGCATTTTGCCACCTGCTGCCAGGCGAGCCACCAGCGGCGTCTGTCACTGTGCCCGGGATCTCTCCTCTGCTCCAAGAGAGGTGCGCCTGCTTCCGTCTTGTTCCTAAACAGTTAACCAGAGGCAGACTTGCCCAGCTCTCAGTGTGCTACAAAAGTATCGACTGCACTCTGCCAGGGAGCTGCCTGTTGCCCTGGAAACAGAATGCGACAAATTATGGCGCCGCTGCGGCGCCAGCGCGGCTCATGACGAAGCAGGGGGCGGGCTGGATAGTTTCCTTGCAGCGCGGCAATTTAAATGATGGCGCTGCCACCCGCAGCTTTCCTCTGCAGGCACTTCGCACCTAACCGGGTCCGTCCCCGCCATACCAGCTCACAGCTTGTTCACTTTGACTTTAAAAACAGGTGACCCAGACCCGGCGGGATTGCAGCGCTGAGCGGCCGCCAGGACAATTACTAGCCGCCCGACCCCCGTTTAACTCACGAGGAGTCAGGAGAGCCGTAGCCCCGATCACTGTGAGGAGGCCGCAGGCAGGGCAGAAAACGTTCTAAATAGCGGCCGCCTCGCCTGGACCCAGCCGGTCTGCAGTGGCGCAGCCAGCCCTTGCAGGCCAGAGAGAGTCCCCGCTGTGCCTAGGGGCACCACCCGCCTGCAACACCACAGTCCTATTCCTCCAGGGCAGGCACACTCACTCGAATCATCTGCGGAAGGGCCCAAGGTACGTACCAGCCTGAGCCTGTGCAGGCCGAGGGCAATTAAAGCACACTTTTAATTAGAAAAAGATTAGTGCTTTGCTAACTAAGGGCGAGTGAGCGGGAGTGGAGAAAAGAAAGGGAGTGTAACAAGCGGTTCTTAGACTTAGAGAAATAGGCGCACCGAGGGCCGACATTAGAGCCTTTTATAATAATAATCGTTAATTGGCGGGCTGTGAAGCCCTTCCCATTTGACATTTGCACGGTGCCAGGGAGTCAGTGTGTGTCTTTTTTTTTAAGAAACCACAGCCAGCAGCTGGGCTGTGACCCCTAGGCTGCGAGTAAGCCTCTCGTGCCCTTCCATTTCTTGTGCTTTGCTGTAGTTCTAAGATCTTCTTAGTGTTTGTGGTTGCTCAAATGGGTGTAATGTTTAATATTTATGTATTTCCTTGGTCTTCGTTGCTTAATTTTGCTTGTGACAAAGTGTCACTCATAGTGGTTGAAATGTCACTCATAATGACACTGAAATTTTGAAAATGTCACACACATCGATTTGAAACCTTGGCAGCTATGCAGGTCTGACTAGCTGGCAGAAATAAATGTTTAAGACACTGTGCCATCTAGAAAACTACAGCTGTTTATATTATTTTATCAAAAGAGAAAACGATTTTTTAGTACTATTCCCGGCCATATTACTTGTTGCAATCATCTTTTTTGTCTATGTTTTGCAAAATGCAGCCCAATTGCATCAGTGGGGTTGCAGCTGATGAGCTGGATGTGTTCAACTTAAATTTTTCTGCGTTTACGTTACTGTTTCCGAATGTTACACTCCAACGGCTCCATTAGCCACCGCTCTTCACCGTACACTTTCAAAGTGCAAATTGTTTGTATGTATTCCTATTTCTATACTACAAACCTAGCTAGGAAGCAACAGAGCTCTGCACATCACTCGAGGCTATGGGAAGCAATCTACAAGATCATGTACATTAAGTAGGGGTTACACAAATACAATTCATAGGTCACATTTCACATTTGTAGGCACAAGGAGATTAATCAAGTTAATCCGAATCCCATAATTTGGATTCAATTGCTGAGGCTGGGATTTGAACCTGGGTCCCCAGGCTGTACAGCCTACAGCACAAGGTGGGAGGACACATCTCTATTTGGGGATGTACTTCGGCCACGTTTTCGTGAGCTTGCAGGCTTTTTTTGGCTTTTGCTAGGTATCTTTTTAATGGCGGTCTTTGATTCTTGTAGTTGTTACTGCTTATGTATATTTTAAAATGATATTTGGTGCAAGATGCATGAGAAGTGATTTAGCTGTTTCTTAAATGGAAAGGGGAATGCTGCTTTCTCTTTGTGAACTTAAGAAATATGGCCGAAATATTTTTATTATGTACACTTGTATTTAAGCTTTGCTAATGTCCTTCATGTTGACGTTGGTTGTAAATACAGCACTAACAGGCAGTTTGGGTCTTAAGGTTATGGAAGACTTTATTTCATGAAATGCTACCAGCAAATTATGAACATTACATGAAATACCACTGGCAAGAAAGGTTTGCAAGCCCTGCCACCAGATGTTTCCTCTCAGCGAACCTGTTCTCCATTTCTCTGTCTGTCTCTACCCTTCCAGCTATCCACCCATCCGTCCATCCATCATCCATCACAAATGCCTAAACAAATCACCAGCTAAAACTTCACACCAGATTCCCACACAGTCACCAAACCAAATCGCAGAAACAGGAAAGGAGCACATTCCCCTAGATATTGTAAAGTAAAACAGTGGCATTACAATAAATGAGTTTGACTTTAAAGAGTTTGACTTTAACCAGTTTTAAAAAATTTTTATCATTTAATTTTGCAGCAAAGGTGTTGTAGTGTGCCTGGCGAGCAAAAGTTCTTTTTTAGCCCATTATACCCCGGTGCCAACTTGCTCCAAGTGAGTCATTTATAGTTGGTCAACTGGAATTTTCCCCAGTGAGACCCGGCAAGTGTTCATGCAGATGTGTTCCTAATATATAAGAAGTAACTGAGCTATTTAAGGAGCACACAGGTGGTTTACAGAATTAGCAGAGAAGATACACTAGAAAAGCAAAGATGTAAAATATTTGACTTTATAAACTGCATGGTGCCTCAATGTGAGATATCTATCATAAATTCTGACCAAAAAATGCTTACAAAGCACTATGTAGGAGTATACTAATAATGCTTTCTCTTGCTTGTAATCAAACCTCAAGTCATGTGTGTCTTTGAGGTGATGTGTGATGCAAACGCTGCTCTCATCCATTATGACATTTCATCTGTCACTAGCGACTAGTTGTGTTCAAGTCACGTATGATGTTATTTGGAAACATAATTATTGATAAAATCACAGGCTGCGGCTTTGAAAGCATCCCAGATTATATGGAAAGGGAGGGTGTCTGATTCATTATAATGGAAATATTCATCAAAAAAAGAGGCAAAGGAGGAAGAAAAAATAGGATAAGTAACAAGAAATTGTTAAATTGCCAGCGTCTGGGTGTAGAGGGTGTATGAAGTATATCTAAGGAAGTAAACACAGGGGCGTCAGCACAATGAATGGACTGGGAGATGTTATTAGAAATAAAAATGTAGTCAATGCAGGACTGTGTCTTGTGAACTGGGGAGAAATTCGTTTACTCCCTCAGGGTGGGGTTGCATATTCTCCATGCGTCGATCAAGTGTCTATTTTGAAAAGTCTGTAGGAATGATGTATGTGCTTTAGAGGGTAGAAAGGAAGTTACTGAATTTCGGTCTGTGAAGGGGTCTAATATCTGATTACAACCTCAGCTAAAATAAAATTATCTTGGGAATATAACCGCAGCTTTTGCTCAAGGTGAGACCAAAAGAGGGTATCATTGGTAGTAGGTGCATAAATATTGAGTAAAGAGAGTGGAACCTTCCCAATCAATAAGCCTGTAACCAAATAGAGACCTACATAATCGTTTTCTTGGGAAATAAGTTTGACATGAAGAGATTTGTGACATAATGTAACAACACCATTACGTTTGCCGTCACCTGGAGAGAAGAAGACTTCACCTACCCAATCTCTTTTCAATTTTAAGGCTTCAGATGCTGTGAGGTGTGATATCTGAATCATTGCTATGTCTGCTTTCAATTTAGATAGGTGCGTTAAGACATGTTGTCGTTTGATCGGAGAATGCAAACCTCGGACATACCAAGTAGCAATATTCAAAAACATAACAGAACAGTGAAACAAACTATTCGGAAAAATACAGACAGTATGTAAACATGGTATGAAGAAAACCATAACGTTATGTAAATGAAGAAAGGAGTAACAGGAAACATATTAGGAAATGAAAAAAAGAGTCTCAAGAGAGGAAAATTTGAGAAGTAGCAGGTAAAGGAATGAGACATAAAAGGGGGGATGGGGGAAGAAAAAGGTGAAAGGAGAACGACAGAGTATGAATAAAGAAGAATGTAAGAGAAGAAGCACATGCCAGTAAAAATCCCAAAATGAGGAGGAGGGGGTGAAACCACATTGAAGGATGGTGCATCCAGATCTCACAGGGGGGGCACAAGGGTGACTGGAAATGACAGGGTGCGAGACAACGGGAAAGACAAACAGCAGGGGTGCCTATAGAATCAAAAAAAAGAATACGATTAGGTTACAAATGTGTAATATGACAATAAAGGAAAATGCAAAACAAACACAAGTATAAGAAAAAGAAAAAGAAAAAAGGGATTTGAACATGACATTCACAATATAGTCAATACAACAGAAAACAAAAATGACTTAAGGAATAAGAAGAAAGGCAAACAAAAAGGATAACAACAGCTAAGATAATACCATAATTATAACGTAAGCAACATATTCAATCAAATTGAGAAGTTGAGGGGCTGGAGGTGTCCACAGTTTCAACTTTGCAGGAGTTGAGAAAGCTTTTGAGTTTAATATGAAGTTGTCTTGTTGCGGTAAGTGACCTTAAAAAGGCAAGGAAGGACGAGGCCGTATCTAACGCCGAGAGCACGAAGATCCGGTCTCATATTAAGAAATTCTCTGCGCTTGTCAGCAGTGCTTTTGGCATAGTCCTGCCAAAAGACCAACTTATGAACTAACCAAGAGATGGATGACGACTTTTTAGATGCTGAGAGTACCTTAAGGAGATCAGTATGTTCAAGGAAATACTAAATGACACTTCAAGGACGCTTGGAACCAGTAGCATTAAGATGTTGACAGCTCAGTCTGTGGACACGTTGAATGTTCAAATTTGTATCTTCGGACAAACCCAAAACTTTATGTAGAAAGTTTTTGAAGAAGATGAGGGGGTCCGCACCTTCCGTGTTTTCTGGTGAACCATATATGCGTAGATTGTTCCGTCGGTTTCTATTTTCCAAATCTTCAACTTGTTTCTGCAGGGAGGAAGCTTGAGATTGAAGAGTGTGGACATTGCTTTCAGTGGTGGATTAAGACGAGATGCACTGTAAGAAGACGTTCATCTAACTGGGACCATTTGTCAGTAAGAAACTGAAATTTAGCATTTGTCTCTTCCATGAAAGGTTTTAAGGCGCGTATTTTGTCCAGTGAGAGATACAATGAGGCTGGAGGTGGTGACTTTGCAGGAGAAGGAGGATCCTTTTTGAGGCGTTTGGGGTTAACCTTGACCGGGTTAACCGAGGTGATGTCATAGATGGAGACGTGCCAACTTTTGACTGGGAAACAAAAGAAGACTCCATTGCAGCAAAATTTGAGAAAACTGTGGAATGCTTGATAAATCTACGGGTGGGTGATGAAGTAGAGGAGACAAGCTTTCTGAGTCTCCTCATAAAGTCGTGTTGTAAAAAGAAAACATTCAAAGTGAAAGGCACATATGAGTAGATGACGTAGAAGTGGCAGAGACCTTCTATTATGCAAAAAAAAAAAGTTCACAGTAATAAAAACAAGACAAAAGCAATAAATGATGTGGAGCATGTTTTGCCTGACGCCAGCATTAACCTGTGAATATGGAAGAAATAAAAGCTGAGGTGCAACAGCTCAACGTACTATGGCCAGCATATATAATGAGTACAATTGCAGAATGCAAAATTGTTAATTAATGGTAGCAGAATCAATGACCAGTATAGTCCTTTGATGATGGGGAGCTACATATGTCAGTAGAAGGCTGCAATGTAATTTTATAAAAAGGAACACATCCAAGCATATAAAAAGAACATTGGCTTATGGAGCGTGAAAAAAGCCAGTCGAGGAAAGAGAGATTAAGAGGCAAAAATAGGTGAGCAACACCTCAACACATATTGAAAGGCAGTTCAGTCCTGGAGCGAAGGTGGAGGAAAAAGAAGAGGCGCGCATCTCTTCAGCGCTGCCAGAGCGGATGATACCGGTCGCCTCACAAGATGGTGGCAGCGTCTGAGGCAAGAACGGAGCTGTGGGGAATTCCTTGTGTTAGCGGTGCTGGTGTGCTACACACATCACCAGAAGTCATCGGGATGTTGAGGAGGCTGAACCCGCACCGCGGGAAGAGAAGGGGCCACAGTACCCGGCGAAAACGGTCGCCAACCTACGCCCCCGTACCGGAGCTCACAGTGCTGCCGCCATCTTATGTGGGCGTGAAGCCACACCCCAAGTCATGCATGATGTTATATTGGATGACTGCAACAAAGATTTGTAATAATCTAGCACTTATTTAAGTTGTAGACGTCTTGTTAAGTAATTGCACAATACTTCAATGTTATTCTTAAGGTTACAATATAGTACATTAATACATTTTAATAGTTGTTTAAACATCTTTCAGGGATCACATCTTCAAAGTTTTCATTGAAAGTGTATGGTTGCACATTAAAACATGCCATTAAATTTTTTCGGCCATTTTGCATGGTTTTATGCAAGGTAACAATTAGGTACCAGTTAGAATTGTTCTTTGCCCCCAGTGTCGAATATGGTTTTAGAAAGTAAATATAACTACTGCCTATTTTTGCAAAGAAATACCTATAACTATTCACACTATTTCAATATTTCAGTGAAAGTTAATTTATCAGATTATGGTATTAAGGCCTATACCTGTTTATAATATTTCATTCAACAATTTGCACAAAATTCTGCTGATACATCTACTTTCGATTCAGAAAAGGGGGTGGTGATGAACAGAGTGCCTGAATTAAGCAGACGACTCTTACCCAGTCCAAAGATCAGGGCTTGATCCATCACCGTTTTTTAGCTCACTGCACCATCCCAGCTCAGAACTTGGCTATATGCAAATTAGTCTGTTCCTGTCCCAGTGCATGATGGGAACAGGGCAAACCAAACTACCAAGCCTATTCTTATACTGGGAAGGAAACAAGCTTCCGGGGACCGGTTTCTGCCATTTCAGGCGTCGTCGGCCCAGCTTGCTTGAATCCTGATGGTGCAATGAGCAAGGGACTCACATCTGAGTATACCCTTCCACGCTTATGGTGGACAAAATGATTCAGAAAAGGGGGGACTGGGTAAGAGTGGTCTGCTTAATTCAGACACTCTGTTCATCACCACCCCCTTTTCTGAATCGTTTTTGGCCACTATAGGTGTGGCAGGGTATACTCAGACATGAGTCCCTTGCTCACTGCTCCATCAGGATTCAAGCAAGCCGGGCCGACGAGGCTGAAATGCCAGAAACCGGTCCCCGGTAGCTTTTCTCCTTTCTGGTGAAGAATTGGCTTGGTAGTTTGGTCTGCCCTGTTCCCATGATGCACTGGGCCAGGGACAGACTAATTTGCATATAGCCAGGTTCTGAGCTGGGATGGGGCAGTGAGCTAAATAACGGTGATGGATCAATCCCTGATCTTTGGACTGGGTAAGAGTGGTCTGCTTAATTCAGACACTCTGTTCATCACCACCCCCTTTTCTGAATCGTTTTTGGCCACTATAGGTGTGGCAGGGTATACTCAGACATGAGTCCCTTGCTCACTGCTCCATCAGGATTCAAGCAAGCCGGGCCGACGAGGCTGAAATGCCAGAAACCGGTCCCCGGTAGCTTGTCTCCTTTCTGGTGAAGAATTGGCTTGGTAGTTTGGTCTGCCCTGTTCCCATGATGCACTGGGCCAGGGACAGACTAATTTGCATATAGCCAGGTTCTGAGCTGGGATGGGGCAGTGAGCTAAATAACGGTGATGGATCAAGCCCTGATCTTTGGACTGGGTAAGAGTGGTCTGCTTAATTCAGACACTCTGTTCATCACCACCCCCTTTTCTGAATCGATACATCTACTTTGGCACATAGTTTATGGTTTATGAGATGGTGGACGCCATTCAACTTCATTATGATCCCGGCCTCCTGATGTACCTATGTAAAAACAATTGTTGTCCATAGATTTTCATTTTTAATTTGCGTTTTTGGATTACTAGAGATTTAGATTTGGTACACACTGATGATCTGGGCCGAATTTTTCCGGACGACATTTTAAAAAATGGCAGATTTGTTGCAGAGATGATGCAATGTTTCAGGAACCATGAAATCTATATCCTTCATTTTGGTGTCAAAACATAGGTTTTGGGGTCAAATAGTCTGATAGAGACTGAAAATAACTCCTCAGAGCAACCTTTGCGCCATTTTCCAAAATGGTGATTATAATAGAGGAAGAAGAGACATGTATAGAAATTAAACAAATAATAATGTTTTTTAATCCTTTAATGTGTACACCGAACAATGTTTATGAAAAAAAATTAACTTTTATCACTCCTCTCTTAGACACATTTTCATACTTCACTTTATGTATTTGTTTCGGCAATCGCTCGTGGTACATTTGCAGAATGTTGAACATTTGAGAAGAGCATATCAACAGGGACATGTTTAGCAGCTCAGGTTTTGCAAGTACATTTACGTGCAAGTTCTGTGGATAGAGACTTTAGATATTTCGTAGCTTTTAACACCCCATCAATATCTTCCTGAACAAATTCACATGGATCCTTCTCTGCATATCCAAAACATTTACACATCTTCTGATGAAGTAGAACGCTCTCTTAATGTGTCCACATACAGAATGTGAAGTTGGTGGAAGGTCACTTAGCGAGACTGATCTCTTGAATTCACTGTAACGAAGATCATCAAATGTGTGACAGTCAGAACTCATTTTCCACACATGCACAAGGTATTTTTCTACATAGTTAGAGATCTAGGTGGCAGTGGATTGCACCCTGTGCAAGTAGGGACCCATATACTAGTCAGGAAAGAGAGTTACACATCCCCAAAATAACCCCTACTCACCCCCTTGGTAGCTTGGAACAAGCAGTCAGGTATATCTCAGAGGCAATATGTAAAGCATTTGAACATAAAGACACAGTAACGCAGTGAAAACGCTACAAAATGACACCACACCAGTCTAAATAAATTAACCGATACTTATCTGAACCAAACAAGACCACAATGACAAAAGTCTAACATACACAAGCCAAGATATCCCTTTTAAAATATTCAAAATAGTTCAGTCCATAGGAAACTTTGGATGAATCACTTTTATCACAAAGTACCTGGAATGCATCAAAATCAGAGACAAAAACAGGTGCAGGGGAGGTGAGGTGCTGGAAAAGCAAAGCGAGGTGTTAGTTCCTTACTCCCAGAGGAGGTGATGCATTAGTTTCTTGCTGCCATGGGAGTTGATAAATCAGTTCCTTACTACAGCTCAGGGGAGGTGATGCATTGGTTCCTGACTGTCAGAGGAGGTGAAACGTTGGTTCCTTACTATCAGGGGAGGTGATGCTTCAGTTTTCGAACACGCAGCCTTGGTTCTTTACTGCTGGGCAACAACGATGAAGAACTTGGCGCACAGGTATGATGTGTTAAATATCCGGTTGCGTAGGGGTGATGTGGTGGTGGTGGCGAAACAGGCACTGCGTTGTTTTTTTAGCCACGTGGCAGGTGAAGTGCCAATTTCTTCAGCTGCACAGCAGGGCCTGCATGGGGGTTGAAGTTTGTGCCTCAGACGTTGGATAGTCTGTGATCAGGACTCGGGCTGCGGTGATCTTTCAGTCACACGGCAGATACTGCCTCGATTCTTTGGAAGCCCCACAGTGAATCTTTGGTTTATCAACCGCAGGTCAGACACATGGTTGCAGGGCTGTTTATGTGGGTGGCACAACCAGTGCTGCAGGCCCACTAGCAGCATTTGGTTTAGAGGCCCTGGGCACACATAGTGCAGTTTACTAGGGACTTACAAGTAAAACAATTATGCCAATCATAGATAAACTATCACAATCACAATTTGCAGAGGGAGCACTTGCACTTTAGCACTGATCAGCAGTGGTAAAGTGCCCAGAGTTCTAAAACCTGCAAAAACAAAATGCAGCACACAGTCAAAAAGAGGAGGTCAGAAGCAAAGAAGACGGGGGGGAAAACACGCCAAAAATGCCAGATTTTACATATGTCTTTAAAGTCACGTTATTCTTCTGTCTCAGAAAATTCTTTTAGAAACTTCACAGGTTCAGCAGTTAAAGCTCCAAGCTTTGTTCCAATTTTGCTCATTGTGTCATCACCGTACGAATATGTGCCTTGATAAGAACAGTGGGTATCTCTGGGTCAAGTTTCTTGTACAGAATATAAAGCAGGATTAAGTCTCTTCTCATGCCTGTTCCATAACATATTCACAACGCTAACAATACTTGTCTTATGAACATTGCAACAAATCTAAGTAGCACAATATTAACATCTGTGTCATTCGACAGCATAATGACTCGAATGGAACCATTTCGAAAAGCCCACTCAACATGTGGCACAACACGAAGGTCAGCTTCCACCAATTTGCTTTAAGTTCTTGAACAATAAGGCCCGTACCTTTTGAATATATCTCTACAGGCACCAACTCCTCATTGACAATTATTCCACTTGCAAAAATTGGAAATTCAGTGTTCACTGAAGCATCAGCAATGTTTTGGCGACGTAACATCTCCAAGTTAATCTTGTTTGATGTTGATGACCAGTTATAGGTGCTGAATTTTTGATGCAGGCAAGGTCAATTGTTCCACTTCTAGACATTTGTCTGATTCTCTCACATTCTTTGACAGATTGTTCAAGATAACTGTTAAAGACAATGTGAAGTTCTTTCAAGGTGCACACTGACCTTGATATCTATAGAACAGTCTGAATAACCTCTCTGACGTTTTGCATGGATAACATCTTGACCATTTGCAATTGTGATATGTAGTCCACAACAACTACAGTGTTCAATGAGGACGCCTTTTTGAATTGAAATTCCTCAGGTGAATGTTTTTTTTCACGTTCTTCTCCTAGTTTGTGCTTTGCTGGATTGGTTGTAGCATCTCCATCATATAATGGATTCGTTGGAAGAAGATCATGGAAAAGAATGTCCTTGATAAATTCACCCCTTTCTTTTGGTGTAACCATCTCTCTATGTGCTAGTGAAAGTTGTTTTTTTGTAATCTGTTTTGTAGTGGCTGGTTGTACAAAACTCTTACTATGGCAATTAAAGTGTGGAAGTTTAGCTTTAGTGATTTCATTAAACAGATTTTCTCTTTCAATACAAATCTCTCCTGCTTCAGATCCACATATAGTTGTGATCCACTTTAGTAGATGTGTCTTTATATCACTATCCACACATTGTTTGGTTCCAAAGTTGTGTACTCACACAGGCTCAGTCATTTCAAAGGGGTTTCCTTGCTGCTGCATGAAATGAAGAAGGCTGTCAACATGTTTAATAAAAATGTTCCCTCTCTTTCCCACAAGTTTGTGGTAAAGAACAGTTTCACGATGATCCATTAATTTTGGATTTGTCTTCTCTCGGAAAACATTGCAAAGAGGAAGGACATCATGGTAAACTAGTTGGGATTGAGCAACATATTCACTTTTAAATACCTGACCAACAACAGGTTGGAGCTATTCTGTGATCTCTGGATTGTCTGTTCAAGTTTCATATCTGGAGCCACAGCATTGACCCTTTCCTCTCTGTCTTTATAGGTATGGATTTTTCACCTCTAGCTTCTTCACTCTTTCCAAATAACAGGACCCATATCTCAGGTAGTTTATGCAATAAAATTCGAGAAACACAGTAATCAGGAACTCCACAGTCTTCACGTGCACCTCTCAATCACCTTCCCGATCAGCATGTACCATGTTTTTTACTAGATATATATCATGTGTAAAACATTTCCCCAGTACTTGCAAAGTTCTGATTTTTCTTTACACTTTTTGACAAACTCTACAAACTTGGTTTTCCGATTTTCTGATTTTGAACTGAGTGTTTTGAACATTTCCTAGCTTCACATTATGTCTTCTGACTTAAGTGCACCATGTGCCTAGTTCACTTCTGAGATAAAACATGCAAACCTAACAGTTTTGCTTCCAAAGATTTTAGCCTCAATAAGGCTATTGTTGAATCCCACATGCACTGAGATACCTTCTTGCATTCCGCAACACAACGTTTGTCATGTGGAAAACACCCCTTATTGAATAAAGAACATCATATTCTACTCGATTGCTGACAGAAATGTCAGCTACCATATGGAAAACACCTTCATTGCAGAAAATTGACAGGATAGGCTGGTCTTCAAGCCGAGCACGCACATTTTGGAATTTTTTTAGAGCTGTGTATACTGTTGTGTAGTTTGTGACTGGAGATGGTATCATTGGTAAAAGCCCAACCTTCTTCAGTTGGACGGTATTCTGGAAGATCAGAGCATGAATTCCAGCCCACAGAGGAACTAGCATTTCTTCATCCTTCAGTCACCGAATAAGCGATATAAAAAACTCAGTGAAATTAGCTTTGCAGAATGCAGTATCAGGTAAAAGAAGATCCATGTCCTCAGCCACTTTGAAACTTTCTGGTAGAATGGGACATGTTGATGGCTTTTAGTGATTTTGCACAAGTTGGCAAGGCAGTTAGGGTATAAATTTGCAGCTTCGTTTGTTTATGCCTACAGCTGATACAGCTTGTTTTCCAGTAGCTACTTCATTGGTACAGTCTTGAAAAAGCACCATGGCAGTAAATTATCAAGAAAAGCAATTGTAAATCCTTTCCAGGTAAAGTGTCTTAAAAGTGGTTAGCTGTCGGAATCACAAGATTTTACAGCATGAGCTTCTAACAAAGTCCCGCTCCGTACTATGTCACTACAACTTGTTGATACACTAATCCTAATAATTGAAGTGATTAGCTCTCTACTTTTGCTTTTGTCATATATTGCATGGGCAGTCATCATGTGTAGCAGAGTTTTCTTTTTGCCATAATGTAGTTCATAAAACATAATTTTGAAAAGACGGTAACATTGTATAGCATAAGCCTGTTGGTTCATTGGATTGTCTTCCCCTTCTTCTCTTATAGATTCAAAGCCATCATAAATATTGTTGGCTTCTGTTCCGAACTCAAGAACTTTAGTTTGTAATAGTTTTGCTTTGGTAAAATTAAACAATGATGTAAAAAAAGGAGGTTTCTTAAAATGGTTCCTGCTATTTTACAGCGTCCTGTGATCTTACTCTGGCAGCGAGAACCTCAAGAGCCAAATCAGCTGAGAACACCATAAGTGGCTCATGACATTGTACATTCTCACCAGAAAAAAATCTTAATTTCATTATTATGGATCAATACAGTTTCATCAATGTTGACCATTATTTCTCTGAGCTCACTGAGTGTGAATCCATAGCCAGCCCTCTAGAGTGGCTTTAAAACTTAATTTGCTTTTTCAAAGAGTGCAAATTCAACTGAAGGCTGGCAGTTACGTTGGTGCTCGGAGATCATGGTACATTCATATTTTTTAATGTGTGCAGGCATGCAGTTCAGGTGGGCATACATATCTGCTGCAAATACATTCACCTCGCAGTTTGGATCAGCTACTTGGCTGAAAACATCATCATGGAAGAAACTAGCTGCAGCTAAAAACATGTTTGCCCTTAGAGACTCACATACCCTGTACTTTGTTCTGTCATCAGTCCCTTTGGCTCTTGTTCTGGCTAAACCACAGATAACACGTTGTAGATCCTCTGCTTTCCAATCAGTTGTTGGAGGTGGATGAGGGATATCCATCGATCTTTTAAGTGGACGGGCATTGGGTTTGATTGTCATTGTTTCTCAGAAGTCTCAGATTCTTGTTTTGATTAATTGGTTTCTGTTATTTATTGACACATTTTTTTCGAGGTTTGTTTCCAATGTATATGACTTCTAGCACTTGTTGTTACAATGATAAAATATTTGATCCTCTACACCCATCAGTTTGAATCTTTTGTGAACCTTGTCTTGCTGTATTTCTGCAGCATCTCAAAGTCTTTTCTGTCCAGCCGCAGTTGATGTTAGCTTTTCTTTTGGATATTTTTCTCATATGACACATTTTTATTTATTAAAGGGGTCCTCAGATTTTGTAGTTAGCAACACTCTGGCAGGAGGTAAAGATCCTCCGCTACCACCTGCTTCGCTCATGTTTACAAATTTGAATTAACGGAAAACCTAAAACAAAAACAATATAAAAGAAAATTACCAATATGATTGCTAAAACATAATTTAGAGGCACCATTTTAGAAAATGGCGGAAGGGTTGCTCTGAGGAGTTGTTTTCTGTCTCTCAAAGACTACTTGACCCCCAAAACATATGTTTTGACACCAAAATCAGTATATAGGTCTCATGGCTCCTGAAATATTACATCATCACTGCAACACATCTGTAATTTTTAGGTCTCACCTGGGCGTGACAGCGCAAAGTGCTGCTCCGCCACTGCGAGAGATATTGTAAATACAAGATTTGTAAAAGGGACTCTAAGCCCCACCCCTCTTTCTGTAACATCAGCGTTATGGTAAACGCTGGCTTCCCATTGGAAAAGATGGTTTTTGGTTGACATCCTATCCGCTTTTCGGACTACTCCTCCGGACACGATAGCCTGCTTTGTGGCTGTCGTGACGACTTTTCTTATCTGCTTGTTTATTTAAACAAGTAGATAAGAAAAGTCTTCAATACAGCCGTTAAACAGACGAGCAGTTCTGAGGTCTTCCCCCTCCTCTCCCACTTGTTATTGCTCTATTACAGCAACCACCTCTGGAATTCCATCTTCAGCACAGACAAGCCTCGGCTGCGGCCTCCCACACTGCCCCCTCCCCGAGCCCACTCAGCTGGCATGGAGTCCCAGGGCTGGTGCTTTCATTCTGCTTCTGTAAAGTCTGTCAGATTTCACCTGGATTTTGATTTGCCTATGCAAACAAAAACACACTCTCCTCTGTGTTGGAGGTCTTCATAAATGTTTATTGGTTGGCAAAATATTGTGTTTTAAGTACCTATAAGAATCTACACTCCTGCCCTTAAGCCCCCCTCATGTCCTGATTCTCATTTAATGTATATTTTAAAGATATGCCCACGTCATCGCTGCCCCTCGAGCTCCCGTCCACATTCGATCTCCCCGGCCTGCCCCGTCATAACTTTAAGTTCCAGCAAAGCTGCTCAGATTCGAGGTCTGATTACTGAAGTCATCCCCCACACCCCAACCTCTTGTGCGCCTCAACCCAGACGTGCCAGACTTGCTTCTGTGTACTGCAGGCCCCGCGGGGAGACTACCGCCCTCGGCTTGGGTTTCAGGGTATCACCGAGGCTGAAGCACTTCCTTTGTGAGGAGACGGCACCTCATGTCCGCTGCTGGAGAGGGTTTGACTCCTTCAGTCTGTGTAATGAAGACCTGCCCAGGATCAAGGCGGCATCAGCGGCCCATTCTGACCCTGGAACCGATACTCTGGTCAGAAAGTGGGTCACTTAAAACTCTGACTCCAGCAAACTGATTTATTAAAACATCTTGAATCTGTACCCAGAGTACACCCCTCAGTGCGGTGCCTCTTCCTAGAAGCTACTCTTAAAATGTGTACCTTACTCTTCCTGGTGCACTCGAGCACTGCAGACCTCACTCAGGCAGACTTCCCTCAAGGGCCACCTCCTGTCTCTGCTGAAGACTAGAGGGCACATGTCCTGCTCCCCCTGCTTTTTCCAGGTTCTGCCTCATCTGTACTGCCCCATCTATACTGCACCCTCACTCTCCTGCCCCAATCGCACCACTGTTCCTTTACCTATTGTTCTCCTGCGTCCCTCTATAATGGTGCACTTGTGTCCACGAGCAACTGGCTGCACCCCCCTCCCCCGATCTCATTATTGTTCCTTTACCCATGATTATTATATCTCCCTCTAGCGTGGTACACTTGTGCCCATACCCACCTCTAGCCAGAGCTGCACTGTCCTCCCTGATCTCACCATTGTTCTTTTACCTATGATTCCCCTGTGTAATTCTTTAGTGGTACACGTGTGCCCACGCCCATCTCTAGCCAGAACTGCACTGCAAACCCCCTCCCCCACCCCCTAATGCCCCGGATCTCACCACTGTTCTTGTACTGACCACTGTTCTTGTACCCATGAATCCCCTGTGCACGTCTACAATTCTGCTCTTGTGTCCACACCCGTCTCTTGCTAGCCAGGGCTGTTCTGCCCAGCCCCCTTTTTCTCATGTGTTCACCTCTCTCTCCTCTTGTGCCCTGACTTTGTCGGGAGTGCACTACCATCCCTTGATCGCCCTCCCGTTACACCCTATCTTTACACCCCTCTCGTCTCCATTTCTTCCGCCTTGTTCTAACGGGCCATGAGTGTCCGTGTGAGCATGAGTTGGTCTTTACTATACAAAATCCACGGCTATTGACTTTGACCTTGCTCGGTAAACTTTGAATATCTTTCTTCTTCTTAAGCAAATGTTACGAGTTGGCGCTCTGATGCGCGGCAGGAGTAAATCTGCCTTTCCTATTCTTTTACTTATCTTTTCGCCTCCGGGGTGTTTACACAGGTCTCCGCTGCTTCTCTAGTGTGCAGGGGGTGCAGTGCCATGAGCCATTGTGGGATTAACCATTGCTTGCTTTATGCAGTCCTGCGATACAACGCAGGCCAGTGCTAACTCCGCCCCCCGCCCCATCACCCAGTCGCTTATCTTTCAAAGCCTCCAGTTTCATGATAGCACATGGAGCCCCGCTAGTGTGCACGGCCGGTCAGTATTACAGGTTCGTGCTAGCACACGGAGCACCGCCGGTATGAGTTACAGGTTCGTGCTAGCACATGGAGCACCGCCGGTCTGTGTTCCAGGTTCGTGCTAGCACACGGAGCTCCGCTTGTGGTTTCTGCTGGTCTGTGTTCCAGGTTCTTGCTAGCACACGGAGCCCCGGCCGCTTGTGAGCACGGCCGGTTTGTGTTGATCTCTAAAAGCTTGAGGGCATGTGCACACTTCTGATTGGAGGTACCAACCAGTGTCCGTCACCTAGAGGTGCTTGCCAGTTCACAGCTGTGTGAAGTTTTACCACTGCTGTTAAGTCTGGGTTGATTATTGCTGACGCCTCTGTAGGTTTTTGATGTACTGAGGTCCAATAAGAGAGCCTGGGTCTTCAGGTCTTCATGTCCAGGTGAGCTGTGGGAAATGTAATAACAGATCCACATAAGTGATATTACCTCCTTGTATACTCCGGACAGCGTAGGCCACAACTTAATCCCTGAGCTAGGATCCTATGTCAAGAATGCCGTGACTGGGCTTGTTCCGGGGCCCATCGGAGTCCACAGTGGGTTTCATGGGTCCAGGGGACAATGGGGTTCCACGTCCAAGAGAGTCTAGAATTGTGCTTCAGGAAATAAAACAGCCCAGAATAAACTTTGTGGGCCTAAGGGAGACTAGAATTGGGTTTCCGTGGCCAAGGGAGTTCAGAATGGGGTTCCAGGCCCCTTGGGAGTTCAGGGTGGGCTCCAAGTAGGGAGCGGAGGCTGCCCGTGTGCGGCTGCAAAGAGTGCCTGTACCTGCCTGCAGTGGAATGTCTGAGGGGGTCCCTGGGACCCCCTTTCCCGCCCCCCCAGGGGCATCCTGGTGGAGGCCCCTTACTCTAAGTACTTCCGGACCATTAGCTGGTCCTTACATTTAAAAAAGTGAAAAAGAAATGTGTACGATTTCTAAAAGGAACCATTGTTGCATAGTAGATCATGTTCCCTGGTTTCTTGTCTTATTCTGGTGCCCTTGTGATGATGTTCTGTTCAGAAGCAGAATATATCCAACAGACTGCCCGAGAATACTATAATCATCGAGCACTCAAAAAGGTCCAGTATTAGTGTTCCATTTATTGGTTTCTTGATTCTTGTCACAATTAAATCTTCATTGAAACAGTCCTCGTATTATTTTCAACAAAACAGCAGCCAACGCACGTTTCGTCTGGTCTGATCAGACCTACGACTTCCTCAGGGCTGCAACCCAAACAAATTATAATAATAATAAGTAAACCAATTAATGTCTGAATATGACATATTCACATTCATCTTCATAAGGGTTAAATAACTAATTATTATAGTTGTGTCTAAAAAGAGTTATTTATATAGAATTGTTTACTCACCACCAAGTTTATAAGCTGAAAGCACCACGTGTGTATAATTTTAAACATATAAATGGAGGGTTCTTAGTTTATTAGTTCCAAATGAAGAGTAAAAGAGAAAGAACATTGAGATTGTAGTAACAATTCCAGTTTGGCGTCATGGCTAGACCGCGAGGCTACATACCTATGCCTTCCCTCATCGGTAGCATCAATTTATCCACTTCTCAAGTATAGTGCAGTCATTAATATTAACGTATCTGAAAAAATCAGTGCATACGTATTCAGTCTCATATAATTCAGTACTTATTACCAGCGTGTACTCAACTCATAATGATCAGGACTTTCTTACCTTATCCTATAAAAGTAGCGTCCAAGATTATAAAACGATATATTATGTGGCTCAGGTTTCCATATATAAGCTTCGTTATATGTTTTTACATTTCAATTTCCATATTCAGTAACAATATCTGTAAAATAATTATTTACAGACCGTTATTTAGTATTTCTGTTAGGCATTACCTTAAATAATGCACTACGGTTGCCTACAATATTATAATGGAGACAACCATACCTCTGAATATCTAGAGGTGATCCTCAAATTCTCGCCGGAAAGTAGCTCAGTACCAGTATCACGAGTATCTGTAAACGGATAAATAAATATATAGCGAGTTGTCTAGTATAAGCTCAGTAAAAGTTCTAACTGATAGTCATATTCTAAGATTACAGGCATCTGTGTGCTAATAGTACACTCACCGATTACAGAGTCACTGGGCACCTCGGATCGCGTCTCATCGTGTCAGCGTCCTACTCAGGCGTTTACAGATACTCGTGATACTACGAAGCTTATATATGGAAACCTGAGCCACATAATATATCGTTTTATAATCTTGGACGCTACTTTTATAGGATAAGGTAAGAAAGTCCTGATCATTATGAGTTGAGTACACGCTGGTAATAAGTACTGAATTATATGAGACTGAATACGTATGCACTGATTTTTTCAGATACGTTAATATTAATGACTGCACTATACTTGAGAAGTGGATAAATTGATGCTACCGATGAGGGAAGGCATAGGTATGTAGCCTCGCGGTCTAGCCATGACGCCAAACTGGAATTGTTACTACAATCTCAATGTTCTTTCTCTTTTACTCTTCATTTGGAACTAATAAACTAAGAACCCTCCATTTATATGTTTAAAATTATACACACGTGGTGCTTTCAGCTTATAAACTTGGTGGTGAGTAAACAATTCTATATAAATAACTCTTTTTAGACACAACTATAATAATTAGTTATTTAACCCTTATGAAGATGAATGTGAATATGTCATATTCAGACATTAATTGGTTTACTTATTATTATTATAATTTGTTTGGGTTGCAGCCCTGAGGAAGTCGTAGGTCTGATCAGACCAGACGAAACGTGCGTTGGCTGCTGTTTTGTTGAAAATAATACGAGGACTGTTTCAATGAAGATTTAATTGTGACAAGAATCAAGAAACCAATAAATGGAACACTAATACTGGACCTTTTTGAGTGCTCGATGATTATAGTATCCTTGTTGAGCCCTTTTGAGCTTATTGATCTAGTCGTGGTAACCGATTAGTTATCATTTTGGAGCACCGTTGTTACTTTGTATAATCACCTTTTACTTAGCTGTGCGCTCAATGGTAAACAGTTACCTATTAGTCATATTAATCTTAAGACTGCCCGAGAAACTTCTAATTATGCTTGAGAAAGGTCTCTAGTGGGTCATTTCTTCAGGTGGAGATGCAGCCTGCAAAGTATCTCGAAGAGTTAAACGCTCGCTGCTGACATACACTCAGACCTGCAGGTGATTGCTGTAAATCCTTGCAAGGCCACCTCCGCTATAAATCCTTCTCGGCTCGGTAAATTGTGTATCATTCATTTGGATAACACTTGTTATACAGTGTCTGGAAACAACAAACCTTTTATATGAAAATACTATATTAAAAACATTTTTTTTTCAGAATTACTCTTGTTATGTACGCAGCACATGAGAGGGTGGGAAGGGGGAACGGGAGGTTCAAGCATGCTGAAGCTTAAAGTTTAACATTTGCCATTTGATGTACAGGACTACAATTCCCTGCATGCTTGGTGCTGCTGTGTAGATGCACAGTCAGCCACCCCACAACACACAGGTGCCAGTAAGGAAAGAATGACCCGGGGCGCTGCAGCCTGCCGTATTCCGTCATCTGCTCGGACTGTCTGTAGGTGAGCCCGCAACAATGTGCTTAGTCAACACACCAGATATTTATTGCACAGGCTATGGGGAGTTTGGAAGGTTTTTCTGTAGAGATGTACATTGGGTAAGGTTGTGAGTTTCTGCTTTATTGAAAATATGGTTGTCAGTTTTGACCTTGATGTGACCTTATTCTGCAGCAACCTTCACATCACAGTGGGTTGTTGTAGTGTATAGATTCCGTTTTGTTGACTTTGGGAATTCTGATGTAGTGACTAACAAGCACGGCGCCGTCTTCATAAACACCGCGCTCTGCTATGCAATAGGTGATGCTTTTAATTATAAATTACAGTGGCTTTTACTTTTTTAAAAAGCATTGTCATTTACAATGCCATTAGCTCCAAAACTCGCAGTTGCGAGACCTAATGCATTGTAAATGCTTGTTAAAAATGTCATCCAGAAAAATTCGGTCCAGATCACCAATGTCTACTCTAGCTAAATTACTTCTCTAATGATACAGAAACACAAATCAAAAATGAAAATCTCTGAACAACAGTTTTTTTACGGAGGTACATCAAAGGGGCCAGGACTATTGAATTCAACCTACCAAAATGAAGCTGCTCATCATACCATCAAGTGACATTTCACCAGAACTATTGGACTGGCTGGATATCATAGACCCTGTCCTGCATTGTCATCTATGGTTCCAAACTTGGGTATCTGGATGATTCCAATGTATTTCTTGAATGAA
This sequence comes from Lissotriton helveticus, assembly GCF_964261635.1. Classification (NCBI taxonomy): domain Eukaryota; kingdom Metazoa; phylum Chordata; class Amphibia; order Caudata; family Salamandridae; genus Lissotriton; species Lissotriton helveticus. The sequence goes on from NC_136063.1 coordinate 1,020,980,553, forward strand.
TTTGTTAGCAAGGTTTTTAGCTATTGCTTCTCTCACTTTAAATCACTAAGTTATATTCTTCCTTTTGTTGAAAAAGATCACCACGTATCCGTAACAAATGCCTTCATTTAGTCTCACCTTGGCAACGGCAATTCTATTTATTTAATTTGTTAACACAATTACAACTGATTCAGAATGCTGCAGCACACGTGATTACCTGAGCTCCTAAGTGGCTGTGATCTTGCCTAGCTTAGAAAAATTACATTGTCTCCCTATGGAGAAGTATGTCATCTTCAAATCAGTGGTCATCTTTCATAAAGCTATGTATCTAGGTTCTTGTCCTTTGCTTAAAATGCTATTGCCATTAGCCCAGTCCTCACACTTTCTATAGTCAAATTCCTTGACCTTGCTATTTATTTCTAGGTAAAAAGGTTCTATTACAGTGACCGGGCGTCCGCTGTTGCTGCTGCCAAGGTTTGTAACTCACTCCTTTCTGCAATACTTATGACTAGAGGCATCCTTGATTATTTTTAGGGAAACAGGTAACAGCTTAGCTATTCAGGAAATAATGCAGCTTAGTTTGTGTAATCCCGTTATACAAGTGCCTTGAAGCTTCAATGTTCCTGCACTAACATTTAACCAATAATATAATATGATACCACAAATGAGAAAAATTAATCTGAAGCAATGAGAAATGCTAGTTTGTGTCTGCCTAAAAATAGCAATTGACTCAACCAATATTTGAAGGTTTGAAAAGTATTTCAACAAGTGTTGCAGTGTGTAGATTAATGTTGCAAACTCCAGTACAAGCTGAAACTCAAAGGGGTGGACCTTTAGTCCGGGCTGAGGTTTAACATCAACGAATCAGCAATACATCAATAACAGTGTAGAAAATTAGGTCCCACTAGGATGGCAGTAGGTACTAGATTTGCAAACCATGAAGGTATATTAAAAGATTAGCAAAGATACAAACTCTAATCACCAAAGTTTATCAAAGATAAATGATCAGTACATAATTGTTTTCAATATACAACTCAAAGAAATGAAAAATCAACAAATACAAAGAAAAATGCTAAGAATTGTCATAAAGCAAAATCTGGCAAATGCAGATCCTTGAAGGGAAGAGTTCCTAATATGCCAAGCTAAGAAAGTGGGAAAATTCCTGAGAGAAGTTCAGCAAAGTCTCCAAAAGGCAGAATCAAATGAAGATTTGTCAGATGAATACGTATGGATTTACTCTGAAGTCTAACTCTTTGAGCAGGGGCAAAGGAAGACATCTAGGGCCAGATGTAGGTAAATCGATTTTACCGATTCTAAAATACCGAATTTTACCGAATCGGTATTTTAGAATCGGAAAATGGTATGTAGGAAAAAAATTGGTAAAAAATACCGATTCGGTAAAATTCGGTATCAGACAATCGGAACTTACCGAATCGGTATTTACAGAATCGGTATTTACAGAATCGGTATTCCCTATTCATTCCTATGGGCCAAAAGGCCCATAGGAATGAATAGGGAATACCGATTCGGTAAATACCGAATCTGTAAATATCGATTCCGTAAATACCGAATCGGAAAGCAAACAAAAGTGAAACTCAAGTAGGCAGCCAATCAGGTGCTACCACCCTCCCCCTCCCTACCAGGAAGTGGCTACACAGGCAGCTGAAACTAATTAGAAGCTTCTGGAAAGGCAGTTGGAGCTGAGCAGAGTGCAGGAGCAGCAGAAAGGGTTTTGAGCAGTTATAAAAGTGAAAAATGACAAGCAGCCAAGAAAAAGAGCAGCCTGAGAGGAGGAGGAAACTGAAATTCAGCAGCATGGAGCTGCAGGTCCTTGTGGAGGAGGTGGTGAAGGTGCACCACAAATTGTTTGGCAGGCAGTCCCTCACTGTGGCTGAATCAGCCAAAATAAAAATCTGGCTGGACATTATGGAGAAAGTATATGCCGTTGGGGTGACCACCAGGGACACAGAGGACCTTAAAAAACGTTTTTATGACCTGAGGAGCCAAACCAAAAAGAAAATGGCAGAACATCACAAGCAGGCATCAAAAACAGGCGGAGGCAAGAACCCAGCACCCCCCCTGACTGACCTGGAGGAGATGGTGGCCTCAACCATAGAACCAGATAGTGTCTGCTGACTGGGAGAAGTAGACAGCTCGGCCAGAGCTAAAAGCAAAAAAGGTAAGACAAATGCACTGCATTCCCCCCAATACCAACACCCTTACCTGTACCCTTAGTGGGCAAGTGAACCCCAGTCCAGTACTGCTAGCAATATACAGGGCCAATGCATGATGCGATATGTAGACAGGAAATGTAAGGACATGTCATACAGCACACCAACCAACTAGTTCATGTAATGACTGCATACAGAACATGGCCAATGTGATAATTATTTATTTGTAGTGACTGTGAGACAGTAGCGCTTAGCTAATGTACGCTCATATGTCCACAGGTGAAACGTCTCGCAGGCGTTCGCAGGAGGCTGAAGGGACACCACCTGAGAGGGAGGAGAGTCAGGATGCAGGACAAAGTACCCCCAACGTACCACAGGACAAAGCTGCATCAAGTAGCCATCCACCTGCCCAAGACACAGAAATGGCCCAAGAGTTGCTGGCGTCCCCTAGCAGATCTCAGTCCCCTCTCCTGCTGTCATCACCAGAAATGCCACCATCACAGCATGATGTGATACCCCCATCACAACCAGGCAGGAGGCATGTCGTGGCTTCACTCCCCGATTTGGAGTCCGTAGCAGCTGACATGGAGGGTGACGGACCACAGAACTTGCCTGTAGCAGTGAGCTCTGGCACAACACACTCCAGTGCAGGGATGGGCCATAGCACTGCAAGACGCCGCAGAGTGCAAGAAAGGCCAGCAGATGCACCAGTTGAGGGTCCAAGTGTGTTCCTTGGTCTGGAGGGGAGCATGGTGCGGATACAAAGGATGCAGGGAAGAGCCATCCAGGCATGCCAACGACAGCTGAGTTCCCTGAATAGTAACATTGGAGAGATAGGAAAGGGCATCAGTGAGCTGGTACAGGTCAACAAGGAGATGGCAGCAGGGATGCGGGGAATCAACAACTCGGTGCAGCTACTATGCACCAAACTAGACAATGATTTTGCTGCAAGGCACAAGGATAGGCGTCGTGCACATGTCCAAAGTACAGCCATCAACCGCCTGGCCACTGCCACATCCCTGTTATGCAGGAGAAGCACCAACATGCAGGAGGCCTTGACACAAAACACAAATGAGGTCACTAGGGGCATGGGCAGGATGACCAGTGCTCTTGAGGCGCTGTTGAATGCACAAACTGCACACACAGCTGTTCTGGATGTGCCTGTAAGTGAGGAGAGCATGAGCAGGAGCAGCATTGGAAGCACCCTTGCACCTGAAACTAGGAGGAGCAGGCGCCATGCTGTGGCTACAGGCCAGCAAGACAGTGAGCAGGTTGAACAACCTATTAGTGTTTCTGGGAAGCGAGCAAGGAAATAACTTTCACAGTTCATGGTGAAGTTAACCTGAACTGAGAGCATTGCAGTTAAATGCTTTTTGTTGCACCTTTGTGCTTTAAAAAAACAACGTCATTACAAAATTAAACTAGTGTTGTAGCATACTACGCCTGTCTTTGTCTCCTTACTTACTTAAAAATAGTTGCGTGTGACCTCTTCCCGTCTGTGTCTGCCATCAGTTGATGTTGCTCCTTCAGATGTGTGTGGTTCAGGCACTGCTTCCTCGTCATCATGGTCCCCATAATCTGAGATTTCAACTTCTGTGCCGTTCTTGACCGCCAGGTTGTGCAGCATTGCACAGGCTGCAATCATTTTGCAGCAGGTGATTGGTGTGTACTGGCGGGCCCCTCCACTTTTATGGAGGCAGCGAAACCTGCTCTTCCACATGCCAAAAGTGCGCACCACAATGTTTCTAGTTGTTTTGTGTGCCCTGTTGTATCTCCTCTGACTTGGTGTTGTTGGGTTGAGGTAGGGTGTGAAAATGAAGGACCGGAGGGTATATGCACTGTCCCCTATTAGTAAAAAGGAATTAACATTAATCACATGCTCACACACATCCACCTGTAATACGATTCAAGTGATTTCCACACAGTGTCTCACCTAGCAAGTATCCTTCGCCGAATTCCCCCGCAGTCAGGCGTGCGTAGATCCCACTGTTTTAGAAGATGTAGGAGTAGTGGGTACTCCCTGGGAATTTGGCTACTATGTCAGTGATCATGTATTTAGCATCACAGATCACCTGTACATTTATGGTATGGGTGGATTTATGGTTCCGATAAATGTACTCTGTGGCAGCAGGTGGGCATATTGGTATGTGGGTACCATCAATGCAGCCAATGATGTTAGGGAACTGCGCCATCTGATAGAAGTCTGTCTTTGTCCTTAACAGTTCTGAATGCGTTGCAGGGAAGCTAATGTAGTGCAGCATTCACTTCAACATGGCATCAAGGAATTTTTGAAAGAAACGATACAGACAGCTCTGGGACACCCCACCTATCGCAGCAACCACACTCTGGTAGCTTCCAGATGCAAGCAGGTGTAGGCTGCACAGCACCTGCACATGGGGTGGGATGGCGTGCACCCTTGGGGTAGGATGGTCCAAAAGTGGGTGTAGGTCCCTGATGAGGTCCAGGATTGTTCGTGGGGCCAGCCTGTACCTCTGTAGGATCTCAGGCTCAGTGAGCTGGAATAGTGTGATCCTCTGCCTATACACCTGCTCCTCCCTCCTCCAGACCCTTTCTCCTTCTACCTGGAGCCGGAGCCGCCTCGCAATGACATAGAATGCCGCCATTCTGGTGTAAGTGGTGCATTTTGGGGCCTTTTTTATAGCCTGCACCTGGTTACCACCTGATTTCAATCCATGGTAAATACCGACTCTTAAATACCGAATTTCATGCAAATTCGGTATTTAAAAGGGGACCTACATCTCGAAATTCATTTTTACCATTTCTTATTTACCGAATCAGTAAGTTTACCGATTCGGTAACTTTACCGATTCGGAAAATTTACCGATTCGATAAATATACGAATCGGTAAAGTTTCCGATTTGGTAACTTTACCGATTCTGTAAATTTACCGATTCGGTATATTTACCGATTCGGTAACGTTATCGATTCGGTATATTTACCGATTCAGCTACTTTTTGGTCCCCTACATCCCGAATGCCCAATACTGGTCGGTAATGGCCGAAATTACCGAATTTCGGCCGTTACTGACCGGTATTGGGCCACCTACAACTGGCCCCTAGTTGTTAGAGTGGAAAGGGACATCTGCATTTAACTAGCTCAGCAATCCACAATTAAACACATAAAATTCTCAATAAGATGCATATCTCTCCACAGTTCTCAGGAAGGGGGGACCAATCAGGATCCATCATTTACCAATAAGTCACCTTCAGTCTCCTTCTCAGACATCACTCTGTTGAAGTTTTCTACTGAACAACCTTGAAGAGATATCTTGTAGCAGGAAGATACATTGAGATCTGCTCATATCAGGGCACATGTGTGGAAATTCACTATTTACTCTGTGTGGAACATGTTCAGATAAACAATTCTCACAGAAAGCAAAACTACTGCAGCATGCTCCTGAAAGGAGAGAAAGAACACAGCAGCCAAAAACACATTTTCTAGTTAGCATGAATCATTTAAACTGAGGCCTACATTAACTATGGCTAACTTAATGGTCATCCTTAACAGATTCACTTAAAATTATGTGCAAGATATCACCCCATTTCACTGGTTGTCAAAAATTCAAGCAAATATAATTCTGATTCATCAGACTTTGGGGCTGATTATGATGTTGATCAGAGTTTCCTCCGACCGATACCGTGATGGTCTTGGGACCATTTTTCTATGGGAGCTTGTGCAATGGCTGTATTACAGGCTCTCCAAAAGAAATGGGTGTGTGTGTAATACCCTTCACCATCTGGCAGGCACCCCATGGTGCCTGTCACACAGAGCAGGGATTTACAGGGGGCGCCCTGGTACCCCCTCAGCGACAAACCATAGGCTGCGGAGGCAAGGGAACCCTGCTAGGGCCCCCCAAAGCCACTTTCTGACAGCTTTCCCGTGCCGGCTCTTCCGACACGGAAAGGCTGTCAGAAACCAACATAGTAGTCCCAGTGGGGAAAACGCAGTCAATAGGCGATTACTGTGCGAGTCCGACCGGCCGGAAGACTCTGAGAGCCGGTCGGAACTGCATCGAAAGGCCCGGCTGGTTTACGCTCCAACCGCCGACATCATAATTCGGCAGTTGACCGCAAACGGACCGTGTTGGTTGGAAAGACTCCATCCGCAGTCGGAAAGCTTCTGACTAGCGGTTTGAGGCTTTCCGACCGACGTTGTAATCGGCCCCTTTGTGTTTTGCAAATATTCAGTGCCTTTCTCAATGTTTCTAACAATTAGGCAATTTTACCAGAATATACATAAAAATAAGAAGTGCAATTTTGTCCTTTTCAGCTGTCATTCAATGTTAAAGTAACATATTGATTCGCAGTGCTACATGATGTATCGTTTTGTGAGAAAGCATGCGCCGTTTTTAAAGATAAATGTTTAGGTTGCACAAATCCCAATTTGTGTGTTGTTCGAATGTAAAATATGGTGTTGTTGGAAAGATGAATCTTGACTGACAGAGAGTCAAGAGAGCAGTAAATTCCAGAAGTGGGCACACTGTATATATTTTCCAAAAATAAACCTGTGAAAAAGCAATTCTATGTAAATATGTGGATAGACCAATTCAAATTCAAAACTATTGTTAGTGCATATGCCATAAAAACCATTACATATATGTCATTGTACAATCCATCTTTAAGTTTACAAAGAAAATAAGAGCATGAAACGAAGTTAAAAGATTATGCCCGTAGGCTGTGTTAAAAAAAAGCAACATGAATTAAGATATTGCATTCATGGGTAGCATTTTTGATATTACTTTTTTTAGTCTGTATACAAATCTTTATGATTTGTCCAATGAGTCTTATATTTGACCCGTTATAACATGCGAGGCTGGCTAGCCGGCATGTTCCCTACCCAGGTTGTTAAAGGGTTGGCATAGAAGGTATTGTTGCTTGTTCAGGATTTATGGGCATATGCAAATGATGTTCATGATAGTTTCTTGGGCTTGCTTGCACCATCTGCAAACTTTATTAATTCCCTTAACTAGCCATTTTAGACAAAGGCCCAGAGTAAAGATCTTCCAAACAGTTGGAACTTGAATTTAATTTGACTATAAATGTAGTAAGAAGTGCCTAAGTTGCGCCTGTTGCACTAAAACTATACAAATGTATGATGAACCATGCACAAGAGCTATTTGCAAAGACATTGTTGTCATCAAGCAATTACAGCTTCCGTGTGTTACTATTATCACATTTCTTATAGACTTGAAATCAAATTAGGTGCTCTACCAAACAGACCAATTACAGGTTCCTTATACTCCTATGTAGATAATCTCTGAAAATGCACTTCTATCTTTCAATAGACAATTGTAACCAAAGCCTGTGGTCAAGTGACACCTGCCTGGCAATTCTTGACATATTATTTCCAAGAATGGGTTTTGTGCTGTTCCTGTGAAGCCAAGGAGAGGGGGTAGATGAAGTGATGCTAGTGTTCTAGTAAGGGGGCGTGCTCCATTATGAGAGAGTGCCCTCTCACACACCAGGGGGTGTCATGCTTCATCATTGAGCAAGCTCCTCATGGGGCGGGCGGTGCAATGCTGCACGAGGGCCCATGAGGAGGTTCTTTTCCAGAGATCTTTTTGTATATGCCAAAGTGGTGGTGAGAGGGTGGTCATTTTTGTAGTGTGTGAAAGAATTTTAACAGCAGTGGTTTAAAATAGGTATAGTGCTGCTTATTGCCAATTCATTTTATTGATTGAATTCACTACCCTAGTTAACAAATGTGGTGCATATACAGGATACAATGGTCATAATAAGACTAATCAATGTATAATCTAGAATATGGTCAACATGTTTCTCGCCTATGTAAGTCCAATCGGATCTAGCGGCGGTTCATCAGGACCCGAAATATCTAACTGCACTACAAAATCGACACCATTCCTTATAATTTTTGTAATTTCATGGTGATCCGTCAAAAGATTCGGTCAAAATGAATCATTAATTGTACCTTAACCTGGATAATGATCCCAATATGTGTAACTACAGGCTCCTTGAAGCTTAAAGCAGAGTGGAACACATATGAGATTTTTGCTTGCAGAATAGTGTCCTCCTTGAGACCTACTCCGACCCTGCTCGTCTAGGGTAGTGAGTTCAATTATTTAATTATTTAGTGCACGTAAAGTAGCATGTAAAGCGGTTAAAGTCTTTAGTAATAATTACAATCATAATTTTTCAACCGAAATCAATGCAAATGAATTTGGTCAAAACTAAATTGACAGATGGAGTCCTGAAAATTCTTATCACAAAAGCTTTATTGAGATGTTTTACTGTGAATCGGTGACATTGATGGCTGCATGCGAATGCACGACAGAAATGCAGTTAACTAATGTAGTAAATGAGGTCAGTGGAAATGTAGATTTAAGTGCAGGTAAATAATTCTAATCAGCGGTACTGATGAATACTGGTGAATGGTTGATCAGCTCCATGGTTGGGATGTTGCATGTCAAGTAACAAGTCTAGCCATTGTTGAACTTTTTTGTGTTAAGTGTATCTTTGTTTTCATTGTGCCTAGGTATTGCAATGAGCACTTGCCTTGCCCGCCACATATGTACTGGTCAGGCTGGGGTCTCTGGGAACGTTGCACAGTCCCTTGCGGAGGAGGGATTCAGGCTCGCCGTAGGACTTGCGAAAATGGGCCTGACTGTGTGGGCTGCAATGTGGTAAGACACTTATTTGTTCTCTTTCCAGCTCTGTGCTTTTTTCTTATTAATTAGATCTTGATTTTAATGCATTGCATATAGCAAAATGATATGTTTTTCCTACACCTGCTGTTTTAACACCACTAACAAGGAGATGTAAATAGTGAAGCGGAATAAGAAAGAAAACTACCCCGAGGATTAAATGATTAAAAATGAAATGCATACTCAAATTAATAAACCAGATGATGCAGTATACTTTTAATTTACCAAGGATACGTTTATCAGTGTAGCTCATTATGGAAGTTAGATAGAAAAGCGGAATTGTATTCATCCCTGTCTTTCAGGTAAGGGATTTATTCAATGAGCCCTTGTACGGCATATGATGCCCATTAACATTTCAAATGTATGTTAAATGTACGTAAGGCACATTCCAGCTACACACAAACATTTTCTTTCTGATCAACACAAACTTGTATGTTGTAATGTTTGATCGCCTTAATGTGCGAGGAGATCTCGCAGGAACAGACAAACGCCGGTGGTTCCCAAAGTATGTTTTCAAGCATGCTGACATACCTGAAGGCAGGCTTGTATGCTGGTTCCCTTGCAAATACCAGATAAGTCAGCTGCTGAAAATACCAGTACTGAAATATTGGCAACTTCAGAGGGGGTATTTACCAGCGATAATAATTGTGTCTCTCGGGGTCCCCTTTTAAATATGGATTTATTGGTGGAACCAGCAATTCCAGTCTTGAAACTCTTAGCTTTTGCTCATGAGTCACCCAGCATTTCACCAAAAAGCAGCATCTCCTTTTAGCAGTGAAATACACTGGATCTGTTCTATTCCTGCAGGACTCATAATTCCAGTTGGACTGGGTATTCCTATTACCAGCTCAAATTAAATTAAACTCAGAACTCAAAATTTAGCGTATGAGCAGCACTAGTATAAGAAGTGCACACGGGAGCCTAATATTTCTCTTCCTATGGCGTTACTGATACCAGGGCATCATTAACTCCACTTGAAAGAAGGAGAATTCTTCTCATTATAGGATTTTGGGGAATAACGTATTGGAGTTGGTGGTTCCACTGTCATCTGCCTGTTTTGCCATTTGGTGTGTCACCTAGAGATTAGCGCTGCTATCTGCAGCCAAATTCTCTTGGTGCCCAACTGGGCAATTACCTTTTCCTTCAAAATCACTCTAGCACTTGTAACAAAGTCTGTTCCATTTTATTGCTGCCACATGCCCTTGTTAAACTTTAAAGCGATTAGAGATTTGATGTGCAGTTGTAGAAGTTTGACATTTATGAAGTTCATATGGCTTGCATTGGTTCCCTGTGTGGTTTATGGAAGCCAATGTTGAATCCATAAGTACTTTAATTGTTAAGGACTGGCATAGTTCTAAGAACATGTCTCTCATCATATGACTCTCAGACCTTTATCATCACAATCTCTTTTCCTGTGCAAATTTCATTTCTCTGAATAAGTATTCACATTGTGCTGTTCTTAAACTATTGCCTTTACTTCAGTATTGATACAAAGATACAGGGCAACCAATATTTTCTATCCTTTAAATTTAGCAATATGTAGCGATCCCTTTTTCAACAGACAAAAAGAAAAACAAGAGGATTTTTGTTAAATAGTTTTCGAAGTGTGATTTGGCAGAGCAATGTCAATGATTCAACAATATGATATTTTATCGAGCTATATTGATAGAACCAAAGTTGTTTATGTTGTGTTCTGCACAATTGGCCACATTTAGCAGGCCCCTATCTGGCTTTCTCAAATTTATTTTGGGGATTCCTCACCGATCACGCCATGAGGTCTTCTAATGTGGATATTAGTATCAAGATTAAAAAACACAGAGCTAACCCTCTGGTATTTTGGGCCAGGCCATGGCCATCCCTACAGCAGCCTGTTTCAAACAGTATTACCTGATGTGATGGTTTATTCTGCAACCACCCAAGTACCATGGCTGAGTGATGTCAAAACAGCCAAAACTTTGACATGATCCATGGTGCACATTAATTATACACATTTCAAATTGATTCATATGCCTTTAATTAAACATAGGTGAATCGCTTTATCCCACAAAAGCACAACTAAATATTCGCAGATTATTCAAACGTACTGAGTGGCTTGCTTTCAAGAATTTACCTTGATTTACAGACTCAAATTTCTATGGTCTATTTTAACATGAAGTATTGTTCAATGTACTGTGAAAATAAGGCATTTCAAGTTTGTTGTTTTTACATTTTAGTTAGAAATCAAAATGAAACTAATGTTCCACCCCTCGCCCTTTTCCTTCATCCTTTACCCTCCAGCCACCTTACATTTGGATGGGTGGAGGGGCGGAAGTAACAGCTCCCTCCAGCACCATATATTTCACACTGGGGATTGACATATCAAGATGATGCCAGAGAGAGAGAGTACATTAAAAAAATTAAATCTGCACTGTCTCTGGGATCAGACATCCAGTTTCCCATCTCACACTTGTCCAATGCTGGTTTGTTGGCTAGGCCATGGTATTTTTCTAACAGGCACATTTTATGCCTTTTGCAAACATTAATCAAATTTACCCTTTTCCCCACGGTTTTATTAGGTTACTGCCAACACTATTTGTCCAACCAGACTGAAATGCCCTGGTTGAGTCTGACGTTAAATCTTAGTTCTCCTCTTACTTCTCAGCTGTGGTGCACATCAGTTTCAGGTGCACGTCCTCTTCATAGTACTCGCTGGTTTCTGTGTCTGACCTTGCCTTGTACATTGTGGATCTGCAAAATCGGCCCTGTAACAAAATCGGCCGAACACCGGCCCCGGCAAAGAGCTCGGAGGCACCCCCAACACCCCGCGGGGGAAAGGGAGGCCGGCCGAGCACTTTGCCAGGGCCGGTTTTGGTTCCCAGTCCGGCCCTGTTTACGTTTGTTTTGGAATTCACAAAACTGCATTTTAATAGTAAGTTTATGAGTGGGAAGACTCCACACATTAAACAAGCAACATCAGCTGCAGCTGGCACAGGTAAGTGCGGGGAGGCGGGCAGGGCGTGGCAGTGGGGGGAAGCCAAAAGACGACAGAATAGGTAGTATTTATTTATTTAATTATACATTTTTTTTCCATTGAATTGAATATTTAATTATACCTATTCCGCCCGTCTGTCTCCTTCCTCCCCCACCCCACTGTTCCACCGGGTTTACCTATGCTGGCCATCGCTGAACGACATGGCTATATTATTATGTGTAGATATCTCTGAGGAGTCTCCCCACTCGTAAACTTACTATTAACATGTAGTTTTGTGAATTAATTTACACAGAAGTGTAAGTTTTCCTTTGTGAATCAGGCCTCATCTGTGTAAGTATAATACACCTTTATCCCAATCACAGATTCTCCAACGTTATCCTTTCTTCTACAATAAAGGGAAGGAGCTCATGTTTTAGAATGTTCAAATTGCATTGCTAAGTGGGCAGCTGGATAGTAAATTTAGCATAACTTTATTGCCACTGGGATTAGGAGAGTAAAACCAGAGTGTGTGTTTTTATTATAGCTTCGTGCTAGCTGATTTTCTTAAAAGCCATTAATTTTAAGCTACTGAGCAACTTTACTGCCTTAAAGGTGACTTTAGAAAGCACTCGGAATGTGTTTTGGGAACAAAATCAAGAATCTGATTAAAAAATGTTCTTGCCACAGTTCGTTGTCAAAGATTTAATGTGATTTATCTTTGTTATTTAACCATTTCCTTTTATGAGAGAGGTAATGGGCAATAATAATGTCTAATTGATTACAACTGAATGAAAAAATATTCCCCTAGGTTAAATATAAGGAAAACCATAATTTAAAACCATCACCTTTCTACTAAGGCTAGAATAAACACTATTCACATTAGAAAAAAGTGGGCAGAAAGACGAAAACAGAAACAAAATAATCCAGTAAAAGAGTAGAAGGTTTATTTTATATATTGTCATAAATGCTCCTCAAGCAGACACAAAGGTTTGTGGACTTTGAGTCATCATCCCCAGCATATCCACGAAAAAACCTTTTAAAAATATGTAACCGCATGAAAAAGAACTTCCCCATTAGTGTCCCCTGGGGTTTATCCCTATACCTACTGCACCATTTGTGTCCCCTGGGGTTTATCCCTATAGCTACTGCTCCATTAGTGTCCCCTGGGGTGTATACTCATGTTTACTGCTCCATTAGTGTCCCCCTGGGATTTGTCCCTATAGCTACTGCTCCATTAGTGTCCCCTATGATCTATACTTATATCTACTGCCCCATTAGTGTCCCCTGGGGTTTATACTTATATCAACTGCTCCATTAGTGTCCCCTGGGGTTTGTACTTATATCTCCTGCTCCGTTAGTGTCCCCTGGGGTTTATACCTATAGCTGCTGCTCCATTAGTATCCCCTGGAGTTTATACTTATATCTCCTGCTCCATTAGTGTCCCCTGGGGTTTATACTTTCATCTCCTGCTCCATCAGTGTCCCCTGGGGTTTATACTTATATCTAAAGCTGCATTAGTGTCCCCTGGGATTTATCCCTATAGCTACTGCCCCATTATTGTCCCCTGGGGTTTATCCCTATACCTACTGCACCATTAGTGTCCCCTGGGGTTTATCCCTATAGCTACTGCTCCATTAGTGTCCCCTGGGGTGTATACTCATGTTTACTGCTCCATTCGTGTCCCCTGGGATGTGTCCCTATACCTACTGCTCCATTTGTATCCCCTAGGGTCTACACTTATATCTACTTCCCATTAGTGTTCCCTGGGGTTTATACTTATATGTACGGCACCATTAGTGTCCCCTGGGGTTTATCCCTATAGCTACTGCTCCATTAGTGTCCCCTGGGGTGTATACTCATGTTTACTGCTCCATTAGTGTCCCCTGAGATTTGTCCCTATACCTACTGCTCCATTAGTATCCCCTAGGGTCTATACTTATATCTACTTCCCCATTAGTGTCCCCTGGGGTTTATACTTATATCTACGGCTCCATTAGTGTCCACTGGGATTGATCCCTATAGCTACTGCCCCATCAGTGTCCCCTGGGGTTTATCCCTATACCTACTGCTCCATGTGTGTCCCATGGGGTTTATCCTTATACTTACTGCTCCATTAGTGTTACCTGGGGTTTATCCCTATAGCTACTGGTCCATTAATATCCCCTAGGGTTTATACCTATATCTACTGACCCATTCGTGTCCCCTAGGGGTTGTCCCTATATCTACTGCTCCATTAGTGTCCCCTGGGGTTAATCCCTATAGCTACTGCTCCATTAGTGTCCCCTATGATCTATACTTATAGCTACTGCCCCATTAATGTCCCCTGCGGTTTATACTTATATCAACTGCTCCATTAGTGTCCCCTGGGGTTTATACTTATATCTCCTGCTCCATTAGTGTCCCCTGGGGTTTATCCCTATACCTACTGCTCCGTTAGTGTCCCCTGGGGTTTATACCTATATCTGCTGCTCCTTTATTGTCCCCTGGGGTTTATACTTATATCTCCTGATCCATCAGTATCCCCTGGGGTTTATACTTATATCTAAAGCTGCATTAGTGTCCCCTGGGATTTATCCCTATAGCTACTGCCCCATTATTGTCCCCTGGGGTTTATCCCTATACCTACTGCTCCATTAGTGTCCCCTGGGGTTTATCCCTATAGCTACTGCTCCATTGATATCCACTAGGGTTTATACCTATATCTACTGACTCATTTGTGTCCCCTGGGGTTTGTCCCTATACCTACTGCTCCATTAGTGTCCCCTGGGGTTAATCCCTATAGCTACTGCTCCATTAGTGCCCCCTAGGATCTATACTTATATCTACTGCCCCATTAGTGTCCCCTGGGGTTTATACCTATATCAACTGCTCCATTACTGTCCCCTGGGGTTTATACTTATATCTCCTGCTCCATTAGTGTCCCCTGGGGCTTATCCCTATACCTACTGCTCCGTTAGTGTCCCCTGGGGTTTATACCTATATCTGCTGCTCCATTAGTGTCCCCTGGGGTTTATACTTATATCTCCTGCTCCATTACTGTCCCCTGGTGTTTATACTTATATCTCCTGCTCCATCAGTGTCCCCTGGGGTTTATACTTATATCGACTGCTCCTTTAGTGTCCATTAGGGTTTATACTTATATCTCCTGGTCCATTAGTGTCCCCTGGGGTTTATCCCTATATCTGCTGCTCCATTAGTGTTTCTGGAGTGTATCCCTCTACCTACTGCTTCATTAGTGTCCCCTGGGGTTTATTCCTATACCTACAGATCCATTAGTGTCCCCTGGGGTGTATACTTATATCGACTGCTCCATTAGTGTCCCCTGGGGTTTATACTTATATCTCCTGTTACATTAGTGTCCCCTGGGATTTACCTTGTATTATTGCTCCATTAGTGCTTTGTAGATCTAAGAGCACACTATATATACTCTAAGGTATCAGTTACTGCAGAACATTATTTATGTGCATCTCTTCTTCGAGTCTCTGCTGACAAAGGATCTTTTCTGGCACTCCAAACAAGTACATATTTAGCTTTAAAAAGTGATCGAAGCAGCAACAAAATTTGCTGTGCTACATTGCGTGAAAGAGATAGAAAAGAATAGTGCCCTTTCTACTTAGAGATGCTACTGTTTCTGCACAACATACACATTTGTGCACCATTGTACAAAGGTGTGTGTGGAATGTCAACCCTACATTTTTTTACAGTAAGGGTACCCTCCAAGTACAAATACTATGTGTAGACGTATTTTAACATTTTTCCCTCTTTTTTTGTGTTCTGCCCAGTTCAGCACACATGCAAAGTTCAAACTGTTTTGCGATGAGAAAAGTTTTCTCAAACTTTACACACATCAAGTAGACATTTATTTTTTGGGTGCAAAATTCTATCTATCTCTTTTGTTGGATAGCGCTTTGTGTCAAAATATATGGGTGGCTACATATGAATACCTATGTACCACCTTAGAGCACCTTCTTGATGCAAATTTGCACAAAACACTGTTTTGTGGCTTCAGGACTTCTTTCCTACATAAATAAGGATATGCTCTGGAGAGTAGATCCCAAAATAACACTTTGCTCCAGTCTGCATCACTTTTGTGACATCAACCCAGGAAAAGTGTTAACATATTCTGCCCCGCTGCAGTGTCATCCATGGCCTAGCTTGAAATGATTGCAGAGGTCATCCCATATATAATAGCTATCATCTGCCCTGCAACAGTCCCAGTAAAAAGTCTTTCAAACCACATTACTTCAGCCCAATCCCTCACTAACCTCTGTAATGCTTAATTTATCTAGAGTTTGCCTAATGAATACCCCATGCCTGCACCTTTAACAATGATCATTGGTACTGCTACAAGCCACACATCACATTAGTGCACAGGGGTCCATTCATCCTCCATGGCCTTCAATGGCACATGTGGAGGAGAGCAGGTAATGAAGAGTCTCTCCGTGGATCCTGATAGCTGATCGAGTTTTAGTTGATCAGTAACTACCTGTCCTAGCCCAGGATTGAAATTAACATATAGAGAGGTCACGAGATTTCCATGCAGTAACCATCCAAATCTAGACTGCCAGTCTCCACCTGCACCTTGACTCGTCATCCACCATTGACTAGCTACATCTCCATTACAACCTGCCAGTCACCCTATCCATGTCCACGTCAGCAGTGGCTCACTAGATTTGTTAATCCACTGCCACATCAGATTAACTGCATGTACAAGGCCATCGGCGGATCTATGACATTACAACACATGGTTTTACCACGCATGCCTTTACATCGCAGTTTTTACAACGCATGCTGTTACAACGCATAGCATTAAGGGGTGCTGGATAGCGAATAGTTTAATTTACTATTCCAACTCCAGTCCCCGTGGATAGTAGGGAAGGTGTTGGATAGTAAATTAAATCTATTCCCTATCCTAGAGCGCCCCCCAGCGCTATGCGTTGTATTACCATGCATTGTAATAGTTGCGTCGTAAAGGCACTGCGTGGTAAAAGTTGCGTTGAAAAGGATGTTCCCCCCATCGGCCCATCATGTAACAACAGCTCTTACAGACATAACTTTATTTCTCAAATATGTATCATCGCTGTGTACACATGCTTTTGTAATGCCGCTGATGTGAAGACTGATCTATCTATTTCCCACCTAACATAGGCTACTTTCAACCCTCTGTTATGCAGGCTCCACCAGAAAACCTGCACGTGCGGTGCTACATACATACATGACCTCACAGTGAACGCTTTCTCTCCAGGCAATGCAGCTATGAGATCTGAGTGACAGATTGGATATTACTTCTTTGGCAGCTGAACGTTCAACTTACCATAAGCCTATTTATTTATGAAGCATGTCAATAATTCAATCTTCTCAGCAGCAGTGTTATGGAATTCTGCACACGCTGTGTGCCATATAGAAGAGGTTTCCCTTCAGTATTAATGTACATTACGAGAGTTTCATTTATCCCCGAATGATGTGCAGTGAAAAGGTTACATCAAAGATACTCCGTAGGCTTTTAACTTCATTAGATTCCAGCTTTTGATTGTTAATGGAACCAGTTTGCACCGGATTATTTCTGTCGGTTTTGTTAACCCTAGAAATCAAAATCCCGTTTCTACTGAAATACCAATCATTTTACAAGTGTAAAAAGAAAACGTAACCAGCTAAATTGCCCTTATGTATCTGTCCTTAATACAGTCGAAGCCAGCACTTTTAAAGATGACAATGGTTAGGAAGCAGGAATTACGCCAGGCAGGCAGAGCACACCACTTGCACGTGAATGCTCCCCAAAGCTTCACTTAGGTTCAGGGGCGTCTGCGGCGAATGTTGAAAGGGACGGACTTCTGCCTGCTGTTTTACCACATAATGGCAATTGCCTTTTTCTTCATTGTTTTAAAAATTGGTCTTTTTGTACAAATATTTTCCTTTTTGCACTACCAATGGGGTACATTGTGCCATGTTCACATGGCATTGTCATATTTTCACCATGAAATATAAAACCATGCTGTCTGATCTGACTGTAAGCGTAATTAATTAGTATACAACCATAAATTCATCACTTTACTAACCATATGCTCTGCTCATTCTTTGTGAAACTTGTGCCCATCACAATGTACCATTCTTGTCCTAGGCTAGATAGGTTTGCCTTAGGATAGATACCTTTCTCTTAGGCTAGATACCTTTGCGTGTGGTCGCATCCAAATGATGAGGTTGGTACCTGAGGTCGTCGGTTCCCATTCGGCGACGGTGTCGGGCGAAATCGGGGCTTATGGGTATTTCCAAATGCAAAATTCAATCTCACATGTTAGCCTAAACGTAAAGTTAACAAAAAAGTGCACAGACCAAAGTAAATGGGTTCAGAAATGCCACCAAAGGTATTATGCTTTGGATGGAATGAAATAAGATGACACTCCATTGGGCATTAGTCATATAATTTATACAATATAATATTTTCATACCGAACAAAATGCATACCACATATGACAAGAGACAGAAAAAGGAAATCCAAAGTACAACAAGAATAGAGGGAATAACCCCAACCATTCCATATATGAATTGATAAATATATAAATATTTTCACTGAAAGAAGCAAAGGTTAGAGTGACATTATAGTTATGTAATATCAGGGCCTGCATTCTGGCCCTGCACCCAACTTCCACAGGTGGTCAAGGCCCCTGTGAACAGCCAAGCACCCACAGACCACCCCCCCCCCCCCACATTCTTTAAAAATAATTGGTCCCATGGGTCTCCCGCACAGAGGTCCATGCTGGCTCTCGCAAGAATCCCATGGGACCACATGGGGACTACACTGGGTCCTGCAAGACTTCTGTAAGAGCTGTTGAAATCTCCTGTGAGAGTACCACAAAATCTTTGTGGCAATGTTTTTTGTTATCTATTTTGACCTAGTAGGACATAGCGGTCAGGGGGTCGTGGTACCACTACCAAGACCTATACTACTTTAATTTTCTTTAGGATTCAGGAAAGGCAGATGAGGTCCCTGTGTCCTGTAATGGTGGCTGCAATTTTTTCTTTGATATTTACATCTCGGTCCCATGGTACTGAGCTGGCCAACGGGTAAAATAGCCTGTGTGACCAATCACAATATTCAATTTTTTTAATTTGCTGTTCAGAGGGACCAATCATCCAGCTATGTCTCTCTTTTTTTAAATCTTACTTTCTCCAAAGCGGCTCAACATATTTACACCAGATCACAAAAGTGTGCTTTCTGGGTGAAGATCTTTCTGCCAAATTTGGTATAAGTATTTTCAGTCGCTTTCAGTGTATCAATGTTAAAAAATCCCAATGGAAATTGCATGGGGAAATTGTATTCCCCCTCCTTTTCTTGTCTTCCACCTGGCAGATCACCCTGAAACCTTCCAGGAGAGAGCCAAGGTGGATGAACTTCTTCTGATTTGGAATATATATAGTTAGGGTAGTTATAGAGTTATGGTTAGTCTGAGTTTCCGTAGGAAAACCATTTTTTGGTTTGCTAATAACTTTGGTGTCGTTTGACGAATATTCACAAAACGTTCCCAAAAAATGTAATCTACCTCATCTCCTTCATGAAACGTTTCAGACTGACCTGTGATGCAGGGGCTGAGAAAAAATGGTCGGGTCTCAAAACCAAATTTCCCCATGCATTTTCAATAGACTTTTTTAGAACGCTATACTGCAAAAACTGCTAAATGGTATTAAACCAAATTTGTCAGGAAGCTAGATCTTGGTCCAAAAAGCGTGCTTTTTGTGATGTGGTGTAAATCTGTTCAGTACTTTTTGAGAAATTAAGGTACAAAAATATTTGTGCATGTGGAAGGTTTGATTCAAGGGACTTTTGCGAGTGTCCCGTGAGCTCAACTTAAAAAAAAAATAGAGCATTCTGATTGTCCATGGGCACATTTTTTCTCCTTGGGGCACCGTGCTCCTTCAGGGGTGAGGGTCCCGCAGGAGCAAATATTCTGATTGGCTGGCTTCAACACAAACAAAAATGTTGAGGCAGTCATTACAGGATTCCAGGTACTCAGTCCCTTGTCCTGCAAATGTGTAAAAAAACATACAAGGGGTGAGTGTAGGGATACTGGGTTCAAGTTATAGTTACTTTAGGGCACGAGTTGTAGTTACTTGTGATAACTATAACTGGTGAATTTCACTTATTTGTTGTTTAAAATGTAACATCACTGAAATTTCTACATAGCACTAATGTTCCTTTAACCTTTGTGTTTTCAGTAAAAAAATATATATATGTTTTTATACACACACACATACACACATGAAAAAGATGGATGGATATTTAAATAATATTTAAATAGATGGTGTAAGGAATCAGAAGTTCCCTGGGTAGACAGAAAGTGCAGGGGTACAATTATAACAACTGGGGTATTTTGCAACTGGTATCCTTGGGCTCTTTCACTGCAGAACCCACATGTGGGAACCAGGTACCCTTTTGTAGCACTTGACTTTCAGGGTAACATGGCAGAGCAGTTTAAGGCTTACTCACGGAAGGAAGTGAAATCTAGATACTGTAAACTCAGCAATGCAACAAGCCGCACTCAATTTGCCATCCAGTCTGTGCTTTTTCTTTTAAAATGTAAAAGTACTTTATTACACTCACCTAATTCTATTCACAAATTAACAAACGCGTATGGAAATGGCAGATGCAAATACATTTTGTGACATTATTAAAACGAGCTTCATAACCTAAAGTGGTGAGCAAAAATGAAAGGTCTCTCTGGTAAAACCTTAAAAATACTGTGGGCTCTCTGTGCTGGAGGCACCTCAAGTGGTGTGTTTACTAACAAACTGAAAACTAAAAGCACAATATTTCCCCATGATTCTAACACAACTTGAAGAGAGCTGTCAGTAAGAATCAGGCTTACTGGCTTTGTCAAAGCATCACAACAGCAAATAAAGGCAAAATATAATATCAAAAACAATTGGGGAGAGGATGTGGCCTAACAGCTATGGCGGTCATCTCAAATCTGGGGAACTGGGTCCGAGTCTATTCAATGACGCTCAACATCCTGTGGTGCTGGGCAAATCATTTAATTTCCCCGTGCCTAACAAAAATGTATGTGTTCTTGTGTAATGTAACTGGTGCTCATGTAAAGGCCTCTGATATCTGCGGGTCAAATTCGTGATATATAAAACTACCCAAAAAAAGAAAATAACTATGAAAATCACCATAAAACAATCAGGATGATGCCACCTTTTACTGACATCAACAAATACGTACAGGGCACGATTCACAAAGGTAAACTTAGACTTGAAGTCTAAGTTTAGAACTGAAGTCTAAGGGCTCAATTCACACAGGTGAACTTAGACTTCAGGTCTAAACTTAGACTTCAGGTTTAAGTTTACGTTTGTGAATTGAGTCCACACACATTTACTCTCAACTACATGCAAAACAATAACGTTTTTAGAGCCTGATTCACACAGGTAAACTTATATTTTTTTGTAGGTTTGTTATTTTTTGCAATTCACAAAGCAATTTTATGAGTAGTATCTTTACAATTGCCTATCTTTTTATGTGCAGAGTCTCTGCTAAGAGTGCTGGGACTCTAAAGTACTCACTCTTTGAATTGCAGAAAGATCATAAATGTACATAAAAGTGAATGTTTACCTTTGTGAATTGGGCCCTTGTTCAATGTAGTGCACTTCATGATACTTTCTTCTACTGTTAACATAGCTGTAAAGCAACAGCAGGATCTAATAATAAAGGACTATGCACCAGTTTACCTTTAAACAAATGTGTAAGACCCATGAGATCTTGAAATGAAGGAAACCTCTCCTGGAGTCACTCATTCTGTTCCTCAGGAGACACAGGGTTGCACAACCAGACATAATCCAGGGCTCCTTGTGTTGGACCTTCCACTCTTCTGGCAGCTCACAAAGTGCCTCTGCTAAATGTGCCACTACTTTCTTGGTGCACCATAGCATGCAATTTCTAACCTGTCATAGGGGCTCATGGGGGCTTATGGAGCAATCCTTTGCTAAGGTGAGTCAGTTATTGTGCTCTCTTTTAATCAATCAATCAATCAATCAAGATATTTGTATAGCGCGCTACTCACCCGGCGGGTCTCAAGGCGCTTGGGGGAGAGGGGTCCGCTACTGCTCGAACAGCCAGGTCTTGAGTTGCTTCCTGAAGGAGAGGTGGTCTTGGGTAAGACAGAGGTGGATGGGGAGGTTCAAGTTCAAGTTCAGAAATTTGTATAGCACGCTACTCACCCAGAGGGTCTCAAGGCGCTTGAGGGAGGGGGGGTGCTTTACTTATCGAATATCCAAGTTTTAAGTTGCTTTCTGAAGGAGAGGTGGTTCTGTGTAAGGCGGAGGTGGGTGGGGAGAGAGTTCCAGGTTTTGGCTGCTAAGTAGGAGAAGGATCTTCCCCCCATGGTGGATCTATGGATGCGCGGGATTGCGGTGAGGGCTTGATTGGATGATCGTAATTGGCGGGTGGGGGTATAAAAGGACAGGCGCGTGTTGAGGCATTCGGGTCCTAGGTCTTAGAGGGCTTTGTGTGCGTGGGTGAGGAGACGGAACGTTATTCTCTTGTTGACGGGGAGTCAGTGGAGGTCTTTCAGGTGGCCGGAAATGTGAGCTTGGCGGGGGATGTCCAGTATGAGTCTGGCTGAAGCGTTTTGGATGCGTTGGAGTTTTTTCTGTAGTTTGGCTGTGATTCCGGCATAAAGGGTGTTTCCGTAATCCAGTCTGCTTGTGACCAGTGCGTGGGTGACCGTTTTTCTTGTTTCGGTGGGGATCGAACGGAAGATTTTTTTGAGCATGCGTAGGATGTTGAAGCATGATGACGAGACGGCGTTGACCTGTCTGGTCATCGAGAGGGAGGAGTCTAGGATGAAGCCCAGGTTACGTGCGTGGTCTGTTGGTTTGGGTGCGATGCCCAGGGCAGGGGGCCACCAGGAGTCATCCCAGGCGGAGGGGGAAGAGCCTAAGATGAGGACTTCCGTTTTGTCCGAGTTCAGTTTTTAATGGCTGTTTTTTATCCACTCGGCTACATCTTTCATTCCTTCGTGTAAGTTGCTTTTGGCGGTGTTTGGGTCTTTGGTGAGGGAGAGGACCAGCTGGGTGTCGTCTGCGTAGGAGATTATGTTGAGGTTGTGTTGGCACGCGATGGATGCGAGGGGACTCATGTATACGTTGAAGAGGGTGGAACTGAGTGATGATCCTTGCGGGACGCCGCAGGTGACTTTGGTGGCCTCTGATCTAAAAGGGAGGAGTCGGACTCTCTGGGTTCTTCCGGCGAGGAACGAGATGATCCAGTCCAATGCTTTTCCTTGGATTCCGACGTTGCTGAGGCGTTGTATGAGGATGCTATGACAGACTGTGTCAAACGCTGCGGAGAGGTCAAGTAGGATGAGGGCAACTGTTTCTCCGTTGTCCAGTAATGTTCGAATGTCGTCTGTTGCTGCGATGAGGGCGGTCTCGGTGCTGTGTTTGGCTCGGAAGCCGGACTGAGAGGGGTCGAGGGATTTGTTGGATTCGAGGGAAGGCGGCGAGTTGACTGTTGACGGCTTTCTCAATGACTTTGGCAGGGAATGGGAGGAGCGAGATGGGGCGGTAGTTCTTAAGTTCAGTGGGGTCTGCTGTGGGTTTCTTCAGGAGGGCGCTGAGTTCGGCATGTTTCCAGCTTACCGGGAAGGTAGCGGAGTTGAAGGAGCAGTTGATGACGTCTCGGAGATGGGGTGCGATAATGGAGTCTGCTTTGTTGAAAATGTGGTGGGAACATGGGTCGGTTGGCGATCCTGAGTGGATGGAGTTCATCAGGCGGATGGTGTCTTCAGTGGTGATTGTGTTCCAGGCGCAGAGGTTGTTGGAGGGTTGTTTTGTTTCGGCAGAGGGAGTAGTGGACTGGTCTCCGGGCTGGTTTTAAAAGCTGTTATGTATGTCGGCGATTTTGTTGTGGAAGAATGAGGCTAGGGAGTCGCAGAGGTCTTGGGAGGGAGTGATGTCGTTGGTGCCGGCGGTGGGGTTGGTAAATTCTTTGACGATGTTGAATAGTTCCTTGCTGTTGTGGGCGTTGTTGTCGAGTCGATCCTTGTATGCTGATTTCTTGGTGGATCGGATCAGTTGGTGGTGTTTGCGGGTGGCGTCCTTGAGGGCGGTCATGTTGTCAGTGGTAGGGTTTTTTCTCCAGGCTTTCTCGAGGGTGCGACAGAACTTCTTGGATTTCTTAAGGTCATCGTTGAACCAGGGGGCTTTTTTGCTATTTTGCTTGATTTGCTGTTTTTTCAAGGGTGCTAATTCGTTAGCGTTGTGGGTGATCCATTGTGTGAGGTTGGTGGCTGCTTGGTTAGGGTCTGATGATTTGGCAGGAGCGTTTTGGTGAGTGATGTGAAGAGCTGTTCGGTGGTAATTTTGTTCCAGTTTCTGCGGGGGATTGGTTGTGGGTGGTTGTGGGTTATAGTCTTTTTGTAGTTGAAGTGAACGCAGCTGTGGTCTGTCCAATGGAGAGCTGTGGTGTGATTGAAGGAGATGTTCTTACTGGAGGTGAAGATTGGGTTGAGCGTGTGCCCGGCATAGTGTGTGAGGGTGTCGACAAGTTGTTTGAGTCCGAGATTGGCGAGGTTGTCCAGGAGAGTGGTGGTGTTGCTGTCGTTGTTCTTTTCCAGGTGGAAGTTGAGATCTCCCAGTAGAATGTAGTCCTCGGAGGGGAGGGCGTGTGGGCTGATGAAGTCAGAGATGTCTTCACTGAATTGTGTGCGGGGTCCTGGTGGTCTGTAGATGAGGGTGCCTCTGAGTGTCGTCTTGGGGTCGGTGTGGATTTGGAAGTGAAGGTGTTCGGCGATAGCGAGGTTATCGTCTGAGCAGGTCGTGATGCGGATGGTGTCCTTGTGAACGATGGCGATGCCTCCTCCTTTTTGGTTGGTGCGGTCCTTTCGAATGATCTTGTAGCCATCCGGGATGGCTATGGCTCTGTTTGGAGTTTGTGGATTTGGTGTGGGTCCTGATGCAGTCGAACTTGCAGGAACGGCAGGTGAAGTGTCCATGGGTGTGACCTGGGGCGACTTGGTAGCATGTTGGGAGTCGGCCGGGGTTAAGTGCTGAGTGGGTAGCTGCGTCGTATGTAAGGCGGGCGGAGTGGGTCTTGTGGGAGCCAGGGGGTCTGGCGCTGGGCGCGGTCCAGGCGCGGACGGGCGTAGACGGGCTTACCTTTGGCGCACCTTCGGCACGCATGGGGCGCGATCGCTGCACGTGAACGCTGCGCGTAAAAGCATCTGTCATATGTGGATAGTGGAGTGGGGAGGGGCAAGGGAGGAGCAGCTGGGAGGCGTGAGCGGGGTGGAGAGCTGGGCTGGGAGTCACAACAACAAACAAATGCTGAGTAGTCTTCGCAACATTAAAACCTGGGCTTCATCCTGGACTCCTCCCTCTCGATGACCAGACAAGTCAACGCCGTCTCATCATCGTGTTTCAACATCTTACGCATGCTCCGAAAAGATCTTCCGATGGATCCCCACCGAAACCAGGAAGACGGTCACCCAGGCACTCGTCACCGGCCGACTGGACTACGGAAACACCCTCTATACCGGAACCACAGCCAAACTGCAGAAAAGACTCCAACGCATCCAGAACGCCTCCGCACGACTCATCCTGGACATCTCCCGACACAGCCACATCTCCGGACACCTGAGAGACCTGCACTGGCCCCCCGTCAGCAAGAGAATCACGTTCCGACTCCTCACCCACGCACACAAGGCCCTCCACGACCAGGGCCCCAGGTACCTCAACAACCGCCTGACCTTCTACACTCCCACCCGCCAGCTATGATCGACCAGCCACGCCCTCGCCGCCATTCCACGCATTCGAAGAGCCACCATGGGAGGAAGATCCTTTTCCTACCTGGCAGCCAAGACTTGGAACTCCCTCCAGGCTCTACCGTCCTGTTCTAGCGCTGTGACCGTCCTGAGCTCCTCAGAAGTGGTCGCTCCCCACGCTGCTCCCTGCTCTGACCCAGAAGCTGGTATTGTAGCGCTAGACTGCCAGATTGCTCTTTGCTTGTAATCAATAGCACATAGCTCGCATTACTTCTGCTTTAATTTGTGCCTGAATGATGAATACATTATCGTAGCGCTATATTGCTGAATAATTCTATCATAGCGCTATACTGCTAAAGTGCGCAATAATCATTAAACAATTTGCTGCCTTTGACTGTGTAATCGATTTGTGCCTGATTGTGCTGGTGCCATTGCCCTTTGCCATTTCCATTGCCATTGTGCCCCAATCTCGTCATGTTAGGCTTTTGGCTTGCTGCCATTTTGTTGTTTGTTGTTGTGACTCCCAGCCCAGCTCTCCACCCCGCTCCCGCCTCCCAGCTGCTCCTCCCTCCCACTGAAGTTAGGCTCTACCGTCCTGTTCTAGCGCTGTGACCGTCCTGAGCTCCTCAGAAGTGGTCGCTCCCCACGCTGCTCCCTGCTCTGACCCAGAAGCTGGTATCGTAGCGCTAGACTGCCAGATTGCTCTTTGCTTGTAATCAATAGCGCATAGCTCGCATTACTTCTGCTTTAATTTGTGCCTGATTGATGAATAAATTATCGTAGCGCTATATTGCTGAATAATTCTATCATAGCGCTATACTGATAAAGTGCGCAATAATCATTAATCAATTTGCTGCCTTTGACTGTGTAATCGATTTGTGCCTGATTGTGCTGGTGCCGTTGCCCTTTGCCATTTCCATTGCCATTGTGCCCCAATCTCGTCGTGTTAGCCTTTTGGCTTGCTGCCATTTTGTTGTTTGTTGTTGTGACTCCCAGCCCAGCTCTCCACCCCGCTCACGCCTCCCAGCTGCTCCTCCCTCGCCCCTCCCCACTCCACTATCCACATATGACAGATGCTTTTACGTGCAGCGTTCACGCGCAGCGATCGCGCCCCAGGTTTTAATGTTGCCAAGACTACTCAGCATTTATTTCTTTTTTTAAAGGACAGCTGGCATGATGTACTTTGTGGCCGGTGGAGTGGGCCTTACAGTCCTGGCCTGCTCCTCACCTAAAGTCACTACTCCTTAGTGCAGGCTGGTGAGTCAGGTCTTCTCTTCCTGCTTTCTGCCTGCCAGCTGAAGTGCGCGTGGGAACAACTAGGTGGTACAACTCCTGCTCCCCAGAACAGAAGCATGGGTCACCCAAGGGTATACTTTTTTCTCCCCTGGGAACTAGTCCTCCCTGGAGGAGATTCGACTTTAGGGAGGCTTAGCATGCCTGAGTCAAATTAATCGCTGGGGTCCTGACCTTCCCTGTGAGAAATTCTATTGCAACACACCCCACACTCGAAAAATCGTTGGAAGACTGACTCTCCCAAGGGTGAAATTGGAGCTAGGGCAAAGCCCAATCACTCTTTGGCTGGACTCCCTTGGTGCCAGGTCTGTCCAGGGGTTACATTTAAAAAAAAACGCAAACTAAACCCAAAAGTATCAGAGTGCTGTACATTAGCAACAGTTGTGTTACAGCCAGACAAATTCATTTTTTTTGGCGCAAGGAGATTACGTGATTTGCCCAGAATCACAGGATGTTAAGCGTTCCTGCAGGGACTCAAACCTTGTTCCCCAGCTCTGAGGTCAACCGCTCTAGACGTTAGGCCACATCCTTTGCCCTATATAGGAACCCCTAAGCGCAGTAAATGTTTTCTTGGCCTGGCTGCATTTGTGACCCACTTGTTAGGTTACCTAAGACAAGGGAAACAAATGCTGAATTCTTGGACCCTGTTGGCAATTTATGGATGGGGATTTTGCTGGTATTTACTTGTGGGGCATTGTAGCCTCCAGGGGTGTTAATTACATGCCTCATGGACTCTAAAATTGTGTACATTTTTCTTCAAGTTTTATTTAATTTCTCTCTCTCCAGTGAGGGAGACTTCGACACCTGCTCTCCTGCCTCTTGGTTTCTCCGCCTGATTGTTACGTACTCTTTGGAGCTCCAACACCCAGCTGCCTTCTTTCAACAGCTGGACGCTGCACAGAACCCAGCTCCTGCACTTCTGCCCTGTTCTCTTCTTGTCCCAGGTTCTTCCTAAACCGCATGCGTGCGGCCACTTTTTTCGCGCTGTGCGGCATTTAAAAAAAAGCCGTGTTACATGACGAGCTGAGCTCGTCATGAGCATGTGAGCGGCGCAACTCATGACGAGCTCAGCTCGTCATGAGCGTGGAAGGGGTTAAGAAGCACTGTGTGGCCATCAAGGCAGGTTTCTCTCCCTACCTTCATTCCCAAGCCTTTCTAGCAACTTTTAAGACTCCTGTGTGCCCAGCAGTAGTCATGGGGTCCCCTCCAAGAGGTATTATCCATAGACTTCTAGAGGAACTCTTTCCTCCAGTCTCCCCAGCAAATCCACCCTCTGCTACCTTGAGCGAGGTAGGTGGTCCAATATAGTCCAAGTAGGTATAAGTCCAGTGCGACTCTTCACTCTAAAGAGGGCTTCATCCATGTAGTATTTATCATTCCTTCTGTTCTTCAGTTCTCAGCGCTTCTCAGACTGCTACCCTTGCATACAGACTTAAAAGTGGCAGTGGAGAGTTCTAGAAGGTAGGTATCGCTGCCCACTCCAAAGATGGCATGGGGCGCCTTCACCCTTGGTTTATCCTCCTGCACAATATTTTGGGATTTGCCATAATGGTGACTTCAAGCTTTGGGCAATTGCAACTCTCCCAGAGCTTATAGCTTCTTCTTTGAACTGATACAGCAAACTGTCCCGTTCCCACCAAACCTTCAAAAAGGTGCCCCTCCTGCGAGTGGTGCCAGAGATGTGGCCACATCCCTTTACTTCTGTGAATGGGCCTACTGCCAAGAGGAGACTGAAGAAGGCTATGCAGGAGTGGACTTAATTCGACACAGCAGAGCAGTTCAAAGCCTCATTTTCTTAGGTGCTGACCCTAGAAAACGCTGCTGGACCCTAAGTATATAAAAGAGTACAAATACAGCCACATTAATATTCTGTATGCGCTACAGACCTGTTGAAAACTAGAAGGAGAATGTCATCTTTTCTCTAGGTTCGGCCAATGTGAAATTGATATTTTGACAAAGCTTTGACCTACAGTGGGAATACAGTAAAACACGATAGACTTACAGGGGAGCCCTGCAGACTCACGCTATAGTCAAAAATCCTCAATATGTAAATTTTTGTAATGCGCTTGTTTAAAAGCTCTACTTTCCTCTGAAGTTCAGCCCCATGGGATGCTGTTTAAATGACATGGTTTCATAGTTAATACATTCTTGTGTCTGTAATCCTGTCTCAAATGAACAACACTCGTGTGTTACATGTTCATACTGCAATAAAGTGTTCTACTGTTCCCCGGAGCTAAGTTTGTGCTGCATCTAATACCCAAAATACAATTAATAATTTAAAAAAATGATGTTGGATGCCTGCAGTGCATTTTTATTTATAGTTGTGCTAGTGCTACATTCACATTCTCAGCTGGTAGTATGTTTTTTAAGTTCAAAAAGAGGTTTTATTAAGAAAATCGAACCAAAGTGTACATAATAAGCTGCAGAAAATGATAAACATAATCAAACATCAAGAAAAATGATAATAATAATACAAACTGGAAAAAGATACATAAGAAAAATTAAGAATGATTGTAAACTAAACTGGCAACTGGCATATTATAAAACAGTGATGAATATAATAGAAATACAGTATATAGAAAAGAAAATTTAAAATAATAATAATAATAGATTAAATAATTACAGGAAGTCATGGAGGTTTAGGAACTTCTTGTTGTATCGGGGATGGAGACAGAGAGTTTTTAGCATTCTTATCAAAAAATAATGTGACGGGAACCCCCAGTTCTCTTCGTTTAGTAGCTAAAGTCAAAGGAAGCTTGTAGTATGTTTGACAGATTCCAAAAAAGCCTCTACATGAAAAGAATGTGTCCGTGTGTAGTGGGCGCTGTTGTTTGTGGTCCCGTGTCCTTGACATGAAGTCCAGTCAGGAGAGCTGAGAGAGGTGATGCTGGCGTCTGCAGCCTGTGCCAGTGCGGGCGAAGCCTCCCTGTGCAGAAGCCGCCCAAGTGTGCAAGATGGATTTGTATGCCGGTTAATTGGCAGCAGTCCTTAGCCATCAGAATGCAATTACACGGAACCTTGTCCCAATTTATGACATTTATCTCGCGGCCTGCCTCTGCTTTCACTTATTCTGCCATCAGGCCAGTGATTTTTTATTTATTAGGGTGTGATAGGATTTTGTTCTTCATTGGAAAGAACATCACCGAGCCATTTATTTTCCCTTCGCTGACAAAGTAGGAAGCGTCCCTTCAAAGACTTTCTGGGCAATATATGTGCCATAGTTATGACAGGAGTAGTTTTTCTGCAGAGGCTTTGATTAAATCCATCGAGCTCATCTTTTTTGTCCCTCGTCAATCCCGTTAATATTAATAATATCTGTAGTAAAAGTACATTTCGAATTTCATAAAGAAGTAAGCTTTGAAATACCTGTCGCAAGCAAAATGGGGAATGTGCTTGAGTTTGTAAAGTGTAAAAGAGAAGTGGAATTGGTATATTTTATGACAAATATAATTCTGCAGTGCCTTTGTCCGCAACCTTCACTTAGGGTGACAAATGGTAACAGCTGATACGCCTGCTCCTGTCCTTGCCGCCCCTTGTTTCAGGGGTCAAAGGCAGCGACATGAACAGAATGTAAACAGGGCTTACTTTCTGTAGTTTCCCCTCTATCCCCAGAGCAGCAAAGGGGAGGCTGTGGACAACTCTAGCGTGAGATAATAGGTCAAGCCTATTCTGTCATAAGAGGTCAAAGAAGGCATGATAGGACTCCTTCCAGCCCTAGTATAGTGATGAATCATCAACCATGCTTTTACTGCTGAAGATGATCCATTTGATGCTTTTAACCCAAAATAAAAAAAATGAAAACCTGGAGTTTCAGCAAGATAATAAACAATAATTGATGACATGGAAGTGCTTACACCAGAGAAGCTTAAGGGGTACTTAAAGTTCAGAGGTAGTCTTACATGGTTTGCTAAGCAGTCTACAAGCTTGACAGCAGAAACAGAGGGATAGCAATTCCTACCCTTTTGCAACCGACTTAGCTATAAACATGGCAGCCCTTTGCTATTGGCCAAAACCTTTGCCTAATCGCAAAGACCATTCTTAATGTAAGTAGTACATTGCAACTTTACGTTTTTCCATTCTTATTCGGAATATCCAGTGGTCTTGCAAATCTCAAGCGCTTGCTGTGTGATCACAGGAGATCCCTTGCTTTGCACCTGCCACAAATAGATGGAAAGCATTCCCAAAATAAATGTTCAATTTATATGGGAAGGTGGCATCCACACTTGGTAGCCAGTGAAAATTGGCATGGTGTCATATATGTTCTAGGCATAGACCCTTGAGCCGAATCTCCCATAATCAAGTCCATGCTTGGACTCACAACCATGCAAAAGCTGTGGGACTGTTGTACACTGCCAAATAAAAATTGCCAAAGGTGTTCCTTGAACACATTCCTGTTTGTTCCGTGTGCGGAAGTTCTAACCGCTTGAGATGATGCAAATGTAGCAATCCTATAGCAGCCATATGTGCCATGTACAGATCAAATTGTAACTAATCATTCGGGCAAATTAAAGGTATAATGAATTCATGCTGGGTGATTCTGAGTTGCAATCACCTGAGAACTCCGTTGCTTGCTTGTAAATGCAAACACAGGCTGCAGTCACAAAGCATTGTCTTTTGCTTTTGGAGAAACATGGACGAATGACAAGCGGTGCATGGGATATCTCTTCCACTTTGCGCACTTAAGCGAAAGTCACAGAATTTCTGGGAAAATAGTCCGCCGTGATGGAGCAATCATTTTATCCATTACTTTGCTGACTGCTTCACTGTGGCTTAGATCACAATGCATCCCTCAGTGTCCATGGTGATTTAGCATACCACGTGCTGATAAAGTTTCATGAGACTACAGTCTGCTCTTAATCGTTCATAGGAATTCTCGCTGCTGTGATGTGTGTTTCCTAACAAATATTCATGAAAGGTAAGCCAGATAAATAAACCCACTCCAGTGCACTTTTTTTCTCACTAAATATTCACGAGGAATGTCCCAGATGTGACTCCATCATGCATGAGTTGCCTGGTTATTCCAATCAGTTGTTAATTGTAGATCTGCCCACAGGTGTCTAAAGTATATGTTACTAATTAATATCTCTGTGCAAAGGAGGTTTTTGGGAAGTTATGTGTGGACACCTTCCCACCTCATGATCAGGATTTAAGTTGTGTACCAAAAGATATGTTTATTTATCCCCTGGGATATGTGAAACAAACGGTTAAGGTGGAATGGCATACTTTGCATTCTGGTTACCTGCAAGGTCAAATTTCCCTTCGTGACTGGTATTAACATTGGTTAATCTACATGCTTGACAAGATTAATTCACCTGAGCACCAGTCATTTGGGATCAACCCTCCCAGTTGCAGTGGAAAGAAATTCTACAGTGTAGAACTGTAAGGTACTCACATTTTTTGTGAGTGAGGAATTAGTTAGGATTTCTTAGTCACTTTCCCTAGTGCAATATTGTGTACATTGTGTATTGTTTAACTTTTCCATAGCAAACCATGCTGAACTACCATCATCTAAATAGTGAAACTTCTTTAAATTAGTTTTCTATTATAAATAACCAACACATCCAATATTAACTAGTTTAAAATAATCCTAGCAGATGCTGACTTGGGAAGCAGTAAATTTCCCTTTCTTCATACACGCAGATCAACATCAGATTGAAGCAACAGATGTGTTACTTTTGTGTAAATATTACCCATCTAACCAAAGATTCAAACGCTTGCGTATCACTAGATCATTCCTGTCAGCTTCTGTTGCACATCACTTGATAACCAGGATATTATACCATAGTTAGTGCAGCATCACTGACTTGTCATAATTCCCACTAACACCAGCTATCTTTATGCAGGCAGAGTTTCTGTGTGGCGGGAGTCCTTATAGAGAAGTTCAACATCTTAATAGGTCTATAATTATCAGTTGTTCAAGCAAGAGTTTTGTTGACCTCACTGAATACATTTAAATTTACTGAGATACTAGTGTCTAATCAAAAAACAATAAGCAACATGTTGGGATTGTTTGCTTGAAACAATGGGTACTGTAATGTTTACAATCTTTTGCAGAAATTGGGGAATGTTATAGTCAAGCCAAAGTATGTTGTAGAGAACAAGTTTTGTGATAGAAACTGAATGCCTAATATTATGATTTTTTTTAAATATAACTTCAAATGTATCTTTTGCTAGAGAAAAAACACAAGGGGAGCATTAAATTCTAACAGTGACAAGTTACTGGGACTTAGTTTTAAGAATTAATCTATTTCATATATTCAGCAGCCTGCCATAAAGTACATGTATTTTAAGGGTATTCTATAAATCGACCTTTTTCATTGTCACCTATTTGAGAAGTTCCAGAAAAAGGCAACCTGGATAGGATCAGCATGTGCTACTTGAATGTATCTTATTATCCACCAATAAACTGTTTTTATTAAATGCCCACCATTCAATTCATAATATCTAGGAAAATGCAATTCTGATTAAAGGTGTGTTGGTGAATATAAAAGTCTTCATATGTCCTACTTTCCTAAAGCCATGAAAATATTACCCTCACTACATTAACCCACAGATTGCTTTTTCATGTGAATAATCCAAGTAACCAATATTCTATAAATCAAACATACGGAGAGGAAAATAGATATTTTTTTTCTACCCTGTTCTGCAGAATATCAGAAAAGTTGTAAACTCTGTGCAAGCACCAACAAAGTCAAAATGACTAGACTGACCTATTTTTCATTCAAGGCTGATACGTTGGCTTTCCTTCTCAAATATGAGAGGCATTCTGAGCAACTTATATCTAGGTACCTATAGTAAATCAGTACTATATTTTCTGAAAAGCAGGATGTCTTCCAGAAGTTGTATAATAGGAGATCCCCAATTTGCACATCAGTTGCACTTTGCAGTCCCAGTTATGGACAGACAATATCTCTTTTGCCAATTATGGAAAATCAATTTATCGACCGCATTCAAATTCTCTAAGACTTTCTACATTTCGGAAACCATGTCTGGAAGACAGTAAAATGGTTCTACTTGTTGGTCGAAATTTAAGATTGTATCTGAAGGACAAGCCCTGGACCCTGAATGTCTCTTTCATATCCTTATAATGTGATTTGAAGAGCATGTCTGATAGAGGTAATCAAACAGTACTGGTGTGAGAAGCTTTGTGAAAAAGACAAATGACAGGCCAAATGAAAAGAACTGAAAAATAAAAAAAATCACCTTTATCAAGTCATTTAAATTCCAGGTGATCATGTAGTTCCCTCATAGATTGATCACTTTTAACTCCTTCTATTGTAAGGTGCATGCCAAAACCCAAGCATTTAATTGATGTAGATTTGTTATCTGCTGGACAGAGTGGGGCCTAGTCGCAGACTGCTATCTGTAGAACGTTTATTAGTACTGCAGTAGTACTACTAAAGTACTGCAACATGCTATTCTCAAAACTACAAGTGTAAATCTCCAATTCAACCATTCCTATATTTTTAATGGGGAGATCCTTACACGTATAAGTTAACCACTTAGAGGCTGATTCTGATGTCCTTAGGAAAACATCCAGATGGTTTTCGGAACATGCGAATCCGATTTGGAGCATATGTTTCTGACCAAATCGTCCCCCGTTCCGAATGACCAAGTACAATGCAAAGATATTGTCCCAAAAACATATAGTGAGTAATTTTTAATTTGGTAAGTTAGCTTGAGGCTTATAAACAAGTGATTCAAACATCCTGCAGGCTGATAGTTTAGTATTTGAAGAGGATTGGGACACTTTGGGTTAGACTGAAGCATTATACTTTGTGGTAGGGAACCTGCCAGTAAGTTGGCTCAGTGATCAAAGATTATTGCTACAGGTTGGAATCCTGGCGCACTAGTCGGTCAGCTTTCCATTCTTTGGACAGCAGTGATTTGAGTTCCTGTGAGGTGGTTAAGATTATCATCTATTATCTGCAGCACTTCAAATTGGCAGAATTCCGGTGTGGTACACAATCAAATAAAGCTATTATTTTTAAAATTTTTGGGAAGTGAAGCAGGACTTTTCCATGGCATAGTTCAAACTAGGTCAATTTAAAGGATGGCCAATAGAATGAGAGGCATATAAGCTAAACCTGACAAAATGTAGGACACACTTTCATGACATAATTTCTCCACAAATGTTATCCCAATCCATATTTAATCAACCTAATCTTATTGTATTCTCGCGAGCATTCGTGACTGAGTTGCCATGTCATAGTATTTGCTCTCCTGAAGCCCTAGACAGCTGGTGGTATAACTGATGAACAATGTGTCCGCTTCTTTTACACCGGTCAGCTAGCACTCTTTTCCCCCCATGGTGCCTTGCTTGAGCTCTCCACTCCAGTAAGAATCAGAACCATATAACCCTCTCTTTGCTTCTCTGTTCCCAAAAGACAGTTTATCTCTTTCCCAAAGTCACAACAAACCTCCTTCTACTTATTAAGTCTTCGATAACTCTCGGGAAAACAGCACCAGCTGGATTACATGCATTGCGCCAGTGACTACGTACATGCCCACAGGTGTGCAGAGCACACTTTATAAACAAATACATAAATTATTGTGAAGAAAGAAATTGGAGGATACACAGGGCTGTTAATTACAGGAGAAGCAAGACATATAATTTGATTGCTTTTAGGAGCCGTAGGTTAGGATTGGCAATTGCAATTAACTAAAATGAGCGACGTTTCTTACTTCCGGGGAAATTAGTCTAGTTGGAAAGGACGCCGAAGGAGGTACTGTGGCTGACTGTGGAAAATAAGAAATACAATTGAATTTGGGACAGGAAAAGTAATGAGCATTGACAAAACCAATAGGTCTGTGTTCACAAAGTTTATATGCACACCCTCAGATATCATGCTTCTACACACAGAGGCAGTGCGACAGGTGTGGTCGCACTGGGCGCTGACCTGTTGTGGGGTGGGGGGGGCTCTGTGATTTAAGGAGGGCGCTGTTTTTAGCAATATCTTATGATAGGAGAGATGAGGGGCACTCTTGCAGGTGGTACTGAGAGAATCCGAAGAGGCGGTCATGGGACGTGGGGGCGCCAAAAGTGATTGTCGCACCAGGAGCCATCAGCGCTAAAGCCGGCCCTGTCTACACACATGCTAGGGATACAAAATTTCCATAATGACATACCGACTACTCATAGTGACACACACAGGCAGAATGTATACAGACACTCATACAAACACTGCACTAAATTCACACATGTACACAGTGAGACAAAAGGGGAAGCCTTTTTTAAAGGACCCTCCGCAGGACGTACAAAGCGATCAGGCTCGTGATGTAAAGATAAAGACATGGACGAAGAAAGAACGAACTAAGTGGATAGGTAAAGGAGGGACGACAGGTGATGGTCTCGACAGACCAGTGATGAATGAATGTTAAGGTGATAGGTGAACAGGCAGGGTTAAAGAAAGACGAAGATTCCAAATTTAACTCAGACTGAAAGTTGTGCTAAAATATTGTTGGTGCATGGGTCGAATGTTGCTTCCAGGGTGGTGTGCTTGATTGTGTGTTTGTGAGTATGCGTGTGTTTATATGTATGCACGTGGCCTTGATATGCATGTGTTGTTATAATTACAGGCCAAAGTAAGCCTAAGTGTTCTTTAGAAGCAGGTGGGCGTCCATGGCTTTCAAGCAACTCTTATTAAAGTCTTACAATTGCAAAGATCTTGAATGATCTTTCAAATATTTTCCCTGGTTTAATGTTTTTCTATCCAATCTTAACTTTGGCTTGCATTTCACTGCCACATTACCTCATTGGCAGGTAGAGAGCTCTTGGTTACCCAAATCCATCACATGGTAGCCACCCGGACCTGGCCATATACACATTTTTAACACCAATAGCAAACTCATGTTCTGGGGTTAGCTGCATTAAATGTTGCAGGACTAGACACACGCTGGTTTGGTGCTGCGTCCCTGCATGTGTTTACGTTCTTCTGCATCAACAGGTGCCAGAACGAAAGGTCTCCCCCAAGCTGTGTCCTGCATGACACCTTCTGTGGCAGCTCACCCTTGTAGAGAAATGCAGGCCACTTACAGGCACGTCTACTCCGCAGGCATTCCCAGTGTGCAGGACTGTGCTAAGGGCATCTTGGGTGGACTGCGGGAACCAACCCAGACCCCTCCTGTGCAAGGCAATAATACTTCATTAGAATGACAAACATTCAAGTACTGCCAAAGCTTGGCTGTTTACAGCACTTCTTTTGTATATAGTTGAGATGGTATTTCTACATGTGTGGTCCAGTGCTTAAAATGACTTACTATAAAGGTCGTGCAGTGGGTGACGCTGATGGTTGGGTGAGGGTGTGCTACTTATATGAAAAAGACGCAAACAAGGAAAGCGAAGCACTTTTGCTATCATGGAACCAAGTAACATGTTTGTTTACTGTGCTAGTACAGAGAAAGTAAAAGCAGATACAAGACAGATGTTTTGCTTCGACTACAACCCAACTTTTTCTTATGGCAGTCATTACTGAGCACATGCACTTCACTTTCAAAAGTGACATATAAAGGTTTGCACAGCAGCACTGCACAATAAAACCATAAGGTACCGGTGCCATTCAAGGTAACATTTACTCTATGTCTGCCAGAAACCACAAGTAATTCATCAAGCAAGCTACAGGGCGCTGCAGAAAGAAAACTAACGATTGTTATGGGAACTACAGTCGGATAAGAGCTTAGATCACACGTGCGACAAGCCACAAATATGTCTAATGTAAAACTTCCAAAAGCAGACCAAGTCTCAGAACCTGAGTGAAAGATCCTGACCACAGGAGAACAAGAAGATGCTTGCAAACTGTCCTCAGTTTAGCAGTACGCCATATTTAGACAGCAGGGTCTGGCTGCCCTACAGGGCAGGCTGGCAGTGCCGGAATGGTTGGTCTGACAGGATGTTAGTGGGATGTTTTTGGCTCTTTGTGGCTCTGTTTTGCTGTTATTACCACAAACTTAAACTCCAGCAAACAGAAATGCATGCAGTCTCCCATACCTTGGAAAACACCTATAAAGCCTCTTTGCAAGTTTTAAACTGGCCGATTTGCAGAATGTAGGCCACTTTTTTAGTTATCTGATTCCCTAACAAGCTACTTTTAATTTGGTGCCCAATGCCATTTTCTGTCCCACACGACATTGACAATCACTACACTAATAATAATAATAATACAAAGTTTATTCGATTTTTTGGGAAGAAAATCATGTAAGCATACATAGTAAAAACAGACATTAATTACATGCTCTTAAACTTAAAATGATGGCATTACTTAAAACATAATTACTACTACATTCGTTAAAATGCCACCTTTAATAGCTTACCATTCAAGTTACTTCAATAACCTAATATAACAATGCTTTTTCCACATTTAATTACACTTTTTAAAAAGAATGCTATTGACCTCATAAACATTCCTTATCTAAAAATTGCAATAATAAAAAAGCTGGACGACAGTGTCTCAAACCCCGTAACCTTAAAATGGGAAGTATCCATCTCCTTCTTTGTGATTCATAAAATCTACAAAATAAAAATATATGTATTGTCGCTTGGTGGGACGTGTCATTGCATGGCAGTTACTCAGCATTTTAGACCAATCATTTGTTGTGGGGAAACTTTTTGTATGATGGAAAATCCTGAATCCAAATCTTGTCAGTACAATCTATCGTATCCACTTAATATGGTTTTTAGATACGGCTGAATACCTTAAGTGGTCAGTATCATTTGGATAGACTGTACGGAAGATTTTAAGGCCTCTGCTGAGAATCTAATTGACTCCAGATGCGTCAAACACCATCTTTTAAAATCCCTTCTGGAGACAGAGATTATAGACCCCTGGTCATCATAATATTCCGGGCTGCCAAGATCATACATGAAATCTTTTATGTATTTTAACCAAGGTATATCAAGTGCCCGCTGTAGGTTAAGGCTATCTTTTATGTTCTTGCGGTTAAAAGACATTTTTGAAGAAGTCCATAACTTGTGCCACAATAGGACAGGTTGGACTTTATTAAGTCAGAAATATACGGTAACCCCAGTTCCGAATGACATATGCAATTAGATGTAATACCCGGGACAGCTACCAGGAATTTTAAAAAGGCATTCTCCACCAGTTATATCGGGTTAGGATTGCAGTAGTCCCATACACCTGCACTGTATGTGGCTGATGTGACGCACTTAGCCTGATATATCTGCAACAGCTCTACTGTGGGTCTTCTGCCAAACGTCCTTGTGAAGTTAGCTAGGGCTGCTGTGGCTTTCATGAATAGTAACTTCCTGGCTTTGACTGCTTAGATCCCCTTCTGCTCAAAAAGGATGCCTAAATAGGAGAATGTCTTTGTAAATTCCACCTTTCTATTGTCTATGAATAACTGTATACATTTTGCGCTGCCTTTCCCACGCTTCATAAAAAAGGTTTTTGATGGATTTACTCTCAGACCCTCATTTTCCATATACTCGGTATAGCTTGTCAGTGCCCGTTGGATCCGTTGTTGTTTTCAGGTCATTATCACTGCATCGGCAGCGCACAAAAGGGCGGGTATAGGATAGTTGTTTATTCGGGGCAGATCCTGTCACTGATCCACCAAGGCTTGACCTAAGCCGTTGGTGTAGATTGTAAATATAAACGGTGCCAGGACACATCCCTGTCTAAGCCCCCTTTCCACTTTGAGCGGTGCAGTGCATTCGCCCTTAACCCTATATTTAACCCTAGCTTTCACGTAGCTGTAGAGCTGCCTCAAGAACTGTACTAGTGGTGCTTCCTCCCCCCTATCTACCAATAACTTCCATAATTTGGTGTGAACTACACAGTCAAAGGCTGCCGTTAAATCTACAAACGCCAGGTATAATGTGCCCTGTTTGGCCGGTGTATACTTCCCCAGCAGAATATTAAGGTTGAGTCCTTATTGCACTGTACCTAGACCGTGTTGGAAGCCAAATTGTAACTCGGATAAATGTTATTGTCTTCTGCCCAGTCCTGTAGCCGATTGAGCACTATACGCTTCGCAAACTTAATCAAAGAATCTAGCAATGATATTGGCCGGTAACACGCAGGGTACACTAAAAATAACTTGTGGTCGATAGAAAAAGCCACCTGGGAAGGGACTGCTACACATATATCACATAGACAGCAAAAACATGATTTCTGACATTAATATGAAACACACAGACCAGAGAGAGTTAAAAAACACTTTAATGTTGAAAACTCACCATAGTGGCCACACAGGTATGCTCAATCACAACGTCAGCACACCTGGAAACTGGAAGCCCCAAACGGTGTCTAACTGCAAAAAAATACACAAATTCCATAATATACTAAACAGACAATGAGTAACTTGATTGCACATCCAATGGAAATAAACTGAACAATCCATATGGAAATAAACTGAAAATGACATTATGTGAATCCCGCAGATGCAGGGGTCACCTATAGTCTAAAGGCATGCATTGTGGCGTCTGAGAGCGAGTTCAGCATCTCTCTGCTATGAAGATGAGTTCAGCATCTCTCTGCTATGAAGATGGCTTGTATTCAGACCAAGTCAAGAATATTTTATTTCGACTCTAAAAAAGCCATATAAGATTGTACAAATGCAATTCCATTTGAAAACAGCACACCCACATACACAAAATGTACAGATTTTAAAATGATCAATTTCTACTACAAATTTTTAAAGCAGTAAAAAGGTCATTTAAAATACAATATATGATCTCAACTGTTCCTTGGGAGAGTAAAAACTCCATTGCCAATTTGTAATTCATAATCCCTGCAGAAAGTAATAAAGGGCGAATAAACAGTTTCCTCCAAGGGGTATAAAATCTAGCAAAAGAGAATAAAGTGCATAGTGCTTTGAGGTGAACAATTGTCACATGGACAAACAGGAAGTGAGGCAAAGCACGTGCCTTGGATATAGAAAGCAGCTAGAAAATTTACCGTTTTTAAAGCAGCCTCGTCAACAAAAATGTCCTTCTTTCATTTAAGTCGATTAGCTGGCACGGGGCAGGCTCTCTCTGTAGTTGTTGGAGGCACTCTGGCTGACCAGTCACATTACATATAAGGCCTGCCCAGGCATAACTTTGATAAAAAAGTGACTTTATAGTGACAGGTGAAACATTTGTTAACATATCGGGGTTTGAATAATATTCTGGGACACCCATTTTAGCAAAACTTGTTTTAACATACTTATGGTTATGTCTAAGCTATTATCCTGATTCATGCATTCTTTCAGTATTATTCTGCAGAGGGCAGCCTCTGGGTTCTTCCGGACTTTTAACCAGAGCAACAGTGGTTGAATCACTATGTAGTCTTTCAAATAACTCATACCAACTTCCTCATGACAGAAAGAGACAGTGGAACACTGAGGCACTGAGAGCTTTCTTAGAAACTCATTCTCTGGTACTTGGAGTGATTTACAATGTACGTGTCCCCACACCCTGGCCTTAAAGGTTACTACATAAAGACTTTTACTCTTGTAGATATATAA
The DNA here is from genome assembly GCF_964261635.1 of Lissotriton helveticus. Lineage (NCBI taxonomy): Eukaryota > Metazoa > Chordata > Amphibia > Caudata > Salamandridae > Lissotriton > Lissotriton helveticus. Next base: position 1,021,021,848 of record NC_136063.1, read on the forward strand.
CATTTCCTTAGTTGGTTTATGTTTCAAACTTTTAGCGAATCTAAAAATAGCAACAATAGATTTCTGAAATTGCATGATTCTAATATTTAAAACATGCTTCCAATTAAAATCAGCATCAAATGGTACCCCCAAGTATGTAAAACATGGAACATTTTCAATTGCTTCATCCCCCAGTAAAATGTTTATTGTTTTGGATTTATTTGGGCCACATTTCATGATGAAAGATTTTGTATGATTTACTTTTAGCCTTAGATTGTTCATAAAATCATTAAATGAATCTAACAACACTTGTAGGCCATTTGCTGTTCTGGCTATCAAGACAGCATCATCAGCATACAGGAGAATGGGGATTTGGCACCTATTACATTTAGGAATGTCTTTTCCCACCTTACATAGTTGGCCTCCCAGCCCATTGATGTATAGTAAGAAAAGGAATGGCGCCAGGACACAGCCCTGTCTTACCCCTATATCTGAGGGGAATCCTTCAGTCAAGTCTCTCTGATTGTTATAGCGAACTGAGGCTGAGATGTATTCATGTAGCCTACTAAGCAAGAAGTTAATCGCTCCATCAATCCCCATTTTTAACATTATGGTCCAAAGTTGGCTGCGATTCACTGTGTCTAAGGCACAGGTTAGGTCCATAAACACTAAATGAACACAGCCATTTTGAGCTTTAGTTTACTTTTGAACAATTAAAGCCAGATTTAGAGAGTGTTCTACAGTTCCAAGTCCTGGGCGGAATCCAAATTGGTAGATTGAAAGCGCCTGATGTTCCAGTGTCCAAAGTTCAAGTTTAGCCAAAATTACCCTGCCTAATATTTTAACTGAACTATCGAGCAGGGAAATTGGGCAATAGCGGTAGGGTTTGGCATATCCCTCCTTTTTAAAAATCGGCACAATAATGGCTTTTTGCCAGGTCTGGACCAGGGGGCCCACTATTGCAGCTTTTAAAGCATTTGTAATCAATGGGCCCCAAAAGTCTGGCGTATACTTATTTAGGTCCACAGAAATTCTATCCGGTCCTGGGGCTTGCTCTGGGCGACATTCAGACCAAATTACACATACTAGCACCAGGCTATCCTAATCTACAGGCAGCTTAACTCTTCACATGCAGCCTAGGTGTGCATTCCATGGTGTAAGTAAGTAAAGTAAAGTCCACATTTGTAAAGCGCACAATCACCCGTAAGGGTCTCTAGGCGCTGGGGGCCGTCGGGAAGATTAAGCGAGCTATTGCCCAGAGTCACATGGTGCTGGGCTAACCTACCGCCGGAGCCGGGGATCGAACCGTGGTCCCCAGATTCCAGCGTCAGTCACCCTGGCCGCGGCGCCACACCTCTCCCACTACATAAGATAACTATAATAGTAAAAGTTGGCATTAGAACTTTCGCTTTTTGGTCTCCCCAAACACTTATAAAGCTGTCCTGGCTGACTTTTGGATGACCACAATGAGCGGATAGATTAGTAAAAACACCCAAGAAATGTAATAAAAGTTTCTCTTCCTAGACTCCTTTTTCCAGCTCCATAAACACACTGCAGGCTGCCGTCCCCAGTATCAGATACCCTAAATACCCTGCAGAAAAACAAGCATTGACAGGGACAAAAAGTCTTGCCTAGGAAAGCTTTTCGGTTTGCCAATGATTTATAGCCATGCTTGTCAGCAGTGCAGCTGCTAGGTAGCATGGTAAAAACTAACTAAAAAAACATTGGAAAAGCTAATAGGTTCCCCTATGTGAGACCTATTGGCTTTGTCAATAAGGGCCTAATTACGATGTTGTAAGTAAATGTCAATACAATACAATATACTGTCCAGAGCTTCAGTGCGGATAAAGATGATTTCCAACAGAGCAGAAACATTGTAACTTCTGCCCAAAGCACGTCTGCTTTTTGCTGCCACATATAGACATGTGTTATTGCCCTTTCACAGCACCTGGGCGTTGAGTTTCACAAAAAGGTCTAAGAAAAAGTTCCGAACACATGCCATCTTCTGTTTTCAGTGATTTACTGCAATTAAAGGGAGAATATAGGGCCAGAAAGGGATCCAATTCAGTCACCCTTTTTAGGTCTCGTGGCGATTACAGCGCGAAGCGCTGTCTCGCCAGAGATCTATTGTTACCGACTCTGCTTTCCAGAAGACAGCACCTGGCCGCGCGCATTTCCTCTCCGAGAAGGCGATCGCAGCGGGCCACGCGCTCGCGAACGCGCTCGCTGTGGCCAGCTGCTGTCTCCTGGGAAGAGCCAATACCACACGCGCATGCGCATACACAGAGACACACACACACGAGCGCCCATGCACGCACGCACCCACACATACAAAGAACCCCCCCCGCCGTCGCATACACACACGCGCGCACACAAACACACACAAGTGCATCGAGCGTCCCCGGCCCACTTACCGCCACTCCGGACTTCAGCCGCCACCGCGGGGCTCTCCCTTGGGCATGGGAGTCCCGCGTCTCCAGCACTGCTTCTCTCCGTGTCACTCCGTGGGCGCGTGCGCGGGCTTCCGAAGACGGAAGTCCCGCCCCACGGAAAGTTTCGGTTTCGCTCACGTCTTGATTTTGAATTGGAACACAAAACTCCATGCATAAAACATCAGGCAGCAGTAACACGGTTACAGCTCCTTTCCCTGCGCTGCTGTCTGTTCTCTTCGTGTCAACAGTGGTCCCGGAGCGAGTTTTTGCTGAGCAACAGGCATTGTAAGTACGTTTGATTACAATCCGGCTCGTGTCTATTAATGTTGTGGGGATGGGGGTTGGTTTTGAGTCGGACCCTCGTGTTATTGTTTTTTTATTGTGGCTCGAGGAAACATACACATATAGCTCTCTCAGAGCCCCCTCTGCGTGATGTTGAATTGCTCTTCCCTCTGAACAAAATATTTATTTTTCTTATTAATGAAAATGTTTCTTGTTTGTTTTGTTATTGAGTTGGCATAGCAATGTAAGATGTGGGTGATGTGCGTTGCATTGAATTTTGTGTTGTGTTACTGCAGCGCTACACATGTTAGACTCATAGTCACTCCTATAAATGTCTTCAAGTGGCAAAAGACGGTCCCAAGGTGTTATATGGCCTTTAAAAACAGATCCTAACCCTTAGGAACAGAGTGCAACCAGCAGATGTTGTCCTTGTTGTAATCACCAGCCTTATGTGAACTGCCACCATGCTGTAGCCCTGGCACATGTTAACTTGAAAGTCCTTCCTGCTGTTCATCTTGCCTGTTGGGCAGTAAGAGCTTTTGACAGTACTGGGGGCAGACTATTCACCTACCAAGTGGCTAAGATCTATAATTATCTCCTTCCGACATCTCGCGATCTCTCTCATCCCACACAGTTTAAAAATCCACCAATTGGCTGTCGTAGGTTAATAAAATCGGCCAGAGACTTCTTTCGACTTCCATTGCTCTACGCAGATGTTGTCTCTCACTCTCAGGGACCACTGTTTCCTAAAACGTGTGTTAAAATATAATTTGGAGCCACTGAAAGATCGAAGACACTTTTAGATTTTAATAAACAGATTTAATAGTACCACAGTGTGTGCTATTTCTCATCTAAGTAAAGTGGCTGGTGTTCCTATTTGCTAAAGTAATGGAACCTAACTTATGAATTTCAAGAAGGGTAAAAGGTTGAGTTGCACCTGGAATGCTGTGACTTGTAGATCATATATCTAATGTTGGAGGGGAATGCTTACCTCCCTTAAGTGTTATATTAAAAAGTATTATGTCCAAATTATATCTTTTTTTTGGATAGCCAGAAAATGTGTGCGTGAGTTGCATCATCAAAGCTGTGTGAATAATAACAGCTGTGAGCCTGTGCCTGAGGTGCATCAGCAGAGCTGTGTGAATAATAACTGCGTCAGCCCCGTGCGTAAGGTGCATCATCAGAGCTGTGTGAATAACAACTGTGAGCCCGTGCAGGAGGTGCATCATCAGAGCTGTGTGCATAATAACAGCTGTGAGCCCGTGCCTGAGGTGCATCATCAGAGCTGTGTAAATAATAACTGCGTCAGTCCCGTGCGTGAGGTGCATCATCAGAGCTGTGTGATTAATAACAGCTGTGAGCCCGTGCCTGAGGTGCATCATCAGAGCTGTGTGAATAATAACAGCTGTAGCCCGTGCGTGAGGTGCATCATCAGAGCTGTGTGAATAATAACTGTGTCAGCCCCGTGCGTGAGGTGCATCATCCCCATTGCTCAGGTCACCCAAATTCCTGCACTTTCTACCACACTGCTTTCAAGAACAGCATACTCTTGCACACACTCTCACTGCTCACCAATTCAAAGTTTGCTAAACATTTTATGCAACACATTGCCGTACACAATGCCAATAACTCAAACTTTAATGCTGCGAGACCTATTGCATTGTAAATGCTTGTTAGTTACTGTTATTACCCAGACCAGGCAGGACCCTCCCACTTAAATAAAGCCCTTCTCTTGGAGATGATGCCATGTATAAGAATCAACTACTACATGTGTACACAGGAAGAGCTTTCAAAAGCTCAATTCTGGTCCCAAGAGGCTTCCTTCATTACCCTCTAAAAGAAATTGCTTACTTTGTCGTTATTTCAAATTGTGCCTGTTCGGAACTGCACCCCGTTGTGAACAAATCGTGCTGCTCGTCTGGTTTGCTCAACGTGTCCTATCGCTGACATCTCCCCTGAGAGACCCTCACACATTCGATATGGGATTATGTAAATTCTACAGAAGTGTGTGTGAACATGTTAATTAGCAGTGAGAAATCGCCTGCAGTGGGCGTCGCAATGGTAGGGAGCCCACTGAAACCCCTGTCTGTTTAATGATTAATGTTTAATGTTATCAACAGCTAAGAGCTCATTTGAATCTGGTTATTTTATTCTAAACAAAATAGCCAAAGCTTTCAACTAACACATTTTAAAGCTGAGAATTATGAGAAGACAGTGCTTTATATCTGAGAGTGAAAGTTGCTCAAGTGGCTGTTATTTCATTCTAGGAGTAATGTTCTCCCCATTATGGTGTTAATACTGTGTGGAGGTTCGTCACTGGTACGCTTAGCACGCGCCCAACCGTCTCCGCGATGCATACTAATTGGTGAAAGCATTCTCTTAATTTAAATTCATAAACTGTGTGTTTCAAATGTAGCAGAAAATTAAGTCCCCTAATTAATTTAGTGTTTTAAATTATTTTTCATAGAAGAGATGGAGTGAGATAAGAGTTATTTCGCATATTTCCAGGCCATCTATTGCCTGCCTCTTGCCAGTACTTTGTAAAATTGATTGTTTTCATCTTTCGCACATCTGTTAAGTAATGCTGTGGGCAATTTTCTTTCTTTTGAGGAGAATGAGTATGTCATGAGATTTACTATTAATAATTTTATAGCTATTTCCGGTGAGAATTCGAGCACATATAAACAGAAACAGGGTTTACTTTAAGGGGAACAACAGACTAACATTATGGTACAGTGCTCAACGTCTTAATTTGAGCAAGCAGTTGCAGGTGGTTGGTGCAATGATATGTTGATGCTCAATATGCCTCATATCTCAGCGAATAAAAAAAACTGATGAATCGATCAAGTGTTATTCTTCGCTTCCAATTTCAATTCAAGGATGAAAGAGACATTAGCTGGAATCAAGACTAATCAGCCTTAGCATTTTGAAACCATTGCTTTTGGTAGCACCAGAGACGGGCTTCTAAGAAAAAAAAAAGGCCTCTGCACTTTTTTTTTCTCTTACAAACTAGGTCCCTCCTTTATGGGGATTTGGCATAGGGCAGCACAGCAAATTACCTTGTGCCAAAGTGAAAGGGCAGGAATGCACTGTATTCATCCAATACAGTGCATTCCTGCAGTTTCAGTTTCCTAGCGACAACGAAGGCACCCTTTCACCATGGCGCAAGGGTGTCTGTATTGTCAGCAGGATTGTTTTGTGCAGGAAGGAGCACCTTCCTTCACAAAAACAATCCTGAGAGGCGTGTGTCCTACAGCATACATAGAAAAAGGAAAAAACGATGAGAAATAGCAATATATCTCCAAGATACATCACACTTCTGGAGCATAAAATGTTGACGCATTCCCAGGTTTACAAGTCCAAATCTGAGAATGCGTCAGACTGCATGGGAGTTTTGTGGGAACATCCACTGATTTGCCCATGGAATGCTTCCCTTGCGCAGAGTAAGGCGATGCAGGGATTTGCGCAGAGTAAGGCAATGCATCGATTTGCGCTCCGTTGCCGTACTCAAGATTTATGAGACCACTCAAAGCCATGCAAGGTGGCTTTACGTGGCTTGATATATCTGACTCGTATCCGTGCGTAGTGGAAACATGATGCAAGGCTCTCATAAATGTGCCCCTAAGTACTAAGCACACACCACAGGATTAAAACTCCATATGCTTGACTTGTATACTTAAGAAGGATGAGTTCGTCATAATTTGGGCACAGGACAGAGGAATGTTTTTATCCCTTCCCTAATAAGCAATCTATTCAATCTTAATTTAAAGCTATGATAATGTGGAAGCTAGGCATAATGTAATGTGAAGAAATCTAGGTGTTTCATGGACTATGGAAATAGTTGCATTGCCCAACTTGTCGGTCTGTAAATTCCAGGAGCATATTTTACTGCCATACTGCAGTGTCCATTAATGGACAGCTTTTGTGTCATACTTTTTGTTGGCCTTCAATACATTGTATCTACCACGTCTGGAAATATATTTTTGGCATTTGCATGATCTGTATAGATTAGCGCTAAATTAGCAGACACTTTCTATCCCCAAAAAGAATGCCATATTGTTATATTATACATCTGGATCTTATCTTTCAAAACTTGACTTGCAATTACAAGTTGGGAATGGCTTCTGAAAAATGATATGAATTACTTGGACAAAAGTGAGGTTAGGGAGCCTCCATTTGGCAAGTGGAAAATGACTTTTATGCTTGAAGACATTAAATCTTTTTTTAAATGTATTTCATTGGTTTTTATGGGGCTATAAAACTGAGATGTTGATTGCAGCTAACATCTGCTTTTAAGAGACAAGGAAATCTAGATATAAAATATTACATCAATCCTAATCAATATAAACAGTTATGAATGACAGGAGAATCAGAAATTTAAAAACAAGCATTGGCAAAGCCAACATGCCTAGCCTTCTTTGCCAATACAGACTTATGGGGTTGGCATCACTTTTTACTGATGCTGTTTAGCATAACAAAATACAAACAAAAAAATGTTTATTGCTTCTGCACAGTCAACCTTTTTTAGAAAGTATGATCACGCTTGAATGCATTTGCATCATAAGGCTATGGCACACCCAGTGTCACTTTGTATGTGAGCACATGCATCACTACATGTGCGTGCACCAGTGCCTAATTCATTTTTTTTAAAGTGCCTTGGCCCTCCTCAGAAGCCCTCTGTACTTGCACTACCCATAGCACCTGCCAGTCCTTCAAATGACAGTACCAACACAACTACAAATCATCACACTCCTACAAGTTTGACATTTCTGACCATTCCAGGCCCCCAAAGCTATAAGAATGGTTGGGCGGCAGGTAGTAGCCATTTTTAATGAATATTGAATTAATATTTAACTGTTGTTGTGCTCATCTGTAAATTAGACAGGCATCCCCACCACGAAAAGTGGAGCAGAAAGGTCCCTGAAACCTATTTGCAAGTAGCTTGGTGGGCATGTTAGACTTCAGTCTTCAAATTGACATGGCCTGGTAGGACTGACAAGTGATAGAAGGCACATCCTGTTTATGTTTTAGAATCCTAAAGATGTGACTCACATCGTCTGACAACACACCTTCTGCTTTTGCTTCCTGTATTGCGGAAGTTCAGCTCTAAGGTGACCAGATAATTGTTTAAGTAGTTCCGTCAGAAGTCTAATGTAGTCACATGCTTTACTGGATTGCAATTACTTTATGACTGTCTCTATAGCCTCTAATGTATTACCTTCCTCCAAAATATTGCTAGCTACTCTGAAAGTTTGGGAGAGTTAGATCAGCGAAGAAACAGCCAATATTGGATGTAGCTGAGACAAACAAGAACTGTACAGGTCCCGATAATACTTTTAAACCTCCTGGGCAATCCCAGTATCATCATACACGTCGACACCTTCTGTGTCATCCCTTGTGTACATAAAGCTGGAACCCACTGCACATAAATTCACCTATGTTGTCATCCTCTGTTAGGTAAGTTTATTGTCTCAGTATAAAAAATGGCTGCTTATATGCCAGTAATCTTTTAGGGCCTATTCTGGGCTTCTTCCCCTAAAAGGAGATATTTAAATGCCTCCACATTTTAACCTTTAACCCCCAAGAGAGTAAGTTACAGACATGAGCTGAACATAAGGCTCTCTTTGGGACACAGATAGAAGACAGGTTGTGCTAATGAATCCGGAAGCTATGTCTATTGCAGTATTGGCAATAGACATAGCTTTGAAAATAATCTTTCTTTTCGTAGGTAGCCAGTGGAGCTGGCTGGACATAGGTGGAATATTTGCTCTTTTAGAGGTATGAGTAGCCAGCCATGTTTTGTACTAACTGAATCTAGTGATGGAGAGTATCTGGAGCTGCAGATAGATGCAATTCGGATAATCTAGCCGTGAATGACTCAATGTGCCACTATTGTAATGTGATTTACTGGATCACCGATCACTGGTGTAAGATGTCAAAAACAGGTTTCTGCAGCATGACTCACTTGAGTGTTAGGGAGAGTGCAGCATTAATCAAGACATCTAGATTGCGGCCTGCTTCATGGTTCTGTTGCTGGCATACATCCAGGTAATGGGGACTGCTCCAAAATCGTTCATTAATGCACACTTCGTATCTGCATCCAAGAGACATGCAGTACATGTGAAATTTGGAGATGATCAAATATGCCTTTAAAGTCCGACGTGCAAGACCATTTTCACATTTTTGCACACAATGTGTACGCTAACCCTGTTTCCTCCATTGTGGTGCTTTATTCTAGCCAAGGTAATATGTTACTGTTTACTCGCAACCTTACATGCATGCCTTCTTTAATTATCTGAGTAATGCGTTCAACAGATCACCTTTACTCTTTAGATTATGAAACACACACTCCCTATTTGCAAATAGTTTCCCTAAAAACACCCATCACAATTGCAAAGTGCACTTCCCCTCCAACTGTTTGGTCTGTGATTCTGGGTCCTAAAATTATATAAATGTAGGTATATCTGTGAAGAATGGCCAACAGCCTTCACAACGCGTCTCAAACCACACTGTGTCTTTACAACGCAGTTCGGACTACAAATACGTCTTTACAACACATTCTTTTATCACGCAAGTTGTTACAACGACTTGCCTTAGGGAAAGCGTTGTTGGACTGATATTGGATTTCAAGTCCAGCACTTTCACTACAGTTGCGCAAACTGGAGTTGGAATAGTAAATTATAATATTCAAAGCTCAGTGCTTTCCCTAAGGAAAGTCGTAATGGCTTACGTGGTAGAGGAATGTGTTGTAAAGACGCATTCGTGGTTCGGACTGCGCTGTAAAGGCATGCGTAGTAAATGCATGCATGGTTTCAACATACAACAATGCAGAATAATGCCTCAGATCATGTACCAGTGACTCTTAGGGTGACATTATTTTAAGGTAGACCTCAGGATGCCAAACAACAATCAACCTGCGGTAAGAGCATTGCATGAATTGTGTGTTTCTAAATTCCAAAATATTTAAAGCCATAGGTATTTAGTTTGGCCATTAGTAGTTGGAGGTGCACGGCTCCTGTATGCAAGGAAAACGAAAATCTATGCTCAAACTGCTTATTGGGGTGCATGCTTAGCTGATGTTAAGTTTTGCTCTATTTCTTGTTTCAATAGTCCATGGCATGATTTAGGTTAAGCTACAAACAACTTGTGTTGTTGCGAGGACCATTAATCATGAATACTAAACGCCTTAACCACGGCGGCAATTCTGCGGCGGTGCGGGCGTTCTACTGAGTGGGCGGGGCTGCGACGGCTGTTGGCCGTTCGAAACACTGGGGAGCACAGAAGGGGTTAAAAAAAGGTGTAATAATATTTACAGAGAGAGAATGGGATTTAGGTCAGCCCCTTACAGCCATTAGAATTCCTGAGTTTTTATGACTTCAATGGGTTGCCTATCAATTTAGTGGCACTTTGGGGTAGCTTAAATGCACCCACTTTATTCCTGAAAAGATTTTGAGATGATAAATCAAGTAGTCATTTTGTTACTTAGCAACATAGTGTGCAGTTTGTCATTTGGAAACAATGTCCATTATTGGATGTATTTACTTTACTAACGCAGCGTTATAATTGCTTGTTTATGGACTAGTTTAGGATGTAAAGAGGTTTAGATGCCTTATCCTTTCATAAAGATGCAGTGCTATTCACTAATCGCTCTTGTACATTCATTTGTTTTACTTTGCTGTTATCATAACATTGTGCAAGATTTTTCGGAACCCCTGGAACAATTTTATACTTATATTTTGTTGCTTTATTTCTCATGACAACCGTATGTTGCATTCTGGCATCCTAATCTGGCCATTTATTGTGGGTCCATAAAGCAAATGCTTACTGTGGCTTTAAAGTAGAACTGACCATGCCGGGGTAATGTAATCTCTCATGCAGGGCTGAATGGGACTTCTATCTGAAGTCACTCTCACTCACAAAATGAGACACTAGATGTCAGCAGCAGTTAGCAGGTATATGTGAGTCATGTGGAATGGAGAGACGCTGCTGCTTCTGCTTTTTGGAGGTAGTCTCTTACTCACACCTGAGAGCCAATCCTTCAGCCATTCAGGGATCAGCATCTGATCTCACACTGCACCAGTCCCAGACCACTGTCTCTGCTATGCCCCTCCTCTGGAAAAACATTCCTTACATGTGGATTTCGAATCCAGGGGCATATTACCAACCAATAGAGATAATTTTTGTCTCTAACTTGTTTAGAGACAAAAAGTATCGCTGCAAATCGGCGATTTTTATCGCAGATAAACCTTGCTATTAGCAAGGTTTATCGCAAATGCGATAAAAAACGGCCGCAATGCATGAATATCGCTGAAAAGTCAGCGATATTCATGCATTATCGAGCAAATGCTCTTAGCCATGTTATCCACCTCCCATTGGATAACATGGCTAAGAACTGCTTAGGGCAGGTGTTAGCTTTTGGAGATATTCGCCCTTAGCGCGAATATCTCCAAAAGTTGGTAATAGGAGATAGCGATGTTAGCGACTGTTTCCAGTCGCTAACATCTTGGCACGCCCACTTTGCATGTCATTAGTGATAAATATCACTGACATGCAAAGCGGGGCCCAAGATGGTCGCTATCTCCTATTAGCTGTCGCTAACTAGTGTTAGCGACAGCTTGGTAATAGGGAGATAATTTTATCTCCGCTTTCTTGGCTTTTAAAGCCAAAAAAGCGGAGATAAACCCCCTTGATAATATGCCCCTCAGTTCCTAAACTGATGCAGTACAAATTGTCTGTGAACTGTGAATTGCCACCTTGATCAATGAGATTTTCTTTCTGGAAATGATGCAGTGCCTCTACCACTGTCACCATCCAGGCCCACTGAAGGAAGTGACCTGATTAGGGCCACCCGGGTCACTTGAGACCACCTCTCAGCCATACACATGAAGAGTCGGTCAGACCATAGAGAATACAAACCAGGTATATTTTATTCAGGTACACTCTCGAGCGGAGTCCAGCCTGGCCAGCCTCCTGGGATTGCTGAAGAGGGACTGACTTCAGCAAGCATGCTGATACATTATGTACAATTCAGAATGAATAGAGACATGCCCTAACTGGAAATTTCCAGTTGGGAGCTTGTGAACAAAGGGGATACAGAAGGATGAGTTTCAATCCTGAGACCAGGCAGATGCTGTCTCATCGCCAAGGTCGCTCTGCCTGTGCCTGCCGCTCTAAGGGTGGGAGCAGGCCTATCTAGTGGGAAAGGTATGCACTAATAAGAACAGTGTATTCATTAGTACACCAAGGTTCAACCTTGGAGAAACAAAGACTATTGCAGCTGCTTTCAGCCGGGGCAGAGAGACAGAAGTTAGTTCCCATCATGGCTGAAAATGGCAGCTGAATATAAAATGGTGCCGCAAATTCTAACTTAAGACGTACAATGCATGAATCATACAGCTAAAACATCTTTATTCCAACACCACCTTCCACCTAATGCTCACTCAGGAGTATTGTCTGTACAGCAAGCCACAATGAAATGCTGGGTAGGTTAAACCTTATATTTTCTTTAAATGCAACATGTACTGTAGTCAGGGTCAGTTTGAGACTGAAGATAGCCGCAGGCACCAAAGTAAAAGTGGCCCTACTAGTGAGGCCCCCATTTGGAAATCGGAACAGTTTTGATCTTGTAAAGACACACGGTATAGCTGTTTTGTAAGGTTGGGAAACTGCATTGATTTGAGCATGCTACAGTCAGTATTTATTTTAATATCGGGGAAATAATCCCTAAAAACTGGCCCAGCAGACCATAAAACAGACCCACAAACAGCCAAAACACCTGGCTCACACACTGACTGTTCAGACAGGCCCTTCAGGACCTTTCTGATTGTCCTACCCTGACTGTAGCCATAGTACTGGTGAACCCTACGTCCCTCCCCCTTAAGCAGCTACCCTCACGGCATCAATTGGGAGCCAGCTATCCTCTCCTCGTTATCTCCTCTGTTGCCTCATGTGGGTCATAGAGCTACATAAAAACTCAGCGAGATCCCGCAGAGTTCTGTCAATGAGCTGAAATAGGCATTTCATGTTAATCCTGCTGTGGTTTAGCTCTGGGACTGCGTTCCACGCTGAAAAATGAGCATGAACGGCACCATGCAGCACGCCATAGGGTGCAGCTTCTCGAATGATTTTGCTGCTGCACAAGTAGATTTCCTACTCAGGCGGCAGCCCTCTGACCAGGAACAGTCGTGACCGCCCGCATTAGAAAAATCTTGCCGATGTCCTCTTAGCGACTGGAATTCGCGCTAGGGGATGCCTAATCTCATTTGCCAACTTATACCATTTTCGAGCAAGAAAAAAATCTGCCACACTGTCATATGGGGAATTTGGCTAGAACTCCATGTTACAAGAGTAATGTGGGGTCCTCAAAATTCCACCAATGCCTCCGGCGGAACAGATTATTTCACCCACAAATAGTTTTCACTATGTCATAATGTAGCGTCTTCCTTCTATGTACGTGTCCCCAGGGGCCATCCTTCTCTATGAGTATTTTAGCTAAGGTACTCCCTTTCTGCGAGCATATTACTAACCAGTGAGGGCCTGAGTCATTGGAAAGGCGCATACATTTTTATAAATTGGTGCCCATCTCAATCTTCGAGCCTAGAAACAGTAGGAGGTAGTTGCAGCAGTGCTTAACTTTCAGACAACGATGGCATCCCTGCTGAGCTATTAGCTTTCGAGAGTTCCACAACAGCAGCCAAAGAATACAGTTAAGAACTACAACAGCCACATGCTTGAAAAGTGTGTGCTGCACAGCTGAGAGGGAAAATGCAGCAGGTATTTTGTTTGCTCGGAGAACATTACTGGCATGCAGGGCATGAGTCCTAAAAAGAGAAGTGGGGGGACGCTCTCACCGGAAGTGACGTCACAATAGGAAGTGACATCACGAAAGGTGCGCTCCGATCTCGTCCCAGAGAGGCCAAAGAGTGAAGTCCACCTGTTTGGCAGGGGAGACGGCGTCCACCCGGTAAAATAAGTGGGGGGACGCCGTCCACCCGCGTGGTACCCCGACTCGAGCCCTGCTGGCATATCGTGAGCAAGAAATGGAGGCTTACTCATATCACTTAATAGATGCAAAATGGTGCCCACATTGGCGACAATCACACAAATAACAGGAAAACTGTACAAAAAAACTGTAGAAAAAGGGCACACGTGTGAGGCAGGGTTGATGCTACTGTAGGGCGAGCCAGCAAGCAACCTTATGGCATCAAGTAAAAGAATAGTCGAGAAAATTTCATTTTTTTCTTGAAGAAGATGAATCACTCCAGTGGTAAAATGCAATTTTTCCTGGAGTATTAAAGTTCGTTTTACCTTTCCTTCTGAAAGGTTTCTGAAGTATTAGGCAACTTCCCCAAACTTTTGAAAGGAGTCAAATGAACCAGAAGGAAAAGTGATGTGTACTGTCCTTGCCTCTTCGATGCTTCAGCACGGTTGAGAGCCCGCTTCGCGTTATTTATGGCAGTGAAGCCGCTGGCTCATGTTTTCTTTTCGCGCAATACAGCTCATTTATCATGTGTCACTCTGCATAATCATTTTCTGCTCTTATTTAAGGGTGATATTTACACAAAATCGGCTCTATTGCTGTTTCGCGAAAACGTAGCCTTAAAAGGCAACGTTTTGTTATTTGCACTTTGTTGCCAGACGTCATGTGCCTAAAGGCCCTGGAAAAAAATGGATTTTTGAAAGAATAAAAAAACTGGCTCAGAACAGGATGAAGATGAGAAGTGAGACCGCGTTCAGTAAACACATCTGTCCAAAAGGCCACTGGCATCAAAGACTGAGAGAGACACTTTATTTAAAGTTTGTAAGAAACAGAACATGCCCCCTGAGCTTGTCACATTGTTACTGCAAAGAAGTGACGATCTTCATCAATTCAATTCCCCAAGCAGGAGTCTGGCATCGTCCCCTCTTTGTTTTTCTGTTTCAATTGATCTTCGGCATAAGCGGATGCCACTGTTTGCCTGGAGGGGTTGACGTGTTTCAAGCATTATTTCATTACCAAATTAGGAATTAAATCATGCTCTGGCGCTTCTGTCACTTAAGTGCTAATGCCAGGGATGAATGCAATCTTCGTGCTGCCTGTCCTCCCCACCTTATTTACAGTGACAAGCTTTCTAGTGCCCATTCACCAACAGTGACAAAGGACGAGGCGCAGCCCGATTACTTGGTAAACACCCCGGGCCTCATTTGTGAAAAGTGACGCATCGCTGCGTAAAAGCAGCGATGCGTCACTTCTCAGTGCGCACTCCTTGCTTCATGATTGATGCGTCATATTTATAATATGACGGATCATGTTGCAAGGAGTTACAGATACGTCAGAATTTCTGACGTATCTGTAGGCGCAAAAGTGACGCATTGCTGGAGTGTGTCACAAAAGTGACGCAACTCCAGCAATGTGTACTTTCACATGGGCAAGTCCCATGTTGTTAGTGCCCGCGTCAGATTTTGATACATTTGCGGCCAAGAAATGGCGCGGTGAAATCTTATAGATTTCACTGCGTCACTTCCATGACCCTTTCTTGCGTCAAAACGTCCCCCTTGCATACATTATACCTGGCGCAGGTATGATGTGGCGCAGGGGTTTACAAAGTGACGCTTCTACCTAGATGCGTCACTTTGTAAATATGGCGCAACAAGGCGCATTTTTTACGCCACTGGTGCGTCACAAAAAGTGATGACCGGCGGCATAAAAGTGACGCACAGCCTCATATATGAGGCCCCTGGAGAAGAGCTACTGGGATTCTCAGTTTTTCCGAGTATGGCCAAGACCAGAGGACATTGCAAGCCAGGAGTGCTGCAAGTGGCGTAACAAAAGTTGAGGGGGCCCCCCGGCAAGGTAGATTGAGGGGCCCGTTCTGGATTAAATCCGAGGTGTCCCCCTGTAGCTGAGGGCCCCCTCGCACTGCAGGGGCTGCGGGGGCCTGTGTTACGCCACTGGTGCATGCTTTTCAGGAGGCGCTGGCTTCTCCCTGGCACCTTAATTACAATTCTACACATCTTGAGATGTTCCTGTATGTATTCCCCGTAGAAGATGAAGGAATATGAGTAGTGTACAATAACGTTCCTCACTTATTAGCCTATTTTTCGAGCAGCTATTGCTTGTTAGTGGCAGCCTCCCCATGTTCTCGTTCCGGCGTTTCTCGACCGTTCAGAATCGTCCATGAGGGTAGCTCATTTACAATAGCCATTCATTTCATGAAAATTCTGCTAATATCGGTGCTGTGTGCTCATTATTATGAAGTCAGGGTACCAGAAGTATATAGAAGTCACTAAACCGTAGGCAGCAAGTAACGCTGCTGCACTGCGTTGCGTAAACACATAGGGCAGAAGAGCACCATATCTGCTAAGATGTGGCGCTGTTCTGCTTCCTCTGTACTACCACATTTATCAGCCATGCACCAGCACATACACCTTTGTGCCATAGTGCAAGGGTGTCTGCTCTGTCTGAAGCATAGATTGTGTATTGGAAGAAGTCCTTTCAAGTCAAAAAACATGCTTTATGGCTTACAATACAGCACTCAAGCAAAGCCGGAAAAACGAGGAGAAATTAAGACATTTCTCCTAGTTATGCCTACCTCCAGAAAGCACAGGATTGTGGCGCAAATCCCTGTCTGCATGTCTTTGTAGATAGGGATTTGTATAAAAAACCATGAGTCATTGCCTGGAAACACCCATGCACCATCCATGAAATGCCACATATGCAAAGTAAGGAAAGGCAGAGCATTGCTCTGTGTTGCATTACTTTGGGTTACAATCCATGCAAATCGTGATTTGCATTGGATTGTAAATCACACTTGAACACTTGCGTCAAGTTTACATTAGAAAAGTAACACAAACAAAATTTAAAGCATTTGTAAATCTGGGCCAGGGTTTCTAAGGTGCAGATTTTTGTAAGAAAACTGAGACATAGTCGATATGGATACACAGTTAAAGGCTAACAGTGCTTCCACATTATGCTGAATCATTCAAGTCATCCACATTTTGACTTTTCCTTCCACTATTTGCTGAATTGGTTTATGTTGTCCTTAGGACTCTGAACAGTGCTAAAGTGCTTGCGCTCACTCCACAAAACACGGTTCGATTGGCATATACCTAATTTGTGTTTTTAATTTACTTATAAGTCTCTTTTAGAGTGGTATACCCTATACCTAAGGGCCTATAAATTAAACACTATCCAGTGGGCCTGCAGGACGTCTTGTGCCACCTACTTAAGTAGCACCTTAAAACATGTCCCAGGCCTGCCTCTGCAGCCTAAACGCAGCTTTAAACTGCCATGTCGACTTGCCATTTAAACCCCCTTGCCAAGCCTTAAACTCCCTTTTCTTATATATGGCACTCCTAAGGTAGGCCTTAGGTATCTGATAGGGCTGGGTGCTGTGTAATTAATAGGCAGGACATCTACTTTTACTTTATGCATGTCCTGGTAGTGAGCAACTCCAAAATTAGTTTTTTACTACTGCGGGGCCTATTCCTCACATAGAATAACACTGGGGATTAGTTTATTATATTTTAAAGGCTGTAATTCCCAATTAAGAGGAGGAAGAAATGTCATGTTTGGTACCTATGGAATTGTAATGATAAACCCTCTTTAATGGCAACGTTGGATTTTTCATTACAACTTTGAAAATTTCACTTTTTAGACAGTTGCATTTTCCTGCCCTTGACCCTTTGTGCCTGCAGCCTGTATTGGGTCACATGACTGGGTGTAGCTGACAGACTTTGGGAATTCCTCCCAGACAGTCACACAATAGAGGAATTAGGTGTGCCTCAATGGAACATCAACTGGCATGATGGGGGGGCAGAGCTGAGCACAGCCCCAATTGCATCTAAATAGCCTATGTCCTGTCTGCACAAAAAAGGAATAACTGCCTTGTATTGTCACTGCAGCCAGGGCAGGGAAGTCAGGAATTTTCATGCACTTCAAAGAACCTTTCCCGAAGCTTCTGTCATCTCCTAGGAGAAGGGCACCACGGTATAAAAATAGAACCTTCAGACCCACTCTTCAGTTCACTAATGGACCTGGTGAAGGACTCTCCGAGAACTGCTTGCTTCTGTGACCCGTGGGCACTTTGGCAGACTGCCGCTGTACCTGGAAGGACTGATTTGCTGCCTGGAGGCTTCCTTGAACCCTCAGAGGCCAGCCCTACTGTTAAGCCCTGCATCTTCACCTACACCCAGGACTGGTAGAAGTGACTCCAAGGGCTAGTTTGCTTGCCTCCTGTTCAGTGCAAAGGGACATAGTAGTTTTCCTCTATCTTGAACCCAACCTGAGTGAATCTTAAACCCACCAAGAGGTCCCCATCCACTCCTGGACCCTTAGTCGTGGTGCTGAAGGTGTTTTGCTCCATGACCATCTAATGAGATTGCTCCCTCCGCTGACATTCCTGCAGCCTTGCCCGCTGAACTTCTACCTTTTCAGACACTTCTTGTATCCGAAATGCTCTCCATTGTGGTATGCCTTGACTTTTGTCTTTGACCCGGTCTCACAAGACCATGGTTGGTGCTTTGATCTTTTAGGCACTACATTTCACTTAAAACATTCAAAATTCCTAGCTCCGGTTCTACTTATTGGATTGTTGTCATTTTGGTGTCAAATAATAAAAATGTACTTTATTTATCTAAATTGGTTTGGGATTTTTCTTGTGTTGTGTTTTGATGTTATTACTAATAATAATAAAGTGTGATTAGAAAACATGAATAGGTCACACATGCTATAACTAAACTATATTTGGCATAACAAAGCTTTTTAAGCTTACATGACTAGGCCTCAAATCCACTTGCAACTGTTGTACTTTACACATTTTAAAAAGAAAAGGGTTTCTCATTTTTCTGTCTGTGGAGCTCAAGTGAAAAATGTGCTTACAATGAAAATAGGTGGAGGGACCTCATAGAGGCATGCAATGGGATAATTGGTGTCGGTTCTGGTACTTCATTAAATGGGGCAGTGGTAGTGCTGTTCCGGCTCCAGCTAACAACGTTCCACCAGAAGTTTGGGTCGCACATTACAAGTCCCAATTTTCATTGCCCGAAGATAGTACTATGTACCAAACCTGTGCTGTGACGGACTCAGTCCTTTCCTTTACACAAGCGGAAATCGAGAGTGCCCTCGATGGTGTGGCAGCAGGTAGGGCTCCTGGACCGGTTTGTATCCCGGCGAATAGATTTAAATCAGATCGGGGGAACTGGTAGAAATATATCCTCTTCCTTGCTAATGGTTTGGCTAGAGGTGAACCCATTCCGGAATCTTGGCTCGTGGCAGAAATGATCTCCATTTATAAAAAGGGGGATCGCGCCAGCCCATCTAATTATAGGCCCATAAGCCTCATAGACTCCCTTCAAATAATTGTGGCGAGATTATTGCTAAGTAGGGTAAATAGTTGGATAGATGAGAACAAAATACTTTCCACCTATCAAGCAGGATTTCGTTCCCATGTTAGCACTATCGACCAAATTTTTAGATTCATGATGATTTACTGGAACACAGTGGTCTTAGCAGGGGGACACTCTATGCAGCATTCGTAGATCTTAAATCTGCTTTTAATTTAGTTCCCCGCCATAAGATGTGGGAGGTTCTTAGGGAAGCAGGGATGCCTGCTGAGATCTTATCTTTTATTGTAAGTCTACATGAGTCTTCATCTGCCCAAGTACGATGGTGTCAGCAGGGTGAGCTAACAGACCGGTTTCCTGTGAATAAGAGAGTAAGGAAGAGGTGTGTTTTGGCCCCTACCCTCTTTTCATTGTTCATAAATAATGTTATCTCATACTACTCTGAATATTCCACAGACGCACCTACTCTTGCTGGATCCAGGGTTCCTCTATTAATGTTTGCAGACAACACCTTAATTCTGTCAAAGACGCAATCATGTCTGCAACGCGCCCTTGATCGATTCACTTTGTTCTGCAACGACCATGATTTAGTAGTTAACCTCGATAGGACGAAGTTCATGGTCTTTCATACATACAAAGTAGTGAAAGCTAGAGTGGATATGAACAATGTGCCCCTGGAACAAACCGACTCCTTCGCATACCTGGTTGTTACTTTGGGTAAACGCTTGAACTGGAAGCCACAGTTAGATCTATTAATCTTAAGGCATAATCAACTTGCAGGGGCCCTCCTAAAAGAATTCCGGCTGTCCCAAACCAAACCAGTTGGGCTGGCTCTATCTATTTACCAAAGGAAGGTTAGAGCCTCAATAATTTACAGGGCAGAACTTTGGGGGTTCGAAAGCTTATTACCATTAGTCTTAGCCCTGAACAAGTTCCTGAGGGCACTGACCGGCCTTCCTCAATCCTCTCCTCTGAGGCCCCTACTTTTAGATCTAGGATGTATTTCCTTTGAGGAGGCTGCGGGTTTTAGACCACTTGCCTATTGGCGAAGGCTTTGGACAACCCCGGAGCTAGCACCTTATGCAAAAGCTGCTAAGTCCATTAGGGAAGCAGATAAATCAAACAAAATTGCTTGGCTAAAAAAGATTAAGGTATTGTTATCTGAAATGGGCCTCATCCACCTGTGGGAGGACCCAGAGGGGAATTCCTTTCCATCTAAAAGACATCTTAAAGCCTTATTTAGGGACAAGGTTTATGTAAAGTTGCTGTCCTTGGGTACTAGTGGTTCCCTCACAGGCCTCTTTCTTGAATATAAGTGTGAACATAAGCTGGAGGCCTATTGGGATATGATCACACGTCCTGGTGATAGAAAACTTTTCCACCAATTTAGAGTGGGAACACTCCCCCTAAAATCGTTTACTAAAAAGTGGTGGGATGACCAGGATATAAAATGTGACACTTGTTTAACTGAGGATGAGACTCTATTGCATGTCCTGTTTGTGTGCCCTGCATACAAGAGCCCTCGGTTGAAATGGCTCAAGCCGGTTTGTACTAAGACGTCGATTAGGATGGCGGACGGACTTGCGTCCGTCCGCCGCCCCCGAGGTGGAGGGACCGTCCGCAGGGGCAGCGGCGTTCCTTCCATCGGAATTAGGGTGTGACCGCCACCCTGGCGGTCACATCCCATATATTTAACATTGCGACGGGTGCTGCTTTCAGCAGCACCCGGCGCAATGTTAAATATGCATGCTTTGCATTTGCATGCACAAAGCGACAGGCACCGTGCGGTGCCTGCCGCTTTGTGCATGCAAATGCAGGGGGGTACCATAGGTACCCCCCATGTGCACCCCCCACCCCCCGACATCCTGGGGGTCCGCAAAGGCCCCCCAGAAGCAAATCTCCACATGCTTTTCCACGGTGGAAAATCCACCATGGAAAAGCATGTTTGCACACACATCGTAATTTGGCTGGCAGTGTCTTGCAGACACCGCCACCAAATTGTGGTCAACACCCCGCGGATCAGCGGCGGACGGACCTGCCGTCCGCCGCCGATCCCACCACCATCATGATCTGGCGGGGGGTGTTTTCTAGGTCCGCGGCGGTGAATCCGCATCCTCCGGGCCGGCGGTGGCTTCCACCGGCCCAGAGGATGCGGATTCACCGCAATCATAATCGACCCCAAAGTTTGGAACTAGATCTTGTCAAACGGCCCTGCGTATCTTAAAAACTGAAACTTCTGTAGTCATAGTTGTTGCTATGGCTAAGTTTCTGAGCTGGACTTGGGTCCTTAGAAGGAAAAATCTGCAAGGCATTATGTAATCTATCTGCTTATGCATTGGTGTACTCAAGTTTCCCCCACGGCATTCAGTCTAATATTGAAGACTGTAACCAAGCCCTGTGTAATTATGCATTAATAGCTTTTGACCCTGAATTCTATCTTTTAAACCTAATCATTGTTTTAACAGTCTTTGGATTTTATATGACACGCTTTTTTAACAAAATATTCTTGTATGAAATGTTATGACTTTTTATATTATATTGTAATCGTCTTAATGTGTCTTTTAATATTGTTTATGATCGAATAAAGAAGGAAATTGAATTGAATTGAAAAATGTGCCCTTCAGCAATTTGTCCAATACCCTTAATTCAATCAGTTTTACGGTCCTGTTTTTATTGTATCTTAAAATGTATTATTCTTTATATTCCTGAAGTTCCTGCGGGATTCCTGCATGCAATGTGGAAAATAGTTAATGTTTATGCAGGGTGCTGGTTAAACCGTGCTTCATTCATTCTTTCAGTAGTTTATGGTTCAGTAGTATAATTTAATTTTCCCTAGTATGTAGGTTACATATTCTCCTTAATTATTTATTATGGGAGGGTTTCTATAGTTGTCTGTGTTATGTAATATAATTTTTAAAATACTGATGGGTTTCTGTCAATGTATCTTGATTAGTACAGCCCATGGTGTCACTTCGCGCCATTTAAAGGGCATGAGTCTCATCTCCTTCAAATGTATAAAAAGTGTTATTTTGTGGATGCTTGCCAGCGCTTTTCCCTTTACTGAGAGAGCATTCTCCACTTTGGTCTGCTTTTGATGTAAGACTTTTCTGAGAATTCTACCGAGCATATCACTATGACGGTCTACTCTTTGACTCCAAACTCATATTATATTTTTGCATTACTTTCCCATTTGCTAAACCATATTTGGTTTTGGCCATTTAACTAAAATAGGTCTCAGTCTCTATTACCGTATGCTAGTTTCCATTCATTTGCAGTTTGAGATTTATTGACATTTTGATGCACCTGTCTGGTGTAAGTTTCATTTAAATTGGTTTAGCTCTATTCCATGGTCATTCTCGTTTGGAACCTACACAAGGCTCCTAATCCCAAAATATTTGCTTAAATAATAATCTGTCAAT
This sequence comes from Lissotriton helveticus, assembly GCF_964261635.1. Classification (NCBI taxonomy): domain Eukaryota; kingdom Metazoa; phylum Chordata; class Amphibia; order Caudata; family Salamandridae; genus Lissotriton; species Lissotriton helveticus. Next base: position 1,021,044,283 of record NC_136063.1, read on the forward strand.
AGTTTGGAAGGGAAAAATAGTGCCGACATGGGACATTTCTCAAATTTTCGTATGTCCTTTCCACCGTAATATGAGTGCAATGATGTCAGTGGCACCCTAGTTACTACAAGTGATCATCCTACAATTTTTTCTTCACCTTGCCCACCCACTCGACATTTGAGCAGTCAAGTCTTGGCCTAACCGCTGTGATGTTCTAGACTGCAAACTGGTGTACACTTAATCCTTATGTTTCATCTGTGGATTTTCTGCCGTTTTAAATTTGCAAATCAGACTCCATGTATCTGCTACTCACTTTTAAAAGTCTTGGAATTCTCAATTTCATACCAAAACCGTGAGACACAGTAAAGAGGCACAAGAATTGTGCTCGGTGTCTGTTTTTTATTGCCCAGCTGGCAAGCTGTAGATCATCCTGCATGCCAAATTCAATCAAAGTGTTTTGTACATCAACACTGTTGCAAGCTTTGTAAATTGTACTGCAGTAAATGATCTATTGATTTAACACTTGCAGCCACATGCATCAAGCGATTTAAGAATCGCAAACGGTGCGAATCGCAAAATCGGCCGTTTGCGATTCCTAAATCACTATTTGGGATACATCAAACAAAAATACAAGAAATCGCTATTTTTTGTGATTTTCCAAAAATGTGATTGCATTTAAGGAATCGCAATTTGCGATTCCTTAAATGCAATGCATGACATCTTTAAAAATTGCGAATTCGCAAATAGGAGGAAAAAAATTACCATGAGGTAGGACCTCATGGTAATTTGCGAAAAATCAAAAAAATGCATTTTGTGCTTTTTTCAAACTGTCATGTGCACGCACATGCCCTTATATGTGCATAGATTGATTTCAGGGGTGCAACAGGGTGTCCTTTGGACACCCCTGCACCCTTGAAATCGCAATCTCAATTTGCGATTAGCTAATTGCGAATCGCAAATTGAGATTGTCTTCCCATTCATTCCTATGGGCCTTTTGGCCCATAGGAATCAATGGGAAGGCATTCCTTAATTGCGATTCGCAAATTGTGAGCCGCAATTAAGGAATAATAAGGAATCGCAAAAAAAATTGCGATTTTTTGATGCATTGCCGTTTGCGATTCCTTAATTGCGATTTCTTAATTTTCGCAATTAAGGAATCGCAAACGGCAACAATGATGCATGTACCTTGGTTCATGGTAACATGTAGTATGTTGATATCAACGCTAAATTGCACTGCTGCTTGCTTCTTCATAGAAAAAGTATATTATGCATAAATGCATTATGAATGAGCACAGATGACTATATTCTGGTTGTTTACCAGAAAATAATGTCAACCACCCCATAATTATCTACGCAAAAGGAATTAAAGTAAACATTTTTGGAAGGTATGGGATGTAAAATAACATCACCGTTTTAGGGGAGGCAATTGCAAGTAAAACAAAATAAAAAGTGTCAGCTAAATGCCACGAAGCAGCATGACTTTAATACCTCGGCCTGCCTTTGAAATGTTTAATAGTTTTAGCAACCCAAGCAAGCTTGCACATCTTGCAGAGGTCACAAGCAGGTCAAGTTCCAATGTAATGTGATAACATGATGCATCCCATTCATAGTCCCTAAAGAAATGTTAGGTTTACAGCAGCATGTTGAGCTGAATGGCTAAGAAAAGAAGTGAGGCAGCTCTTAAGTGGGATGACAAAGATGGTTGGGTTCGCTAACAGGGGCGTAGCAAATGAAAAGGGGGGGCCCTCGGCCCCCATGCCCGCATGGCGGCACGGCGACCCCCCTCTTCCCCATGACTTCCGGTGGTGGGGGGGGCGTGACCTCCCGGCGTCCAGCGATGACGCGGGGGTGCGCGCCGCACCACCGGTTGGCTGCCGCCTGACCCCTGACCCGGAAGGCATTGCGCAGGCTGCCGGGTCGGGGGGCGGGCGGCTGGGGGGCAGGGGGAGGGGGCGTGACGCCCCTTCCCCGCGCCCCTAGGATAAAGGAGGGGGGAGCGCTCAGGTGGCCCCTTGTCGCCTGGACGCTCCCCCACACTTGTCGTGACCCGCGTCCGGGGCCTCCTAATTTTCCCCACCCACCATCCCTGGACCACTTCGATTTTTTGTGCATAATGTATACCTGTATTATTGTGGGTATTGACGTGTATTAATCACTTATTTCCCGTTTAGGAAGTGGTTTTGAAACATAAATGTCGGTTGCATTAGTGTATGGTGTTTATTGTATACCTGTTTTATTGTGTGTATTGACGTGTATTAATTATTTCTTTCCCATTTAGGAAACAGCGTTGAAACATAAAATGTCGGTTGCAATTTTGTTTAGGCCTTTTTCCCTAGTAGCCTGACAATGGTACGTCATGTCGTGTTTGATTAGTTAGTGTAGTTGTCCTTTAGATCTTTTTTCCACAGGTCGTCGTATTTATTAGGGTATGGACATGCGGTAAGGTCATGACCGGTGAGCAGCTATTTTAAGGTCTGAGGGGGCGGCATCATCCATTGGAGGTGTCCGCCCAGGGGGAGGGGTCACTGGCCCCTCCCAGAACTTCAGGGGCAGGTATAACTGGTGCTGCAAAGGGGCGCGGGTAGGAGAGTCACGCTGTCCTTATGGCTGGTAGCCACCCCGCGCGTACTCATGACGTCAGCGAATGGCGCGAGTAAGGGCCCTCCTTCAGTAGGTAAATGGAGTTCACGGCGTGGACCGAGTAATTAACGGGCTCGGCTGCGCATGCGCACACACATATTGTGGTGAGGCGCAGCTTGTAGGATCTGACACCGGGTAGGACCTCGCCATATGGCCAGTAATCTTAGTATGCAAAATTTCAGAGGAGGATGCTAGATTCGGTTAGGAAACAAGCTGTATTAGAATCTTGTTAAGGTTAGCATATCATACTTGTTGATATGATTGTATCGAATGTCCCTGAATATTTTGCATACAACTGTACCTTTGGTTTAATAATTTTATTCCTTTGTATCTTAATAAATACGGCCGGGGGGTCCCGCGATCCCCCGCCTTCCAAAGACAATCAGGTTTCATGTCAGTGTGTCCTGGGTTGATGTGGGTCTACAGGGAGGGGGGCGATAGCCTTTGCTGACCATGAACGTGTAGCGATTAATTCTTTCCAAGAGGCCTGTGCAATTTAGGGCGTAACTTAAAACACATACACTAAAACCTTTGCTTCATGCAGTGTGCAACCGGACCAGTATATGGGTGCCTCTCTCTGCACTTCCTGTTATTGCATCCAGACATGTCACAGAACAACCAACTCTCACACCTAAAGCAAATCAGACATATTGGCGTTGTCGGTGCTTGCAAACTGTATCACAAAAAGAATAACAACATCGATTTTGTTGTGAATCATTAGAATTGGAAATATTTCAATTCGGAAATGTTGAGGTTGTGAATTAAATATTACTAAGATCTGTGAAATGTGTAGTGGCCTTTGTAGTACCTCAGACAGTCGTATTCACACCACACCACAGCAGTCTCTCTGCGAGACACTTACACCTTTTTTTCCCCACATCTTTTTGAAATCCTGCATCTGCATATCTCACACTTTCCCAAATTTACTATTGGCAGATGTGTGGCCAACACTTCATGCACTTTGCAGAGTCCTAAGATTGTATGTGCATGCAGTCTGTAAACCTTAATGATCCACTGACAGGCACTGTGAGAAACTCACACTGTCTTCTGCCTGAATTTTAGAACAATCAATAGTGGGTAATTATAAACACACAGTCACACCCTGAACTCACTCACACACTTGGAGGCAACTCAGTTAAAAGTGAAAACTTCACATGAGCCAAACATAAGTTGTTTGAAAAAACTATAGAAACAAAGAATCTTTAACAAAGCAAATACTCTTTGGGAATGCAAGATGAAGGAAGACTTGTGGAATGTAAACAAGGATTGCATCTCTGACACTGTATACATTAACCCGTTTACTGTGGCCGTTATTTCGGCGCAGTGCTGGGCGTTCTACAGAGTGGGTGGGGCCGCGTCGACCGTTGAACGTTTGTAGCATCAGCCAGGTAGTGCTCCGAACGTTCAGCGGCCGACGGTAGCATCAATGGGGTTAAGTATTCTACAGTCATTTTTGAAAAATGTATCCGTTTTTTCCAGTAGAGTTAACGAAATTAATACATAGAGCCGTATAGGGACTCGTTTCAAACTCACTTCTTAATTACTGCTGGGTTTGAGGCCCGGTCGGACCTGCCCCACTTAAAACCCTGGGTTCAACATCAGAAAAAGAACAATTTAATAAGATTCATTAAATATACTTTTAAATGACATCACTAGCTGTTGATACCCTGTTAGAGGCACCTTCAGCAATGTCCAGAGTTCAAACCTTGTAATTGGTGACTGATCCAGTGTTCGTGCTATGGTATGTGGTGTTGCTTTTATTTGTAAAGTGTTTCTGCCTTTAGTATCACACATAGTGTTTTATTAATTTGTGCAACCTTAATTAGCGGATCTGGGAGAATTCATTTTCAAATGTTTTAGTAATGAGCTTGCTGAATGCTTAGTTTGACATTCATTTTTTAGGTTAATGTAGAAGTAAAATGTGGTTGATCTAGGTACATCTCATTATATTTACTTATGTGTATAAGTGGGTGTGGCAAAATACTTAACTATGATTTATTCAGGTTGGGTGGCCAGTTTTGTCTTCCTTTGCTCCCACCTGTTTTTTTTTAATGTCTTCCATCCTCCCCTGCATCATTATTTTAATTATTTTCCTTTTACTGTGATCTCCCATCCCTATGCTTTTTTATTTATGGGGCAGAACCAGAAACAGAAAACGGATTACTGTGACCTAAATGCTTTCCTTTCCCCATTACTTTCTGTTTTGTTTAAATAAACATTCCTTCAGTTCCCTTCTTTTTTATTATTTTTATTTTTATGTATTGGTCTGCATTTTTTCCTCATACTCAGCACCTGTGATTTGATACTCGGTATCTGAGTTTTAGTTCCGTTGTTTTCGAACTTTTTCACAGAAAAATTTTACATTTGTTTAGATTCTCATATGTGGTGTTCTTGTAATTGATTTTCTGTCGAACCACACACTACAGGCTTTACTGTGCTAATGGTAGTTGAAGTGACCAACACACGTAGCTAGCACCAAGGAGTGTGAGACAGGATTTGAAATAAGAATTGTCAGAGACGTTGATAAGGACACATTTAGCTTGCAACATATACCCTTTCCTCAGCTTGCTTTACAAAAGGAATATTATACTGATATGAGGCTCTCTTCATGAGCCCAGAGACAGTTCTCAAATGGAAGAAAAAAGCAATTGAGTTACCTATAACAAAGGAGGAGAAGGGCAGAGGGAGCACAAATTATACACAAACGAGGAAGAAGAGTCACCAAATTATTAATAACAAATAAGATGAATACATATTATGGATATGTGATGCAGATTGTTTTTACCCATTAACCGTTTCATGTGAAAACACCTGCAGTATGGTATAACACCTAGCCTGGGAATTTGCATCTTATCTGAAGTAAAGAATTTCATCATTCCTCAATAACAGCATGCTTCACTTGCCTTTGTGCATTGTTCATGAGTGCAAGTCCCAGTAAGAACTCATGCATATTTCCATCTTATAAATGGACAAGGACAATAACTCCCAAGATGGCAGTGTAGGAGCAACTCAACACAACTCCGGAGCCTGAATTGTATACTGGCCTCCCCGTTGCCCGCCCACACTGCACCCTCCTTTTTGGCTTGCCTGACTGCCTTATCACAGAGTATCCCGGGGAGGTTGACAGCACCAGAGGGGATTCTTCTGAATTGGGCATGCTACTGTGCTGCCAGGAAGTTCGTGAGGCAGCTTTGTGGTGGCGAGTTGCTCCCATGAAGTTGTGGGTATGCCATCTTTGACAGAGAGTCTGATGGTAAGAGGTGTGGCGCCGCGGCCAGGGCGACTGACTCCGGAATCTGGGGATCACGGTTCGATCCCCAGCACCGGCGGCAGGTTAGCCCAGCACCATGTGACTCTGGGCAATAACTTGCTTAATCTTCCCGACGACCCCCAGCGCCTAGAGACCCTTACGGGTGATTGTGCGCTTTACAAATGTGGATTATTATTATTATATTAATGATGGAATTCCAGCTCCCAATCTGGCCCTGGCAGGCTCTTTGCCTCTTGTGCTTCAATGGACTGAGACTATGGATGCGGCTTTGGAGGCAGCCAGTGTTGGACTGGCACCGCTACTGGGATAGGAAGGCATTGTCCTGTCGGCCTGACAGACGTTGCTGGGTTTGCAGTGGAATGATGGACAGCAGGGAAGTGGATGGAAACAGATGGCAGGAGAAGTCGCCCATGCATAATCTTTGTGCTATCCCTTCAATATGGCTACTGATAACGTGGAGTTGGGGCACAATGTAAATAATATGGTTTAACCTTTTCTTACCATCAGTTCCAGGGTTAAGGCCTGTACCCGCGCTGGCTTCTGAGTACAACTCGTTTCAGGTGACACATCTTTACCACTGTTTTTTTAACTAGGAGCTATTTCATCATTATAAGTCAACACACAATGACAGTCCTAAATTCGGTCAATAATGAGAGTATAAATTAGTTTTATACGTTTATTTCTCATTAAGAATTTAGTAACTTTCTTTTCATTCTTTTTATTCAGATTAGTCAATAAATTCAAGTAGGTTTACAGATATTTCATAAAAATATTTTTATAAAAAACCATCAAATAATGCATCAAGCGCGTTCCATAAGTAAGTAAGTCACGTTTAGTTTGGACATTTCATTCCATAAAACATACAATCAATAGACATTTCTATTAAAAAGAATGATCAGACACATATTATAGACATACAAAATCTGGCGTCAAACTAAGAAGTCATGATGTACAAAATAGCAAAAAATAGGGTTTCATAGACAAGCTATGTCAACCGACCAGGGGATAGTGTGCTAAGTAAAGTCCTAGTGCAAATGCTGTAGTTGTACATGCTTTAAAAAATAATAATATTTCTTAAAAATCAAATAAAGGAATTAAAACAAATACATTGTGCAGAATTAGGCAGTTCTTTCAGTGGAGTAGCCAGAGGGAAATAGCTCTTAAATTCAAGATAAACTGGCATAATAACCACTTACTAATAAGAGTCTATGACAGGTTGAATTCTCCTGCCATAGCCCACTTCTTTTAATCCTGACCTCTGGATGTCCTATTAAAGTTTGTTCCAAAATACCAGGGAGTTAGTTTTAGCTCACTTTTACTCCCTTTTCACTCCCTCATCTCAAGTTTTTAGAATACCTCTTGGCCAAATCATAAAACATCCCTGAGCTCCTCATTCTCAGTGAGGGGGTTGTAGCCTGCACTATGACTAGGTGTGCAGTGCGAGGAGGTTACCCAATGATGAAGCATGCCACCCACGGGTGGGTGCGGAAAAACTGTCCTTTAAATGGGACTCCCCTGCACTCTTTTCTTGCCTTAGACCCGGGGATACAATCTTGTGGTGTAAGGAAATAACCCCTCAAACAACTCCTCTATTGTCAAGCCACAATATCAATAGACAATAATGAAGATCGTGGTATGTAAAATAGCAAATAAAAGGAATTCATGAATAAATTATAAGAGCCATCAGATAATATTGTGCATGCTAAAGTGCTAGTTAAATTTATATGGTTAGTACATAGTATACAATTGTTCAAAATTCTTAAAATTCATATAAAAGAGTTTAAAATGTGCACACCTAATGCTGGCAGCTACCTTGTGCAAAGTTAGCCAATTCCTTTCAGTGGGCTAGTGAGGAAAGAGAGAACAGCTTTGCTTGATATCATCTGACATACTAACCAATCGAAACAACTCATCGAGACTTCACATTTTGATCTTTTTCTTTCCTCAACAGCCCTACTGCAAAAACATGTTTTCTTAAAGTAGTCACAGTGAAAGTAGATGTTTCTCCCTCAATACCCTTAGAGCATTGTGGCGTCACCAAATTCCTAATTGGTTGCACAATGGGCAAATCCATTTGCTTCTGGGCGTAATGTAGGCAGAACAAAGAAACAAAACATAATGTATGTTTTCTTTGGTCGACAGGCTATGCATTAAGCAGATGTCACTTGGGTCAGGACTCCTGCCAGCGTTCACAAGGACATAAACAACTCTGTTGCTAGTGTGCCATCTCAAGCCTTTAAGTACAAACATTTCCCCAGCTGCTCTTGAGGGATGTCCAGAAACAGAAAGGCTTCATATTAGTGGTTGTCTTTAATGAGCAAAAACTGGTCTGTCAGTCTTCCCTAGATGGAAGCTTGATGGTACCTTACTAGAATATACTCCCAATATTAAGATGTAATCTATTGCTTTGCCGCTGGATTTAGGGATCTTGGATCAGACCAGAAGGTTCCAAGGCCCAGCTTTAATAGCCAAGATTGGATATGTCTGAACCACAAGAAGGTTAGGCCTTTATCGAGTGCCAGCAATTTCTCTACCGCATTCCGGTACTGCTTGAGCTCCTCCGTGGTCCTGATCCTTACCAAATATGAAAGAAGCCTTAACTGAGCAATATGGTCCACCCTTTTAAGTGCTACATCGAGGAACATGGGTAATAAGGGAGTGCTCTTGGGGAGATGAAGGAGTGAATGGATAAACTTTTTCTCGCTTAAAATGAGTGGAACAGTTGTCACTTGGCCACAGATTTCAGCATCATATAAGGCAGCAGGTTGAGCCTTTAGATTATATAACTCTGTAGCAGGAAGTACAGCTTTGATGTTGTTTCCTGGTATTTTGTGTAGATGGTCGAGGCTTGGTACTGAAGCACTTCCCTTTGCTTCTGGACCTGGGGGGACCACAAAACCCTGCTATCCAGCATAATACCCAGATATTCAAATCTGAAAACTTGCTCCAGTTTCCCATTGTCCAAGGCAAGGGTGTTTCTAAAAGATTTGTGGGGCCCAACTACTATGAATTCTGTTTTTATTACTGTTAGAAAGGGGGGTATCTAGTTGCCAGAGGTATGCATCTTTGTGCAAGTACGGACCCAAGCTTCTAGTCAGGAAAAGGGAGTTACACACTTTAGATAACCCCTGCTTGCTAGCTTGGCACAAGCAGACAGGCTTATCCCAAAGACCATGTGTAAAGTATTTGCACCCAGATGCACAGTAACACAGTGAAAACACTACAAATGGGCACCACACCAGTTTAGAAAAATAAAGTATATTTATCTAAACCAAACAAGACCAAAAGGACAGAATTCCAACATACACAATTCAAAATATGACTTTTAAAAGGATTACTGCAAAAATACAACTCATAGAAACATATAGCTCCAACTGTTGCTATTATGACATTGTGAAAGACACAAATCCAAAGTACAGAACTGACCACAAGGTGCACGGGTCAGCCACGGGGTCACACAGACCCCCAAGTAACAGTACCTTGGAAAACAAAGTCAAAAGATGATGCACTGCATCACAGAGATGATTAGTCAATGGCCAAGGCAAGGCTGGCTCCTTGCTGCTGCAGGGGAGGTGAGGTGTCGAGTCCCCGAGGAGGCGAGGCATCAAGTCCTGGCTGGAAGCGAGATGTCGATTCTATTCTGCAGTGCAGTGTCGATGAGTTCAGGTAGTCACCCACGCTGTTATCGGCTCCATGATGTCGAGGTGCATGACCGAGCGATGACTGGCGTTGGTGCGATATCTGGCATCAGAGAGATCGATAACTTGCAGACATTGGCGGGCTTTGGAGCTGCAGTGCAGGCAGGACAGAGTGTTGTGCACTTCTCGAGCGGTACCCACAACCTCGGTACAGATTACTGTGTCACTGGGGGCATCACTGACTGCTTCATTGTTGTGTTTCTTGGGTGGCAGCAACAACCACATGATTCCAAGGGCCCAGGAACTGGAATTGCCACCCTTTGGCAATCATGAGTACAGCGGAGGAGTCCAGGTGCTGTTTAGCAAGATGCAGGTGAAGTCTTTGTGTCCCTGAGACTTCGGAACAGGAGACATGCTCTACTTCAAGCCCTAGGGGAATCTTCTTAAGCAGGATACCACAGCAAAGCAAAATTCCAGTCCGTTCCACTGCCCATAGACAGAAGCAGCAATTGCAGGCCAACCCAAAAAACCAACACACAACAAAGGGGCAGTACTCCTCCTGACAGCTCTTCAGCTCTTCCTCTTGGTCCAGAAGTAATCTAAAGTTCTGGGGTTTAAGACTAATATTTAGACCCCATTTTGTATTTCAAGTCTTTGTTGCAAGAGTCTCTGAACTCAGTAAAAAACTTCCTGGTCCAGTCAATTCTGTCCTTCCTGGTTCGGCTTCACTACAGGAGGTGGAGACAGCATTGTGCAAAGGAGACAGCCTATTCAGGTGCTAGTAAACACTCCTCCCACCTACTCTGAATGCAGAAAGGTCTATTCAGCCAGCTATGAGTCACCCAGGAAAGGCAGGACACGCCTCAACCCCCCTTGTGACCAGGGTGAATGCACATCCCCAACTCCTGTCACTCCAAAACCAGACAGTGAATACACACACAAGCAGAGGAACACAGGATGGTTAAACAAGAAAATGCCCACTTTCTAAAAAAGACATTTTCAAACACACAATTTAAAAACACCTTTACTAAAAGATGTGTTATTACATTCTGAGTTTAGAGAGCCTAAACTCCAAATCGCTAGCTGTTCCCAATTAAAGTTACACATGTAAAATGTTACAGTGCAGATCCAAAAATAGCCTATGAGATAGCCAGCCTTTCAATAGTGGTGTTAGTGTCGTGTTGTTATTGTTTATTGTTATAAGTTAAAAAAAGTCACAATATTTTTCCAGGTATTAAAAAATAAAATGTTTTTTTGCAGTAGAATACATCACGTTTCTTGATCCCCGCACATTGTTTTGCAATTAATTCTGAATAATGGAACCTGTTTAAAATAAAATACTTTGCTTTTAAATTAATCAGTTTCTTAAATGTACAAGTTGACATTAAAGGAATACAAGATAATAAAACATTTTGCATTTCAACATGTTGTAGTTGCATTTCCTTTAATTGTGACCAATCGCATTCAGCTAAATTGTTGTAATGTAAGTGGCATATGCATCAGAGTAAAAAGTAAATGCTTTCAACTATTCGTTTAGACAGAATTGCTCGCACTGGAGCGAAACACTTGGAATTCTGTTTGATTAATTTAGTGTGTGATAGTAAAATCTTCAAAAGTTTACAATTTAGCTGAGGGTCTGTAGAGTCCAGGCTCCTCTTGATTGCTGTTCTGCAAGTACGAATCCTCCTCTCATTAAATAGGCATATTAGGAATATGAGGCGTGAAGGTTAATATGGGACATATGCAGACCAAATGCAAAAAATCCTCTTTAGGGGTGCCACATAGCCTACACCTTTTTGGGCCTTTGTATCTCCATGAGGGTTTGTTTGCTAAGGACGGCAGTTCTCCTAAGCATATAACCAATCACTTTTTCTTGAGATACGCCGGATAAGTTAAAAGAAGGTATATTGCCAGTTTCAAGGTGACGTATGTTTGATTTATCATCCAGGCTTGTGATCGCTGCGAAAATATGTTTTTATCCTCGACTAGCGAATTCATTTTTCCTGCTTTGTTGAGCGCATGACACGAAGTGGAATGCATCAAATTTAGATCCCATAAGTCAACTGTATTCATTATTTCTAATGAAGATAACAAGTATTTGTTGTAGCTCAAGTTTGGATCATTAATCAGTGACTGCCATAAAGCGTTGACTAGAGGGCTAGACTGGTTGTTTCAAATTTTATGCCAAGATTTTGATTGAGTGGTATCTTCTTGCGATGTTTTGCTAGATCAATCCAAATTCCAAGTGGATTTGAGCAAGTGAAGTGTTATAAGGAACCCTTTCAATAATGAACAAAGAAGTAGACAGTATTTCACTATCAGGACAGGTCACTCACCAGTACATGTCCTACCTTTCAAACACACTGCACCCTGCAGATGGGGGTACCTTGGGTGTACGTTTGGGGTGACTTACATGTAAGAAAAGGGAAGGCTAGGGCCTGGCAAGAGGGCACCCTTGCCAGATCAACATGCAGTTCACAACTGCACATGCAGGCTCTACAGTGGGAGGTCTGAGAAACCTTTACAGGGCTAATAGTGTGGGTGGCACAACCAGTACTGCGAGCCCACTAGTAGCATTTGATTAACAGGCCTGGTACACTCAGTGCACTTTACTAGGGAATTAACAGTAAATCAGTAAATCAAATATGCCAATCATGGATAACCAATCATAATCACAATTTACACAGGGAGCACTTGCACTTTGATACTGATCAGCAGTGACAAAGTGCCCAAATAATCTAAACCAGCAAAAAAGAAATCTTGTACACAGTCAACAATGCAGGAAGTAGAGGCAAAAAGATAGGGGAAACAACACCAAGGATGCCAAGTCTAACCGTTACATTAATCTCCAGACCTCTAGCTACACAAAAAGTGTTGAAGTTGTCCAGTAGTTTGTTCTGTCCCATAGGAGTCTGATGAGATTAGGAGAGTGTCATCTGCGAATAAGAGGGCAGGGGCCCCTTCTAATTTGGGAGCATCAATATTACCTTGGCGTTTGGCAACTATAACATCACTGACAAAAAGGGAGAAGAGAGTAGGGGCCAGTACGCACCCTTGTCTCACTCCTCTGTGTATTGTCATTTGGGCTGGCAGCTGCCCCTGGGGATCCTATCGCATTGGGGCATATTTATCTTGGTGTAACTTTATAAATTGGCCTAGTAGACCTTCGGGGACCCCTAAGCTCTTTAGCAATGCCCATAGCAATAACCTGGGGACTAGGTCGAAGGCTGCTTTGAGGTCTACAAATGCTATATAGAGTTGGCCTTCTTTCAGCTTTGTATCCTTCCAGATAACAAAAAGCCACCTCAAATCTTAGTCTATAGTACTGACTTTGGATCTAAACCCAGCCAGTTAAGGAGTCAGAATTTCTGTTTCCTTAATGCAATCATTCACTTTTTTCAGTAACTGTCTCACATTGCCTTTTTTTGTAAGTTGTCCAAGAGGCTTATTGGCCTGTAATTGTCAGGACTCTTCCAGTCCCCCTTTTCATAAATGGGGATTATCTCCACACTTTTTACAGGTATCAGGGATCAGAGCTCCTGAGGCTGTGGTATTACTCAAGCTGTTGACGAATGGGATCCAAACTGACCACTTCTGGCACAATAATTCCCCAGGGATTTTGTCCAGGTGCCTTGCCCTGTTTGATCGCAATAATAGCTGCCCAAGTTTCCACAAATGATTTAAAGGAGCCAGATTTAGGGCAGGGTGAGTGAAGGCATTGTGCTCGTTGGGCGCATAGTCATATCATTTAATGAAATTATCCACCCAGACACCCGGAATCAAGTAACATTCAATCTGTGAATCACATTGCATGCTCCCATGAGCAACAATTTTCCAGGACGTTCTGTTAACGCCGGACCTTGCAGCCACCACTAAGTCACTCCAGCTAGCATCATCCCACTTACACCTCGCAGGACTTAGTGTCTTCTTATAGCTGCCCCTCACTACGCGGACCTCAAGCAGGATTTTAGTTTTCAATGCGATCACCAAGGCTTTTTTGGTCAGATTACAGTCCTTTGTGTACCACAGATTGTTGCCAGTACCATGAACCCTAGAAGCAAAGTGTTTCCTTATCTGGGTTTAGTCAAAATCAAGTTAAGGAAGCTGCTAGTTTAGTATGGATATCAAGGTTTAGGAACCTGGTAGGCGTAAGGAGGGTAGGTGGAGACAAAGCCATCACAAATAGGTTATATATCTTGGTTAAGGTTCTTCAGGAATAAAGGCCTTTGATGAACCTTCGGTTGTTTCTTAGTGTTACCATTATGGTTGGTATTACGGGGACAGGATGAAAAGCATCAACAGGGGGCAGAAGTCCTAGGTTACAGAATAAGAAAAGTAGGCCTAAATATCGGTCCCCAGTAGTTACAAACAGCCTTATAATTTTCTGCTGGAAAATAGAGAAGATCTACATGGTAGCCAATGCTGTAAGTTAGCAATCCAAACAACAGGAAAATAGATATAGGTTAATTTTTAGAAATCGAAATGATAAAGCAAAGGAAACATAAACAGCAATCCAGCAGACCACACATACGAACACCCAGATTGCCACTCTCTTCTGTGGATAGAGCTGAGTGTGAGGCAGCTCTTTTCCCATTATCAGTTTCCAGCAACTGTACATTAACAGAGCTCATAATCTATCACCCTCCTGGGTTGGCGTCCAAGTTCATATCGATCCTTGCTGACACTGTTCCTCAACTTGCTATATGCCACAACAAGTTATTTACTCTAGGCGACCATAACCTTTACTTTGAGATGAGTTGCTTCAACTGAGCTAGATCTCTAATTAGAGACTTATAAACCCTACACCTCGTACATCGAGTCTCTGGACCAACGCATGTGAAAGGACACACCTTGAACACCATTTTCTCTACTTTTCCCACACTATTGGTGGATACCCCTATCACCATTCCCTTGTCTGATCACTTGACGATTCCTTTCTCTTTTCCACTCTATAACTCTATCCCTTGTTGTAATAGTAACACCACAACCATTTCTAGGAAATGGGCAAAGATTGATTCTGAGGCCTTCACAAAGGCACTTTTGCCCCCCCCCCGATTTAGGTGAGGACGTAGATTTTAGCAGACATGAACATCAACAGATGAATCACTGTAGCTTTAGACTCTATAGCCCCCTGGCTCCTCAACGTCAGTCACAAATCTCCCCCTTGGCACCCTGGTATAATGAGTCCCTAGCGGCAGCCAAGAAATTATGTAAATGCCTTGAACATGCCTGGTGGATTGATTTTAGCCAGAGCAGCTGCTTCAACCACAAACAAGCACTCAAATAATATCAGAAACACCCGCAGAGAATCCTACCTGCAGAAGATTGATAGGTACGATAAATCACCTAAAGAACTATTCGCCATACTCAACTCCCTATTATCCCACGAATGAGAATCCGCCACTGTAACTTCCTACCTTCTTTGCTACTAAAGTGCCTAAAATCTATGATACGTTCCCACAGAAGGCTAAGGAACAAAGCGATCTACTAGCCACAGAAGACGACCAGTCAGTGTGGTCTTGTGAATTTCACCGATCTATCCATAGAGGAGCTACATTGACTCTTCCTACAAATCAATTCTGGATCTCCTCTTGACCCAGCCTGGCCCAGAATAGTAGGTAGGCTCACCATTCTAATCCACCATAGACGGTTGATTATTATCTCACTCCACTCTGGGTGTGTACCCCAGAAATAGAAGCACGTGACTGTGCTCCCTATTCACAAAAAAACTGACCCTTGATCCTATGATCTTGGATAATCTGAGACCCATCTCACTCTTGCAATTCTTTGTTAAAATTCCTGCAAAAACGTGTAAATAATCAGCTAAAGTGTTTCACCGAATCCAGGGACTTGCTTCACCCCTCACAATCAAGCTTTAGGGCTGCTCACTCCATGGAGTCTGCTTTATTATTTGCGACCAAAACTTTAAGACAAAGCATTGATGTAGGTCAAACCTCAGCCTTAATACTGTTTGATCTGAGCGTGGCCTTCGACACTGTGTAGTCACAAAGCAATGTACAAAGTTCCCCAGGTGGGGTGGTGGAAAAGCTAGAGTGTGTCGATTGGAGCGTGAAAAGAGAGAGCAAGAAAGAGCCAAAGAAGGGGAATTTCCCTTGTTGGAACTAGAAACCTCACACACCTAGCAAGCTAGATGTCATGCTTCATCATATGGAATCTGCTCCTCGTCAGACTGGCGCTGCAATGTCTGACGGGCACCCATAAAGGGGCTCTTTATCGGAGATCTTTTGTTCCAGCCATATGGTGCATGCGGGTGTGCGGGAAGAAAGGGGTGTAGTCGTGAGAGAGTGGTGAAATTAAAAAAGGTGGGTCAGTCCACAATGTGTTTTATTGGCGTGGCTGACGCCCTTGGTTTAAAATGGTGGGAGGGGAGATATATGCTTAGGGAAGTGAAAAGCAGGATACCTACAACCCCCTAATCAGGTCAACATGTTTCTTGCCAGGGTGGCAATTCATCAGGACCTATGTGAGACGTACTACACAGTGAGGAAAAGATATATATATTTTTTGTTAATACAACCGTAAGTCTTGAGGTCGTACTTTGGCAGGCAGAGAAGTCCTACTGACTTGAAGTGACCCTAAGAGAGATCCTAAGGTACCCCGCAGTCTGCTCCAGTGGGACCTGCACGTATAGGTCAGGAACCCGGATGGCGTGCGGTCAGCGCTGCTATCACCTACCCGCACCGTCTGTGTTCCATGGCCTCCTGATTCGGAACGATTCAAAAACGGGGGTGGTGATGGACAGAGTATCTGAATTAAGCAGAAGACTCCTACCCAGTCAAAAGATCAGGGCTTGATCCATCACCGTTTTTTAGCTCACTGCACCATCCCAGTTCAGAACCTGGCTACATGCAAATTAGTCTGTCCCTGGCCCAGTGCATCATGGGAACAGGGCAGACCAAACTACCAAGCCAATTCTTTACTGGAAAGGAAACAAGCTTCCGGGGACCGGTTTCTGGCATTACAGCCGTCTTCGGCCCGGCTTGCTTTAATCCTGATGGTGCAGTGAGCAAGGGACTCACATCTGAGCATACCCTTCCACACTTGTAGTGGCCAAAACGATTCAAAAAGGGGGGTGGTGATGGACAGAGTATCTGAATTAAGCAGAACACTCCTACCCAGTCAAAACATCAGGGCTTGATCCATCACCGTTTTTTAGCTCACTGCACCATCCCAGTTCAGAACCTGGCTACATGCAAATTAGTCTGTCCCTGGCCCAGTGCATCATGGGAACAGGGCAGACCAAACTACCAAGCCAATTCTTTACTGGAAAGGAAACAAGCTTCCGGGGACTGGTTTCTGGCATTACAGCCGTCTTCGGCCCGTCTTGCTTGAATCCTGATGGTGCAGTGAGCAAGGGACTCACATCTGAGCATACCCTTCCACACTTGTAGTGGCCAAAACGATTCAAAAAGGGGGGTGGTGATGGACAGAGTATCTGAATTAAGCATAACACTCCTACCCAGTCAAAAGATCAGGGCTTGATCCATCACCGTTTTTTAGCTCACTGCACTATCCCAGTTCAGAACCTGGCTACATGCAAATTAGTCTGTCCCTGGCCCAGTGCATCATGGGAACAGGGCAGACCAAACTACCAAGCCAATTCTTTACTGGAAAGGAAACAAGCTTCCGGGGACCGGTTTCTGGCATTACAGCCGTCTTCGGCCCGGCTTGCTTGAATCCTGATGGTGCAGTGAGCAAGGGAGTCATATCTGAGCATACCCTTCCACACTTGTAGTGGCCAAAACGATTCAAAAAAGGGGGTGGTGATGGACAGAGTATCTGAATTAAGCAGAACACTCCTACCCAGTCAAAAGATCAGGGCTTGATCCATCATCGTTTTTTAGCTCACTGCACCATCCCAGTTCAGAACCTGGCTACATGCAAATTAGTCTGTCCCTGGCCCAGTGCATCATGGGAACAGGGCAGACCAAACTACCAAGCCAATTCTTTACTGGAAAGGAAACAAGCTTCCGGGGACCGGTTTCTGGCATTACAGCCGTCTTCGGCCGGGCTTGCGTGAATCCTGATGGTGCAGTGAGCAAGGGACTCACATCTGAGCATACCCTTCCACACTTGTAGTGGCCAAAACGATTCAAAAAGGGGGGTGGTGATGGACAGAGTATCTGAATAAAGCAGAACACTCCTACCCAGTCAAAAGATCAGGGCTTGATCCATCACCGTTTTTTAGCTCACTGCACCATCCCAGTTCAGAACCTGGCTACATGCAAATTAGTCTGTCCCTGGCCCAGTGCATCATGGGAACAGGGCAGACCAAACTACCAAGCCAATTCTTTACTGGAAAGGAAACAAGCTTCCGGGGACCGGTTTCTGGCATTACTGCCGTCTTCAGGCCCGGCTTGCTTGAATCCTGATGGTGCAGTGAGCAAGGGACTCACATCTGAGCACACCCTTCCACACTTGTAGTGGCCAAAACGATTCAAAAAGGGGGGTGGTGATGGACAGAGTATCTGAATTAAACAGAACACTCCTACCCAGTCAAAAGATCAGGGCTTGATCCATCACCGTTTTTTAGCTCACTGCACCATCCCAGTTCAGAACCTGGCTACATGCAAATTAGTCTGTCCCTGGCCCAGTGCATCATGGGAACAGGGCAGACCAAACTACCAAGCCAATTCTTTACTAGAAAGGAAACAAGCTTCCGGGGACCGGTTTCTGGCATTACAGCCGTCTTCGGCCCGGCTTGCTTGAATCCTGATGGTGCAGTGAGCAAGGGACTCACATCTGAGCATACCCTTCCACACTTGTAGTGGCCAAAATGATTCAAAAAGGGGGGTGGTGATGGACAGAGTATCTGAATTAAGCAGAACACTCCTACCCAGTCAAAAGATCAGGCCACCATGAGTGTGGAAGGGTATGCTCAGACATGAGTCCCTTGCTCATTGCACCATCAGGATTCAAGCAAGCCGGGCCGAAGACGGCTGTAATGCCAGAAACCGGTCCCCGGAAGCTTGTTTCCTTTCCAGTGAAGAATTGGCTTGGTAGTTTGGTCTGCCCTGTTCCCATGATGCACTGGGCCAGGGACAGACTAATTTGCATATAGCCAGGTTCTGAACTGGGATGGTGCAGTGAGCTAAAAAACGGTGATGGATCAAGCCCTGATCTGTTGACTGGGTAGGAGTGTTCTGATTAACTCAGATACTCTGTCCATCACCACCTCCCTTTTGTAATTATTTTGGCCACCATGAGTGTGGAAGGGTATGCTCAGACATGAGTCCCTTGCTCATTGCACCATCAGGATTCAAGCAAGCCGGGCCGAAGACGGCTGTAATGCCAGAAACCGGTCCCCGGAAGCTTGTTTCCTTTCCAGTGAAGAATTGGCTTGGTAGTTTGGTCTGCCCTGCTCCCATGATGCACTGGGCCAGGGACAGACTAATTTGCATATAGCCAGGTTCTGAACTGGGTTGGTGCAGTGAGCTAAAAAACGGTGATGGATCAAGCCCTGATCTGTTGACTGGGTCGGAGTGTTCTGATTAACTCAGATACTCTGTCCATCACCACCCCTTTTTGTAATTATTTTGGCCACCATGAGTGTGGAAGGGTATGCTCAGACATGAGTCCCTTGCTCATTGCACCATCAGGATTCAAGCAAGCCGGGCCGAAGACGGCTGTAATGCCAGAAACCGGTCCCCGGAAGCTTGTTTCCTTTCCAGTGAAGAATTGGCTTGGTAGTTTGGTCTACCCTGTTCCCATGATGCACTGGGCCAGGGACAGACTAATTTGCATATAGCCAGGTTCTGAACTGGGATGGTGCAGTGAGCTAAAAAACGGTGATGTATCAAGCCCTGATCTGTTGACTGGGTAGGAGTGTTCTGATTAACTCAGATACTCTGTCCATCACCACCCCCTTTTTGTAATTATTTTGGCCACCATGAGTGTGGAAGGGTATGCTCAGACATGAGTCCCTTGCTCATTGCACCATCAGGATTCCAGCAAGCCGGGCCGAAGACGGCTGTAATGCCAGAAACCAGTCCCCGGAAGCTTGTTTCCTTTCCAGTGAAGAATTGGCTTGGTAGTTTGGTCTGCCCTGTTCCCATGATGCACTGGGCCAGGGACAGACTAATTTGCATATAGCCAGGTTCTGAACTGGGATGGTGCAGTGAGCTAAAAAACGGTGATGGATCAAGCCCTGATCTGTTGACTGGGTAGGAGTGTTCTGATTAACTCAGATACTCTGTCCATCACCACCCCCTTTTTGTAATTATTTTGGCCACCATGAGTGTGGAAGGGTATGCTCAGACATGAGTCCCTTGCTCATTGCACCATCAGGATTCCAGCAAGCCGGGCCGAAGACGGCTGTAATGCCAGAAACCGGTCCCCGGAAGCTTGTTTCCTTTCCAGTGAAGAATTGGCTTGGTAGTTTGGTCTGCCCTGTTCCCATGATGCACTGGGCCAGGGACAGACTAATTTGCATATAGCCAGGTTCTGAACTGGGATGGTGCAGTGAGCTAAAAAACGGTGATGGATCAAGCCCTGATCTGTTGACTGGGTAGGAGTGTTCTGATTAACTCAGATACTCTGTCCATCACCACCCCCTTTTTGTAATTCTCCTGATTCAGAGGCTTGAGGAGTGTGGAGTCGGGCCTCTGCTCTGAAATGGCTTGCCTCTTTCCTGCTTAATCCCTTTTTCCAAGTCACCCAGAGACCCTTTACTACAGAGACAAGGAAGTCCATAGGGCTCCATTCTGACCCACACTTTGTTTAACATTTACATCCGCCCTCTAGCAGAGAACATACAAAGACACAGTGTCAAATTAGTGTTGTATGCTGATGATTCTTAACTGATCGTGACTTTCTCCCAGGATGGGGATTGTCCAATGCAACAGTTTAAATCTTGCCTGGTGGAACTTGCCTTATGGATGGCTGACAGCTGTTTGAAGCACAAGGTAAAAAAACAGAGATTCTTATTATGGGTAGGGCCCCATCTGTATGGTTATTGGCCTGGTGGCCTGATGCCCCCGGCCAGATCCCTGAACCCAAGCCAAAGTTAAATTTCTAGGAGTGGGGTTTGATTCCAAACTATCCTTTGAAAACCAGATTAGTAGCGTAGCAGGGAAATGCTTTGGAACTCTTAAAACTTTAAGCAAGACCCATGGAATTATCTCCCAGAAAGGTCCTAAATAGCTACACACTATGATACAGCCTTACTCCCCACTGCGTGATCTGAGATCTTCAAAGGCCAATTTGGTTCGAGTTCCCAAGGTCTTTAGGGCCAATCTGGGGGAACGCTTTTTCTCCTCCCTAGCTGCCAAGACTTGGAATTGCCTCCCGGTACAGTTAAGAGCTGAATACTCTGAAACAACGTTTAGGAACAAACTCAAAACCTGGTTGTTTAGCACTTCTTAGTGTTTGTTGGTGTTTTCTGATTTAGATTTCTTGGTTGTAGTTTAGACAGGTCAGGTCGGTTGTATGCCATTACAACGCTGTTTTTACAACGCAAGTCGTTACAAGGACTTGCGCTGTAAGGGCTGGATAGTGGAATAGTTTAATTTTCTATTCCAACTCCAGCCCACGTTACAGTAGGGAAGGTGTTGGAAAAGAAAATTAAACTATTCCCTATCCAACAGCGCCCTCCAGCGCAAGTCGTTGTAACGACTTGCGTTGTAATAGCAGCGTTGTAATGGTAGTGCGGGGTAATGCCCGCGTTGTTATGGCTGTTTACCGGTCAGGTCTCAGTGTGGGGACACACTGTATTGTGTAACCATGCGCTTTATGAATCATTATTATTACTATTATTATTATTCTCTTTAATCTGTTTTAAAATCCTCTAATCTATCCCAAATGGAGACCTTAGTCAAAATCTAATTAATTTTGGAAATTATTGGGCCTCTCCTAAATGTATATGGACCCTTTTCGTCTGAAATAGACCTGCCATTGCTTGCCCTCAACCCATTTGATACTGCAAGGCAGTCACTGAGCTCGGGACGTTGGTTTTGGTACTGAGAGGCTATGCCTCAACTCTCATCCTCTTCTTCTGTGACCAAATCAAAGCCTTGTATACATTCAAAATCGATGTTCCGATCGCCACCAATCACAATCATATTCTTGGGAATAGTAGAGCTAATAGTGTGTTGCAAAGTGGTTAGG
Source organism: Lissotriton helveticus (assembly GCF_964261635.1). NCBI lineage: Eukaryota > Metazoa > Chordata > Amphibia > Caudata > Salamandridae > Lissotriton > Lissotriton helveticus. The sequence goes on from NC_136063.1 coordinate 1,021,065,937, forward strand.
GTTGATGATTCCGTGCTCCTGCTCCGGGCCCTATAATAAACATTGAACAGATACAAATAAATCCCCAATCTGATAGGTACGTTTCTTACCCGAAAATATCTGAGAAATCTCTACTCAAGACTTTAATTCATAGATTTAAATCAATTTGACCCAGATCAGAAAACCCCCTGAAGCCCTGCCACAGATAGAAGGCAATGCGTTGACATAAAAAACATTGTAGCCGGTTTTAAACAAGGGTTCAATTGCCCAGGTCTCTTGGACCATAAATATGTCGAATTGCTCAATGTATTCCAACTAGGCAGGTATTTAGCACTTTGATCTTAAGACCTGCAATGTTTCATGAGATAATTTTCGTTCTTCAAAAGTATTACAAATTTGATCAGTAGGAGGATGCTCTGTGTCCAATTCCACCTGTCTTTTGACCAAGTTCGTAGGAGGGGGTCACATTTTATCTTTGTGGTGTCTACGTCTTCCCTCTGCTGGGACGGGGTTTAAGGTAGCTGTTACTGCATCATAAGGATCCCCCTAAGTTTTTACAGATTCAGGATTTTTTGATTGAAAAAAAGAATGAACTTAGTGTGATGACTAAGATCCCCCTAATGAGCCAATCAGACGGGGAGACAGTATTTGCTCACACAAACTCAAGCGGGTGATTTTGAGGCCCAAAACCTTAAATGGAGTTTAAGACTTGAGCAGGAAGGGGTATTGGAGAGAAGATTTTATCATCTTAAAATTTGGGGTCGCAACATTATTAGAGGATTTTTAATTTATGTTATACCCCAGTGAAGCTACATAAATGGGGTGGGCAGCAGATGGTAAATGTACTCGATGTGGGTCAGAACAGGCGGAAAAACTCCAAATGTTTTTCACATGTCCCAAATTAAGGCAGCTAATATGTGGGATGGGGGCATATTTCATTTGAGCAATCTAGACCTCTTGTATATACTTATATACTTTAGTATATACTTATATTTGTATGTTCTTTGTGGTCTCTGGAGATCAGCGCTAGGACCTGTCTAATTCCACTTAGGGACTTTTTTTCTGTTCAACTGCCTATATTTAACTGTCTTGATGAAAAACAACCAGCAGAGGTCAGTAAAATACCAGAATTGCTTTCTGCTGAGGGACTTTCCTTTTTAAAAACAATATTTCTGAAACTGCCTCCATTTAACTTTCTTGATAGAAAACGACCAGTAGAGGTCAGTATAATACCAGAATCACTTTAGCATTCTCTAGATTCCAGTCCATAGAAATTGACTTCCACGAGCACCCGTAGACAATAATATTGTTTCAAATCTTGTATTTTCAGTGATATGAAAACTGAAGGCCCTGATTTTATATTAAAAACAGAGCTTTGGACTATATCATTTCCTGCTGAAAGGCAATATTTCTCTCCATGTGTTCCCATACAAGGCGTGTCACGCAGTTTGGTGCTTATTATCCATCCATGTTAAAGAACAGTAGATGTTTCAGCAGTCAGCCTAATGTGCTGCATAGCTAAATACATACAAGGTCCCAAAGGTGGAACCGATTGCATTGCAAATGCTTGTTGAGCGTTATTGTTGGTACATTGGTTACTCTCACACCCCTAATGATGCTGCTAGGATTGATTGATGATACACAAATTAATAGGACCCTGCGGTAAGGAGGTTATTTGATCTTTTTGGCAACTGCAGTGGGCCCAATTGTGAGTTGCCTCAGATTGGCTAAAGACAGTGCTTTCGGCCTATAAAATGTGAAGAACAAGATTTCTGGCAATCTATTATTTGGATTCTAACCTGTATTCCCTGAAGAGTCAGCTGAAACGATGAGTGGGAGAAACTCTTGAATGCTTAGTTTAGAATAGGATCTGTTTCCATAAACTTAGGAATTTTTTTACTATAATAGTAGGAGTGGGGCTGCATAGGGTTTTTTTCTCTCTTTTTAGTTTTTTTTTAATTCGCACATGGCACTTAAGGTCTGTAATGTGTGTGGGCTTTATTAAATCATAGGCTGGTTTAGCGATATTTGTTTTTAGTTTTGATTTATTTTTATTTTTATGAGGTGCAAATTCGTATTTAATATTTATGTATGTATTAATGAATTTGTATAGTTCTGTAACTTCTGAGGATGTAAAGCTAAAGATGATTTTATACCGCTCTCTCTTTTTCTCCTTCTTGTATCCTGCATTCTTTTCTTCTAATTGACTTCCTGGTAACGGCTTGCCTTGCTTTGATTGAAATGTAATGCGAAAATTTTTTTGGGTGGCTTGAAAAAATCTATTATAAACATTTGGAGGAGGGCAGGGCACGCACAAGGAAACCTGAGGTAGGATGGGGACTATGTCTGAAGCTGGGGGTGCCACCAATGTAGCTTGGGATGCCAGAGCAGGAGAACCTACGTTTAATGATAGCCTCCTCTCTGAAAGGGCAATCTGTGTTCACTACCCCTATCACCCTTTCCAACATGCGGTCTATAGAGGTACGTTTCGTAGTTGGGATGTATATATATAGGAACTCCCCCTGTTAGCATCTTTTTTCCCATCCTCGCTGATGGTGTGTTACACCCACAAACATTATTATTTGTCACTAATTAGATACTGGTAGTGTGCCAGACAAAAGGAAGATACGGGTAGATACCTCTTAGTACCAAAGCCAAGGGGGTTGGCTGAGCCCAGCCTCTTCCAGTCTATGACGGGATAGTCTTGGCCGGTCTTCGCCCTGGTGCATGCCGGTGCCCGACCCACATGCTTTCTGTGCTGCGGACTACTGCTGGCACTTAAGAGCATTTGCCGAAGAGTCCCTCCTTTTCCTGGGCTCAAAGGTACCTGGGAGACGCAGTCCCATCCCAACCAAGTAGCGTGCAAAGTAGCGGTGATTTGTGGGCAGGGAAACTGCCTTTGGAGAAACCTGTGCTGCGGCATCTACCAGCAGTTAAGAGCTCATTCTGAAGAGTCTTGCACATTCCTGGGCTCAAGGGTAGCTGGTGGACGTAGTCCCATCCCAGCCAGGTAGAGTGCAAAGCAGTAGTAATTGCGGGCAGGGAAACCGCCTTTGGAGACACCCAAAGTGTGTTCAATAAAGGACTAATTCCCTATTCTAAAGAACAGGACCAGAATTTTAAAGTTAGTAGAACTCATGAAGAGTTTGAATTCAAAGGAAAAGAGTGAGATAAAGAAAGCATGAAGCTCAAAATCCAATTAAAGCAGCCATACTTCCCATTAAGGTAGTTCATGAAACTCAGCTGATTTTCATTAATTTGAGCAAATAAGCATACAGTTGCAGTAGCAACCTGTCAAAATAGGGCATTAATATTAAATCAAAGGATGTACTGCAGCAGCGGTAGCCACAACTGTCAAAAAGGGACATGGGAAGGGGTCTCTGGGAATAGTTGCGAGCAACGGGTGGCACCTTTATGGGGGCTGGGGCACTTCACGTGAGGTAAACAATTTTGGCGAGTGCAAGGTAAGTGGTTCTCTTTTTTTTTACATTTTATTTTCACTCGTCGTCTGTCGCCCCCCCCCCCCCCCCCCCCCCCCCCCCGCCCCCGCCCCCGCCCCCCCTTTTCTGCTCTTAACTGCACCAGCAATCACTGGTCGGCAAGCTCAGGGACCACCCCGAGCAGCAAAAACTTTAACTATGCCACTGTGAGTAACAAGCGTTCTTAGCACTGGGAAAATAGGCATTTTGAAAACAACACTACTTCAAATCAAATAATGATTGGCAGCATCAATAATTACCAAGAATTCATGCAATTTGCTTACCACAGTGAAACATACTTTACAGGGCTAATTCGAGTAAATACGGCAATTACTCTGTTTTTACTCTCTTTAAATGTTCCTTATGTATGCTGTGAAAGCAATAATAAACTTGTAACCAGATTGACTCTTGCCTGTAGCCTCAGTGGTTAATGTGTGAATAACCATAAAAGTGGGGAAGGAGCATGGCGTAATGGCCTGACATGCCAACTTGGCCGCAGGGGAACCAGATTCAAGTCTTGGCATCGGCTCAACATGCTGTGATTCTGGGCAAATTGATCTCCCCGTACCTACCATAAATGAATGTGTCCTTAACTGGTGTTCATGGAAAGTGCAAGTGCTGATGATTAAGTGCTGGTGCTGAGCACCGGAAACCACCGGCTCAAATTAAGCACTGTGTAGCCTTACTTCTTATTTAGGGCTAGATAGGCTATTGGCCAATCCAAGTATTCAATAGCCAGCACATTTTATTACACGTTTGTTAAACTACCTTTTTGATTGCAGAAGTAAGGCGAGGACGGCAACAGTGTCACCACCACCCCTCCCCCCAGAACACATATCCGAGCGCCCATCACTGGCTCCTGCAGTTCTGTGCCCCAAGCATTTTTCTTTTCAGCACTAAAATAAAAATTCTCTCCCGTGATTTTTGCAAACATGGCTCTGCTGTTCTGCTGACTTCTTTTACCAGATGGAGGCTGTGAAGCAGCGATAAAACGTGACGGAACAGTAAGTCAATTTTACAAATTGCCTGAAGTTCTGAGAGGGGATGCGGCATCAGTTACCTGTGTGCGGCTGAGACAAATAAACATTTCTGCAGCACCCTCAGGAATGCTTCAGACAGCAAAACTCATTTGAAGTTTGGGAGATTTGCATGTACCGGACAGGCATTAAATATATGTTCTCTTAAAATTGTGGCTTCGATATTCTGAATTTCAGGAGGGATATTGGAAAAAACAGGAAGAGATGATAGGTGTTTGCAAGAAAATATGAAGACAGAATATAGGCACGCTGTGCAGCAGTGCTGATTAGCTCTGTGACACCAGTCAGACAAGAGGGCCCCGAGGCGTCTCATTCTTGTTTTAAATTGACTGCATCCTTGACAGGCAACCTGAATATAAAACACACAGAAGCTGAGGCTGGAAACGAGGATGAGAACTGCAATATGTCAAGTGCTAATCATAGGTCATGTACCAATGCTCGCTGCAACCTATCCTGTCCATTTTTTTTTAAAACGATGTATTTTCTCATCATCTTAAGAAATCTGCTCCGGTAGATGATTATGTTGACTTCTGGTCACCTGTCTGAGGTGCACGGATCTGTTCTGTTTTTGAAGCCAATATTGTGTGAGCATCTTTCCACTCATATGGGCAATATAAGAGGAAAAAAATGTTAATTGCCGTTGTTTTGGGTTCAGGGAAGTAGATATGATTTGACAGTCTTGTGTCAGAAACAAATTCGAGAGAGCGCAAACCCCTTCCATCTCTGCTCATAGTTAACATCAGTGAGGAGTTTCAGGGCATTTTAAAAACTGATTGTATACAGGAAGACAAAACAAAGTCTTGGCAGTTGAAGAACCTGCCCGCCGCGGTGTGAGGATCCATGCTTGTTTGCCTTTAGCTACTGACTTCCTTTGACTCTCTACATTTACAGGATTTACAAAATGGCTGCCAGTTTAACGGAATATGTCAAAACCATATTTTTGAAGGTTTAAAGTTCTATTTCTGAAAATATTTTGCTCTTCATTTTCTCGTTACCCATCCACATTGTATTATCTTTGACTGGTTACTATAATGGTATAGATAGAGTTGTGATTTTTAGGTCTCGCGACCTGTCAATGCGCATGCGCATTGAGCGGAGCGAGACTATAGGGGCTTAAACAGACTTTAACTAACTGGCGATTTGATGCTGTGCCCCTGCGCTTTTAGGTCAATGCGCAAGCGCATTGACCTAAAATGCGCGTGCACAGCATCAAATCGCCAGCCATCTGTTCCCCAGCAGCTCTTCCCGCTCCACCCCACAAGCTTCCCCCAGCGTGCGCTCTGCCTCAGCCGCACTCCTCCCACACCTTTGAAGTGAAGCTTCACTTCAAAGGCCCCTGCTGCTTCACACTGCGTCTCTCCCTCATCGCCGCTCTCCCCGCTCCGCCCCCTGTCGCATTTCTCCTCCCCCCCTCCCCACAGCAATGCCTTCCGTCTTGTTTTTTATCCTTCTGTCTCCAAAACGGCAGTGACTTAAGAAAAGTGTTCTTTTTTATCGAAATAAAATAGAGTGATGAAAGTGTAAATGACAACAACAGACGCTTCACGTTTTTAAACACAGTGTCTTCTGATGTTTTGAGGATTGGTAGGGATGAGTAGATTAATTTTATTTGCACACATATTGCCACTTGCATATTATGTGGCACCTCTCAGGGTTTTAAGCAGGCATCCCCTCTAATCATTTTTTTTTGGGGGGGAGGGGCGGTTTCATTCATAGAGTGTATACTTGGCATTGATGGGCAGTGGAGCACTGGACATAGCATTATGGATGCGTAGCCCACGTAAAGGGTTACAGAGTACATGTGGGAACACTTACGTAACATGAGGAAACCAGATATGTAGGTTGAATGAGTAGAGCGAGTGGAATCCCTCCTTGAGTGACTTTAACATAAATAGATTATTTTGGGGTATTTTTTAGATAACTTGGAAGTTTAGGGTTAGGCCATACACCAGTATTGCCCCACAATAAGAAAATAGTCGGATCTGTATGTGCACGTTTAATGAGTTAGCTGGTTTTTTGAGTTTGGCTTGGGAAGAAATCCATATTGTGAGGGTTGATCTTTTCTAGTAGTTTGGTTTATTTGTTTATCGATAATACAGAACGCTTTGAAGTGAATATGAGTAACTTTTTTAGCGCTGGAATGATAATTTGAATGTATCTTTTATACTGATTAGCTGGAGACATGTGAAGTGCTATTTGGAAGCATAAGTAAATACAACTATTCTTACTCCACCCATTCTATAAAATGTAACATAATTTTTAAAAGTCAGATATTTCCTCGAGTTTATGGATGATCTCCTACTAAAATACAAGGCTGCCAACTACAAGCTAATTTCTTTAGAACCATTTGCCACCAGATTTATGCAGAGTCTGATCCACTCACAGTTATTCTCTTTCCTGGAAGAAAACAAGCTGTTCAATTCAGTTCATTCTGGCTTCTGGCCAGGCCACTCCACTGAGTAGGTCTTGATGGCTGTCCTAGATGAACTCTGTTTGGCCAATGACAAGGGCAATCCCGTTTTTGTTATTCTTCTTAATCTGTTTGCCTCTTTTGCCCCTATCTAACATCCTATAATATTGTGCAGGTTGGGATAGTTGGGTTTGGGGAGCAGTGTGCTGGGCTGGCTTAGCTCTTTTTGCAAGACATATCACAATTGGTACTTCTTGATTCATTTCAATCCTCTGTCAAAAAGGTGTCCTGTGCCCTAAGCCTGCTCCACAGACCGCAGTCCTGTGTGCTCTTCCAGTTGTTCCCACTAGACATGAAAACACTTCCTGTGAGTGGGGTTGCAAAAGTCTGAGGGTTTGGATACAGTGTGCATCCCAAAGGAGTGTGAGTAGTTTAACCCTAGGTTAGGATCTAGGGACTGGTGGAAGACGCCAAACTTAAAATCACACAGATGCCCTTTGTCTGAAGGCTGAAGCTGGCTAAGTAATTTTATTTAAAATTATAGGAGAGTCAGGATTTGCTGCTTTGACAGTCAGAGACAAACAAATGCAGTAATTGTCTACCCTCAGCTTTGGAAATCCATTTGTATCACATGCAAATGGCCAAGAGTGGCCATCTACTGGACACCTTCGTTTTAAAGCTATTTTCTCACAAAAAGCGAGAGCAGGGAGGGACCTTCCTTAAATTGCTTGGTTTGCAAATTGCTTTGCAAGAGTAGCCTAAAATGTTCAGACTCTCTGGGCCTGATTCACAACGGGCCTCCGCGCTCGTGGAGGGGACCCTGCAGTCGTAGGGAGTTTCCGCACTTGGGGCGGAATCTCCGCAGTGAGAATGCAGAGATCCTGCCCTGAGTGCAGAGACTCCCCCATGACTACCGGGCCTCTGCCACGAGTGTGGAGGTCCTTTCTGAATCAGGTCCCCAAACTCCAGATGCTTCAGAGGTCAGTTGCTAAGTGTTAGTGAAATATTTTTTTCTGCATTGAGATGACTTGTGAACGAGCAGTGGAGTTGAGGGAGAGGAGAGACACCTGTAATGCAAAAACGTTTTCACTAGCTTGTAAATTTCCAGCACACTCCTCTGAGTCCTTGCTTTCTTGTTATGATACTGTTAGCACCAAAATGGAGACTCCAAAGGTAATTTGTGGGAATTAAATCTGAGCTACTGGAGCCTGACTTCAGTATACAGAGCAAACCTATTACTTGTTAGGGAAAATGCTTGTACTTGTGCATCAGTCTAATAATGCCCCTTTGTCCCAGTTCACTGCAGCCCATAGACTTATATTTCAATCGACTTTGACATTGTTTTCTCAGTCAGTCAGTCAAAAAATCATTATTTGGCTAAATAGCAGCCATAAAAGAACAAATAAAACAATATATTGACAGTAATACTTGGTTAAAATAAAAGGACAGATAGGATTCAATTCGTGGGGAGCTAATTAACAATGAATGCTCTACAACCCTTTTTTACCAGCTCTAGGCTGTCTCTTTCATGCTTCAAAAGTAAAAAAAACGTCACTTTTAAGCTTAGCCTTAGGATTTGCCGATATGTTTCCCGGACATTTAAAACAATCCTGCAATCCCACCTTCTCCAGTTGATCTTGCAGATTAGAGAGCCATGGGATTATTTTAACATGATCCAATTTTAAGCAGTCTAAAATTATGTCACGATTCGGGGCTGGTTTTTCTTTTACCCAAATACTGCGCCATAGCATCAATGGTGCTAATTGTATACGAAAAGATAATGAAGTGATACCTAGTTAATTATGACACATAGTGGCAGGGGTCCTTTTGGGTAATGTCAACACGCGTTTTAGTGTTAAATTCTCTGCTCTTTGGAGGCCCGATATGTTTGAGCAGGCTCAAACTCCAGCGCCATATAGTGTAACGGTGCAGGTCCGTGCTTTATATATATCAGCAATTACTTTTATGTGGCGAGAGCCTAATTTTTTAGTAAATCTAAAAATGGCCTCCATATTTTTGTTAAAGCCCCCAATCCGGGCATTGACTTCCCGGACTATAGGACTAGCTTACTCATCACGCGTTGCTGGGATCGCCAAAGAAAGGAAATTCTAAGGAAACTCGTCATGATAACATTCAATTTACATTGTGTCATTTGTATTGAAACTTATTCTTTTTAATATGGAAAACATTTCAAAGTGTCGTTTTAATTCTATTATTTATTCGAGTGCTTGCGGATACGTGATTTTTTGTTTTTCCGTCTGTTGCGTTCATCAGTATTCGAAAGATTGGGAGGGCCCTGGGGGGCCGATATTTTAAAAAATGTTATGCCAGAAACCTTCGCGTGAGTGTACTCAACAACTTCCCAAAGTTTCCTGGCGATCGGATGAATGGTGTTTTAATTCTATTTATTTAATCGAATGCTTGTGGATACACGATGTGTTGTTTTTCCGTCTGGTGCGTACATCAGTATTCGAAAGATTATGAGGGCCCTGGGGGGGCGATATTTAAAAACATTTTATGGCAGAAACCTTCAGGGGAATGTACTCAACAACTTCCCAAAGTTTCATGGCGATCGGATGAATGGTGTTTTAATTCTATTTATTTATACGAATGCTTGTGGATACACGATTTGTTGTTTTTCCGTCTGGTGCGTACATCAGTATTCGAAAGATTATGAAGGCCCTGGGGGGCCGATATTTAAAAAAAATGTATGCCAGAAACCTTTGCGGGAGTGTACTCAACAACTTCCCAAAGTTTCATGGCGATCGGATGAATGGTATAGTAATGCATAAAGGACAAACAGACAGACACAGACAGACAGACATGCTTTTGTTTTTATATATATAGATAAGGGGACTACCTTAACTGGTATGGTGGGAGGATCTAGTGGAATCACTAGTTGTAATGTTAGTGGGTAATGGTCGCTAAAATGATTTTTAGGTATGTTGAAGACCATAGTTTCAGAGTTAAAATAATCAACAAGATAATAAAATCAATCAGCGTTCCCTGACCTCTTCCAACATATGTTACCACATCAAAGTTTAAAAGCTCAATGAAGTCTAAGGTTAAGAAAAGTGAAAATTTTAACAATAAAAAATTAAAAATGTTCCCACAAGGAGAGTGCTCAAAGTGGTAACCACTCGCCATATCCCCCGTTAAATGATGGCATGCCTCGCGTTTAGACAATGAGCACAATTTACAGTTAAATTCACACCCCCAAAGTATTATATAGTTCATTAACTCCTCAAGGTGTTTCGTAAGTGCAATTTCGAATTCCTGGGCAATGATAATATTTGCACTGTTAAAATTATTATGATTAAAAATTAATAACCACAAGGGTTAGATTTCTTTTCAATGTAATATTTATAATCTGGAAATGTGGGGAATCCAGCTGTAGTTTCCTAACTCTGCCATTTAGTGTTGTAGAAATCAGAGTTAGAAGGCCGCCTTTATCATGACCACCTGCAGATGGGCTAGCCAATGTATTGACAGAGTAAAAACATTTATATAAGCTGATTCATGCATCCAAGTTTCCTTTAAAAAAATTATGCTAAATTTGCTAACAAACTCTACCCTTTTTTAATGCCTAATTTGTTTGTCAAACCCGCTACATTCCAGAAAAGGCTACCATAAGTAGATATACTGATATGCGGGGTGTCTTTGTTCTCTACACAGCCGGTATCTATAGTGCAACCTTCTGCTGTCATGAATTTATTATTACAGTAGGATTCACAGCACCAACTAGCTCAACAACAGGACATGGTGGCACAAGATCTAATGTTCCATCATTAAATGGATTGGGGGAATTGGGTCCTGAGTGATATGTCGGGTTTAATAAACATTCCTAATTGGGATGATACAGATTATTTAAAATTTTAATATTAGAAAAAGACGGGGGGCTACTTAAGGATGTAGGATGACTATTTCTTTCCATGTGAGTTAGGGCATGCGAAAAGGTTAGATTTAAATCTTGATCACCAGGCTCCCTAAACAACTTACCATTCAGTCAGTCCACTTGTTCTAAAGGACAGAAGGGGTTAAAGGTTGAAATCTTAAATGGGGGAAACATTTTAGATTGGGAGTGTGCCTGGCCAATGCCCACATTTAACGACGGCCTATAGAAATAGCCTAGTGGTACAGCTTCAATAGTTCCCCCCAGGTTGTTGCTCCAAGAAAGTTTGTCAGTGAACCAACGCACAAAATTTTTATCCCTGAAATTTACAATTCAATCACCCATTTCCATTTTCGTCTGAGAGCCCACCCATGCCACATGTTCTACATTATTAATTTTGCTATTTAAAAAATTGCAGCCTGGCCAGTCCAAAGTCTTCGCCAACCAGTGCACTGTTTTGTTTTTAAGCTGTTTCCAATCTTCTGTCTTATTGTGAGACAGTAAAGGGACATTTTTAAGAACAACGACGTAAGGGGTAGCTTCCGGACGTAAGTGGAGTGTTCTTGGACTATTATTAACACCAGCAGAGAGGGTGTTATAATTTCTGCCAGTGGAATTTTTGTCACTTCGTTCCACATTTGCTGATGAGGGTCCCGGCCGTACTTCATCAGGTTGTTTAGATGGATGCCTTGGGCTCTCTGTGTTAATTAGTACACCGACCCTGGGGCCCGATGTCTGAGAGAGTGGAATCGCCTGAGAAAATTCCAAGCTTGTGTTCGAGATGGGATTTGTTAGAGTATCAGAGACTGTGGTGACCTTTGAGATGCTAGAACTGATTCATATTTTTAGCGAGACATCAATGCTGTTTAGGACCCCTACCAGGGGGTCTAAAATTGTTTTGATGATAGCCTCCATCGAGCGTATATAATGGTTGAATAGTTCTTTGTCCCCATATACTCGGTGTTGGTAGGGCCCTTAATAGCACCTGATGCTCGTTTTTGTTGGCTTGCTTGTTGAGGCCAGGGTTTTCATTCATGTCACAATAGGATCTATGACTTTCTTGGATTTCCCACACGCCTTAGATTTTTTAGATGGCGGTGGGCAGAGAGTGTCCACAAATCCCCCTCCTGAACAGTGTCAATGTTAACTTTGTCACCACTAGCTTCCAAACTGATGGATGATATTCTATCTTCTAGTGGTTTATCATGCTCACCTACTATTTCCAATGTGGTGCCATTTTGCAGGGCCCATTGCATTTCCCCCAACCTCTCCTCTAAGGACTCTATTTCACTTGTTATAGCCCCCATCGCCATCGTTAAAAAGTTTGTAATTGATGAGGTTAATAGCCTGGCCTTCGTGGTCATAACGGTCTTACGTTCCCCATCTTCTTACCTTTTATATCTTGTTGTCCACAAAGCTCAGACTCCTCTCTGCGAATTGGGAAACCAAGGGCCCTGGCCCAGCCCGGCATTGTCCGGTCGCGGACGGGCACAGATGGGCCCGACCTTGGCCCGGGCTTCGTCCGACCATGTCCCGCGCTGTGGGAGCCCATGGCCACTTAAATGCGCCGGCTGGCACACAGGAAGCGTGCTGGCGCCTCCAGGCGCAAAGGCTGCTGGGGTTTGTGGTCCAGTCCCCCGTGGCGAGAAAGTGCACTGTGCTGTACTTTTTCCTGCCCTATAAAGTGCGCTGTGCAGAAAATTTGTAAACTCGCCGGTAGAGGCTCTCGCGCTGCAGGAACCCGCGGCCTCTTAAATGCGACGGCTGGTGCACAGGAAGCGTGCTTACGCCTCCTGGCGCAAAGGCTGCTGGGGTTTTTCGTCCGGTCCCCCCGCGGCGAGAAAGTGTGCTGTGCTGTACTTTTTCTTGAGGGGTGACGACCCCCGTAGTGCTCCTGCTCCTGCCCTATAAAGTGCGCTGTGCAGAAAGTCTGTAAACTCTACATTCAAATTTTTTCATTTTATGTCACTATACTAATGTTTGTTCTTTTATGTGGAATTTGGTTTGGAACGTTCAGTTTTTTAGTACTTATAGTACTAATGTCTGGGATAGATGCTTACATACACCTCACACCATTATTCTGTGGGCTGCCATTGCCATCACTGCCAGGATGACCATAGGTCACCCTCTCTGAAATGTGGTTACCTATGTAGGTTTCGGTATATAAGACTTGGGTCACAATTCACTTCCATACTTTAAACTCTCTCCCAAATAGCTCTTCATACCGTTTTGTGACTAATTTTCTAAACCATTCTCATACTTATATAGAAAACAATTAACAAACAATAGAAATGTGCTGTTTCCTGACAAAAATGCTAGCATGTTCCATTCTAAGATATTTTTTTCTGTAGATATTTTCTGGGAATGCAAGAAATGACTCGCTATCATAAGCTACTGTCGGAGACTTGAATAAATAATATTTGTAAAGAAGCAAAGACAACCAGTATTATTCAGGATTATCTGGTTTAAGTGGATATATGATGTTACAACGCGGACTTTTACTCCGCATACCGTTACAACGCGGTTTTTACAACGCGGATACTGTAACAACGCATGTATTTACAACGCATTTTTTTACAACGCAGGTACCTTTACAACGCAGACCATTACAACGTAAGTATTGGTAAGTATATATTAATAAGAATAATATAATAGTAACTTAATTTTAAAAGTATAATTTAATGTAATTTTAAATAATTTAATTTCCGTTAATTAATTTAAATTTAAATTAATATTACTTTATTTTTACCATGTACCCCTGTACCCCAGAAACTCTAAACTGACCCTAAACCCCCCAAAAAAAATAAAGTAATTTTTTTAAATATAATTAAAATTAATTATTGTAAATTAAAAAAATTATAACTTTATTTTTACCCTGTACCCCTGTACCCCAAAAACTCAAAACTGACCCTCAACCCCAAAAATAATGCAAAGTAATTTAATTTAATTTATTTACTATTAAATAATTTAAATTAAAATTAAATTTAATTTATTTTTACCCTGTACCCCAAAAACTAAAAACTGACCCTGAACCCTAAAAATACCCTTTTACCCAAAAACTAAAAACTGACCCTGAACCCTAAAAATACCCCTTTACCCAAAAATTGAAAACTGACCCTGAACCCTAAAAATACCCCTTTACCCAAAAACTAAAAACTGACCCTGAACCCTAAAAATACCCCTTAACCCCAAACATATAACATTTAAAATATAACTATATACTTACCAATACTTACGTTGTAATGGTATGCGTTGTAAAGGTACCTGCGTTGTAAAAAAATGCGTTGTAAAAACATGAGTTGTAACAGTATCCGCGTTGTAATGGATGCGTTGTAACAGTAGTGCGTTGTAAAAAATGCGTTGTAACAGGTGCACACCGGTTTAAGTTAGTTTCACAAAGATCACTCTACCCATAATGACTTTTGAACAGCAAACTGCAGCCTGTCTGACTGGAATAAATATTGCAAAACCTGCTAATGCCTACTTTCAGAGAAGAATACCATTTAAATCATGCCACGATTTCACATATTTTACCCCCAGGTTTATTATCAGTATTCGGGGAGACACCAAGATACGTTTTTTTAATACGGTAATCTAGCAATTTTTCATAATGAATAGCTAACTTTGAAATTGTGGGACCATGAGTTTACCAAGAGTACAATACAATTCTGAGAAGTTCAAGGAGGGCGCATGCATAATCGACTGTTAATTCTTTCATTTTCCAAAGGGCCCTGAACATAGAGCATTGCGTGTTGAATGGCACTTGTTGGGGGCTCCTCAGGAAGGATCTGGCACACGAGGACCCAGCTAGAAAATGGAAAGACTCTGGGTTAGATATTTGAGTTTGGGAAGTTCAGCATGGTGTGACCCACTTGATGGCCCCGTGATTAGGGTCACAATGCAAGTAAAACACCTGCTTTGGGTACCAGGAGCGATACAAAAGGGGGTGATGGACGGAGCGTTTGAGCAAATCAAACAGTCACCCCCAGTCAACTGATCTGGGTTTAATCCATCACCATTCTTTAGCTCACTCAGCCACCCCAGTTCAAGCATGGCCATATGCAAATCAGTCTGACCCTGTGCCTCATGGGAACAGTCCAGCCCGAACTGCCAATCCATGTCTTCCCTGGACCGGAAACAAGCATCCTGGGACCGGTTTCGGATTCTGGGTACCAGGAGCCATGAGGACTTAGAACCTTGTCTCCCTTGTGAACTTCATGGTCATCTGGGAATCACAGGGCAAAGACGGAATAGAGTTAATGCAAGTGGGTTCACTCAACCGCTTTATTGAGAATTAATGGTGATCTACTAGATCTGTGTCTGGTTCTGTTAATCTATTTGACCCACAAATAAAGCACATCCTTGGCCTTTAGTTTAAAAAATACCTAGCAGAAACAATGGCAAGCTATATTTGTCAGATGAGGGTCAGACCCTCGAAATGAGAGGAACATTCATCACTTTTAGGTGAATATCGAATTGTGATGGACTTTTAGTGAAGCACAGCAAGCAGGTGATGGCAGCATCTGGTCATTTTCACCACTGAACTAATCTTTGGCGCCAGTTGATGACATTCAGAAAATCCAAGTAGTCATACTCTATCATAAGCGCATTCACTGCACAGCTAACTTTCTCTGATTTACAATTTATTAAGGATCGTACCTATTCTCAGATGGATTACACTGAATTGAAAACCCACACACCCATTGAATACTGCACCTGGAGATGAACTGTGCATATGGTGCATCCCTCTCTCTCTGCTGCTTGCTTCATAATCAATGAAAATGTACTATACTCCCTTCATTAAAGGCAGTAGCATACAAACTAACTAAGCAATTAAAATGACAGGTTTATTGCAATTGAGCCCTGTTTCTGTTGATCCTTAAATTATCTCCACTCCGAGCTGCCACACACACGCGCCCTCTTTTCCTTCATACCATCCATGCTCTTCTCTCTTTTTACCTTCCATTAACCACATGGCTGCAGCTACATTTACCTACTTACTCCTAAACACGTGAGGTTTTTTAATTACACTCCGTGATATTATAGTACACTGACATCCTCTTTTCAAAATAGCATTGTCAATTGGATTATCTGCTTTTCCTCTGCCCAATTCGTAAATGACTCAATAACACTTTAGCATATAATTTCCAAATCGTACCAAAAAGCGCAATTGAATAATAATTCTGGGGTCATCCATATAACTCTTTTTGTAACTTGGAAATGGTCGTCCTCTCTTTTTATCCAGATGGTATCACATAAGAGTGAATAGCTGCAGTCATTAAAATGATGAGGGCAAACGACCACTTGCCTGAGTATGTTTTAATGGCTGGAAGACACAACTGGTTCATGCAAGTTGCACCTGTACCTTTGGTGTGCTGCAGAACATAGCAGTGCTTATTCTATTGATCATCCAGCTCCTTGGAAAGGTTCTGTTCTTTCTCTGTCGCATCAGTATCACTAAATATATCCAGAATGGAAGTATGGCATTTAACTGCAGAGAAATGAATACCTCCCTTATTCATATCACTTTAATATGCTTTCCCAAAAAGCCTGTCTTTCAGCTTGTTCAAAAACACTACAGGGTTGACCTTGTCAGGAGGGGGGCAAACACAGGAGAGCATGGTAGCTGGCTAGAGGCGTGTCATGGGAGCGAGCTACTCCGTGTGTGCCGAGAAAAGTGAAGCCTAGAAGGAAGTGAAGATATCCAAATGTTGTCTTTAAAAAAAGCTAAAAGAATAAGAAGGTATTGCTAACCTGTTTCTAACTGCGGGCAACGGTCTGTTTGGAGCCACCTCGGTTCAACCACGGCAGATACGGCAGGTGTCCACGAAAAGGAGCAAGGTTGGACGAGAGCCGCGCTTGAGCTCCGAAGAGGGCTGTGGGCCACTGTAAGGATCTCCTTCCCGGGCAAAGATAGGGGAGAGAGTGTCGGGAGCCGCGGTGAGGCCCAGGCTCACTACGAGTTGCAGTCCCCATCCTCTCATGACCAGGAGTGGCGGGAACTGATGGGAGAAAGCAGTGATCACCCCAGGGGTAAGATCGCTTGCGGGGAGAGGTAGACACGGAGCCGGTGCTGGAGTTGGTGCCGATATGGTAGTCCACAGCACGGAAGGGGAAAGTAATTCAAGATATGCCCTGAGGAGTGCAAAAAAGGGGTTTGCCTTTTTTACCAGCAGTCTGCAAATGCAGGAGGGCCAGAGGGTGGGGTCGTAAAGTGTAAAGTAGAAGCTACGGTTACGTTCATTTTTTAAAAAGCAGTCTCTGGCAAACATTGGACAGGACACCCCGAGGGGTGACAACAGTAGGGAATGTGATCCTGGCTCTCTTGTCAGCAATCAAGAGTAGGTTTGAGACCTCCAATGTCAATTGAAAAGAAATTAGGATGGCCTATGAAAGCCTAGAAAAAAAGATGTATGATCTCGCTAATAGAACGGCTATCCTAGAAGAATTGGTCAAGGGTTTAAAAATGAAGGTTACAACCTAACTAGAGGACACTAGCTCATTAAAAACAAAAGAAGATCACCAGGAGAGACTGGAACTTTTAGAAATATAAAGACACGGAACAATATCGGAAAGACAAAAGAAGAAGGTCACCAGGAGAGACTGGAGCTTTTAGAAAAAATTCAGAGACAGAACAATCTCTGAGTCTTGAATGTACCGGAAGGAGTAGAGGGGCAATATCTAAAAACCTTTGTGGCTAGATTGATTAAAAGTGGCGGCAAATTGAAGACACTGAGCAAGATATCCTCAGGGATATGCAAAGGGTCCACAAAGACCCTTTTAGACTAAGTCCAAACAGATCTAAGCCAAGAAAGATTCTGAATAATTTCCCCACCTTCAGTTTAAAAGAACGCATATTGTCAAGTGCCCTAAAATTGAAATCATTGAAAGTTGACGGGTTAACTTGTGAGATAAGGTCTGACATTTCCCACATTACTTCAAACAAACAGTGGGAACTGGGGAAAAGGATATAACCATTAAATAAACTAGGGGCAACAGTTCAGTTGAATTTCCCATCAGTCCTAAAAGTAATGTATAATAACAAAATGCAAAGTTTCCGTTGTCCATAGGAAGTTGATGCATTTATAGAAAGTATTTCGGGGCTTAGCATTTAACAATTTGAAAACTAGGAGAAGGTAATCATGAGATTTGTCTTGGCTCTGCTCCTTCTGTTTATTAATTTTTTGTATAAGAATATTGAGTGATATCAAGATTACTTGTTCAATAACAAGGTTTTCTTAATACTTTTCTCTTAGGTATATAAAATCTAATTTGGCACACTTGGGAGCAGCTCCTAATGGGTTTAGGCCATAAGGACAAAGACATATCAGGACTCTTGAAGAAATTTTAACTTGCATGCAATGCTGCTTTATAGGCTCCGGGCTTGAAATTAAAGAGCCACAGGAGCCATGGTAGCCCAAATTAAGATCTTATCGTGGAATGTAATTGGACTGAGTGTGAAAGGAAGAAGGGAAAGATTACTGCAATATTTAAAAGATCATCCCCCTCAGGTTATAATCCTGCAGGAGACACACTTAATCGAAAAGGATTGTGTAGATTTGCTCAAATCAAGGAGTTGAGTCCAACAGATAATATGTACAAAACATTACTCAAATACAAAAGGGGTGACTACATTGATAAAAAAAACATGGGTACAGTGTCTTACACAACAATATTAATTCTCCGTACTTGTTGGCGTTGTTCTTGGACACATTTCCTACCTGTTCAATCCACTCATGGGGTCCACTGTACTGTTTATTTTTCAAATTTGATGGAAAAAAATGAAGGAGGAATTGGGTTACTTTATCTTTTGGGTTAGTGGTAGTTTGCCTTATCCAATTTAGGAGCCTAAATGCCCCTTTCCTTGTCTTTATATGCAAGATATTGACAGATGTGCACGGGTGCAAGCTCTATATTTGGGAAATGTACATATTTACATATTGCTAATGACGGTAGAATAAATCAGTGTCATTTTAAGCAGGCTCATACAGATGATGCCAATTAAAGCATTGCTGCAATCAGGATCCGTGAGAAAGGAACGTTTTCTGGCATTAATCTCACTTTTTATTTTAGAATGCATCTTCTCCCTATGGTCTTCAGATACAATCTATGTTCCTAGCTTTTAAAATAATAAAACATTGTTGTTTGAATTTTGATCAGCTGACAATTATTTAGAAAAATATAGCACTGAGCAAATGTACCCTGTGTTTTAATGAATGTGATCTTCATAATTAGGTATGCTAGACTGGTTTTCATAGTATCCACATGTTTTACAGAGAGACAGATCACAGGGAATGACCGTCTGTAAAAAGTACTCCTTTAGCAAAAAAAAATTCTAGTTATAGCTTAATATGGAGTTTTTAAAATGTTATGAGGTAGCTTTTCAAGCAAGTATGTGGCACCGGAGATATTCTATTTTCTGCGCCTTTTGAGGCTTAAAGCTCCTAGACCACAATTGAGAGGCAAAGGGAATGAAAAACTGGACTAATGACGCAGAATTTGTGAGATATATATTTTGGTGCAATATCGTAAATGTCTTAAACGTTGTACATGAGACAGAATGGATGATATATTTATTATAAATATACTTCACCTCAGGCCTATGGTTTCTCTAAAGTACCAAAAACCCTGGGCAGTGCATCTAAGCGCTGGGTGTGTGACTAGTTACAGTGAAGTGTAAACATTAGGTCAGCCGATTTTCTGAAATTAAACACAGCAGCTTCTTGTGCACTTAAATAGAACTTAGGTTCATAAAAATAAGAATTCCCATCCTCATTCAGAGAAAGAGATTATAGGGCCTCGTGCATGAAGGCGTTTTGGTGTCACAAAGACTGATTTGTAAAAACACAGGTCTGCGACCTCAAAACACCTTTTGAAACAAACATTGGCAAAGCCAATACCTCTATCCTATGGTAGAGCTAATTAGTGGCTTTGCAGTGCGGATGTGTAGAATGGCTGAAATTAAAGGTAGAAAAAAAGCACTGTGACCTGCGGCACAGCGATTTTGTTTCTTGTGGCACGTCTAGCAAGGATGGGGAAAGGAGTGGGGGTATGGGAAGGCAATGATGAAGTCGATGGGCGAGGAACGGGCCAGCAACATGAAGAAGTGACAGGTGGAAGATGAAGAAGCAAATGGGAGGGTGGGTAGGTGAGAAACGAAAGAAACAATATGGAGAATGGCGGGATTGGGTGCGAGAGGGAAGAAGCAACACAGTCAATAGGGAGAGGGAGAGGGAGGTGAAATACTACCTCAATCTCAGTGTGAGCAGCGGACAGACATTAATCAAGAGGGAGTCATCTGTGCATGGCCCATGTTCCACAGAAAGAAAAGGAAGTGATGGCCAGCACACACTGTCCAATTAGGAGGCAGCAAAGAAGAGTGACAATGAAGCCAACGAATGGTAAGCAATGGGTAGGCTCCAAGCCGTTTATTGTAAACAATGCCCCTCACAGGGACAGTGCATGCACAGTCAGCAGGAGAGACCTTAAAAGAGTTTTTGAACCAGACCTTGCATTGGGCCTCGTAGTGGAGGCACTTCTTGCAACCCAGGTATGTAATGAGCTCAGTTTGTCAGAAAGAGCAAGTACTAGGGCGGAACAAAGGCTAATAAAGGGGTTCAAGTGTGTTGACTAGAGATAAAAGTCATAATTCTGTTTATCTCAAAGCGGGGAATTTAGTTCTATAAGTGAAGGCTTTCTGAAAGGAGCACAAACTAACAGGGAGAGTGCTGGGATTGTGGTCCTTCTTCCTCGATAGGATCTTACCCTCCCACTCCCTTCTTAAATGGATGTTCCAGCTATTTAAAGAAAAGCCCTATGTCTGCTATCCTTGTGTATCCGCCATCAGCTTCCGTTCATAATGTAGCAAAGCGTTACTGCATTCAAAATAGTAACAAGATCTTCATTTGGCCTTCTAAGAAGCATTAAAACCTTATTTTGCCATAGCCTCTCACTTTTGGACGATATATTTTTCCTTGTACTCAGCTGCAGTTGTTTTATTTTACCAAGCGCCACGAAACCTCTAAGTAATCATCACGCTGTCCAAAAATATAAAAGTCACCTGCCACTTCTGTTGACCGAGTTCTTAAACCCATTATTTAACCCATATTTTCAAAAAAAAAATCCTGAGTGAAAAGCTCCTCCGCTGAGCCCCAACTGACGATTCTTAGCCACCGTCTCACTGAGAAATCTGTGAAATAAAATGCGCAATTGACAAAGCAATATATTTGCATCCATTTTCTGTGGCAAAACTGAAGTAGCAAAAACATAAGATGAAACCCCAAAAACTGCACATTTGTCAAACGTATGCATACATGTTTTGGTACATGCAGTGCTTAAAATCGACTGCTTTGTTGAGCGCTGTAATTGTTATAGCGCTTTGCATGCACCCACGTTCAGTGCAGGGTGAAACGCTTTGTGCTGCTATGGTGCACTGCGAGTGCACAGAGTGCGTGTATACATGTTTTTCAGCAACTTATATTTTTTGAAAGTGAGGCCTGTGCCCTCTCATGTACTTTGCGTCTTAGTTGTAAAATTACACAGCAGATGCCATCGGTATGCTCAGTGCTGTGCAATGCCTCCTGTCATTGACAGCTTAAGAGTGCTCGGACGCAGAATACATCGTATTTTTATTAGGAGCTGGGACCGTTGGTGGAACGGGTGATATACACTCTGAATTGTGTAGCGTCCAGGACAGGTTCTAGTATCTCTGCAGACACTGAGTTGGTTAGCCACTGACTTGAGGGAGTGGACACACATGCACCTCACACGCGTCACAAGTGATTCGGGCCTGTTAAGAAAAGGGCTGTGATGCACATGCTCGCGGCCAGTTAACAAGTGTATCGCCTGACTCCGTGTCACTCATTTTAATAGCATGTGGCCCAGGACCCAACACACAACATTGGCGACGAGGGGGTCTGAGCCCGCACATGCTACGGCTGCTGCTCAACTATTCCTCGTTGGGGAGAAAAGTTGTCAAATAGGAGGCAGCCCGCACCTGCAGTGAGCACATTAGCGAGTTTTTGCCCCTTGCAGTAGCCCGCTAGGCTGACCGGCCCTGAGGTGGGTGACGAAAGGCTGTACATTCTAGCACAGCAGCCCAACCCTGCCGACACCTGCCAGCTGGACACCCTGCATTCCGTGGATTCTATGGCCCCATGTAAAGCTTCCCGTGGCATGCCCCAGCGATGAAGAGGAACACGTCCACACTGCTTCGTAGCGCTATTGAAGCCACCCCTGTGCCTGAACAGAGGTAGAGCAGGCGCCACGACGGCGCAGGTTCGGGGCACAAGCACAACGCCCTCGAGCGAAGAAGGTAACTGCCATCCGGATACCTTGAAAATCCCTGAAAAGGAAATGCAGAAGTCAAGTGGCTGTACGCCACCCAGCACCCAGGAGGCATAAGGAGCATGCTACTGCCCCGGGAGGAAGAACCGAAAAGAAGAGTCACAATCCTTTCACCATGAAAAACCGGACTGACTTCGGTTCGTGGGAGAAAACAAGAGGAGAAGCACAGGGACTCGTAGCACTGCAAGCCAAGAATGCACCCAGAGACACCAGACAGCCACTGAGGGAGACATCCCTGAGACAGTCCCTAGGAGAACCAAACTTAAGCCGCAGCAAGTGTGAACCGCGTCTCTCCCCAATGCTTTCCAGTGCCACCGTCCATCCCAGAGTGTCAGCAGTCTAAGTTGGACGGTATCCCTGCTTCTGACCGCAGATGCCATGGGTGAAGGAACAGCCTCAACAAGACAGAGACAGGGAGCTGTGAAGTCCCTCCAGAAAGTCCCGTAGCAAACCCGACAAAGGGTCCTTCCCGGCGGGAGAGGTGGACTTGATATCGCCCCACTGCCAGGTTACAGGACACAGTAAAGTTGTCTAACGGAAACCATGCTCTTGACATACCCTGTTTTAATGAACTGTTAGACCCCACCACAGACCATCCTCAACGTCAGCGGAGTGGAGCAGCGTCTGACCTAAAGACATGTTCTCATCGGTATGCTACTGGGGTGGAGCTGACGTCTTCAAGCCAGCATTCGTGTCCTGAACCTCTCAGGTTAAATTATGAGTGCCAGCCGAGATCATCCTGCTGCAGTCTGAGTCACCAGCCCATGTCTGCTGTCTTCCTGCTGCCTGATACGAGAAGCTGATGGACCCTTTGGTGTATAGTTAATTGTTGTTTACCCCTACAGGTTGGACTAGTGTTTGGTTTGTTTTCATTTAAATTTGGGAGGAATGTGGTGTCCTGCTGGACACATTCTAGTGTCTCAGCAGACAATGAGTTGGTTAACCACTCCCTTGGGGGAGTGGAAACGCATGCACCTCACACCCATCCCTCACAGGCGTCATGAGTGACGTGGGCCTGTTAATAAAGGGGCCCGGGTGCACGTGCTCACGGCCAGTTAACCAGTGTATCGCCTGACTCTGTGTCACTCATTTTAATAGCATGTGGGCCCAGGGCCCACTACACAACTAATTGCACAGTACTGTGCACAGCACAAAACCATGTGGTACAAGCACACAACAGATCCTCCGATGTTTATGAAACACATCTCATGTTTGTATAAACTGCTTAGAGTACATTCTGTGATGGTATACACACTCACTAAAACCCAATTGTACATGCACTCGATGCTGCCGTATGAAATGTTTCAGTGCTCCGTCCATCATCTCCTTGTGTTTGCGCAGTATGCGCTGCAGCATGGGCATGGAGCTCTTTATGGGCGCTCTGATACGCAGCACAGTGCTACTGTTAAGAATACTATTGTGCGGGCGTGGCTTAGCATGCAACCAAGATGGCCGTTGTAATGTTGTGAGCATTCTAGTAGTTGGGTGTGGGTGGAGTTATGGGGCTGGAGGAAGAGGAGGAGTAAGCGCAGGAAAGAGGCTGTTAGAGTAGGGACAGGGACGAGTGAGGAGTACGATAATAAAGCTCCTTGAAACATAAAGTAAGTGTCTGTCTTCATTGCATGCAAGACACTACAGCTGACGACGAGGGTGGGATGATGTGACCTGCCATCCCTACCTGATCAAGGAAAGCGTCCTGTCCCGGGTAGCCTGAAAAATGTGGTCGCAGTCGCGACACGTGTGCCCCCAAAGAAATCGCCGCCTAACGACCAAGCCCAGCGGTAATTGTGCCCGCTCCGCGGTTCGCCGATCGCGTGGAGCCCTGCCTGATGAGCATGATTGAGCGCTGGAAGGAACTGCAGCTGAGCGCTACTTCGCGCCAAAGTTGGGAGCTTACCCCAGATGCGTGCAACGTGGCACGGCGTTGGAAGTGGCCTGCGAGTGGAGCAGTAGAGTCGGGAGCCCACCCCGACCTTATCTGGAGGGTCCTGCAAGTGAAGGTGTGTGGAACGCCGCCACCGCGTTGCTGCCTGCAAGATCGGCGGTCCGGTGAGTTCCGGTGACTGAATCGGCGTGAAGGGAATGAATGAAGTTGAAATCTCGCGGGAGCCGAGATTTCTTTAGCGGCGGCCATTTTGGAACCAGGCAGCCAACAGGACAATCCCTCTGTGCAAATTGGAAGCGGCCATTTTGAGGTCAGGCAGTACCAGACCCAAGCAAATAAACATTGGTAAATGTAAAACAAGCACTGGTAAATGCAAAAAACAAGCACTGGTAGTTGCAAAACAAGCATTGGTAAATGTGTAAATCAAGCATTGGTAAATGCAAAAACAAACAGTGGTAAATGCAAAACAAACAAGCACTGGTAAATGAAAAACAAGCTCTGGCAAAAACAAGAAGCAACCAATGAACATTGGTAAATGCAAAACAAGCATTGGTGAAAACAAGAAGCAATCAAACAAGCATTGGTAAATGCAAAACAAGCATTGGTAAATGCAAAACAAGCATTGGTAAATGCAGAACAAGCATTGGCAAGTGTAAAACAAGCAGTGGTGAAGACAAGAAGCAACCAAACAAGCAGTGGTGAACGCAAAGCAAGCACGGACAAAGAGCAAAGAGTCCAGTAGGTGGCTAGGCGTCATCGACAACCCAGTACAGAAATGTAAAATTCACCAAACCGTAATGCTGGCGGTGCTGCAGTAGTCCCCCAGTTGCGACTGGAGTTTCACATCTGCGCCCCCCGGAACCACTGACTCTGGTAGCTGGCGGAAGCATGGGCCCCAGATGGCAGGGGTGGCTCGAGGACTTTGAGGATTACATTGAAGGGTCAAAAGTAACGGGGGACAGAGAAAAACTGATTGTCTGCAAATTGATCAAGGAGTTGCCGACAGATAACAAAGGAACATATGACAAAGTGCGAGATGCGTTAAACAAAAAGTTCGTGCATAAACGAAACGTGGACTATGAGAGATATGTATTCCACCAAGCCCGTCAAGACAAGGAGGAATTGATGAGCACATTCATATCCAGGCTGCGCCGACTGTCTCAGTATTGCAACTTTGACACATTCTCAACAGAGGATGCCATCCGACTGCGAGTCATAGAGGGTTGTCACTCAGAGACTCTTAGAAGGCGGCTGCTAAGGAAAAGTCATGATCTCGATGAGATAGAGGAAATGACTAGAGTGCATGATCAATCGGAAGAACATGCCAAAAGTATGGAGACGGGGCGTAGTGAGAGGAAAGAACAAGCATATTGGATGCAAGCCAACAGTGCTCGTAGAAGATCATCAAAAGAATGAAAGAGAAGGCCCCGGCCAGCATCCCGTCATCAATACACAGGACGCAGACGCCATGAATCTGGCCGGAAAGACAGGAAACCTGATCGATCAAGGAAATGTTATCGATGTGGGTACGACTTCCCGCACACAGATGCGTGTGGGGCAACAATGTCGAAAGTGTGGATGGAAGAATCACTTTGAGGTGATGTGCGGAGTATATAGCAAGGAAAGAAGGAGTGAAGTCACGAGGTCGTCTCGCCCGGAAGCAAGGAGACATCATGCGAAAGCAGTACAGGATCGAGCAATGTCATCCTCTGGATCTTCTCACTCCAGCAGGGAGTCTCGCAAGTCCCAGTGGCTGAGACGGTCACCAAAAGGGTCGCTGTCGAGAGAATCTAGATCGACATCCCTGGAATCAGAATATTCGGATGAATACATTTGTATGGTAGCAGACCCGGATCAACTAAAGAAATACCCCCATTAGATATTAGAGTGGGGACACATGCGACCAAGTTTGTTCTAGGCAGTGGGGCGTCGCTGAACTACATGCCTGTGACTGAATACAACAAAATGAAGCCACCACCTGTCCTGAGTCCGGCACATGTTAGAGTGTTCACTTGGATGGCGAAAAAACCTCTTCCATGCCTGGGCAAATTTGCAACGACATTCAAACACAAATCCGTCTCTGTGCCGGCATATATTCATGTCATCGAGGGTCAGGAAGCTGATTGTCTCCTCAGTCTGCCTACTGCGGAGCGCCTCCGGCTGGTTGAGATCTTGTACCGCGTCAGTGATGATCCGGACATTATCAAGAAATTCCCCAAGCTATTCACTGGGCTGGGAAAGATGAACAAATGTCTGATTCGACTACACATCAACGATCAAGTGCGCCCTGTGGCCCAACACCCCAGGCGAGTACCTTTCCATCTTCAGCAAGCGGTGGAAGAGGAAATTCAGGAATTGTTACAAGCAGACATTATTGAAAAAACTGAAGGTCCCACACCATGGGTGTCACCGGTTGTCATCGCTCCAAAGAAAGGCACTCCCGAAAAAGTGCGTCTATGTGTGGACATGAGGCTTCCCAACACGGCCATAGAAAGAGAGCGTCACCCAGGACCTCACCTGAGTGACATGATATCAGCGTTAAATGGAGCAAGAGTCTTCTCCAAACTTGATTTAAATAAGGGATACCACCAGCTGGAACTACATGAGAAGTCGCGATACATAACAACCTTCGCCACTCATCTCGGTTTGTTTCGATACAAACGGCTGAGTTTTGGTATCTCCTCTGCGGCGGAAATATTTCAAGAAGTTATTCGTCACACCATCAGACACATACCAAATTCACTGAATTACAGTGATGACATTTTAGTGTATGGGTCGAACACACAGGAACATGACGAAGCATTAGATCGAGTATGCCATGCTCTCCTGGAAGCTAATCTTACCCTGAACAAGGACAAGTGTGAGTTTCATCAATCCACTCTTAAGTTCTTCGGACATGTGTTCTCAGGGGCCAGGATGAAGCCTGACCCTGAGAAAGTGACAGTGCTCAATGCCACCAAGAGCCCTCAAGACGTGAGTGACATTCAATCCTTTCTGGGCATGGCGAGTTATTGTGCCAGATACATAAAGGATTATGCCACCATCAGTCACCCACTAAGAGCCCTCACCAAGCAAGGACAACCGTTTGTCTGGAAACCCCAGTGTGAACAGGCTTTTCGAGAAATTAAACAGGCGGTGGAATCAGCTGACAATTTGGCATATTTCAACCCCAAGAGGAAGACGGAGATAACGGTGGATGCTAGCTCAGTGGGGCTGGGTGCAATCCTGGCTCAGTATGACAATGACACTGACCAATGACACATTGTGGCCTATGCCAGCCGCAGCTTATCAGACACCGAGAAGGCCTATTCCAGCCCGAGAAAGAGAGTCTTGCGGTCGTATGGGCTTGCGAACATTTTCATGTATTCATCTATGGCAAACATTTCACTATGGTGACTGACCACCAGGCGCTCGTCACCATCTTTGGAAACCCCAAAGCCAATATGCCACCACGAATCGAACGGTGGGGTTTGCGCCTACAGGAGTACACCTATACAATAATACACAAGCCGGGAAAGGCAGCGAATCGTGCGAATTATATGTCACGACACCCTCAAGCATCCCAGGTCTCACCTCCTTCCATAGCCGAAGAATACATCCACTTTGTGGTGGACGTAGCCCAGCCACCGGCAGTCCCTTTGGAAGCGATACAGGAAGCCACCGCGCAGGAAAACATTCTCCAGAAAGTGGTGCGCCGACTGCGAACACATCGCTGGAGACATGACAGTGAGGAAGAAAGGAATGATCCTCAAGTTCACCAAGAGATGCAAGCCTTCAGACACATCAGTGAAGAATTATCTGCCACCTCAGAGGGGCTCCTACTGAGGGATCATCGGATTGTCATCCCGAGGCAGTTACGTCAAGGTGTTATTAATTTAGCCCATGAGGGCCACCGTGGAGTGGTCGCGACGAAAAGAGCTCTCCGAGAGCGAGTGTGGTTTCCACTGCTTGATCAAATGGTGGAGCTCACCTTAAAGGACTGTCCCCAGTGTCAACTGGTCAGCCAACGAGATTCCCCAGCTCCTCTTCAAATTACAACGCTACCCAGTGGGGTATGGCAAGAACTTGCCATGGACTTTTATGGACCACTCCAGTCAGGCAAATATATCCTGGCAATTATGGATGAATACTCGAGATTTCCAATAGCACAGTTCATATCATCCACAAAGGCTTCTAGCACGATTGTTGTGCTGGATGAAGTGTTCGCTGCCTGGGGAGTCCCCAAGGAACTCAAGACAGACAATGGTCCTCCCTTCAATGGACATGAATTTGGTAAGTTCGCGAAACACCTCAACTTCCGGCATCGAAAGGTTACGCCTCTGTGGCCACAAGCCAATGGCACTATTGAAAGGTTCATGGCAACCTTGAAAAAGACATTTCAACAAGCTACCTTGGACAAAAGGGACTTGCAAGTGACTCTCAACGAGGTCCTGCGAGCCTATCGAACAACACCACATGCCACCACAGGAAAGTGTCCTGCCACTCTTATGTTGGGGCGACCCATTAGAACACGGATTCCAACATGGGAAGAAGCTCTGCGATCAGTGTCTCCGGTGCGTGTTCATCAAGAGCTGGTGCTGGCTGATCGAGTTGTCAAGAGCAAAATGAAATCCTACGCAGACACTCGGAGGAGAGCAAAGTCTCCATCTCTACATACCGGAGACTGCGTGTTGGTCAAACAAGAACAGTCAAAGAAAACAGACTGCAAATTCAAAGATGAACTTTTGGTAATCACCCAACAGAAGGGTACCATGATTACTGCTGAGTCTGAGAAGAGAAGGATTACCCAAAATGTTTCGCATTTTCAAAAGTGCACCCCTGCCATGAAGGAGGCTCTTGATAAAGCAACATATCACCAAGATGCAGAGGTATCTGTTTCAATGGGTGCAGCACCGAGACTTGACACTCAGACAGACACTGCATCTGAGAATGCAGGCGTGAGTCTCCGACCTCGAAGGAACATTCAAAATCCCAAGAGACTCATTGAAGAACTCTAATCAAGTCAGTGTTCGTTTCATTTGTTAACAAAGGGGGAGATGTAATGTTGTGAGCATTCTAGTAGTTGGGTGTGGGTGGAGTTATGGGGGTGGAGGAAGAGGAGGAGTCAGGGCAGGAAAGAGGCAGTTAGAGTAGGGACAGGGACGAGTGAGGAGTACGATAATAAAGCTCCTTGAAACATAAAGTAAGTGTCTGTCTTCATTGCATGCAAGACACTACAGCCGTGCATTTCTGAGCTCCTTTGGATCTCCGGTGCGGACGCTTTTTTATACATGATGTTCGGGTGCTTTTTGATCACCGCTCAACCGTATTAGGTTGCGGAACAGCTTGGGAGCCTTGGGGATGGCTCACAGGTGTTTCGTCTGCTACTTGGACAACGCTCTTCACGATGACTTTCTCTTCATGCCGGGACTCCAAAATGGCAACTGACATGGAGGTTTTAGTGATACATGGACCGAGATCATGAATTACTTGGTCTGCATATTTGGACTCCTAGCGCATTCCCCTTGCTAAATGAGGTATGGTGTTGGGAACTTTATACTTTTCTGTGTCGTTTTATGGACTTTTGAGGAGATTCTATTCTAATGCGACAGCCCTAATACAAAATGGCGCCACTGACAGAATTTTTTGGGGAAGTTATTGTGCCTAATTAGCGGCCTAATACATAGTTGGTTGTGCCTCATGGGGGTGAATTATCTCATGTGCAACAGTTCGTCTTCAATTTCACGCTTTTTAAGCCTATCCTAATTATTGCCGGTTGTGCAGAATCTACTCAGCATCATATAATATGTAGCCGGAGGGTGCCCGGTATTTGCTATTATGACATTTGCCTGTTGTCATATTTTAGCAACGAGTCTTCATTTCTTGGAATATTCCTCTTTGTGTGTGGATTCTGTAGTGCGCTCGAATACTGGTGCTCACAACTTGTTTGCTGTTTGGTCTTTCATGATGTAACAGACTCAATTACGAATAAACCTTCCTCAGTCCTTGATCTGCTTTCTTGCATTCTTCAGATGTGTTGGTGTTCGGTATCTCAGGCATTATTACTTTGTCTCTTCTAAATAATTCTTGCGTTATTTTCCCTATGCAGCATCTACGTACTTTCAGTCACTCTGTGTGGTTTCTGTGTTTGGTTTCAATGGCAGAAGGCATGGGTATCACTCCCAAGGATAGAGACTCTTAATTAGAATCTGAAAATGTCTAAGCAAAATTCTCCCACCCCGGATATACCAGCAAAGGGTAATATGGACTCTGCGTTGACCTAAGATACTATATTACTCAAACCTAATTCAGTCCATGATATAGCACAGAGTACCAAAACGAGCACTGACTTGCTTCAAATTGAGGTGACAGCTATTCGAAATGACCTCAAAAATCTTTTACTACGTGTCTCCAATCCAGAAACACGAATAGGTACTGTAGAGGACTTCATGAACAAACAAGCTAAACATATCAAGAGTATGGAACGCTCTTTGACTTCATTAAGAAGAGACCTGACTGAACAGGAGGACAGGATTCGTAGGGGTGACCTTTGCATCTTTGGATTACCGAAGGATTGTGAGAAATCTGCTCCCTCAGTGTTGGACTTTTTGCTTACTTGGATCCAATCTGTTCTGAACATTTCATTTCATAAGGATTTTGAAATAGAACGTGCTCATAGAGTTCCTACTTTTAAGCCTAAAACGTTATCTTCTCCAAGACCGTTAGTCTTTAAACCTCTCCATCATCAACATACTAGGAAAATCCTGGCCCAAATGAGGAAGATTAAAATGTTACAATGGGAAGGTCACAGAAGTCAATATCACAAGACTTTGCCAGAGATACTGTCATTCGTCGTAAAGGTTCCCTGAATTCACGCAAAAGACTCATCAACATGAATATTCCATTTTCCTTGACAGGTCCTTCAAGATTCAGAATAACTTTCAGAGGTCGTCCACAGATCTTTTATGATCCTTCAGAGCTTTCCAACTTTTTGGATAATCAATCTAAATCACAGATGGATTCTAACTCGCTTCCTGGCACTTCTTGTGCTTAATGACCTTCATCTTCTGATAAGTTGGTTCCATGTTTTGTGTGCCTTGTCATAACGGGTGTGGTTAGTATTGCCTGTCTAGGTTCCTCTTTGTAACGGTAACTACACACTGTAAGTCTGTTTGCGATATATTGGTTATACTCTATTAGCTGAGTTCTCTTTTATAGGGTTTACGGTTTAAAATATTGTTGTTTGTTTTTAGGGAAGTTTACATTCAGTATGTTGGTTTATTCGGATGCTTTCTTATTAACTATTGGCTATCATTGTGTCTCTATTTCCCTTCTTCTTACTTTATTTCTTATCACCTTTTTTATGTCTCTGACTTTCTCCAATTCTGGTCCTGTTTTCAATTTGCTTTTCCTTCGCCCATACTCATGTAGTCTTTCTGGGTAATGATATTCTAGATAGTTGGTCTTTTTTCTTTGCTTTTCTTTCTTACTATGTGTATGATAAATAAGTATTCTCTACATCTATTTCCTACTTTCTTTCTCTTTCTGTGCTTGATCTTCTCTTTTATATGTTTTTTCTACTATGTTTGATTATTTTACATGTTGCTTGTCTTTTCCCTCGTCTTATATTATATTTTTATGCTGGTGATAATATTTATGTGTATTTATTATTCATCTGTGTTATATCCCTCTATTGTTTTTCTCATACACTTGTTTGTTTTGTATGCACAATTTCTTCTCATTTATGTATTTACTTATTATTTTGATTCTTTTGCTCTCATTACATACGTATCTAAGTCATGAATTATATGTATCTATGTCATGAATTATATTTTATGTAGAATTTGCTATTAACTTCATAATTTTCCATATATTCTAATATTTATTCTTGGTTGCTATCAATTTTGTAGTGTCTGGTATGTTAATGATTTGTGATTTATATGATCAATAGTGGTATTTATATTGCTTCAAATTGTTATTTAATAGACCACTTATCATTATTTATTATGCCTCAGACTGTTATATATATTACCTAATATTTCTATTTATAATGCCTTAACTTGTCATTGATCTGATATTTTTGCCTTACTTTTCTATTTAGGATTTGTTAATACGTTGCTTGCAGATCAAATATGATATATTTTTTGGATCTTGTACTATTTATTCTTATTGATGGATTATTCATAGTATAGTAAACATTGATATTTTTATATTTGTTTTGTCACTTAATGAAATACTGATTGTTATGTGGTCTGCATTGTGGCTGTTGGCCTCTGTGGTTGCTCCTCCACGTTATTTTCTCTGATGCAAATTGTCTATTACAGACATCCCCTGGTGGGGTTTCTCTCTTTCTATGCTCCTTTTTTCCTTGGAGTACTTGGTTCTTTCCTTTCTTCTTTCTAATCTTTTCTTCTTCCCTTTCTACTTTTCTTACTCTAGGGACATCTGTTTCGGTGTATTTTTTACGATCTATTAGTTCTCTTTTAACCCCTATACCGGAGGTTCTTTTGGTTATCCTTTTCTTTTCTTTTTATCAGATGTTTTCATTTGTATTGTCTTACGTTTACTTATGGCTGGTTTAAATATAGTCTCACTTAATGTTCGTGGGTTAAATCACTCTGTCAAAAGGGCCAAGATCTTAGATTACTGCAAAAGCTTATCTGGCAATGTTATTCTATTACAGGAGACTAAGATAGCTTTTAAAGAAGCTTTGCTTTTTCGGAAAGACTGGGTTCTCGATGTTACTTATTCTGAAGCTTCTGGTTAAAAAGAATAGGGTTGTGACCTTGATTTCCAAAAACTCTGGTTTATCTATTGTTACTGCTGAACATGATGCCAATGGCTGATGGTTACGTACGCACTTGTCCAATGGTTCAGAGGATTTATATATCATGATTATAAATGCCCCTAACATCGATGATCCTCTTTTTTGGCGTTCCATAGATAAAAAACTTTCTGATGTTCCTCAGAATGCTAAAACAATTGTTGGCAGTGATTTTAATTTGCCCTTGGATCCTATTTTGGATAGACATACTGCTTTTAAATTTCGTTCCCCTAGGTCGCATAAACGCCTGATTAATTTGTGTTCTTCTCATCGTCTGGTTGACGCATAGAGAATGCATGACCCTACGGCAGCGATTTCACATTTTTCTCCTCTTCCTCCTCTTCACATTCTAGCTTTTCTTGCATTCATTATCTTCTAGTTGATGCTGCTCCTTTAAAGCATACCATAAATGTTATGTTATCAAAAAATGTCAAAAAGGAATAGTAATATCAGAAAGTTGCTGCAGTCTTAGGTTCGAGTGAATCCGCCGTGGGCCGTCCGTGCTGAATATTCTCTCGTAGCACGTGTATTGGCAGCTTATCAAGGACTGCACAAACGTCGCCTTACGTCTATTGTACCTAGGATATCAATACATATCTTTGGGACAATCCGTTTATGAAATCTGTGTGAACTACCCGACGGCCCACCACACTTTGCGATATTTCTATTCCCGGCTTGGAATACTTGTACTAGCCCTGACAAAGCTCCCGTGGTTGGGGAGCGAAACGCGTTGGCTGTCTTGTGCACTTTGAGAAATAAGAAAATAAAAAGAAAAAATATTTTTTTAACAAACTTTTGGTTCCGTTGATTGACTTTGAACTTGGTGCTGCCTCCATTCTTTCTTGCAGTCTTAGGGAGATGAAATCAAACGTAAAAAGGTGCTATAAAGACGCTCTAATGACAAGTCTCTCTTACAGGATATCAAGAATCTAAAATATTCTTTTAATTCTATAGTCACTAAGAGAGCTTATATTGGTGTGCATGCTGAAAAATCTCATCATTTGTTATTACGAAATAGAGTTGGTAAGATGTTAGCTGTCACCGTACAATATCAGAATACTAATATTAAAGCCTCCCATATTTCTTCTATTAATGATAAAAATGGGTCAAAGAAATGTCATACTCCAGAAATACTTGTAGTCTTCCGTGATTTTTACGAAAAGTTATACACTCCTGAAAATCCATGTAACATTTCTGCATGTCAACAGTTTCTGAATTCGATTCCTACGAATACTATCTCCCATTCTGAAATGGTTGATTTGGGGAAATAGATTGAGGCTAATGAGATAATTCAGGCTATTAAGTCTACTCGGTCAGGGAAGGCTGCGGGCCAGATGGGTTTCCTATTGCCTTTTATAAAACATTTTCTTCCTCATTACTCAAGTATCTTAAGGATGTTTTTGACAATGTTGTCCTTTCTGGCTAGGTATCTGGCTCAGCTGCTGAGGCTACTATTGTTGTGATTCTGAAAGATGGCAAGGATCATTCTGCTCCTAAAACTTTCCTTCCAATTTCATTATTAAATATGGAAGTTAAGATTTTTGCCAAGATTTTGGCTAAGCGTTTAGAAGGTCACATCCCTAGCCTTATTCATGATTCCCAAACTGGTTTCTTTAAAGGGAGACTTGCCAGAGATAATATCCGAACCTTTTGTCATATTTTAGAGAAATCAACACTTCCTACATTGCCATCAGCGGTGATTGCCCTGGATGCTGAAAATGCTTTCGACAAAGTATCATAGCCTTTTTACAAGCAGTTTTAGAATCCCATAACCTCAGGGTATCTTTTATTAATATGGTAATGTCTCTCTTTGCGCAGCCAAAAGCCAAC
This sequence comes from Lissotriton helveticus, assembly GCF_964261635.1. Classification (NCBI taxonomy): domain Eukaryota; kingdom Metazoa; phylum Chordata; class Amphibia; order Caudata; family Salamandridae; genus Lissotriton; species Lissotriton helveticus. The sequence goes on from NC_136063.1 coordinate 1,021,100,598, forward strand.
ATTAGAGTTAATGGGGCTACATCTTCCTTTTTAATCTTCGGCAGGGCACATGGGAAGGGTGCCCTTTGTCACCCCTTCTTTTTTATCTATTGATCCACTTCTTCATTTACCAATCTGAACCAAGGTATCAAAGGTTTTCAATTTGGTTCACAGATACTTGAAACAGCCGCCTATGCGGATGATGTTCTTATCTTTTCAGAGGATATTGTTGCTGTCATTCCTGTTATTTCTAATACCATAAGAGAATTTTCGCTTGTCTCTGGATATTCTCTGAACAAAGAGAAGACGGAAATGTTCCCCCTTAATTCGTTGTGTTTCCCTTCGCATATGGGCGACTGAGGATTTAAATGGCAAACAACTCGTATTAAGTATTTAGGAATTTGGTTTTGTAAAGACCTTCCAGATACTATCTCTTATTTTTTGTTTAAATAGTTTTTATTAACATTTTGCACAGTATTAAGAAAACATACAGTCAGAGTAGCGCTCATGCATCAAGTGGAAAAAGAAAGAAAAGTGATTGTCAGTGGCACGATGCACAATACCCAGTAGCAACAGGAAAAACAGAGATGTAATTTATGGCGAGTACTTCAAACCATGAGTCAGTAACCCAGGGAGGACAGAGCAGTGCTAGTGAGTCACAGCACTGGGTAGCATGTAAGCGAGTCAGGTATAGTGCAGTTCAACCCAACTAGGGACATAGAGCACAACAAAATGAGGATAACATAAGTCAAGGAAGGGTAAGGGGGACTCGCTTAAGACCTGCTGCCGCATCTAGTATAGCTGTGGGGGGGGGCAAAAACTGCCAGGACCTGGTGACAATGAGGCTCTGAGACAGAAGGGCTAAGTCAGCTCGGTGTCAGTATTACTCTACATTCCCACCGGGAGGGATAACCTGAGGAACGACCCAATAGAGCGTATTCAGGTCCCCTGTGTCAGTGACCATTCCTTGGAGTTTGTAAACCATTGTGTCCCACTGGGGCGCTAGGGGGAACATACGAACGCCAAGCAGGTCCTCTCTATGTAGCGCTACACCCTCCGAATTAGACCAGTTAAGCAGAGATCAGAGCCAGGCAAGTGGGTGGGGCGACAGAGGGGATTTCCATTGGTTGGTGATCAAGCGTTTGGCAGTTATTAGACCCAGGTCTAGAAATCGTATGGCAGCTCTATATTTTTTGTTTCTGCTGAAGAGGTGCAGCACATTGGCCTCCCAGGTAGTGGGAATGGAGCGGGAGGTGAAAGTTATGAGGGTGACTGTCACATTGTTCCAATAGTCAGTCAGGACTGGGTAACACCAAAGCATATGAAGAATGTCGGCATCTAACTCCCAGCAGCAGGGGCAAGCCTCATCTGTGCGGCGGACGTACCTGTTGATGTGGGCTGGAGTAATGTAAGCCCGATCTAGGACAAATAATTGAATTTGTTTGAATTGTTGGTTACGGGGGACGTAGGTTGGGCTGCCCCGGGTGACCGCCCACTCTCTATGTGTAAACGCCCTCCCCACGGCCCCTTCCCAATGAAGTCGAAGCAGAGTGAGGTCTATCTCCATGTGTTGTCGGAGAGAGAAGATGCAAACCAGCACGTGAGGTGTCTTCCCATCATGTGAAGGTACTGCAAAGTGTGGTGTGTGGGAGGTTCCTGAGTGAATGTACCCTATTTTGACGCTAACGAGGCTATGACTGTTCTATGTAGTAGAAACTGCCCAGGGCCCAGGTTCTCTTCCACTATGAGTTACTGGTACGGGATAAGAGTGCCATCCTGAAAAAGGTCTCCTACTTCCTGTATCCCCTCCGAGGCAAAGTGATACACTCAGTCGCCGTCTTGTAGGTGTCCCCTCGTGGAGCTCCCAGCAATGGGATAGCGGGTGCATACGGAGTGGTTCTAGTGAGAAAAAGACACCTATGGAAGCACTTGTATGCTACAGTGAGTAGAAGAGTATCGGGGGTTTGGATTTGGAGCAAGGATGGAACATTTGTAAAAGGTTTCTCTGCATCAGCGGAGACTGTAAAGAAGCCGTGTCTGGTAAGTAACAGGAGGATATCAACCTGGCGATCCATTGCAGCTGGAATGCCAGGTAGTAATGCTCGAAATTGGGTACGGCAAGGCCACCCAGCTCGATAGGCAGATAAATATTGCCCATGGACACTCTGTAGAGTGATGTCCCCCATATGAAGTCCCGCACAATTTTTTCCCATTGTCTGAAGAAAGGGGCAGAGAAGATTAGAGGTAATACCAACACATCAGTTTCGTTAGGAATGCCAGAGCAAAGAAGAGTCCGGGTGATGAAAGGCATGTGTAGCTTGGCCCGAGTACTCGGCACCAAGGACCTAGTCTGCACTACGCGCTGCATAATGTTGTAGGTACCTCAAGCAGGTGAAACAGAGAACTTGAATGCGCCCTGGATATACAACATATCGGTTCCGTTAGGCATACCAGAGCAAAGATGAGTCTGGTGACTATCAGTGGCCTGTCCAACGTATGCCGTGCACTCACGCTGCACAGTGGAGCGCACAGCTCATAAAGTGCCCGGCCTACGCTCGGTGCTGCACTTTGCTATATTACACGTCCCAGATTTAGCCTGATCGCAGTGTTTATACCTAGAGCCATTATCAATGAATGCATGTACGTGTGCGCGATATTCTCTGTGCAACAAGAATGTGCACAGGGGCTGTACAATCAAGCAGACCAAACTGCTTGAAGGGTACATAAAAAGTGCTTCACAGAACAGTGCTGTGCAAAACACCCTCTCGCTCCCTTCCAGCGCACGCTTCTTGCGCTTTGGACCTGGGGTCAGTGTGCACATGAATAAAAGTCACTGTGGTATAAATATAATAAAGTCTGGTTTGCTTTAAAAGATTAATGTGCACTGAACAGTGTATAATGAAAGACATAAATATTTTCAGAAAGTAAAAACAATAACATTAATAACGTGGGCCACCCTACAACACACACCACAAACTAAATGATGACTCAGCTTAGCAACTTACCCATTAGTTATTGTTACCCAGCTGAGTAATGTTCTTCTTGTCAAGTGCTTTATGTTTATACGTGTGTACATGTGTTCACTTGCTGTTGCTTTACAGGCTGCTCTACCTACCACCAGCCAATACCGCCCCACTGGGAAAACCGAACTTGGGCAGCAGAACTAATAAATATGTCATCGGTGTTAATTTGACAAAGCCGTTCCTGGGTGACTTCCCACCACCCCCAAACCCCGCAATTAGAAACAGCTTGCACCGCCTGGGCTAGAATTGTGTGTTTTATTTTCTGCAGCTGACAGCGGGGTGGGATGGGTGTCATAAATGAAGAAATAATTGTGTGATTCGGATAACAGGGGTTTTGGTTGCATGTTTCCACTTTCAACTTCTCCCTGCTAGGCACCTTATAAAAACACTCATTGGTCAGTCAGTTGCTCTCGCCTAAAAGAGCCATTGGCTTTATCTATCATTTTACAATTGTGCACAGCAGTACAGTTGCCCTGCAGCATGGCCAAAAGGGTAAAAAGCACAATGACGCGGCCAGCACTGGCTGTGTAATCGCAATTTTGTTTTGGGGGAGGGAGAAGGGCAGGAAAGGGAGGGAAGGGGTGCAAACAACAAGACGGGAGCTGGGCGGATGCAAGCAGCGAGGACGAAGCAAAGAGGTTAAGAGAAACGACGAGGAAGCAATACAAAAGTGCCTCAATCTGACTGTGCAGACACCTATAAATAAATCAACCAGGACTTCTTCGTCAATGCTCCACAGCAAGGGAAAACACAAGAGGAAGTGAACCCATGACCTAATGACCAATGAGAAACAAGGAAATGAGAGTGACATTGAAGAAACCTAAAGGTAAGTAACGGTCGGGCTCTAAGCCCTTTTAAGTTGCTTTAAAAAAAAAAAAAGAGCAGTAGACTCGCAAACAGCACACGAGCTGCCTAGGTGAGACCTATTAGTCTCAAACTCGTTTTACAAGTCAGAAAAAGTGTTCTGACTATTAAGAGAACATTTGTAATAATTACAAATCGCAGATTGAGGGCGCTTCAGCCATTTACCCTCTGTCTGGGATTTATAACAGAATGCATCAATAGCTTTCTCCCCCATTTGTGTTATTATTTGAAAGTGGAAGTTATTATTTAGAGATCCATTCTTTTTTGGGAATCATGTCAACAACCTTCCTGCACCAACCGCTGTGTTGCCACATGAGAAGTATACGCCTATATATATATTTTTTAAAACACCAGTCCCTATAATGGATATTTAAAAAAAGTTTCCCGTTTGGGGACAAGATGAAGGCTTTCTGTTTTTTTGCAACCCCCCCCCCCATTTACAGTCACATGTGGTCACAAATTGAGACAGGCCTAATTAAAATTAATTAGGCAGGTCGTTTTGCAACTCTCCGTCAGCCCCCACAAATTTGCAATTGCCATGTGAGCTATTAGTCCTCAGGTTACATCGCAAATTGCATTCCCATCCGCAAACCAGAGCAAATTATAAATCTCTGGCTTGTGAATGAGAATTGTACATCAGGCCCAATGATCTTTTGGATTTGTGCTCTAAAGGTGGAACTTCCATCTGGGAAAATCAGCTAGTAGGGTAGATTCTCTAAAGTTGCAAGTTTAGTCATCAGAGCTGGAAAGAAGCAGTGTTGGGTGGGTTGCATGCAATATTGATGGAACACAAACAATGTATATTAACATGCAATATTGTAGTTAAGAAGAGCTTTTCTGTACTGTGATTGCTTTTTCTATGAAGAGCTCAAAAAATGAATATCCCAGTTGTGATTTCTTGTAGTGAGTTGATGGCATTTCCAGTGATGAGGGGCATAACACTTCTATCCAGTAGTTACACGTCTAATATAGGAGCTAGTACTCATAATAAGAATCTATTTTATAAATACTGGAGAAGGTACTTTCTATTGAAAATGTATAAAAACAGCTAATATTTGTGAGCAACAGAGTATAAATAATCAGCCACAAATTCACACCAAAGTGGGTTTTGACCATCATTACTTTGGCTTTAAACCAGCTGTGTAGTACAAAATGCACTGTTTGGTTTGAACTAACAAGTGTGCAACTCATGAGTAGGACTGACTCACACATTTTTATGGCTGTGTTCCGAAACACTGTTATGAGGAATTGGGTTGTTTGTTGCGGGTTGTTTGATCCTTTTTCAAGCCACAGGCAAAAACCTTGTCATGGTGAACCACAAAAGTCACTAAATTAACCTGTGCTTACCCCTTTGGTAGCTTGATATGAAAGCAGTCAAGCTTAACTAAGAGGCACTGTGTAAAGTATGTATTTATGCAGCACTTAAACTGTAATAAAGAGAAAACACAACACAAGAAAAATCCCACACTCATTTAGAAAAATAGAGTAAAATGTAATACATAATTTGACAGCAACACAACTACAGTCCAATAAGTAGAACCAGAGAAATTCAATTTCAAAGATTTAAGGTAAGTATAGCGAAAAAAACACAAAGCGCCACTCGCGGTTTTCTGATTGTCCGAGATTGGGTGAAAGTCATAAGTACAGGCTAAGTGCGATGGAGCGCCAGCAAGATACAGGGATCTGGTTAGTCCCACTAAAAAAGTTAACTTCTCAGTCCGGTGCGAAGAGTCCAGGTCACGAGGAGCAGGGAGAGCATTGTGGATGGCCGTCACTGTAGCGTAAAGATCTTCTTGGGTATCATGGACAGTTTTTTCCGGAGCATCACACTAGCGGTCACCGCAGGCTACTGCTGCTGTAGCGCGAAGTGCAGATCTCATCTTGCTTGTCATCGCTGGTGGTTGCTGTAGCAGATCTTGTGTTGCCGGTCATCGTTGGCAGATGCATTAACATGAAGAGCCAGGTCAACCAGAGCATCATGTTGGCAGTTGGCATGGGCCCCAAGATCTCCGCATGCACAAGCCCATTCGTGGTTGTGAAGAGTTCATGATTTCTTCTTCTTCAGAGTAGTGCACTCTGAAGCTAACCAAGGGTCCAGGACCTGAGAGGTGCCTCTTGCGGATCAGGGATTCACTCTTGCAGAAGTGCTCAGGCAGGTTCAGTTGCAGTCCTAGGCAGGCCCAGTTGTAGCAGGTCAGCTGGGCAGTTATATGGAGGCCTCTGGAGCTTGTTATGTCAATGCAGCTTTGCACAGGAGGTCAGTTAGACAGATGTATGACGTTACAACGCATGCTTTTACCATGCATGCTGTTACAACGCAGGTTTTACTACGCAATCCATTACAACGCATAGCGCTTTGGGGTGCTGGATAGTGAATAGTTTAATTTACTATTCCAACTCCAGTCCCCGTGGACACTAGGGAAGGTGTTGGATAGTAAATTAAATCTATTCCCTATCCTAGAGCGCCCCCCAGCGCAATGCGTTGTAATGGTTTTTGTTGTAAAACCTGCGTTGTAATAGCACTGCGTGGTAAAAGTTGCGTTGTAAAGGATGTTTCCCCAGTTAGACCTTTAGAGTCACTTCAGGTAGCCTGGGATGAAGGGAGCAAGTCCATCTTCCTTGTCAGCAGGGCAGCAGAGCAGTCCTTTGACAGCAGCGCAGTCCTTCTCTAGTATCCACAAGTCCAGGAGTGTACTAAAAATGTGGTCAGAGGGTCCAATATTGATAACGGAGGGATAACCTTCTAGACTCCCCCCTACATATAGTTTCCTTCTTCCCTGCCCTGGTGTCAGGATGTCTTAAAAGGCTAGAGTGAAGTTCTTTCTTTGTGTGCGGAGGCAACTCCTTTTGAAGTCGAAGTGTGGTAGGTGACAGCTCAGCTCCTGCCATCATGTGAGGATGGCCCATTCCGCCAACCAATACCCAGTCCCCTTTGTGATACTGTGTAGGAGAAATCTACGATGGCCATCTGCCAACTCCACTCAGAGACCCAGGAAACAGGCCGCAGGTACCAAATGGTTAGGACAAGAAAATACGAAGTTTCTAAAAGTGGCATTTTCAGAACTGTGACTTAAATTCAACTATACGATTAAAGCGGTTTTTAAATTACAATTCTTTGGCACCAAACAAGACACGTTGACCTGTTCCTATACAAAAGATTTCACTTATTAAACGTAGTAAGGTAACCCAACGTTATTCTATTGGAAAGGTGAGCCTTGGAGTCGTGAAAAATTAATTCATAGGTTTTCGCTAATCGGGCATATAAAACTTGAAAGTGCATGTCAAACTTTTTTAATACAGTGCACCCTGCCCTATGGGCTGTTTAAACCTATCCTAGGGCTGACCTATATGTATTAAAATGTAATGTTAGGCTTGGTTTATTTTGGCAGGTCGAAATAGCAGTTTAAACTGCACACATGCTGCAATGTCTGGCCTGTGACATGTTTGAAAAGGCTACTTAAGTGGGTGGCACAATAAGTGCTGAAGGAGCCCTAGTAGCATTTACACGCCCTGGATACATGGTGTACCACTTTACCAGGGACATATAAGTAAATTAAATGTTCCAATTGGATCTAAACCAATTTCACAATGTTTAAAGGAGTAAGTACGAGCACTTTAACACTGGTTAGCAGTGGTAAAGTGGAGAGCCCTAAAAGTCCACAAAAATGGATTAGGAAAACAGGAGGGGTAAAGACAAAAAAGGTGAGGGTGACGTGCAGAGGTACTCAAGGCCAACCACTATGATCACATTAGTGAACCATCTCAGAACCATAATGGGAGCCAAGACTAAGACAATGCTCAGGAGCTACACAAATGGTAAAATGCTGTACGAAAATGATGGTAATATTACACAACACAATGTAAATAAACAAGGTGCCCCTGCTAAACTGTATGAGTTTCTTTAGGCAGGGATCAAAATATAAATGCAAAGACCTAAGGCAACTCCTATGACAATCAAGAACAGACAATAATTCATAATAAACTGAAGGAACAGAATCTAAGAAAGTACAAAATATATTTTAATGAAGTAGTACAAGAAATATGAAATGTAAATCAATCCACATGATTACACCAATCCTATCATCATTTGTCTATACCAGCCTCATATACCTTCCTCAACTGCGGTGCAAGTATGGGTGCATAGGCCTTGTAGAACTCTGTCAGTAGGCCATCTAGCCCCGGTGTCTTACCGTTTGACAACGAAAATATGCTCTCCCTAACTTCCTCTAGGAGAATAGGGTAATTCAGTTCCGCTCTCTGTACGCGAGTAAGGTGCGGTAGGGCAATCTCCATGAGGTAGGTCCGCATGTCAGTTGGGGTGGCTTGCATGTGAGACTTGTATAATGCTGTGTAGTGTGTTGTGAACTCACGGTGTATGTCCTGCTGTGCATATACTATAACACCCTGTGTAGTGCATAGTGATGCCACCGGCGATGTCGCCTCATCTTGGCGTATCAGCCACGTCAGTAATTTACCTGCTTTGTCTCCCATTTTTTGCGTCCATACTGAATGTGCTGCGTAGTTGAGGCATCGGAGCCATTCTAATAATCAGGTATGTTCCTCCCTATTCTTTGTTAGCAATCTAGGGGAGCCCTCAGCGCCTCCCTCTCACTAAATGCCAGTTTCCTCTCTATGATGGTGAGATCTTTCTCCAGCTGTACGCGCATTCCTACCTGTGTTCCCAAGAAGTGTCCCCTTGTGACCAGATAGGAAAGCGTCCCACTTTAGAAGTGGCGTCAAGGCCGTGCCTGTGTTTTCATCAAAGTACTGTGCTATGGTAGTTACCAATAGGTCACGGAATGGCGCTTCAATCAGGGTGTCAGGTTGTAGGTGCCAGATAGGGATCGGCGGCGTGCCGCATACCCACTCCAGTTCCAGCACGTGTGGGTTATGGTCCGAAAGTGTCCGCTACAGGTAGTGCAACACGGAGACATTCGATAACAGTTTGTCGGAGATCATGAAGCGGTCTAAGCCTACATGGAGTCCATGTGCTCCCGAGTAGTACGAGAACATTCTATCTTGTGGATTTCTATGCCTCCATGCATCTGTCAGGTGCCATTGTGTTGCCCAGTTATTTAACGCTTTCATTGCACATGTGTGGTTGTGCCAGTTGGGGGCGAGAGGAGCGGTCTAGAGAGGCATCGAGGATGCTGATGTAGTCACCTCCCAACACCATGGGGGTGTCGTGCTAGGCGGCCAGCTTGTGTGACATTGTTTCAAAAAAGGTGGCCTGGTCAGAGTGTGGCGTATATAATGATGCAATGACCACCAGTCTGCCATCCAATGTGCCTTTCACTACCACGTATCCACCCTCTGCATCTATTAAAGAATCCATGATTCCAAAGGGAGTCCCTGGCCACACCCATATTAAGACTCCTCTAGCAAATGCTGAGTAGCCTGTGGCATATAGCTGCCCTCTCCATCTCCTATGCAACTGAATCACCTCAGACTTAGGCAAGTGTGTCTCCTGGAGGAGGGCTATTTGTATTGGATGCCTTTTGAGGTATGAATAAATGAGATACCTGCGTCAGGGACTGTGTATACCTCTCACATTCCAAGTACCTATTCTAATTGGTGCCATGGTATACAGTTAATGTTGTTGTATAAGGTTGTAACGAGCCAACAGCCACGTAGGGTTGGAGCTTTGTGGTTAGCAACGGTTGCAGTTGTCGTAGCCCCATCAAACTAAATCCCCACTTATCATATCCCAGCTTGTAAAAGATGGCATAACAAACATAAACTGTATACACAAATACCAAAATGGCGAGTGTGTAACAGGCAATCGTCCAAACAATTAGTGGAAGTAACATTTAACCAATTTCTAGGGGGTTTACTGTACGCAGCAAGCTGCAGGTGTCGAGCGATAGGGATTGTGCCTCGGAAGGAGAAGATCATTGATATTACACGAAGTCGAGACATGCGAAAGTGAGGGCTCTCTCAGTATTTACATTCAGTGGTCGATGTGAAGGAGAGTGCGGATTTTCCACAACAGAGAGAACTGCAAGTACCACATTGACTAGAAGTGCAAAGTTGAGCTCACCAGTTTTGCTGCTTTTGGTGAGGCAGCCAGAGTTTGTAGAGATCTGTTGGCCAGACAAAGGGTAGAGAGTTGGGTTCATGGTATCAAATTACTTGAATCTTTGCACTGTTTTTCCACAGTCATGGATCACGGCTGAGGTGTATCCAATCTCGACAGATATTCATACAGGACAATTGTAGAGCAAGGTTTAAAAGTATACCATGAGCAAATCTCAGAAGCAGTGTGATCTATGGGGTTCCGTCAGCTCATTTCATAGTCAAGGTTCCTTAAGAGAGAAGCCAGAGTTTATTAGAGGAAGATAGAGAAGCTATGCTAAATGAAGAAAAGGCATAATCAGCAATTAATCTGACATGGGTGGCATTGTTGGCACACAAAAATGGCCATCTAATTTAGACAATGAGGACAAATTGAATGTTGTGTAAAGTACCAGATGTGCACATCACACAAAACAAAACAAGAAAGAATCTCAAGATAGACAAGTGGAGAATGGAAGGGCTACTAAGCCAGGGAAAATCATGATATTTACTGCTTCCCTTCTCAAGCAGAACACATTTCCTACCAAAAATGCACAAAGGAGGGAAACCCCAACATGCTCTGTAACTGCATGCATTGGTTCACTAACAACAAAAATGAGTCCGGAATAAAAAAATAATTTTAAACGAAGTCTGGAACCTTGGAGAATGTCTCCTGCGTGCATAGGTGTAGCTCAAGCCTGCAGTCATGGAAGAAAAATGAAACCGTCCTCAAATCACCTTTGGTCTTGCAATGATTAGTGGATACACACAGTAAGTACATTATTTGTGATTCACAGTTTCAAATGTCTGTGTTCAATGAACACAAGTAGTCATTAAAGTGTGCAAAAAGCATCACCATGATTACCAGTACAATCACTCTCTTTTGAGAGTGCATCCGCTCTCCCAAATAGCTAACGCATTGTTAGAAAGCAGAAAGCAGTGGTCTCATCCTGAACTCTCTGAGAGCATGGTGGAGCGCACATAGTCTGTGCAGGGCTTTTGAAGGTACCCTTTGGCTGGCTAGTGATGGAGAGAGGAGCTGCACTGCTGATGCCCCCGAGGAGGACTTAAAAAAAGGCATGGAGGGCCTGGAGGGTATGGAGGGACTGGAGGATGTCGATTGACCACTAGCTTCTGGGCGACCCCCCCCATCAGGCTTAGCGGAGCGGGGGAAGGACTTGGTATGCAAACTTGTTAGTTGGAATGTGGCAGGTGTTAAAAGCAAGGTAACAAACAAGGATTGGGTGAGAGTGGTCCGAGGATATGAAGTCATCGCTATGCAGGAGACCTGGGATACAGCAGATAGTTTCTTCCTGGACGGCTTTACTAGCTTTGTTAGGGCCGCATCCCCAAGCAGTTCAAGTAGAGCCAGGGGTGGCCTCATAACCCTCTTTTCTTTAAAACTTAAAGGCTCGTTAAAACTGGTCAACAATCCCTGCCCAAACCTGCTAATAGTTGAAAGGCTAGTCTCCCCCTCCATGAGTTCCCTTTACATCAATTTTTACAACTCAATGAATAAGGATACTAGCAATAACAGTATTGCTAGCCTAAATTCTTTTTTAGTTTCTGTCAGTCAAAACACATATTTTAGCCACAAAATTATTCTTTTAGGAGATTTTAATATTCACCCATGTAATGGTCCGTGTGGCTTAGCGATCGGGCGGAATCCGCAGGGCTAGTAGAGCCACATTTTGAGCATTCTACCGAGGGAGCAGAATTAGAAGATCTAGTGGCTCACCACAATCTTTACGAACCTAACCCACCCGAAGGCACCATCAGACCACATACCTACAAAGGCACTACCCCAGGGTCCACTATCGATTATATATTTATGACTCCAGGTATCCTGAACAGGGTAATGTCATACAACACGCTGGTGTTGGTACATAGTGACCACAACCCGGTTGTAGTGGAGGTAGCCTGGGGCCAATATATGGGACTTATGCCTCAAACACATGAGGCTCATATTTTAGTACGCCCAACTGACCAGGGGAGAAGGCTCAAGTGGGCAAACGTAGTCCCCAACACCTTCCATGCAGAGCTCTTACCCAAAATCAACTGCTACCTTGAGGTCTGCCAAAACAATTTGTCCCCGCCAGAGGAAATTAAGGGGGCCTTCGAAGCAATTTGTAACCAAATCGTGTCGGATCTCACGGCCAGCACGAGGCGGGAATCCAGCAAATCCCATCGCTGGTTCGACGCAAGCTGCTCCAAGGCCCATAGATTGCTGATGCTTGCCCTAAAGCAACCTACAAGGGATACGAGGAATATAGCCTACCTTAGGAAGCAATATAAGTTGGCCATCAAAACAAGGAAAGAGACGATCAAGTCAACTGCCTGGGAAAACCTATTGAATGTAGATATCTTAAGGGACAGCAAAGAATTTTGGAACGTAATTAATCAGCCCTTTTTCACGGATACACCCAATTCAGTTATGGATTGTGTGATTCCGGATGAAAAATGGATTAGTCACTTTAGCGCTGTATACGGCGGCGAGAGTATGGACAGTACCCCCAATCCACCTGCCGTCCCGGAGTGCTATGCCCTGAGTTTTAATATAGGCGAAGTGGAAAAAGCCATCCAGGAAACCTCAAAGAATAAAGCACCAGGCCCTGATGGGGTGCCGGCCGATCTATATAAATCTTCCCCTGGTACTTGGGCAGCCGTTTTGACCAATGTATTTAATGCGGCTACCAGTAGCTTTTACCCATCTTCCTGGGCTACTTCCATCATCATCCCAATCTTCAAGAAAGGTAACCGGGACGACCCAGGTTGTTATAGGCCTATATCTCTCCTGGACTCTGCCGTTAAAATCTTAGGCAGAGTCTTGTTAACCAAGCTGAGGGAGAGTATAGAGAACCACAGTGGGCTAGCTGAAATACAATACGGCTTCAGGGAAAAGAGGGGCACAGTGGAACAGTGCTCAAATTTACATCTTCTGCTCGCCAAGTACACGGTCGCCAAGGAGGGGTCTATATTTCTAGCATTTATGGACCTCTCTTTGGCTTTCGATTTGGTGAACAGAACTAAGCTCTGGGCCATGTTACGGAAGATTGGGATAGATGAGGCCCTGGTTGGATTCATGGCCTCATTACATCAGGATTTGGCCGCCAAGGTCAGGGTCACTAGGGAGGGAAGATGTAGTGCCCGTTTTGACTCCAGGTGGGGGGTAAGGCAGGGATGTATATTAGCTCCCCTCCTGTTCACTATCTACATCAATGGTTTGGGGAAGTGCCTAGAGAAGAGCGGGGGCGACGTTCCGCATGTAGGAGTAGCTAAGATCCCTGCACTCCTATACGCGGATGACGCAGTCCTTATTGCGTGGACCGGTAATGCCCTACAGAGTTTGCTTGACGCATTTGGCACCTTCATGGATGACCTAGATATGAAGGTTAACGTGGGCAAACCGCACACAATGATAGTTGGAGCACACAGGCACAAAAGTATGACTAAATCCTTCAGATGCAAGGGCCAGGAGGTCTCAAGAACAGCAGTCTTTCCCTACCTGGGGGTGCTCTTTGACGAGAGGGGGTCGTGGGGCCCTCAGGTTAGGGCAAAAACCCTATCGGTGACTAGGTCATCGGCAGCCCTCATGGCCTTTTCCAAAAGGCTGGGCGCCAGACCAATGGAGGCACTACTGAAGGTTTACACCTCGAAATGTCTGTCAATAGCCATGTATGGCGCCCCAATTTGGGGCTATGCACAAATTGAACCTATCCAGAGAGCGGAGAATAGGTTTTTACGCTCATTACTGTCTGTCCCCCCATCTACTCCAACTTATTCCATTCATTCAGAGGTGGGCATAGACTATATAACTGATAGGCTAAATCTGGCCCCACTGATTTATTGGCTAAAGACGTGGCTCAACAAAGAGGTAACCTTGAACCACTCCATTATGGAGGACGTTATGTCACTGGAGCACTATAAAAGGATTCCTTGGCTGGACTATCTGAGGAGGTCATTTCACCAATTAGGAAGATTGGAACTCTTTGAATCCCCCAAAAGTATAACAAATAAGGATGTACTTTTGATCAAGAGGCAGTTTTTGTCCCTGGCAAGATCAAACCGAGAGGAAAAAGAACTGCAGAAGCCCTTGGTCAGGTCTCATTACTTAACAAAAAGTGTCATTGCTATGGAACCTTACCTTATAATAGTCACAAGACCTTTCCATAGGTTCCTCTTGACAAAATTTAGACTAAACTTGATCCCTTACTTATTGGGAGATTACCCATCCTGGGCTAAGCCAGAGTCAGCCTCATTGTGCTCTTGTGACGATCATTCAATCCAGGATACCACGCACTTTGTCCTGTTCTGTACATTGTTTGCTGTGCCCCGACAGAAACATTTTCTCCCAATTCTAAGAGAGGCGGGCTTCAGACATGTTAAACCCGCACTTTTATATTTACAGTCGATGAGTTCCATTCGCACAATTTTTTGCATGGGTAGCTTCTTGGCCGCAGCAGCGCGTATTAAAGCTAACCATGTAGCCATTGACAGAATACAATGATTCTCTTTTGCTGTTGATCAAATTGTCTATTTTTGAACTGCCTTGTTGTGGTTATCTCTACACATGTAATAGCTTTTTGGAAGGTTGTGTTTTAAAGCCCTGGTCATATATTTTAATCATTTTTAACATGATGTATTGGAAGTAACTGTAAAATGTATGTATTATGAACTTTTGTACGCATTGTCTTTTTATGATTTTTCTAAAATCGAATAAAAGTATTCTGACTGACTGAATGACTGACTGACTTCAAAAACCCTGCATAGAACATGGTTTCCCTGCTGCAAGTCTAGCTGGCATGTTCTTGACCGCATTTCTCTATATGAGGAAGGAGACATCCTCTCTCTACTCCTCTAGGTGCCTATCATGTTTACTCTGTGTGTGACTGTGTAATGCCATTGATTACAGTATACTCTCACTGCATTTAACTTCAACAACCAACCTATTGCACATCTGCTCTAAAATTAGACTAATATGTTGTTTATGAAAGCAAACCCCTCATGCTACGTGGTATTAATGAACCTGTCAAGTACCAATATCATCAATTCCAACATGTGATCCTATTGACAGTTATTTGCATCAGTCTAAACACCCCTTCTTTACTTGTGAGTTCGAGTGTGAAACTAGCAAATGAGTTTTATGGAGAATAAAATACCAATCACGTTGGTCAATGTACAGGTGTAATAAGCTAGGAAATGGTTGTCCATCAGTAGGGTGCAACCTGTCTCGAGAAACTTCAAATTAAGCTACTCTGAAGGACAATATAAGGGCTATCAATCTGGCATTGGCCATCTTCTGTGGAGTTCAAGACATGTAACAAATCTTTGTGCCTGTTCCTTCCCATTAAAAGTGATCAATGTCTCTTGCAGGAATACCAGTCTTGTAACACCAACCCCTGCCAGGAGTTGAAAAAGACGACACCTTGGACACCATGGACACCGGTCAATATCTCCGACAACGGGGGTCACTATGAACAGCGCTTTCGGTACACCTGCAAGGCTCGCCTACCAGACCCCGATCTCCTGGAGGTTGGGCGACAGCGGATAGAGATGCGCTACTGCTCCAGCGATGGAACCAGTGGGTGTTCCACAGACGGTAAGAGAATGAGCAGCAGGTACAGAGCACATTTACACTCAGGATCATTCATAATCCATTTATTACGACCAGTGAAGTGAACTCCTGAGCAAATATATGCATGTCACTTCCCATCAAGAGTTCAAGACTGCCTTAAAAAATGTACCAACCACCACCGTGAATGAACTCAAAGCTTTCGCTCCGAAAATACCATAAGCCTCAATTATGAGGCTATGCGTCACTTTTACGCCGCTGGTGCGTCACATTTTGTGCCGCACCAGTGGCATAAGAACTGCGCCTTGTTGCGCCATATTTACAAAGTGACGCATCTATGTAGATGCGTCACTTTGTAACCCCCTGCCCCACATTATACCTGCGCCAGGTATAATGTATGCAAGGGGGGTGTATTGACGCAAGAAAGGGTCGTAGAAGTGACGCAGTAAAATCTATGTGATTTCACTGCGCCACTTCTAGAACACAAATACGTCAATTTCTTACGCCTGCCTCACAGTAGGCGTAAGACTGACGCACTCCCTTTCACATGGGGCTTGCCCCATGTGAAAGGATACAATGCGGGAGTTGCGTCACTTTGTGACACACTTCAGCAATGCGCCACTTTTGCACATACAGATACGTCAGAAATACTGACGTATCTGTAACTCCTTGCGCAATGATGCGTCATACTGTAAATATGACGCATCATTGGTTGTGCAAGGAGGGCGCAGTGAAAAGTGACGCATCGCTGTTTTCACGCAGCGATGCGTCACTTTTCATAAATGAGGCCCCATCTGCTTACATACATTCGTAGATACAAGCTGTCTATTCTACTTTGACCAAGTTAATCTTACAGTTTTGTTCGAAGAATTGTCATTCCCTGTCAGACTCTATGTACGACTTTGTCTCTGTTTGCTTGTATTTGGAGCCCTCTTGCTCGCTAAAAACAAGTATAATGAAATACATTTTCTGAACTAAATCAGAATTTCCAGATATTATTTTGAAGTGGACGGGGGCCTAAGCCTAGAAAATCAAACATATTTATGAGCCTGTCCGAAGCGAAGATGTGCGGTTAAAATGCGCAGTGTCGCAGCTGCAGCCATTCTTCAGATATAATTAAGTTGTCAGTGCAGAAGCAACATCTCCACGGGTGTCGGCCTTTCCATCTCACAGCATGTCCTTGCCCTCATGTCTATGCAACGCCTTATTCAACATCCCGCACGCAGCTACTCAGCGAAGATGCGCACCGAGGCAGCAGAAGCGGTGTCTGTGTAATGCCAAAGCAGCAGAGGCAGCGCGCGCCTCAGCAATCAGTAGTTACTGGCGCGTTCAGGGTTTGTTGTTCCTTTAGTAAATGTATCCTCATATAAAAGCAGGTGGAGACATTTAAACAATGTGCAGTTGGGAGCTACCACTGTGCACCTCACACCTGCTTCATAGCTAAGCGGATAAACAGTGAAATTCAAATTAAATGCTCCCCGTAAACGCTTTGACTCATGAATCTGTACTTCTCAGAATTCGAACTTTCTTAATTTTTAATGTATTTGTGTCCCACAAATGTCCTTATTGCCGCACTTTTTCAAGCGTCCTCTGGCCGGGCCCACCAGGAGCCCGTGAATAAACAATGCTATGGGCTAGTTGTTCACGCAGAATCTGTCTGCGCGCCAAATGCTGACGCAGCCTCCCTTCCGACTGCCTCGTGCTTTGTGCAGCAGCGCCAGGCATCGAATGTCTGACCGCCACAAACACGCTCTTCCCCTTGGCTCACCTTCCTGTCCCCCTAACGCCTTCTGCCAGGTGCGTGCACAGGAAGTATGGGGCATATTATCAAGGACCGGAGTTAAAATTATCGCCGTCTTATCGTCAGGAAACTGCCGAAAAAACGGCGATAATGGCCTTGATAATACGCCCTTGTTAATTCCCATAGAAGCCCATGTTAACATCAGAACATGGGCTTCTATGGCAGTGGTTCCCAAACTTTTTTGACCCGTGGCTCCCTTGACCTAATTGGCAGTTGGCCATGGCTCCCCAGCATCTTTTTTACCCGCGCACTGGGGTGCCGAGCGCACACTTTGGGAACCACTGCCATAACCCATTGGCTGAGTTCATGCACTTGTTTGTTTCCATTGAAAGCAAGGAATATTCCCACTGTGGTGAAATGGAGTTATCACTACCTTCAGTAGAATGTATAGGTTGCACACAGTCTTGTCCCAATTGAGAACTGTTGGTTCAGGCGTCTACTTTAGAAAACCTGGGATACAAGACCCCATTAAAATTGGTGCAGAAACTGTGGCTGGTGCAGATTGTGAAAGCTGGGGCCAGATGAGCGTCTTTGCCTTTGAGCAGTACCTTAGATTAGAAGCTTGCTCTCCGCTGTACAGAGCACGTTGCTTGCACATCCAGTCACATCTTGATCATTTTTAACCCTCTTTGAGGATTGTGCCCTGAATGTCTCAAATAACCTGTACTTACTTATGCTCAAATAATGCCCATCTGCATAATGTTCTTGCACGTGTTCAGATAAGTGAATTGTGCTATTAGTGTTTAAAAAGTGTACTGTTTTTCCATGGAACAATATTCGATTAAACAGTGCCAGGGACCATCATAGTGAACACGCTTTAAGAAAACGCATTGCTTTAGGTGCAATTTGCAATAATTGTAAATGTATTTTATAGCACATAAACACCTCGGAAAAGACATCTGAGCACTTTTTTTTGTAGCGAGGAGCATGCAACTCCGGAACGTAGGATTAGTAAATGAGTACGATTGTTTTTCTTGTGCATTAGTTGTGTTAGGATTGTGCTCTTGGTTGCTTGTTTGTTTACTGTTTAGTGGAGTTAGTAGTGGTATGGATAGAATGACAGGAGTGGGTTTGAAAAGGGGAAGTAGTGAGTCGTTTTGTAAGTAGTGGTCGTGTCTGCTTGTTAGTTGGGTGGCATGGCTGAAGGAGCAGGGATAGGAAGGACGGATGGTTTATTGTTGTTTTGTTTACAACAGCAAGATGTAGATGACAGCTCTTCTAAGGCTACATCTATTGCTTTTCCGTTCTATGCACGTTGCGTGAAAGGATGAAATGTGCAAGCCGCACGTCACGTATATCGGGGTTGGGAACATGCAAATCTTTGTTTTAACCAGGACCAAGAGCCGAATCCATGCCCACGACCGAAGTATAGTTTTCTATGCTCACTCCTGTTATAGATTTCGCGCCCATGACAAGCACGAGGGACATATGAGCGC
Source organism: Lissotriton helveticus (assembly GCF_964261635.1). NCBI lineage: Eukaryota > Metazoa > Chordata > Amphibia > Caudata > Salamandridae > Lissotriton > Lissotriton helveticus. The sequence goes on from NC_136063.1 coordinate 1,021,119,327, forward strand.
CGCAAATTTCTCCCCTCACCCCCACCTGTAGAAGGAAGGACAGGGCGCTTCTAGCAAAGACGGCTTGAGCAGCCCCCCCTCCAAACTAGAACAGATGTAAACGCCCATAAACAATGGGATTAGGGTCCGGCATGTGGTGAGACACCAACTCCCATAGAAAATCCTGAAGCGGACAATGGCGGGGGAGGCTGGGTGCTTAAAAGAGCAGGGTCAATAAATAACAGCAGGTGGGGTGGGCTGGGGCACCCATATGCTCCTCGTTGTGAGCCGAGGAGGAGGAGGGCGCTCGCTCGCAGGCAGGGAGTCCGCCCAGCTCTTTCCCTTGTCTCCGTTCAGAATCACCTCCTGTAAGAAGGCTAAGGGACCCCTAGGGTGACCACTCATCTGGGCCCAGTAGCACTAATTACCGAGTCCCCTAGTCCAGTAATGGCGTTGGGGCTGATGAGCGCAGAGCCATTGAGATGCAGAGTGCGATGATCGCGTGACCTGGCAGCACAAAGGAGGGGGAGGAATTGCGGCTGCAATTTCCACGTCCCACATCCTGCACGGCGGCGCGGCGCCCCTGGCTTCTAATCACGGCGCACCGGGGTGCCGCGGCGCACACTTTGGGAACCACTGTTCTATGGGAATTAACAAGGGCGTATTATCATGCCCATTATCGCCGTTTTAAACTGCCGATAAAACGGCGATAATTTTAACACCGGTCCTTGATAGTATGCCCCTATATTTCCTTACATCATGCTTGTTGGCAGCACTTTTGGAGCACAGCATGTGGCAAAATAGCAGTTTTAGGCATGTTTTAGATGTTGCCAATCACTGCAAGGGCGTCAACTGACAAGTGATAAAACGTTCACAAAGCAATACAATAGCACATATTTGAAATTGTTTTGTGTTAGGTTGTTTTGTGATTTTGTGCTCTAGTGTGGTGGTAAATTGTTGTGTTATGGTTATGGCTTTGGAACGTTTTATAGTGTCTGTTTTGTTTGTGCATTGTTCTACTGTTGTAAATGTGTGCTTTGTGTACTTTATGGTGCATTGTTTTTGTGCATTTTTGTTTTGCTGTGTTCTGTTGTGTCGTTAATATGTTGTTTGAGTGAGTTACTCTATTATTTTGTCATATGCCATTGAGTTTGGTTTTGTACAGCACTGTACTGTTGTATTTTGTGTTATGATTTTTGGGCTGTGTTGTGGTGGAATGCTGTTTTTTGGGTTATTGTGTTGGATTTTGTTGTGGTGGTGAGGAATTGCATTGTTTTTTGTGATGTTATTTTTTTGGGTGTTCCATTATTGCATCGTATTGCTGTGTAGTATTGTGGTTGTTGCTGCTTTGTTATTTGTGCGATTATGCATTTATTTTATTTTGGTTTCTCTCATTTTATAGTGTGTTGTACTCTGTAGTTTCTTTAGAGACATCAACACATTTGACTTCACTTTCAGCCAAACACCACACATTCCTTTACAGTTTCCATATCAAACAGCCATTTTCAACTGCCTAAGGTGGTAAAATATTGCTGCTTCAACTCTTAAACTATTTAATACACCAACCAGCCTAACGCTGCGGCAGAAACCATGCCTTAAATGATCACTGTATATGTTCGCTTTATCTGATCCGCTCTTCCTCTCTTGCTCATCCCGTAGCTCGGGATAGCTTTCCAATGTAAAAGCAGTGTTTTCAATGTGAATGTGTCAGTCATTTGCAATCATCTCTCATATCCACGCGCTCTCCTATCTCTGGTCGTGAGAGGCCTGTGCTAGCAGATATGACAGCATATAATTTACGCTTTTAACTCTGCAGAAGCTCCGGGCCACGTACAAGATTGACAAAGGAAAAGTGGGAAATTGTGTAGATGGAAAGTGAGAGCAGAACAATGTGCAGAGGTTAAGGGAGTTGCTCAAGATCACGTGTGTTTGGGATGAAGATGATGCGATGGAAGAAGGGTCTTCAGGTTCACTGCTGTGTGAGCTCAGACCTCTGGTGCACTGACAGGATGCTTTCCGAGGCAGCCTTAGAAATGGAAAAATGCCATAAGCTGAAAGCTAATACCACACTGTTGAAGTGCAGATGTCAAGAGGCGTGTACGGTTCTCTGTTATTCTTTCCATTTACTCAGCCAGTCCGAAATTTTATAGCAGTTGCTATAACATTATGTCTTTTTAGGTATGACTAAGGAGGGCTATAGCTATTGGGTACCATAGGTAATGAAACATACTTAAAATGAGCACATCAACTGATTCGGCAAACAACATACATTTTGTGACTGTGCGACAGTATTTCACCGAATGTTGATAGAGTTTCAATTGCTTCTGTCCCTGAAGGAGTGCTTGGTTTTGGAGTGTTGTATGCATTTGGAAAACACTTGGAAGCACTGGGGCATATTTACAATAAATGGCGCATTCCTGCAGATCAGCAGGGATGCACCAGTTATTGTGCGCCACAGCTCCGCCATCAAGAATGCACCGCATTTACAATGCGGCGCACCATGGTGCAAAAACGGCGCATATGCGTGACGCATCTGTGCTGTAAAAGTGACGCATTGCTGGAGTTGCGTCGCAAGCGCGACGCAGCTTCAGCAATGCTCTGGGGGCCCTATCTAGTTAATGCTGCGTCAATCCTTACGCCTGCTCCAGGCAGGCGCAGGGTTTTGACGCAGCATGGGCCTAAAAGTGACTGAGTTAAATCTTGTAGATTTCACTCAGCCACTTTTAGGAGGCGTTCCTGCGCCGGAACGCCCCGCCCCCCCTGCACAGGAACGCCTACATGTGGCGCAGGGCATTACAACGTGATGCATCTCCCAGATGCGTCATGTTGTAAGTATCCCCGCACCGTGGAGCAGGATTTGCGCTGCCGCTGCGTCACAAGTGACGCAACGGCAGTGTAAATGAGGCGCAAGGGGCTTGTAAATCTGCCCCTGTGTATTTTAGAGAAATTACTTCAGAAGGGGACACAGCAGTGAGGCAGGAGAGAACCACATAACTCGTTGCTCTTTGTGTAAGAGGACAGCATATGATACCAAAGAACCTACAAAAGCCCTTTTCCCATCTAGTAGGAGACTCCTGCTTCAGCTTTTGTTGTGAGTCTGGGCGCAATACACCGAAATAGCAGCCTTTTGTTCTAAGGCTTGGCTGTTTCTGAAAAGCCCGCATAGTTGGAACTGTCACCATCATATGTCAGACATCAGTGTAAATTACGTATGGCCACTACAACAGTTTGGATCATGCCTGCTGTAAAGGGCGGGAGAGGCAGTCTGACCAAATGCCACCTTAATTCTTTGCCTCACTGATTATATTTGAAATGGGCTATTGTGCGCAATTATTGAAAGATCAGCAGCACTGCCACAGCTTTGTGGTTCTTTCCCATTTAGAATGCAGGTGGTCCACTCGGGTGTGCTAATAATGCAAATCTTCATTATACATGCCCAGTGATCGCAGTAATCATGAAAATATACTAGCCCTGCTGGGAATTGATGGTAATGTGCCATTAAAAGAAAAGCATGTTGGACAAGTAGGGCAAACCTGTAATCTCAAAAGGAGCCTGGGTGCTTACCGATCACAGTGGAAATATTGCTCTGAAGGAAACTATTTTTTTGGCAATAACACTCAATTGCATGTATCGAGAATAATTGATTATATCAAACAAGTAACACATCCAATGAAGGGTTAGATAGGTTATAAAAAAAATTACATTTATTACACAATCATATAGAATAAGTCATGGTGATCTAATATAGTATTGAGGAGGGACCCACAATCACATAAGCATACATTGTGGTTTATTGTCAGATGCGATGGGAACGCTGTCTATGTGGAGTCCAGTAATGCTCGATATGTTTGTGTGCTTATCCGTTCAGTAGTTTATGAAAAAATTAAGGTTACAAAATTATATATTACATCACTCATGACTTGGTCAGTGACATCACTGATTACATCTCAAATGACATCACTGATCACATCATTCAGTGAGTGCAAGAGTTTTCTAAGAGTTTATGAGATTTAAAGATATATACTAACTTACTACAAAAGTTAGATTAGTATAAGAGGTGCACTACTAATGAGTCATACTACTTCTAACATATGTTGTGTGAGTGGCTGTGTGACTGTGTATCCATGTGGGAGTGGGTGTCTGAATGGCCATATCGGTGTGCAAATGGGTATGTGGGTGGCTGTATGGGTGTGTGAGTAAATGTATGAGTGAGTGATTGGCTGTAAGAGTGGGTGTGTTAGTGAGTAGGTGTGGGAGTCACTGTATGGGTAGGGGAGTGTGTGTGTCAGTCGCTGTATGGGTGAATGAGTATGTGTGAGTGGCTGTATTGGTGAATGAGTGGCTGTGTGAGTGGCTCTATGAATGAGTGACTGAGTGTGTAAGTGGTTGTATGGGTGAGTGAGTGGCTGTTTGAGTGGGTGTATGGGTAAGTGAGTGGGTGTGTCAGTGGATGTATTGTACAGTCAGTGTCTGTGTGAGTATCTGTATGGGTTAGTAGGTGGGTGTATGAGTGGTTGTATAGATGAGTGAATGGGTATATAAGTGGTTCTATGGATGTGTGAATGGGTATGTGAGTGGTTGCGTGGGTATGTGAGTAGGTGTAAGAGAGGTTGTATAGGGGTGTGTGTGGATTGTGAGTGGCTCTGTGGATGATGTCATCAGTGATGTTAGTGGTGATTTCATTTGAGATGTCATCAGTGATGTCACTGATCATGTCATGAGTGATGTAATATGTGATGCCATAAGCCGTGTATTGCAGGTCATTAGTGATAGTTAGCTCAGGTAACTATAACTGCTGAATTTCACTGCTTTTGTATGAGAGAACTGTGAGCCTAAGTATAACGGCCCTTTAACCTTTGTTTTTTTCCAGTGAATTTTTTAGGGTTTTTAAATTCTATTTCCTAACAAAAACGTCCCCATAACCATTGGTTTTTTGAATGAATTTCTATGTTTTTTAAATTATATTACCTAACTGTAACTGGTAACATTTGAGAGTAAGTGTGTGAGTGAGTGCATAAGTATCTCAGTGGGTCTGTGAGTGGGTGTGAGAGTGTCTGAGTGGGTCTGTTAGTGGGTGTGTGAGTGAGTCTGGGAGTGGCTGCGTAAGTATCTCATGGGGTGTGTGAGTTGATTCATGAGTGTCTGAGTGGGTCCATCAGTGTCTGAGTGGGTCCATCAGTGTCTGAGAGGGTTTGCGAGTGCCTCCATGAGAGTGTGAGTCAGTCTGTTAGTGAGCGCATGAGTGGGTCTGTGAGTATGGGTGCCTGAGTCTTTCAGTGGGTCTGTAAGTGGATGCATGAGGGTTTTAATTGGTCTGTGAATGGCTGTGAGGGTGAGTGGTTCTGTGAGTGGGTGTATAAGTGCCTGAGTGGGTTTGTGAGTGTCTGAATGCATCTGTTAGTGGGTGGATGAGTGTCTGAGTGGGTCTATGAGTGTGTGTGAGAGTGTCTGAGTAGGTCTGTGAGTGTGTGCGCGAGAGTGGGTCTCTGAGTGGATGTCTGAGTGGGTCTGTGAGTGGGTATATCAGTGTCTGATTGGGTCTGTCAGTGGGTGTGTGAGTGGGTTTCTACGTATCTGTGTGGGTGCATCTGTAGCTATGTGAGTGACTGGGACACAAAGGTACTGCACCTGCAGCTCAATCAACCAATACTGCACAGTGTTGCACAAATATCTACCCAAGTGAAGTATTTTCTACTGGTTTATGACTAAGTGCTATCTCTATGAGTAAATGTCCAGTACATATTCTACACTACAGATGCATAATGGAGCACAAGGAAATGCCACCAGTGACCCTGTGTGCATTTTGGCAACGTGATTGTTCGTGATGCTTCTTTATCCAGAAATATGTGATAACATGCCTTCTCCTGTAGAGAGGAAAACAAAACTACAAAGAGGTAAATCTCCACCACACAAGGCTTTTTCTTCTTAACTATAAGAAGCAAGTGCTTCTTTGTTTGGTGGAGATGACCTCACATTCCTCGGCGTGAAGAACGCCTCCCCAAAATTGGCAGGAAACTTACTGGGGGGGGGGGGTGATTGTTAAGCTGTCCATCATCCTGGAAAAAGGAAGGAAGACCCTTGCATACTACTAAGGTGGGTGGGGCCATACAGTGAAGCTTTCAAGTGATTTGTACATTTGAATACTTGTAGCAATTTAAAGACAGGCTATGCTAGATAGACTAGGTTCTCACCAGATAAGGACAATAAAGTATCCACTTGTCACAGTCACTACAGACTGCCTCCAATAGCTCAACGATGCATTCACCTCCAGAGAGCATTTCCGGTGGACTTTCAATATGGAATTGCAAAGAAAACACACTTGCTTTGCCTTTGCCAACCCAGGAGTTAGAATAAATTGTCCTTTATAGAAGTAGAGCTTCAACGGGGGCACCTGCTATGTTTATATTTGTAAGTGTGTCCTGTTAAGGTTTAGCTTGTGTGAAATGAGCAACAACGCCACAGCAGCTGCTGCAGGATCCTGCACCTGGATTGAGAGGCCATAGAGGTTGCAAAGCACTAAAAAGGGCCTAATGAGTGGGGACATCACATGTGCCAGATCCCTTGTCCTGAAATGGGTAATCAATAATTCTTTGAGGGAGACTTCTGAGTTTCTCTAAAAAAGCTGAATGGGATTTGGGGGCCATTAGAGAATCATCAGATTGGCAGATGTTCCTGCTCAATATCTTCAGGTTTGCTCTTAATTGTGTGGTGACAGAATTAGTAGAGTGGTCTAGTGCAGCGCCTTCGGTCCTTACAGCAGTTGCATTAATTCCAAATGGTGACCTGGGACTAGGAGTAGCATTATCTAGTTGGCTTCTGAGTTGCGTTGAGAGATGGCAGACTTGGGCTCTGGCGTTGCAACCCTGGTCATATTGCTCAACAATAATTCATGTAATTTGTGCCTTGGTGAATTAAGGAGATCTGCAAAACATGTATTTATCTTGGGTAAGGAAGTGCTGAGGGTAGAGCAGTAGTGGGTACCAATTTAAGACCTTCACAATCTCATAGCACCTACATCAGCATCAGAAGTAGTGTCTATTACAAGAATAAACGCTCCTAACTGTCAGTTGTTTATTATTAGCAACCTTACCACCTAGCAATCTGTCAAGGCGCCACATTCTAAACTGCTTTTTCAGCCGCAGAACAAATTCAATGTTTTTGTCCTTTTTACCTATCCATTATTAGTTCGTTTCACTGATATTAATTCTACATATAAGTGACTTGGTTGTAAACATTTCTACTGATTAGCTTGTCTTTAGCTGGGCCTGATGTACAATTTGTTCAGCAGCAGGTCAAGGTTAATTTTAAAGAGCTGGAACTTGTGAGCAATCAAAGTTTTGAAATCTGCTGAAAGAATGCTTTATCTTGTAGTTCCTGTTGGTTTCCCCCCAGTTTTCTCTTTTTTTCCACTAACCTCATCAATTCAGTGCTTTCTTTTTCTGTTATATCAATTTTATCTGAATTTACCTAACTGAAAGTCCCATAATTTATTATTTTATTTGCGCTATATTTTCTTGCATTCATTTTTGGCGCAAGGACAATTTTATAGAAAATCATTGCGAACAACTGCAGGTTGCGTTCTGTTGTTCCAGTGCGTTTGGGGTCAGTTATTACTGTGAATGGTGCATACTTACTAACCCTGGGCAAAGCACTACGCTACGCTCGCGTAGTTTGTGAAGTTTGCGCTACTTCGCGAACTGCACGTAGCACAGTGCAAACACGCGTAGCGTAGCGGTAATTTTTTGCTTGCTCGTAGTCCTCAAAGTCAAGTTGGCGACCACGAGCAAGTAAAATTAAATCCCGGCGAGACTTTTTCCTTGTTCGCGATCAGCAACATCAAGTTGCCGATCGCGAGCGTGGAAAATAAACCTCCCGGCGAGATTCTCAACGCGGAGAGGTCAGGTTTCTCATTGCGAGTGGTCGCGTATGCTCGCGACCGCTCGCGATGAGAAACTACCAGTCCGCGTTGAGAAAGCTGCCGCTCGAGTAAAAATCTACTTGAGCGGCAGAAAACTAGAGCTCGCACTGTGCAAGATGCTGTTTTCAATGGTTGCACGGCGCTGGATGCTTGTCCGCACTGTGCAATCATTGAAAACGGCATCTTGCACAGTGCAAACCGGGTACTAAGCAGTTGGCGTAGTGCTACGCGTAGCTCGCATAGTGCGAAGTGCACTTCGCGTAGCTACACATAGCGCTACTTCGCGAACTACGCCCAGCCCTAAACTTTACATAAAGTGACTTAATTGTGTCATTTCTGGAATTTCATGTAACAAGTACAACATGAAATTCACAAAATCACGCAAACTGTACCAGAGTAATTACAATTTTACTCAGTCCTATTCTTAACTGGGTTTGATTGCTTTTACCTATGCATTTACTGTCAGTCACACTTACGAAGAAAAGCATTGGATTCTGCTACAGGCTGGCGATGATGCTGTTAAAGGGAAGACCATTGGCTAAGCTAAACCTTTTCTTCCGAGCTAGATTGAGTATTCCAGTATTTTAAGTTTTAAGTTTCTCCCAACTCTGCTATTCTTGGAGAAGGATAGAAATGGCAGTTTTACAAATCAAACTCTGACCATAAAACGTTTGAGCACTCAAATATGACTTTTTCTGCCATAAGTCAGTATCACTGTGTGCTTAAGGGCAACATGTTTACCACAGGTTTGGACCACTCCGAACCTCACTTGAATGGCAGTGAATCACTCCCAATATGTGTCACTCTACATACTCACACTCTACCAAAAAAGTAAAACAGAAAGAGAGGATGTGGTCTCAGGGCTAGACTGCCGACTTTGGTGCTGGAAACCAAGGTTCGAGCCTCAGGGGTCAACAGCCTCAGGGGTCAACATCCTGTGATTCTGGGAAAATCAATTAATCACCCCGTGCCTCAAAAAATAAAATTGCAAACACAACAGTGATGGACAGAATGTGGATCAATGTCACACATTCACCCCAGTCCAAAGATCTGGGCCCAAATCCATCGTTTTTCCACTCCACACCACCCTGGGTTAGACAATGGCGATATGCAAATCAGCGCTGACCCTGTGCCCCATGGGAACAGTCCAGTCCGAACTACAAAAGCCATGTCCTTCCCAGAACGGAAACAAGCATCCGAGGACCGGCCCGGTTTCGAGGTAACACCTCTCATCAGCCCGGCTAGCTTGATTCCAGTGGTGTGGAGTGCCTGGGACTCACGTCTGAGCATCCCCAGTACACTTAGAGCGGTAATTGCAAACACAACAGTGATGGATAGAATGTGGATCAATGTCACACATTCACCCCAGTCCAAAGATCTGGGCCCAAATCCATTGTTTTTCCACTCCACACCACCCTGGGTTAGACAATGGCGATATGCAAATCAGCGCTGACCCTGTGCCCCATGGGAACAGTCCAGTCCGAACTACAAAAGCCATGTCCTTCCCAGAACGGAAACAAGCATCCGAGGACCGGCCCGGTTTCGAGGTAACACCTCTCATCAGCCCGGCTAGCTTGATTCCAGTGGTGTGGAGTGCCTGGGACTCACGTCTGAGCATCCCCAGTACACTTAGAGCGGTAATTGCAAACACAACAGTGATGGACAGAATGTGGATCAATGTCACACATTCACCCCAGTCCAAAGATCTGGGCCCAAATCCATCGTTTTTCCACTCCACACCACACCACCCTGGGTTAGACAATGGCGATATGCAAATCAGCGCTGACCCTGTGCCCCATGGGAACAGTCCAGTCCGAACTACAAAAGCCATGTCCTTCCCAGAACGGAAACAAGCATCCGAGGACCGGCCCGGTTTCGAGGTAACACCTCTCATCAGCCCGGCTAGCTTGATTCCAGTGGTGTGGAGTGCCTGGGACTCACGTCTGAGCATCCCCAGTACACTTAGAGCGGTAATTGCAAACACAACAGTGATGGACAGAATGTGGATCAATGTCACACATTCACCCCAGTCCAAAGATCTGGGCCCAAATCCATCGTTTTTCCACTCCACACCACCCTGGGTTAGACAATGGCGATATGCAAATCAGCGCTGACCCTGTGCCCCATGGGAACAGTCCAGTCCGAACTACAAAAGCCATGTCCTTCCCAGAATGGAAACAAGCATCCGAGGACCGGCCCGGTTTCGAGGTAACACCTCTCATCAGCCCGGCTAGCTTGATTCCAGTGGTGTGGAGTGCCTGGGACTCACGTCTGAGCATCCCCAGTACACTTAGAGCGGTAATTGCAAACACAACAGTGATGGACAGAATGTGGATCAATGTCACACATTCACCCCAGTCCAAAGATCTGGGCCCAAATCCATCGTTTTTCCACTCCACACCACCCTGGGTTAGACAATGGCGATATGCAAATCAGCGCTGACCCTGTGCCCCATGGGAACAGTCCGAACTACAAAAGCCATGTCCTTCCCAGAACGGAAACAAGCATCCGAGGACCGGCCCGGTTTCGAGGTAACACCTCTCATCAGCCCGGCTAGCTTGATTCCAGTGGTGTGGAGTGCCTGGGACTCACGTCTGAGCATCCCCAGTACACTTAGAGCGGTAATTGCAAACACAACAGTGATGGACAGAATGTGGATCAATGTCACACATTCACCCCAGTCCAAAGATCTGGGCCCAAATCCATCGTTTTTCCACTCCACACCACCCTGGGTTAGACAATGGCGATATGCAAATCAGCGCTGACCCTGTGCCCCATGGGAACAGTCCAGTCCGAACTACAAAAGCCATGTCCTTCCCAGAACGGAAACAAGCATCCGAGGACCGGCCCGGTTTTGAGGTAACACCTCTCATCAGCCCGGCTAGCTTGATTCCAGTGGTGTGGAGTGCCTGGGACTCACGTCTGAGCATCCCCAGTACACTTAGAGCGGTAATTGCAAACACAACAGTGATGGACAGAATGTGGATCAATGTCACACATTCACCCCAGTCCAAAGATCTGGGCCCAAATCCATCGTTTTTCCACTCCACACTACCCTGGGTTAGACAATGGCGATATGCAAATCAGCGCTGACCCTGTGCCCCATGGGAACAGTCCAGTCCGAACTACAAAAGCCATGTCCTTCCCAGAACGGAAACAAGCATCCGAGGACCGGCCCGGTTTCGAGGTAACACCTCTCATCAGCCCGGCTAGCTTGATTCCAGTGGTGTGGAGTGCCTGGGACTCACGTCTGAGCATCCCCAGTACACTTAGAGCGGTAATTGCAAACACAACAGTGATGGACAGAATGTGGATCAATGTCACACATTCACCCCAGTCCAAAGATCTGGGCCCAAATCCATCGTTTTTCCACTCCACACCACCCTGGGTTAGACAATGGTGATATGCAAATCAGCGCTGACCCTGTGCCCGATGGGAACAGTCCAGTCCGAACTACAAAAGCCATGTCCTTCCCAGAACGGAAACAAGCATCCGAGGACCGGCCCGGTTTCGAGGTAACACCTCTCATCAGCCCGGCTAGCTTGATTCCAGTGGTGTGGAGTGCCTGGGACTCACGTCTGAGCATCCCCAGTACACTTATAGCGGTAATTGCAAACACAACAGTGATGGACAGAATGTGGATCAATGTCACACATTCACCCCAGTCCAAAGATCTGGGCCCAAATCCATCGTTTTTCCACTCCACACCACCCTGGGTTAGACAATGGCGATATGCAAATCAGCGCTGACCCTGTGCCCCATGGGAACAGTCCAGTCCGAACTACAAAAGCCATGTCCTTCCCAGAACGGAAACAAGCATCCGAGGACCGGCCCGGTTTCGAGGTAACACCTCTCATCAGCCCGGCTAGCTTGATTCCAGTGGTGTGGAGTGCCTGGGACTCACGTCTGAGCATCCCCAGTACACTTAGAGCGGTAATTGCAAACACAACAGTGATGGACAGAATGTGGATCAATGTCACACATTCACCCCAGTCCAAAGATCTGGGCCCAAATCCATCGTTTTTCCACTCCACACCACCCTGGGTTAGACAATGGCGATATGCAAATCAGCGCTGACCCTGTGCCCCATGGGAACAGTCCAGTCCGAACTACAAAAGCCATGTCCTTCCCAGAACGGAAACAAGCATCCGAGGACCGGCCCGGTTTCGAGGTAACACCTCTCATCAGCCCGGCTAGCTTGATTCCAGTGGTGTGGAGTGCCTGGGACTCACGTCTGAGCATCCCCAGTACACTTAGAGCGGTAATTGCAAACACAACAGTGATGGACAGAATGTGGATCAATGTCACACATTCACCCCAGTCCAAAGATCTGGGCCCAAATCCATCGTTTTTCCACTCCACACCACCCTGGGTTAGACAATGGCGATATGCAAATCAGCGCTGACCCTGTGCCCCATGGGAACAGTCCAGTCCGAACTACAAAAGCCATGTCCTTCCCAGAACGGAAACAAGCATCCGAGGACCGGCCCGGTTTCGAGGTAACACCTCTCATCAGCCCGGCTAGCTTGATTCCAGTGGTGTGGAGTGCCTGGGACTCACGTCTGAGCATCCCCAGTACACTTAGAGCGGTAATTGCAAACACAACAGTGATGGACAGAATGTGGATCAATGTCACACATTCACCCCAGTCCAAAGATCTGGGCCCAAATCCATCGTTTTTCCACTCCACACCACCCTGGGTTAGACAATGGCGATATGCAAATCAGCGCTGACCCTGTGCCCCATGGGAACAGTCCAGTCCGAACTACAAAAGCCATGTCCTTCCCAGAACGGAAACAAGCATCCGAGGACCGGCCCGGTTTCGAGGTAACACCTCTCATCAGCCCGGCTAGCTTGATTCCAGTGGTGTGGAGTGCCTGGGACTCACGTCTGAGCATCCCCAGTACACTTAGAGCGGTAATTGCAAACACAACAGTGATGGACAGAATGTGGATCAATGTCACACATTCACCCCAGTCCAAAGATCTGGGCCCAAATCCATCGTTTTTCCACTCCACACCACCCTGGGTTAGACTATGGCGATATGCAAATCAGCGCTGACCCTGTGCCCCATGGCAACAGTCCAGTCCGAACTACAAAAGCCATGTCCTTCCCAGAACGGAAACAAGCATCCGAGGACCGGCCCGGTTTCGAGGTAACACCTCTCATCAGCCCGGCTAGCTTGATTCCAGTGGTGTGGAGTGCCTGGGACTCACGTCTGAGCATCCCCAGTACACTTAGAGCGGTAATTGCAAACACAACAGTGATGGACAGAATGTGGATCAATGTCACACATTCACCCCAGTCCAAAGATCTGGGCCCAAATCCATCGTTTTTCCACTCCACACCACCCTGGGTTAGACAATGGCGATATGCAAATCAGCGCTGACCCTGTGCCCCATGGGAACAGTCCAGTCAGAACTACAAAAGCCATGTCCTTCCCAGAACGGAAACAAGCATCCGAGGACCGGCCCGGTTTCGAGGTAACACCTCTCATCAGCCCGGCTAGCTTGATTCCAGTGGTGTGGAGTGCCTGGGACTCACGTCTGAGCATCCCCAGTACACTTAGAGCGGTAATTGCAAACACAACAGTGATGGACAGAACTACATGGCTTTTGTAGTTCGGACTGGACTGTTCCCATGGGGCACAGGGTCAGCGCTGATTTGCATATCGCCATTGTCTAACCCAGGGTGGTGTGGAGTGGAAAAACGATGGATTTGGGCCCAGATCTTTGGACTGGGGTGAATGTGTGACATTGATCCACATTCTGTCCATCACTGTTGTGTTTGCAATTACCGCTCTAAGTGTACTGGGGATGCTCAGACGTGAGTCCCAGGCACTCCACACCACTGGAGTCAAGCTAGCCGGGCTGATGAGAGGTGTTACCTCGAAACCGGGCCGGTCCTCGGATGCTTGTTTCCGTTCTGGGAAGGACATGGCTTTTGTAGTTCGGACTGGACTGTTCCCATGGGGCACAGGGTCAGCGCTGATTTGCATATCGCCATTGTCTAACCCAGGGTGGTGTGGAGTGGAAAAACGATGGATTTGGGCCCAGATCTTTGGACTGGGTTGAATGTGTGACATTGATCCACATTCTGTCCATCACTGTTGTGTTTGCAATTACCGCTCTAAGTGTACTGGGGATGCTCAGACGTGAGTCCCAGGCACTCCACACCACTGGAGTCAAGCTAGCCGGGCTGATGAGAGGTGTTACCTCGAAACCGGGCCGGTCCTCGGATGCTTGTTTCCGTTCTGGGAAGGACATGGCTTTTGTAGTTCGGACTGGACTGTTCCCATGGGGCACAGGGTCAGCGCTGATTTGCATATCGCCATTGTCTAACCCAGGGTGGTGTGGAGTGGAAAAACGATGGATTTGGGCCCAGATCTTTGGACTGGGGTGAATGTGTGACATTGATCCACATTCTGTCCATCACTGTTGTGTTTGCAATTACCGCTCTAAGTGTACTGGGGATGCTCAGACGTGAGTCCCAGGCACTCCACACCACTGGAGTCAAGCTAGCCGGGCTGATGAGAGGTGTTACCTCGAAACCGGGCCGGTCCTCGGATGCTTGTTTCCGTTCTGGGAAGGGCATGGCTTTTGTAGTTCGGACTGGACTGTTCCCATGGGGCACAGGGTCAGCGCTGATTTGCATATCGCCATTGTCTAACCCAGGGTGGTGTGGAGTGGAAAAACGATGGATTTGGGCCCAGATCTTTGGACTGGGGTGAATGTGTGACATTGATCCACATTCTGTCCATCACTGTTGTGTTTGCAATTACCGCTCTAAGTGTACTGGGGATGCTCAGACGTGAGTCCCAGGCACTCCACACCACTGGAGTCAAGCTAGCCGGGCTGATGAGAGGTGTTACCTCGAAACCGGGCCGGTCCTCGGATGCTTGTTTCCGTTCTGGGAAGGACATGGCTTTTGTAGTTCGGACTGGACTGTTCCCATGGGGCACAGGGTCAGCGCTGATTTGCATATCGCCATTGTCTAACCCAGGGTGGTGTGGAGTGGAAAAACGATGGATTTGGGCCCAGATCTTTGGACTGGGGTGAATGTGTGACATTGATCCACATTCTGTCCATCACTGTTGTGTTTGCAATTACCGCTCTAAGTGTACTGGGGATGCTCAGACGTGAGTCCCAGGCACTCCACACCACTGGAGTCAAGCTAGCCGGGCTGATAAGAGGTGTTACCTCGAAACCGGGCCGGTCCTCGGATGCTTGTTTCCGTTCTGGGAAGGACATGGCTTTTGTAGTTCGGACTGGACTGTTCCCATGGGGCACAGGGTCAGCGCTGATTTGCATATCGCCATTGTCTAACCCAGGGTGGTGTGGAGTGGAAAAACGATGGATTTGGGCCCAGATCTTTGGACTGTGGTGAATGTGTGACATTGATCCACATTCTGTCCATCACTGTTGTGTTTGCAATTACCGCTCTAAGTGTACTGGGGATGCTCAGACGTGAGTCCCAGGCACTCCACACCACTGGAGTCAAGCTAGCCGGGCTGATGAGAGGTGTTACCTCGAAACCGGGCCGGTCCTCGGATGCTTGTTTCCGTTCTGGGAAGGACATGGCTTTTGTAGTTCGGACTGGACTGTTCCCATGGGGCACAGGGTCAGCGCTGATTTGCATATCGCCATTGTCTAACCCAGGGTGGTGTGGAGTGGAAAAACGATGGATTTGGGCCCAGATCTTTGGACTGGGGTGAATGTGTGACATTGATCCACATTCTGTCCATCACTGTTGTGTTTGCAATTACCGCTATAAGTGTACTGGGGATGCTCAGACGTGAGTCCCAGGCACTCCACACCACTGGAGTCAAGCTAGCCGGGCTGATGAGAGGTGTTACCTCGAAACCGGGCCGGTCCTCGGATGCTTGTTTCCGTTCTGGGAAGGACATGGCTTTTGTAGTTCGGACTGGACTGTTCCCATGGGGCACAGGGTCAGCGCTGATTTGCATATCGCCATTGTCTAACCCAGGGTGGTGTGGAGTGGAAAAACGATGGATTTGGGCCCAGATCTTTGGACTGGGGTGAATGTGTGACATTGATCCACATTCTGTCCATCACTGTTGTGTTTTCAAAAAATAAAATGTCACCTTGTATAACGTAACTGGTGCTCATGTAAAGCGCTCCAATACCTTCGGGTCGAGTACGCGCTATCCGCTATATAAATCTGCAAAAAAAAGAAAACATCAACACGACCCCCAGGGGACGTTTCAGGGTTGTAAGACACTTTACAATTGCTACCATGGTCTGGGACTGCCGGCCACCCCCGCCATATCATGCCAATAATAAACAAAACTTATCAATAAAGAAACAAAATTCTTTGGAAGGCAGGGGGTCACACGACCCCCCGGCCGTATTTATCAAAATATAAAAACAAATCAAAATTAAATAAAATCACATTATTTACATAATCACTAAATGCAAAATTCAGACATTAGATTCACAGCGAGTTAGACAGGTATGATGGGCTAACCTTAACACATGATTAATACAGTGTGTTTCCTAACCGAATCTAACATCATACATATCAATTTTGCATTTTAATAATTTCTGGTCCTACGGCAAGGTCGTTAACCGGTGTCAGATCCTTTTACCCAGCTACGCTCTTACGTCCGAGATGCGCATGCGCAACAAGGGCCCGGTTACCGGGAGAGTACGTCCCTCTCCTGGTTGCCCTCGTACTCTCCGTGAACTCCATTTAACCATAACAGGAGGGCCCTTACACTCGTGCCATTTGATGACGTCATAGTGTATGTGCTGGGTGGCTACCAGCCTGAGGAAAGCGTGACTCCCTCCCCCGCACCCAAGCAAGCGGATATCCTGCCCCTGAAGTTCTGGGATAGACCAATGGCCCCTCACCCTGGGCGACCCCTTTCGTGAATGGGGCCGCCCCCCCCTAAGGATCTTAAATAGCTGCTCACCGATTATGACCTTACCGCCACAGGCCAGCATAGTTGACCGACTATCTGCCCCCCCCCAGCAGCCTACACTGAAAGGTCATATCTTCCTAATAAAAACCCCCTACCCCTGCTAGTATGTTCCTTATCAATAGGGCCTTCCCTGACTCTGTCAAATGGACCCCATCCCGCAAGTAGAAACAACCCCTCCAACCATGGCCAACTATTCTTTGTCAGCAGCTCACTGCCTGTCCCCTTCAAGTGGACCTCACCCTGCTAATCGAAATTGTCCCTCTCAGACGCACCCATGTGGAATATACTGCAATTGAGGTGTTTGACATAATTTCTCAATCCAAGTGTTGATCCTCTTTACCGAGTGATTCTTTACCGAGTGATTCCGCGAACTAACAGAGTCCACCCCCCTCTACTGCAGCCTAGGAAACAACTTTGACCCCCCTCTGGTGCAGTCTGGGTTTATTTTTGCTAACCTGCTTACTACTGACATTATCCCTTCCACCAGGACCCCCCTGCCCTGTTCAACCAAATCGTTACTACCCGCATGTCAGATAATGACTGAGGGTGGTGGGGTGAGCCTATCGAGTACTTCACACTCCCCACTCTGGACAGGCAGACCCCATCTTTGGGTCCCTGTAGTTGCTGTGACCGGGGGTATCCTGTTCAAGTTGCAGGGTCTAAAGCTGGGGCTGGCCTACTCATAGGCACTTAACACCCCCTCTCGGTGCCGCTACCTGGCCTCCGCCATCCGCATCATGGTGCACCCGACCTTATACTTCCCACGTCAATGCTAATTTCTGTTGATGCAACACTGTAATTGTTAGGCTAAGCCCTGCGCCATCCTACCTTCTTACCATGGAGCCTCCTAACACCACGCAGTGTTATTTATGAAAAAAGGGGGGGCCTGCGAGCCCAGGCGCCCCCTAGCCGTACCATTTTCCAACGAGGGTGTTGCTGTTATGCCCCCCCGTGATTTGTGTTCCTGGTCAAAACTGCGACAGCATACACCTAACATACATTGCCCTGCCCCTGGCAACCCAAATGAGTGACCATCACACACTACAGTTATGATACATGGGTAGCACCTTTACCCGCCGGCACAGCTTTAACCGTTGAGATGGTGGCTCATCACACTTGATGCCTTTCCTTGACGCTCCCGATCTAGGTGTAACGATCCCCTTGGCTGTCCACCTCTTGCAGTTGTGGTGTGGAGCCCTTCCCAGGTATCAACCATGAGTCCGGTCAGACATAAAATGAAAAACAAACACATACGATTAGTGCTTCTGGCTTCCGGACAAAAAATACAGTACACATGCCCGTACTATGTTGTTACACGCTAAGCTTTAGCTAAGGTCTGCCCCCAGATGCATTTCCATCCAACCTGCAACCGCCAGTGTGTCGCATAGCATCAGTCTTGTGTCACCTGCGGAACATTTACATTAGGGCTACCGTGAGGGTGCCTGGTAGTATGACCTTCATGAAAGCCTAGACCTGTAGTCCACAGTGAATGCAACAGCCCATCCATGATTACTTCAGGACAATACACAGTGTGAAATGCCGTGCAATAGCGCTGTATAGTTGGGTAGGGTTTCTGGCTTCCTAACGAAAGCTGCCCCACACGTGTCTGCATTCATCGTCCTCAGATGCTAAGCCTTAGCTGGGAATAAACCCAGATGTATTTCCCTCCTTACTCGCCGCTGCGAGTGGTCGGCTTAGCATCAGTTTGTGTTACATGTAGCACATTTTAACTCAATGCTACCATGGGGTGCCTATTAGTATAGCCTTGCCTAAGAATAAACTTGTAGGCTACAGTGAATGCCATAGCCCCCCCCCATGATTACTTACTGTCGATACCAAAGCGCACTACCCGCACATGGAGCCCAGGGCTTTAAACACCGGCCCCCCACTGCCTATGTGATGCTGCAACTGGGTGCCAGGACCCCTTTTGAAGGTATGACAACAGGGGCCAGGGTGTGTAGGATATCAGGACCCCAAGAAAGAAGTCATTAGCGTGGAGAGGTTCCACGAGTGTTGTAACTATCAGTTTGGTTGATGCCATTGATAGTAATTCTAAAATGAGATGAACTTGTGAGATAAAAGCTGTCCCCCCCAACAACAACTCAATGAGAGATACATCTAATCAGTATCAAACCCCTCACGCCTGACTGCTGGCTTTGACAATGGCTGACCCTTGCGTAATATAACTAAGGGTCAACCACATCCTTTATATACTATTGCTAGGATACCAAACTTACGCCCAGTGAACACCAAGCCCATAGAGATGCTCTGAAGTCTTCAACAGAGAGCAGTACCCCAGTTCCAGTTAGACCGTTTCAACACCTCGAGCAGAATGGGCATGATTCCCTTAATAGGCTGCATGTAACAGGTGACCCTCCAGCTGCCAGCTGCACCACATATGACTTTGCCAATCAATTCATAGTTTACCGTCATATATCATAAATCATGATGCAACATTAATTTCAACAGATCTGGGTTTAATCCGTTACCATCAAATCGGTCCGCAAATCAGTCCGACCCTCATGCCTGTATAAGAGCATCAGCAGCATAAGAGATGCGCTCTAGGCATGGTCACAACCTTCCTTTTTAGATCTACTCTATTATAGTGAGTCCTTTGCGGGCTGTATGCCCTCTGAGAAAATGACCTGAAACTAATAGGCATACTATGGCATGGCAATTTCTTGGCTGACATTTGGTACGGCTGACTCATTAGGCAATAAGACAGGGGGGGGGGCGGATGCCAAATGTTGTGAAGTAAACACGCAAGTGTGACATGAATCAGCAAGCACACAGGTGATCCAGAAATTGCATTGCCACTATCTGTGCTTAGCATACTGCGCTGCCCATTTCGTAGCTTTGTCCTGTCCTCACATCAAGGCATACAACCTAGGCATCATTCCCCTTCTTCCTGACTACTGGCTTTGCCAACAGTCGCTACGATAATTAAGCAGTAACCATGATTTGTATAGAATTATGAACAGGCTACCCCACAACAAGACTGCTGCCCTTGAGTCCTCCAAAAGAAAGCTGTAATCCCGGGACCAGGTGCACAATTCTAGTAAAACCGTGCAGAAGGACAATGCTACCCTTATTAAGTCGAACTGAGAAAATAATCAGCTGCCTCGGATTGAAAGGCTACCACTGTCAGCCAAAGGTATGCAATTACCGATTTATTTCCGACATTGTGACAAGACCACTAGATGGCAGCTCAGGCTCCTAGATCCCGTCTCCTGCGTACTGACAAAAGCTCCCAAAACATGCTAAACTGATTGCTAATGTTTGCCTTCCGCAATTTATCTCTTACTTATGTGCCCAATTAAACGTTTCCCATCTAATCAGCGTAGCACAATCTCACTGCCTTAAAAACCTGCCCTCAAGAACCCATTGCTCGTGCCATTGGAATAGTCAGGAATTGATGCCGTCGCGCAGCGCTTAGGCACAACCAAAACAGTGAAATCGTAACTGCCAAATACCTGTTTTCATTAAACACGTGTTTTCCTGCTAGTTTAAGCGCATATGAAATGTTTTGTATTCAAAACGAAAGAATGTTCATCTCCTGTATAAAGAAGAGGACATTAAACATCAAACTGTGTAATTCTTATCAGAGCTATAGGCAGTGCTTTTGCATCACACTCTTTGAACATTACGTGGATGCAAGATGTTTATCATTGGCCTACAGGATGACTCACTGTAAAGGCTACACCTAACCTCATTGTTTTACTTTATATAACCCACTGTGGTGGCCCGTGCAGTTGTGCCGCAGCAGAAGACTACATTATGTGTTCGTTGGATACATTACTGTGCAATATGCGCCACGTCCTGAAACTTTGTGCAGCACGCTCTGTGGAATTGATCCAAAAGGAATAGCTACGCTTGCGTCTTAAGAGAGCAGAAAGAACACACTCGTCGGATTATTTTCAATCGCGTATTTAGTACCGAATAATGTTGTTAACTTATACGGACGCATAGGAACACCACTACATATGTAATAGCAACATTATATGTTTAGAGGGATTCTGACAACCTTTTGACCTGGCGCCACTGCACCTGCTGCACCATTCAAATCATGACCCTGTTGTCTGAAAGCTACCAGCACTTGTGACTGCCTGTTCTGTAGCAAAATATAGCAATATTAGGTGTTCAGAGAGGGTTCCTAGAACTTTGGGCCCCTGTGTCACTGCACCTGCTGCACCATTGAAATCATGACCCTAGTGCCGGAAAGAAACTGCATTTTAGAATGCCAATTTAGTAGTTAAATATAGCAATACTTAGTGTTCAGAGGCCTTCTGACAACTTTTGGACCTGGCCCCGCTGCGCCTGCTTCACCATTCAAATAATGACCCTATTGCTACAGTTGACCACAGTATTCAAACTGCATACTTTTATAGCGCGAACTCGACCCGAAGGTATTTGAGCGCTTACCTGAGCAATCCGATTTAGAACCAAGATCTGTGAATAAGAATCTGTTTTTACCGTCCCCTGGATAAGTGGATTGAGCTGCCTGAAAGAGGTCCTGAGGAAGGTGGCCTTGAGCCGCCGAAACGCGCGTCGACCCAGTGCGGGGTCTCATGTTTGAGACCGATTATTTGGCATGACTACACTAAAGCCCATGTTATATGTGAAGACATCTAACATGGGCTTCGATTGGAATTCATAGAGCATTTTATCAAGCCCATTATCGCCGCTTTATCGGCAGCTTCCTGCCGATAAAAGCGGCGATAATGGAACGCCCTTTCTTGATAATATGCCCCTTAGTTCTTCATCCGGGCCACTTCGGAATAATTTTGGGGCCGGAGAGGCAAGGTGTGGAGGTGCTGTGCCTACATAGTGCAGTTCTTTGGGGGGTTTACATTTCGAGTAGGAGAGTGCCTGTCATATTGTTAGCTGTGGCTGTCTTCTTGTGCAAATACTTTGTACATTTCAGTTGCTTAGTAGCAAAGGATGATCAAATGATAAACACGCTTGTGATACACCCGAATTAATGTGCCCATAGCCCTGACAAAGAAGGCTGAGAGTCCCTGGTATTGTTAGAAGTCCTTGTTTTCGCCTTCAGAGAGCAATCCAGATCTTTTATTGCTATTTCCTTTGTTATGACAGACATAGAAAAATGTCTTAATCTGATGGAATTTGTTCAAGATCTTTTAATAATGTATAAAGCAACCGACAGCAACAAAAGAAAACGAAGCAAGTCCGGTAGCCCTTTGCTTGTTGTCGAACGCGATTCTATTAACGTGAAAAATGGCAGGTTTGATCAAATGGACTTTCAGGGCTTTTGATCCTTTTCTGCCGAGAGCCTCATGAATATCTGACAGTCTTGATGCATTTGTTAGCTGTATAAATTGAGAAAACTGTTCGTGCTACAGGCCAGCGTTCTAGAGAATTGTTAACATTGGGAAGATGGTATAGGGAATCAGCATGCCCTAAACTTATACGTATCTGTGACAGGCCTGGGGAGGGGTACATAAGGACATCCATGGTTGGTTCAACTCTACCTGGACTCTAGGGGCCTCATTTATGAGGCTGTGCGCCACTTTTACGTCGCCGGTGCGTCACTTTTTGTGACGCACCAGCGGTGTAAAAAATGCACCTTGTTGCGCATATTTACAAAGTGACGCATCTAGGTAGATGTGTCACTTTGTAAACCCCTGCGCCATATTATACCTGCGCCAGGTATAATATATGCAAGGGGGCGTTTTGACTCAAGAAAGGGTCATGGAAGTGACACAGTGAAATCTATAAGATTTCACTGCGCCATTTCTTGGCCGCTAATGCGACAAAATCTTATGCCTGCTTCATGGCAGGCATAAGACTGATGCAGGCACTAACAACATGGGACTTGGCCATGTGAAAGGATACATTGCTGGAGTTGCATCACTTTTGTGACACACTCCAGCAATGCGTCACTTTTGCGCCTACAGATACGTCAGAAATACTGACGTATCTGTAACTCCTTGCGACATGATGCGTCATAATATAAATATGACGCATCAATCATGCCGCAAGGAGTGCGCACTGAGAAGTGGCGCATAGCTGCTTTCATGTAGCGATGCGTCATTTCACATAAACGAGGCCCCAGCTTTTGATAGCTTTCCAGTCATGAATTTGCACATTGGTTGTGCCAATGTCACGTACATATCTTATGGTTCCGGAGGTATACTGAGGATGTATATCTGTGTTAGTCAGCTGGAGAAGGCCTATGCTGTTGCATGCACCTGTAGCTGGTTAGTTGCATACATAGGCACTGTCACACGTGATCAGAGTTCTGTCTTTTGAGATCTGTTGCAGGAAAGGTGTTTACGCCAACAGTCCTGGTTCTCTTTTACTACTTGGTCAGAGGCTTATTGTAGATTAAAAGTAAGCACGTTATCGGGATAGGCGGGTTGTACCACCCCTACACTGGAGGTGGGCGAGCCACTGAAAGCTCGAGCCAGGCTCAAGCTAGAGTCCTGGCTCTGGTTCAGCTGGAGGTCCTCTTGGAACCTTGAGCCAAGAACGAGCTGAGCTTTCATAGGAGGCAATGAGGGCTAGTAGCTAGAGTTTGTAGAGGAGAGGAGAAGGAGAAGCTTGTAGAGAAGAAGCGTGGCTCAGTGGCTAGAGGCGGCAGACCCGGAAGCTGAGATCGACCGTGGACCAGGGTTCGATTTCCCGCCTCGGCGGGTCTCGGGCTCAAAATTCCACGGACTCGACAATTCTCGCTCCGGTGCCTACTCGAATCACGGGGTCACACTCTGCAACTCTGGGCAATAGCTTGCTTAATCTCCACTACGGCCCCTCGCGGCGGGATGCCTGGCTTTCACCTTGTGGACACCCTGCCGGGGTTTCTCACAGGGGAATACCAGGACGGGTTCCCTAAGCAAGCGCCAGGATGCCCTTTGGGTGACAGGTTTGCGCTATATAAGTACACCTACATTTACATTTACATTTGTAACCGTGGAGCATGGGTCTCAAGGTTTTAATCCCGCGTCGCCTCAACATCCTGTCAAACGTGGCAAATCTGCCTAAGCAGAAAATAATCCATGAAACATAGTTTGTGTCTGTTGCAAAGTGCTCTTACGCCCTTCAGCAAGGTTCACACTAGGTATAACTGCCTAAAAATAAAATGTGAATTCAACTTATCACCCACGCTCTAATCTCATTGTTCAAGAATTAAGGACAAAACATCAACCTTTGATGAAATAACCATCTGGTGGCTGAAACACAGTATGAAACTTGTACATATGGAATGAATCCCATCTTCCCCGTTGTTACCAAATTGTGTGATCCTAGACACATACTCTATTTCACTGATCCTGCTTTTTGTTCATTATCACTCATGAGAGCGTGAGTTCAAAAACCTCTCTTGAAATGAATAGCCAACAATGTCCCTCCATCCATAATAAGATCGTGCCCAAGACAACTGACTTGCATCTAAATTCACTAATATCATTGTCATCCGGGCAGGGGCTGGGCTGTTTCACGGTTCATGTTTAATAATTACTGCTCAATGCAGTTATATAATCTGATATACTAAGGCGAGATACTTCCATGTGTTAAAGAAATACCATTGTTTGAACTTTGGAAACCACTTTATCATATGTTTTCACGATGGTTCTTGCATGAGTCACATGCCAAATATTTTCATAGGCTTGACATATGCACAGGCTTTTAGACCTAGAACTGACACTTGGCTCGCTGCCCCACTCTCTCTGTTACTTTGATGGGTCTCCCACCTCTGCCCTTCACATAGACAAAACCAGTTGCTGTTGCCCCGTGCTCCCCTCCCCACATTCACTAGTATGTCATGTACACGATTTTCGTTAATGAGGCTTTTTACCCAAGCGAAGATATCCTCTCACCCTCAGACATCAAGGTTTTTTTCAGCAGCAAATGCAATTAAAGTTCCCAAGGGCAAGCACATATTTTATGTAATTGGCTGGTGGGAGGATGAAGGGAAAACGGTAGGCAAATGTGAAGAAGAGATGAGTGGCCAGACCGTAACGGACGTATTATACAGGTCAATATTGATGAGTTATTTGATGAATAAGACATACGGCTAGCTATATCACAATCTAATGGTTGGCATAGGGAATGCTCTAGGGAACTCGTAACATAAATATGAAAATCTTACAGAAATAATCATTTAATATGGCTTGTACAGCTTACAGCAATTCAACAGTAAAAGCCCGTAAAA
Source organism: Lissotriton helveticus (assembly GCF_964261635.1). Classification (NCBI taxonomy): domain Eukaryota; kingdom Metazoa; phylum Chordata; class Amphibia; order Caudata; family Salamandridae; genus Lissotriton; species Lissotriton helveticus. Next base: position 1,021,144,338 of record NC_136063.1, read on the forward strand.
TATAACCACAAATAAGTTTAAAAATAGAAAGGCTTCATCTATAATGAGTGTGAATTTTAAGTTAATTTTATGCACTTGGGGATTTTTTGCTATAAAAGCTTATAACATCGTTTATCTGTACATAAAAAGACAAGCACGGGCTAAACTGTCGACTAATAAAGCAAATGTTTTTTCCCGAAGGGAATAGCAAGCACGACTAGTGATTCTCAATATATAGGTGGCACCAGTATATTAGTGTGTTATATCTATGGTACCAGTATATTAGTAAGAACGAATGGTGGTCTTCCCAGCGTTGCACAGAATAGCCAACTTTCTCAGAATCCCCAGATCCCTTTTGTGCATACATGGCCTGTACAATTTGTTCATAGTTGCACAGACATTTTTGCACTTTCTACAAATGTGCAAATTTGTGAATCAACCGCAGCCGCAGAATGCTTTGATGCATGTTTTCAGTAATTAATTGCCGCTGGTGAACTCAGCCTCCATTTCTAAATGCTCTTTCTTCGTGCTGCTCAACTTTATACTCATTTTTGTTTTGACTGTAAAACCTAGTAATAGTGTAAGTATAGAAGTGTTTTCCGAAGGAGTGAAAGTGTAAATAGTGAACTATTTCTAGAATTAGGTTAAAAGAATGATAAAAGAAATAATGGGGATAGAAAAGGTGCGTACATTCCTATGAAATGCATATGTGTATACTGTGCCCACAGAAAGAGAGGGAATTGGTGACAGCCACCAAAGAATGTAGACAAAGTGGTTTGATCGTGCACACACGGACCCTGTCCATTGTGAATCTAGCAAAGCAGAATTTCCGTTAAAAAGACAAAGTTAGTTTGTTACAGCAGATTAGTGGCAGATCCTTGTTGGAGGTGATGTGAATGTGTTGTCAAAAAATTATGACTGAATTGTCAATAAAACCTCAGGGCCTTATTAGAGTTTGCTCTTGCAAACTGTTGGTTTGCCCATCTCATTTGGAATTGGATGGAGCAGAAGTCAGAAAACATCTTATGATGGCCTGACGGGGTAGAGTGAAAAAATGAAGGGCGTGAGGAGCACTCCGGTATTTTTGATACAATTATTCTTGGTTGTCTAATGGTGCAGCGGTTAATCAGGGTAGTCAATCCTGTCTGTCGAAAAGTAGTTATGATGGGTTTTTGGACCCACCTAATCGTGCACTGTTCACTTGGTGCTCCGCACTTTAATCATTCATAACACATTTTTGTTGTGCTACTAATTATCTTTTTATTCTTATTTTCAATTTTTGATTATTGCATCTTTTGTTTCAGTAAACATGCTCATTTGTTATTTTCATAATTCATAACACAAGCATATGGTTAATTTTCTCTGTTGTACAAACTTTGATACATATTTACATATTCGATTCTTTGGCATTACATGTGTATCACCATACAATCATCATGAGTTTACGAGTGAGCCCAATGCATTTCGGCACCTCAACGGTACCTTCATCAGGGGCAGTTCTGTAATAAAAAACATATAGGAATGTGTGAGAATCTTTACTAAACTGGTTCATGGGGGTAGATTTGACTGTGTCATGTGGTCATACCTGGTATCTGTTGTGATGCTTATATGTTCGCCTCACTCGGTTGCTCTATGTGGATCACTGTAATTAATGGTAAACGACCTTCATTGATTATCTACATAACCTCGAGAGTTTAGTTAACAAAAAACTTATAGATCTTCTAGAACATACCTGGTGACCGTGTTTAATGCTTTCTGAAAGGAAAAAAATGATGCCTATCAGAAACGGAATTATGTCACTAGATTAATGAGTTGCTTAAACGTTTAGTTTGGATGCCCTTACCTTGTCTTCACCAATAATATTTATCTGCATGGTGAAAAAAGACAGTATTTTTACTATGTTACCCTCGAATGGCTGACATCGACACTAATTTACTAGAGTATTTTGCTAGTTGCATACCTGGTGTGCCAAAACTTCGCTCCGTGTCTATGATTCCGCTTCCTCTCGGTAGCCAAGGTTCTCCGAGTGCCAGCTAATCGCCATTAAAATACTGTGTACTCCGCAAAGACGCGGAGTTGAGTTCATAAACGACGGACTTACTACTATGTCATGAGCCGTTATGCTGTCAAACGTGACCGCCATGTTATAGTGGCTTAAGTGCCAAGGGTTGCTGCTTATGTTGTTCATGAATTTAAGTTTACTTCCTTATATCGCTCTCTTTGTTTACAAATAATTGACCATTACATGTTGGCTGACACTAGGAAGTGATGAAATCCTATTACAACATTAATTAAGAAAATAATAATTGTAATACTCAAAGGAACCTTTGTTACAAGGTCCCGTGCCTCGCGAAAAAGCTCTATGGTGGATTGATTTTGAAAAGTCATTCTAATCTAAAAAAATAGAATTTGGAATTTTTATTCAAAGGGCTTGTCCCGCTTGAAAAATATATATAAAACGTGCTCTATGTTGGCTGAATCGAGACGAGAACGCAACTAGCTTGTTTTATGAAGTATACAATATCCCTATACGTACGAGGGTGTACTCACGTATAACACAAACGTAGACCAATCATTTATTTCAATACTCTATGAAAAGATAAATAATCCTGTGTAGAGATTGATTAGTAAAGAGGTCCCGCCTATCGCGTGTAATCTCTATATTGGAATAAATCATTCTAATGGCATATCCCGGTTATCAACCATAATGCGTGCTCTAAATAACTAAATAAAAACGTGGAGGTGCTAATATTGTGTGAGTTCTTGAGGTGTACAATGTCCAAGTACATACGTCCGTGTGCTCATATGTAAACAAACCTGAACAAATGATTTATATTCATACAGTGCATAATAGTCAATAATCTTTCTAACAATGGTTAGAGAGCATGACAAACATTTACCATTCAACATTTGCATATATGAATCATAAGGTAATACAATAATAATATGGCACATAACTATGTCCTTTTACTCCTGTGTTCTGTGACATTTGTTTACTAACAAGTATACTTGGCCACTGTCACCATTTAAAGATAATGATGTTGCTAATATAGTGTTACAGTTTATATAGCCTAGGATGAATGTCATTAAGTAAAAGTTCGGTTGTTTACAGATAACATGTAAGGTCATATTTATCATTGAGTCCCACTGGAGATAAAGTTTTCAGATATTTAATCCAAAATAATTCTCTTTGCATTAATCTCTGGTGGTGGTCAATACCTTCCTTCATAGGTACTTTTTCAATGATGAAAAATCTCAATTGCGAGATGGAATGTTTCTCGTCTCTCCAATGGAGCACTAGTGGTGAAGTCAAGTTCTGGTTGCGGATTCTACTCTTATGTTCTGTTATTCGTATTTTTATTTTGCGTTCCGTTTTACCAATGTACATTTTCCCGCATGGGCATTTGATTGCGTATACTACATAGTTGGTGTTGCAGTCACTGGTATGTTTTAACTGTATACGTTTTCCAGTGGTTGGATGTGTGCATGTACTCCCTGTTATTACATTGCTACAGTTAATGCAATTTAAACAGCGTGTAGTCCCCTTGTATATTGCCGGGGTGCTGGGAGGTTGTCTATGTTTTAATCTTGCTCTCAAGTTTGGTCCTCTTGTGTACGCATGCACCGGGAGTTCTTTGAAAATGCCTTGAAAGTCTGGTTCCACTGATAATAGTTCCCATCTTTTATTAATTATGTCTTTGATTTTTGTGGATAGAGTTGTGTATTTAGTGACAAATACCATTCTATCATGTGTTTTTCTTACTCTTGGTTTCAATAAGTCCAATCTGTTCATTGATTGTACTTTGTTTAATTGTGATTCAAGTACTTCTGTTGGATATCCTCTTGCCTGGTATTTGTCCATCTGTTTCGCTAGAGTGTTTTGGCAAACTTGTGGGTCTGAACATATGCGTTTAATCCTGATGAATTGGGATACTGGTAGGTTCTTTATGAGGCTCTTAGGGTGAAAACTTGTATAGTCCAGTGCGCTGTTACGGTCTGTTGGTTTTGTGTATAACGCTGTTTCGAAACCATGTTCTGTTTTGGTGATTCTGACATCAAGATAGTCAATGACTGTTGAACTGATCTTATGGGTAAATTGAATCCTGGTGTCCACTTGATTCAAAGTGATTATTAGATGTTCAAGAGTTTCTTGTGTATCATCCCAGATCAAAAACACATCATCAATAAATCTGCTGTACATTTTAACATGTGACCATTCTCTCAATGACATTAGATTGTTCGATTCGTACTGGGCCATAAAGGTATTTGCATATGCAGGAGCCCCTGCAAAGCCCATGGAAGTTCCATTCAGTTGTGCGAAGTACTCATTTTTCCATGTGAAGTAGCTGTTATGAAGACAAAATTTCAGTAACTGTATCAAAAAGATTTTTTGATTCATTGATAAGTTCTCCATTTTGAGCAATGCCCATTCGATAGATTCTAAGCCTGCATGGTGAGGTATAGAGGTGTAAAGTGCCACCACATCTATGGTGCACATGATCCAATGTTGTTGGAATCCTTCCTCTGTCCATCTCAATTTGTCAAGAAAATATGTGGTGTCACGTATATAAGATCCCCATTGTTGGACAAACTGTTGTAGATGATGATCAATGTATCTTCCCAGTGGGTCAAAGATTGACCCACATCCTGATACTATCGGTCTAAATGGGGGGTTTGTTGGGTGTTTGTGGATCTTTGGGATCATATAGAGGGTCGGACGTCTGGGATTCTTCTGGATGAGATATGCTGAGGTTTGCTCATCGATCCATTCATTCTCTGTGGCCACTTTCAGTATGTCACTCAACATGAGTTGTAGTGCTCCCGTTGGGTCTGATGGTAGTTTAAGATACGTGTTCACGTCTGCCACGTGTTCATTTACTTTTTGGTCATAAAAGACTGTGTCCATTAGTACAAGGGCGCCTCCCTTGTCTGCTGGTTGTATTGTCAAGGTTACATTGTTTGCCAAATTGTTAATCGTGTTTTGTTCCTGTTTAGTCAGGTTGTTGTGTCGTTTTCTTTTGTAATCCAATGCTTGTAGGTCTTTCCTGACCATTATTTCGAATGTATCTAGCATCTTATGCGATACTGGTGCTTGGAACGTGCTTTTTGGTTTAAATTTTTTGATGGTATTGTCAATTGTGTACTCTGTTGGTTCTGCTACATTTTCAAAATAATGTCTCAATTTTAATGTTCTCATAAATCTGAAAAATGCCCCCTCAGTTTCCATTTCATTCGTGGCAGTTGTTGGAACAAACGTAAGACCCTTGTTTAAGGTTGATATTTGTTGTTGTGTCAATGTCATGGAGGATATATTGATGATTAAATCACTGTTCGCCCGCTCCTTAGTGCTTTTCCGGCCACTTCCTCGCCTTGTTTTCCGCTTGTTGTTAATGTTTCTGATTGTACCGTTGGTGGTTGCCCTGAGTCTTGTTCCTGTAACAAAAAAGACGTTTCTCTACTAGTAGTTGCCTGGTCATCTCTTTCAGTTGGTATTATGACCCCTTCTTGGGTGGCTTTAACAGGTCCTCTGCGTATAGATGTCTCCTTGTCTGTCACTAGACTTTCCTCAGAGGAGCGTGCAGATGTAGGTGTTTTTTTAGGAATGTATTGACGTCGGGCATAGATGTCCGCCCATGTATAAACCTCGTTGAGCTTATAATCTATAGTATCACGCTTATACTTTCTTAACTTTCCTTCCTGTAACTCCTTCTCATATTTGTCAAGTTTGATGTTGATTCCTTCCAAGTTCATTTTCCAAGTATCTGTCTCCATCCTGGTTTCAAGTTCTGTTTTCAGAACATAGATTTCTTCCTCCAATTCCCTGATGGTTTTGGCTAGTTCTTCAATTATCAGCAGTATAAGGTCCAAAGAGCATTTATTTAAAATGCTAAACCATTTGTCCATGAATTTTGAGTTAAGGTTGAAACGAAATAACATCGGTTTTATTGATAAATGTAGGCCTCTTGGAATACGCTTTGCTCGGTGATATTGAATGAGAGTTGAGGCGTGCATCCTTTGGTTTAATTGGCGACGTGTCAGATACTCTAGTTGTTTCAATTGTTGACTTATCGATCCCCCATGAACGTCCATATTTTTTACTTCCTTAATGAGAGAATAAATTTGGTCTGCCTGTTCATTAGTGTATGCCAATGTGTTGGCTCTGTTGTCCGTCATTCCTGTAATTGAATCGAACTGCATCTTGAGTTGATGGGTGCCTCCTCACTAAGTGACTATATAGTATATATGAAAAAATGAAAGGCGTGAGGAGCACTCCGGTATTTTTGATACAATTATTCTTGGTTGTCTAATGGTGCAGCGGTTAATCAGGGTAGTCAATCCTGTCTGTCGAAAAGTAGTTATGATGGGTTTTTGGACCCACCTAATCGTGCACTGTTCACTTGGTGCTCCGCACTTTAATCATTCATAACACATTTTTGTTGTGCTACTAATTATCTTTTTATTCTTATTTTCAATTTTTGATTATTGCATCTTTTGTTTCAGTAAACATGCTCATTTGTTATTTTCATAATTCATAACACAAGCATATGGTTAATTTTCTCTGTTGTACAAACTTTGATACATATTTACATATTCGATTCTTTGGCATTACATGTGTATCACCATACAATCATCATGAGTTTACGAGTGAGCCCAATGCATTTCGGCACCTCAACGGTACCTTCATCAGGGGCAGTTCTGTAATAAAAACATATAGGAATGTGTGAGAATCTTACTAAACTGGTTCATGGGGGTAGATTTGACTGTGTCATGTGGTCATACCTGGTATCTGTTGTGATGCTTATATGTTCGCCTCACTCGGTTGCTCTATGTGGATCACTGTAATTAATGGTAAACGACCTTCATTGATTATCTACATAACCTCGAGAGTTTAGTTAACAAAAAACTTATAGATCTTCTAGAACATACCTGGTGACCGTGTTTAATGCTTTCTGAAAGGAAAAAAATGATGCCTATCAGAAACGGAATTATGTCACTCGATTAATGAGTTGCTTAAACGTTTAGTTTGGATGCCCTTACCTTGTCTTCACCAATAATATTTATCTGCATGGTGAAAAAAGACAGTATTTTTACTATGTTACCCTCGAATGGCTGACATCGACACTAATTTACTAGAGTATTTTGCTAGTTGCATACCTGGTGTGCCAAAACTTCGCTCCGTGTCTATGATTCCGCTTCCTCTCGGTAGCCAAGGTTCTCCGAGTGCCAGCTAATCGCCATTAAAATACTGTGTACTCCGCAAAGACGCGGAGTTGAGTTCATAAACGACGGACTTACTACTATGTCATGAGCCGTTATGCTGTCAAACGTGACCGCCATGTTATAGTGGCTTAAGTGCCAAGGGTTGCTGCTTATGTTGTTCATGAATTTAAGTTTACTTCCTTATATCGCTCTCTTTGTTTACAAATAATTGACCATTACATGTTGGCTGACACTAGGAAGTGATGAAATCCTATTACAACATTAATTAAGAAAATAATAATTGTAATACTCAAAGGAACCTTCGTTACAAGGTCCCGTGCCTCGCGAAAAAGCTCTATGGTGGATTGATTTTGAAAAGTCATTCTAATCTAAAAAAATAGAATTTGGAATTTTTATTCAAAGGGCTTGTCCCGCTTGAAAAATATATATAAAACGTGCTCTATGTTGGCTGAATCGAGACGAGAACGCAACTAGCTTGTTTTATGAAGTATACAATATCCCTATACGTACGAGGGTGTACTCACGTATAACACAAACGTAGACCAATCATTTATTTCAATACTCTATGAAAAGATAAATAATCCTGTGTAGAGATTGATTAGTAAAGAGGTCCCGCCTATCGCGTGTAATCTCTATATTGGAATAAATCATTCTAATGGCATATCCCGGTTATCAACCATAATGCGTGCTCTAAATAACTAAATAAAAACGTGGAGGTGCTAATATTGTGTGAGTTCTTGAGGTGTACAATGTCCAAGTACATACGAAAAAGCAATTTACCAACTACACACTTCTTTGAGTCCTCTATTTTGAGGAAAAAAACAAGTGATACTCCTGGGTTATTTGGGTATATTTCACTCGTACCCTCGTACGTGTGCTCATATGTAAAACAAACCTGAACAAATGATTTATATTCATACAGTGCATAATAGTCAATAATCTTTCTAACAATGGTTAGAGAGCATGACAAACATTTACCATTCAACATTTGCATATATGAATCATAAGGTAATACAATAATAATATGGCACATAACTATGTCCTTTTACTCCTGTGTTCTGTGACATTTGTTTACTAACAAGTATACTTGGCCACTGTCACCATTTAAAGATAATGATGTTGCTAATATACGGGGTAGAGGCCATCATAGGAAGGCCTTTACACCACCCAGCCTATTAAGGGATAGAAATGGGGGTCTCTAGTTAGCAGTGGCTTGCACCCTGTCCAAGGGACCCTTCCTTCTAGTTAGGGTAAGGGAGTAACACAACCAAAATAACCCCCGATTACCCACTTGGTAGCTTGGCATGAGCAGTCAGGCTTATCTCAGAAGCAATGTGTAAAGTATTTGTACATAAACGGACAGTAACATTGTGAAAACACTACAAATGGACACCACAACAGTTTAGAAAATAAATAATATTTTTCTAAACCAAGCAAGACCAAAACAACAAAAATGCAACATACACAAATCAAGATATCATTTTTAAAAGGTTTAAAACAGTTCAGTCCTTATAAAACTATGAGTGCATCACTTTTCACACAAAGTACCTGGGATCTGTCAAACCCAAAGATGAAAACGGCGCCAGGCAGGTGAGGCGCTGGTAAGCAAAGCGATGCATCGGTTCCTTACACGCAGGGAAGGTGATGCGTGGGTTCCTTACTGGGAGAGGAGGTGGTGTGTCGGTTTCTTACTGCGTGAGTAGGTGATGTGTCGGTTTCTTACAGGGCGGGCAGTTGATGTGTCAGTTCTCTGAACACGTGGCCTCGGTTCCCTACTGAAGCCCACCGCCGATGTTGATTTGACGCACAGGTGCAATATATGAAAAATCCAGACGCGCTGGGGTCAATGCAGCAGCAGTGAAACAGGCGCAGTGTCATTTCTCCCAGCTGGGAACAGGCGCTGTGCCGATCCTTCGGCCGCAGCACGATGATGCGTTGGTTTTCCGACCGCACTGCAAGTTTGCAGTGGGAAAAACAGGCACAGTAGGTCTCCGTTTGGATTTTCCTCTTTCTGCAGCAAAGACACCTCCAAGTGCCCAGAACTGGATTTGGCACCCCTTGGCAGGCCAGAACTCCCAGCAGAGGAGTCCAGAGGCTGCAGGTGAAGTATATGATGGCCCTGAGACTTCCTACAGGAGGCAAGCACACACAAGTCCTTGGAGAATCTTGATAAGGAGGATACAAAAGCAATGTCCTGTTCTTTGACTTCTCCAAGACAGAAGCAGTAAGCAGATGCCAGCACAACACAGCAACAAGCAAAGTGGCAGTTCAGCTTCCCCAGCTCTTCTTCTTGGCAGAATCCCCTCTTAGTCTAGAAGTGTTCTAAAAATGAGGGTTATAGGCCCAAGACCTATACCCACTCTTGGCCTTTGAAGTAGGCATACTTCAAAAGATAGTCTTTGTAGTGCACAAATCTTGCCTTGCCCTATCCTGGCTACGGGCACACTACTTGGTTGTGGAGACAGCATTTTGAGAGACCAGACACAGCTCTATTCAGATGTCATTGACAACTCCTCCCACCACTCTACCTCAGGAATCCCCATCAGCCAGGTGATGGGCAATCAGGATATGCAGGGCACACGTCAGCTCCCTCCCTTTGTGTGACTGTCTGTAGTAAATTCACAAACGGCCCAACTGTCAGTATAAACCAGACGTTGATTCCACAGGCAGGCAGACATACAGGATGGCAGAGCAAGAAAATGCCCACTTTCCAAAAGTTATATGAAAAAGCAATTTACCAACTACACACTTCTTTGAGTCCTCTATTTTGAGGAAAAAACCAAGTGATACTCCTGGGTTATTTGGGTATATTTCACTCGTACCCTTTTGTTTAATTATTTTCATATTTTCGTTATTTCATGTATGAAAAGGACACTTAACGTTTTGCTTCATTTACAGTTTTGCTTCATGTACACAAAAACACAATACATTTCTACAACAAAGATACACCATTTATATATACACGAGTATTTTTTTGATATATACACAAACATTTGTTATCTTGGAAAGACAAGAGTCACGCTTTCGACTCAAAGGTTAAATAAACAACAAGTTAATGCAACCAATGTTTTTTTAAAACAAAATAAACCATAAATTAATTCCGTGGTCTATTAGGCAACTGATGTCTATTCTCTTTATGTGCCGACGCGTTTAGAACCCGATGTATTCAGTTGTCAGGTTCTCCTCAGGGCTCTGTCTTTTAAATTTGTCTAAAAGTGTATAAAACAAAAAAATATTTTAACTTATTTTGTCTATATCTTATGTGCTTCCCTTCATACGGCGCTAACGTCCCTTTATACCCAGATCCCCCAGGATGAGGCACTGGAGGTAATTGAACTATATCTGGAAGTTCGTGAAAGACCACACCGAGTTCCCACCAGTTTTATTCTAAAACTAGCAGAAATAGCCTTGAGGAAAAATTATTTTCAATTCAATGAGCAATTCTTCATGCAGACGAAAGGTACTGCTATGGGATGCCCTTATGCCCCAGAGATGGCTATACTGTACATGGCAGAATATGAAAGAAAGTTCATTGACAATGACAACCCATACAGTGGACACATCAAGCAATGGTTACGCTACATCGACGACGTGTGGCTCCTGTGGCAGGGGAGCCACACCGAGTTGATGGAGTTCCATGCATGGCTTAATGCCAAACACCAAGATATAAAATTCTCTATGGAACATAATGATAGGAAAATTACATTCCTAGATGTGGAAATCACATGTACAGAAGGACGGCTAATTTCTTCTCTATACAGAAAAAAGACTGATAAAAACACCATGCTGCATCACCAAAGTGCCCACCCAAGAAACCTGAAGGCCAACTTACCATATGGCCAATTGCTCCGTATTAGGAGAAATTGTACGGAGCTGTCTGATTATGAAAGGCATGCTGACACATTCTGCGAGGAATTAAAAGACAGAGGGTATTCCAACAAACTGTTAAAGCATTCATTCAAGAGGGCGCGTTGCACACCTCGAGAATGTCTTTTGCAGACTAGAACAAAACCCGAATTAGACAGACTAGTCTGCGTAACCACATTCGGGCCCAATACTAATAAATTGAGACAGGTGGTCCTAAAAAACTGGCACCTATTAGAAAATCTGGACTGCCCTTTTCCACGTCCGCGTTTTGCGTACCGGAAAAACAAAAGCATTGGGCAACAAATAGTACGGGCAGACATTGCCTTACCTAAAGCTAAAAGCGACTTAGTGTCCCAGTGGGGGATGAAACCCGTAGAGGGACATCATAAATGTGGCTCTTGTGTGGCATGCGGGAACACAATGGAAGGGAAGGAATTCCAACATGGAAGTGTGAGATGGAAACACCTGCGTTTTTCCAATTGCAAAACACGCAATGTCGTGTACGTAATTGTTTGTCCATGCTCAAAGATTTATATTGGCAAGACAACACAGCAAGCCAATATACGCATAACCCAACATAAATCACGGTTAAAAAATAAAAATGTAACCGCTCCCATGGTCGAACACTTCATAGAGAACAATCACACTGAAAATGATTTTAACCCCTTGACCCCGGCGAAAATTCCGCCGCGGTGCGGGTGATTTATGGCGTGGGCGTGGTTCGGACGGCCCCCGGCCGTCCTCCGCACACGCCCACCGTGACGTCGGACGGCCGCCGGCCGTCCGACGCATGGAAGGGGTTAAGTGGTCAATCCTGTATGTTTTGCAACAATCAAGACCTATGGACCCTGACAAAATATTGTTACAAAAAGAGGCGTACTTGATACTAAAATTCAATAGTGCGCTTACTGGTCTAAATTCATTATCTGAAGTATCAAGGTTGTAAAAAACACTGACCCCGGGATATGGTGGCACCAGTTAGAAAGCGAGTGACCGAAAACTAGGTGCATTGTGTACATTTTAACGGTATTGAACTTAAAACTGTAATTCACCTACTTTTTGCAATAAATATAAATCATCCTCCCTTACTATAATACTAAGGTCCCGACAACTGATAATATTAATATACTAAAAACCCACTAAAAGATGGCCGCCACAGAATACGCGGGTCCTAACCACGCACTTCTAGGTTTAAAATCCCCATCCAAAGATGGCCGCCGCATCCACAGACTGACTAGGAAGTCACCGGATCGCCACGAAATAAAGTAGGTGCAATGCAGAATATTGGAATAGGTATCTTTTGCCCAAACCCTATGCCCAGATCCTAAAGTCATTTTATGCACACAGGAGAACGACTGTTGGCCCAGAACGAGAATAGCTGCTTGACATAACACGCAGAGCACACGCAGAGCGATTGCAGCCTAAGTGGAAATTCGATACACGCCAGGTATGCCGGTTAGAGTAGCGAACGCTGTCTCTTTTAAACGATTGTCAGAGAGAACTACATGAATGTTTTATCAATTCTAGGCTGTGAACAATCGGCAAGGATAAACATTATCATTAAAAGCAGGACATATACAGAAGATTACAAAAAGACTAAAACCGACAATCTGAGGTATGTCCAACTACAGTATGTACATCACCGCACTGTCAGGGCTAAATAGAGAATGACAACATGTCCCCACTTGTTTTTAGGTTCAAAGTCAAAGAAACCCAGTCGAATACAAAGTAGTACTTGCGGACCGGCGATTGCTGGAAAACAGGTAATAACAGTGACATTAGCGCCGTATGAAGGGAAGCACATAAGATATAGACAAAATAAGTTAAAATATTTTTTTGTTTTATACACTTTTAGACAAATTTAAAAGACAGAGCCCTGAGGAGAACCCGACAACTGAATACATCGGGTTTGAAACGCGTCGGCACATAAAGAGAATAGACATCAGTTGCCTAATAGACCACGGAATTAATTTATGGTTTATTTTGTTTTAAAAAAACATTGGTTGCATTAACTTGTTGTTTATTTAACCTTTGAGTCGAAAGCGTGACTCTTGTCTTTCCAAGATAACAAATGTTTGTGTATATATCAAAAAAATACTCGTGTATATATAAATGGTGTATCTTTGTTTTAGAAATGTATTGTGTTTTTGTGTAAATGAAGCAAAACTGTAAATGAAGCAAAACGTTAAGTGTCCTTTTCATACATGAAATAACGAAAATTTGAAAATAATTAAACAAAAGGGTACGAGTGAAATATACCCAATTAACCCAGGAGTATCACTTGGTTTTTTCCTCAAAATAGAGGACTCAAAGAAGTGTGTAGTTGGTAAATTGCTTTTTCATATAACTATAACCTATGGTCCAACCGACTACACGTCCCAGGACCTGACTCCCCCTTTTTCCAAACACTTTCTAAAAGTGACATTTTCAAATACCAAATTTGAAAACTATCTTCACAGAAAGAAGTGTTTTAAAATCCTGCGTTCAGGAAACCCTAAACTCCAAATCTTTATCTCTTTCCTATTGAAAGTTACACTTGTAAGATGTTACAAGGCAGCTCCAATGATAACATATGGTAGAGATAGTCCTTGCAATAATGAAAAACAAAATTGGCAGTACTTCACTAGCAGGACATGTAAAACACACCAGTACATGTCGAGTGAGAAACTGGGAATGAGACACCATTAGACGACTTTCACAGCTGATTACAAAGAGACGCAATGCAATCCGTTTGTGTGCGAACATTAAAGGAAGCAAGCCTCTTTACAGCTTTGTGAAATTTGCAGCAGAGTAGCCCTGTTCAAGTTATTTGTTCAGCTATTGGCAATTACAAAACCGACTGAGAGCTGAATGGACGCATAAAAGAAAACATCGCCGGCATGGCAAAAATCGCCCTTCCAAAGTACAACTAGGCTTCCATTTAACCAGCAGCAAGCATTCCTATACCTTTTGTGAAAGCACCGCCCGTCTGGAGTAAATCATGCCATCCACATTTTAATTTGCCTCTTCTCGCCTGCAACGTGCAAATTTATTTCTCTATTCAATCAGATAAACCAGTCCCCTCTCTGAAGAGAATCCCACAAACCACTTGCGAATTGAAACGTGTCGGCATTACACAACGTGGTGACTTTCGCTTTTAATTAAGTTTCCCCCAGTAGAAATGTTATTTGAGTTGTCTCACTACTGAGCCTAATGTCTCTCCTCCCCGTGGGTAGCAGCTTCTTAAATTTGGTACACAATGTGGATGTTAAAGGATGTCCTAGTAGCTGCTCTGTTTGTGAACTAAGACTGATGATATAATGTTTACATAATTGTTGTTCTGTATCATGTATTTGTTTGTTACATCATGTTACTTCATCACAAAGTCTGTATGTATTTGTTTTAATGTTGACTAAATGTGTATAATTTGTTCTAGACTGAAATATATCCGCACTTACCTGACCCATGATGAAATGTGGAGTAAAGTGTACAGAATGAAATAGCAAATAAATGCTTCAAGCCCATATAAATTGAATTGATGGCCTTTAGTCTGTTAAATTGGTTTAGCAGCATTTGAATGTTACAACTCGGACACCTCTTTTCTTAATTCACTTACTAAAAGTGGCATTTTCAAACACTCAATTTGAAAATTACCTTCACAGAAAGATGTGTTTTAAAAAACTGAGTTCAGGAAACCCAAACTCCAAATCTCTATCCCTTTCCAATTGAAAGTTACACTTGTAAGATGTTACAAGGCAACTCCAATGATAACATATGGTAGCGATAGTCCTTGCAATAATGAAAAACAAAATTGGCAGTATTTCACTAGCAGGACATGTAAAACACACCAGTACATGTCCTACCTTTCACATACACTGCACCCTGCCCATGGAGCTACCTTAGACCTACCTTCGGGGTGCTTTACACGTAGAACAATTAAAGGTTGGGCCTGGCAAGACAGGGCAGTTTAAACCTGCATTTTCAGACACTGTAGTGGCAGGCCTGAGACAGGTTTAGAGGTCTACTCCTGTGGGTGGTAGAACCAGTGCTGCAGGCCCACTAGTAGCATTGGATTTGCAGGTCCTTGGCACACACAGTGCACTTTACTAGGGACTTACCAGTAAATCAAATATGCCAATCATGGATAGCCACTCATAATCACAATTTACACGTGGAGCACTTCACTTTAGTACTGATCAGCAATAAAGTGCCCAGAGTACAAATACCAGTAGAAATGAAGTCCAGCATACAGTCAAAAATACAGGAGGTAGGTACAAAAATACAGGGGAAACCACGCCAAGGATGCCAAGTCTAACAATGGTGGACGGTGTAGTGTCTTTTATAATGTCTTTATTCGCCCTGTCTGTCACTGGCAGAAAAAAATGGCCGGTAAAAAAAACGACCCCCACACCCTTAGAGAAAACACCCCTTCATTCAAAACCAATAGCAGCTGTCCACCAAACTTTTTGTTCATTTAAAGGAACAGCGATGACAGCTGAGCCAGCAAGCGGCCACATTAAGTTAACAGATGATAGTCCACCAGCATGGCATCAGTAATGTCCTCCGCCCCCCTGACTGATGGAGTTTCATCTGTGAAACACTTAACTCAGTCCCTAAATTGGTAAAACTGCTGAATGGCATTTTTTGCTATGCATTGTGCTAAATATTAGTTGCAGACTATATGTCAATACGTAGGTCCTTATTATAGTCCACATGTTTTTCTTTTCAAATATTTGGTTACAAAAAACAAAATTAGGATC
The DNA here is from genome assembly GCF_964261635.1 of Lissotriton helveticus. Lineage (NCBI taxonomy): Eukaryota > Metazoa > Chordata > Amphibia > Caudata > Salamandridae > Lissotriton > Lissotriton helveticus. The sequence goes on from NC_136063.1 coordinate 1,021,160,144, forward strand.
AATTGTTGATAGCCTCTGGCACCAATACATTGTATAGTTTATATTTGTATAATTTGCACCAGTGGTGTAAGGCACAATGATGAGGCCCTCTGCAAAGTGAGTAAGGGGTCCCTGAGACTCCCATGTCTCACGGACATCTGGGTGGGAATCAATTTGCAGCCTTTAAACTGAAAATGTCTCTCTTGAAGTTTGGGTCACCCTGTGGCACAGGGGCTGCAAGGGCCAGCATTACACTCCTGATGCCGTATTACAATGCCTTCCCCGGGGCATATTGGTATTATAGATGGGGCGCAGATGCTTGTGCATCCCCTTCTACAATAATGCCAATAGCGCTGGCGCACTTTAAGCCCCAGCTCTACCTTCAGAGGGTGTTCCCTCATTGGCATAGGGGGGTGCCCTATGAAAATTAGGGAATTCCATTGACTCTGCGCGCGTGCCATATTACAGACGTGGGCGCAGAGTCTAAAAGGCCTCAGAAGTCGCACTGACAGTGCACCATTTAAAAGGTGGCGCACTGTCAGTGCGCCTCCTGACAGCAGCCCTCTGCAGGTGTTAAAGGGGGTCCCATGGACCCCTCAGATATCCCCTTGCAGGCGGGTTCAGTCGCTGACTGCACCCGCCTGCAAGGGGATCACTATTACCCTGTAAAAGTGCAGGCGGGTGCCACCTGCACTGTGAAAACACGGAGCAGCTGCTCCGTGTTTTCACATGAATGCGCTGCCTCGGGGCAGCACGAGTTCACCGCTGCCCTGGGGGCAGTACATACAACATAATAGTGATTGTTTGCGCCCGGACGCAAACAACCACAATGCATAATACGGCCCCTGGTTTGCATGTATCTCAGCAGTAAATGTACTTGTACAGCACGAAAGGGGCAAGCAAGCAATATAGAGAATGTCTGATTCATCATACAGCTGGTAGGCTCCGGTAGAGAGGAAGGGGATACAGTGGAATCTTTACAGGGGGCTAGAGAATTAAGCAGAGTGTTCCAAAAGAAGCAGGGGAGGTCTTGACTGGGAATCTGATCACTGAGGCGGCTACACAAGGACAAGATGTTTCTTGAAGGAAAGGAAATGTATATCCTGCTGAGACAGTGGAGGAATGTAGCGTGAAGATAATGGCATGGGGTAGACTTGTTGGTATGCAGTGCACAACAAAGGAATGCATGCCAGCGCTGTGTATGGCCCTGGGGATGCTGATGCTGCATGCTAGGTGTAGTTGTGTGCTTGTCTTCACTGCTTTCGAAGATGATGCTATTGACTTTGAAGGTGATACAGGCAGGTGGGAGTTGACAATGGTGTTCTATGCGGGCTGGGGGGCTGTGTTATACTACTTTAGTTCTTCGATCAGATGGGAGGTGCACAGAGATGGTCTTGAGGGTGGTTAGAGGTTCACATCAGTTATTAATTGAGTAGTTTTAATCCAAGTGGTAGAAAGAAAGAAAATTGTGCTACAATAGAACACAATTTATTCTTTTACACCCACTGTGATTTACTCTCCCTTTCCCTTCACACTGTTATTTACTTGGATTTCTCAGTTGTATAGCAGAAGTACTTGGCACCAGAGGTTCGCTGCATCCACTTCAATGCACACATATGTAAAATGAACGCCTCGTCTGCCTCCGATTGTTTGTTTTCATGAAGACTTCTAAACGAGCGATGCTGTTTAATGGCTTGAACCATCTGCACGTGAGATTAAACACTGGGTACAGTGCGGCGTCAAGATGGTTTCGATGTTTTTATTGATTGCTAGTGCAGCATAATCTGTCTAGCTGCATCCATCATAGTCATCAGCCTGTGCAGCCTCACGGGGGAGTATTGTCATCATATCCCAGATTAAACACGGGCACTACTAGATACAGCGTCATATACCTTGTACAGTGCTTTATGTCCAATTTCAGCCGCCATACACCGGTTGCAGGTGCGTAAGACAAGATGCATATGCATGAGCCAACCTTAGCCACTGTTTCTGATGTTTGACCATACTGGCGGAGGTGTCTCACCCTCACCTCACTCTCGTGAGATTCAGTCGTGAGGCTGATTGCAGTCACATTTGCTCCTGTATGAATGCGATGGTACTGCGGTTTGGGAAGCCCAGAGTTTGTGAGACTGTAGATACCTGGAACCCTCAGAGCCTCTTTGCACCAAACTCAAATGTATGACTTTCATAGACGACTCCAAGTTAGGGAATGGGAGATGGCCAGAAGCTAGAGTGAGCCAGACTCTCCCATCGAGAGTTCAGGTTGAAAGGAATAAGAGCCAAACTCCCTGAGAAACCAAATTCAAGGCAGATTACGCTGTTCGTGGTAGAATGGTAATCGTAGCAAGCCAGCTAGAAAGTGAGGAGCTTTGGTTGTTAAACTCTCTCCCCCCTTGCTGTTGGAATCTGCTTCCTGGTGCTCCAAGAACCCTGGAGCCAGCTGAAGGGTGATCCACAGCTCCTTGGAGGTACGGGCAGCATAGTCCGAGGAGCAGTGTATCCTTGGACCAGGTAATCCTGACTGGTCACAAGCGTGTATTGCTGGGTACAAGATACAGGGTCACAACATAGAAAGACTAGTTTCAATGACAGGTAAAGAGGTCGTTTGTCCCCTTTGCTTTGTTACTGCTTCCCAGAGTAGCAAAGTATGTTAATGGATTGAACACGTGTGTGTTTTGTGAATATATATATTTTTTAGGGCATCGTTGGTTTCAACCCACAGCTTGGAAGTATTGCATATCTATCAATTTCTATGTTTCCGCGCTGTTTGCACATTGCTCCTTCACTTTCTCCTGGGGTTCTCTGGCGTTGACATTTTAGATCTCAATGCTTGAATCATAATTTGTTTAAGTAAATTTGACTACACTCGTGAAAGCCTAGATTGGTCAAATGATAATCCACACTAACAAAATGGTTACATCCTAATTTTGAACAACTAGCATACCAAAATATGATTGCTTGGTTAAAGAGAAACAATGAACCAAACTATTTCCAGTTTTAAAAGCTACGTTATGTTTGTGAATGCTATTCTAGTTGGTGAAGAAGAAAGTCACTTCAGATTGAAGGCCAAGTGGAGAACTAGGGTGTGGACATGTATTCAACATCTGGGTTAAATATTTTCCCTTCCTGGTAGATTTGCAGGTTTTCTGTGCAGATGGGACCACTAGGTGTTCTCATGACCTTTGTCCACAAATTCCCACTCTTTTCCAAAGTGTCTGATTCAAGCCTGAGATTGCTGTGTAGTTTGAAGGGTTGTCGAAAGGGTCCTGTAGGGTGATAAAGAGAAGACAGCGGGGTAATTTCGTGATCTTCATTACATTGCTTGCGTTCAAGGCTTTCTACATTGGAAACAAGGAGGATATTAATATTTTCAGTGTTACAGTTATCTTGCCCCTATGGTGCTTTCGAAATGTTCTAAATGCTCATACTAGGAGTATGAAAAAGTAAGAGGAACAGTATCTTTGGGTAAACCTTGAGAATGTTTTGGAGCAGTGTCATGGGAGGCGATTTAAATCAACAAATCATGATTCCCCCAGATTCCAGCAGTGTGACCGTGAGCCTCCTCGGTGGACTCCACTGCTGAGCAAGTAGACTTCTGATGGACTGATGGACTGATGGACTACTGATTGACTTCTGATGAAGTAGACTTGCTCATGTGCATTACAGTGATTTACTTGGCGTTTTTGGTAAGGATCATACCTATTCATACCCGGTTCACAATCGCATCATGCTGCAAGCATGGCTGCAGATTGATTTGAACCCAGATGTGTGAAGGGCTTTTGATCAGATAGCTCAAGCCTGACGTGCCTCTATTACATGTGGTCCAAATGAGAGCCATGGGCTGGCGGCCGTAAGGGTCGAAATATCACAAATACCCCGCCTTTTGACAGAAGCTACATTGACGTCCTCAGTATGAGCATGAAAAGATTGAGAGACAATGTTGCACATTAAAAAAAACATTAACAGACTTATAGATTAAAAGCATTCAGCATGCAAAGTTAAAACGTCCCATGAGAATAAGCAAGTCTGAGTTGGACACAAAAAGATTAAGCTGAGCCCTTGTTAAAACTGAAGAATAGGAATTGCAGCATATAAAATTGCTAAAAGGCAATGTAAAAAATTGCAAAAGCAGCATAGACTATATTAAGCCTGTTTAAGGCACACGGTGCCTTGTAGAATGGGATTTTTTTAAATGTAACATGTGTATCAAGACATTTTTGCCGGTACATACCTGCCCAATGTAAAACACGCAGTATCAGGTTGCACGGGTGTTAACAGTTTTAAAGAAAAAAGTGCGAGGTGTAAGACAAATAGAAGGGGTGCTTAAAGTGCCACACTTGATATCAGATTGTTTGCAGCACAGATAAAGTAAACATCGTCCAGTGTGGCTACAGCGATCCGCAGAAACTTAACAGTTTTAACGTTTAATAAGGAGTTCACAGGGTTCAGACTGGCTATTACTGCTTGTCGGCAGGTACGAACTCCTAGGTGAATTAGGTCAGTGCGGAAAAGGATTTTTCTTTGCTGCAGCAAAAAAGTGCAAGTGCATAGGATATGGATTAAAGTTTCTTTTTCCTGGCCGCTGAGACGGCATCTTATATGGTGGGAATCCGAGCGATGCCATGCCGAAAATTGAACTCGCATGTTCCACTCACCCAGTCTAATGCCACTAACGTGGCCTTAATCTACAGGGGATATGTGCAAGAATATTTGTGACCCTCCGCATGCATCATCAACCCCTGAAGATAGCCCTTGAACTTGGAGGAGACCTTAAGTAAAGTTTATAATACAACTCAAATGTGCTGGTAGGGGGGGGGGGAGCGGTGGGATGGATGACATCTGCTAAGCAACTGGAAACGTATCACGATAACTTGTCATGTACGCATTGAACCGTGTAATGTACTGATTTATTACCAATGGAGACGATTGATGTTTATTGATGTATGTAAATTCCTGACAATGAAATGATACTAAAAAGTTTTCAAAAAAAGAAATGTGTTTCTGCTGCTGCGTGGGCTCGCTTGCTCAGTGCCGCCATATCCTTTAGTTTGGAGAGTTCTTTTTGCTGTGGTTGCCATTAGTTTTTTGAAGACCTGGTGAGAGAGATGCTTTTCTCAGACCTCAGTGAGCGAAAATTCAGTTAGTTTTTCTTCGAGACGTTGCCTATAGGACGTAGTTGGACCTGAATCCTCTAATTCGTACCATATTAGGCCATGCATAGAGCCTTGTGGTGCACACCTAAGCCTGTGACAGAAGTTTAAAAATCAGCTGCCTCTAGCCCAATGCTGTTTTATGATGTTAAACTCAAGTCTTACTTGCGCTGGTGATGCTCTCTTTGGTAGGCTGAGAACCGCTTTGTAAATTCTGGTGATAAGTTTATCTGAAACGGTAACCTCCCTGCCCAGTGTAATTTTGCTCCTGTGAGTTAATGCGTGGATGAACTTTGCTTTCATCACCTGTAGAAGGTAGTTAAGACTTAGTCCTAGCAGGTTCTGAGGAACAGCTGAAAGAGCTGGAGCCTTTACTGCTCAGATACCTAAAGTGAGATTTTAATAATCCTTTACTAAGATGAACACCCAAATATTTGTATTCGTTGCTATGATGGAGCCAGGCGCCATCGAGCAGCCGCATGCCATGTCGGATTGGTTTAGGCCAGAATGTAACCATCAAGGTTTTTGTTTGATTGATTTCCACGTGGTATAAGCATGGAAGATGGGTAGTTGCCTCTGAGCGCCAATCTTTGTCGGGCTAAGGTACACAAGGTCATCTGCGTATAGCAAGTGGGTAATGCTTTGACCTCCCAGCATGGGAGGGTGAAGTTTGCTTCATCAAGGAGCTTTGACATTTCAGCAATATAAAAATTGAAAAGCAAGGGAGAGAACCCACAGCCTTGCTTCAGCTCAGATTTTGTGTGGACCTTCATAGAGATCCAAGAGCCATCTCCTAGTTTGACCCTCACCCAGGTGTTAGTATACAGCTGCTTAATTGATCTCAACAAGGTGGCTGGAAGGCCCTAGGCCCGTAGTTTGCTCCATAATGGGCCCATTGGTATGCAGTTGAAAGCAGCTTTAAAGTCCACAAAGCAGGAGTAAATCGGCTCTTTCTAAGGGCTTTGTCAATCAATCAATCAATCAGGGATTTATAAAGCGTGCTACTCACCGATGAGGGTTTCAAGTCACGTATGAGGGCCAGCGCCATCCAATTTGAGGTAGTATCTCACTTTTCCTTGATGCCACATTGATTTTTCCGACTTACCTGGCATTCCTCTGCCCAGGAGCTTAGATCGTCAAGAAGCAGACTGGTGTAGAGCTTATCATCATAATCAATATGAAAATGAGTGGGTAATGACGAGGATCGGACTTCGTGCCCCCTTTAAAGATTGACTGGATAATGGAGCGTCTCAAGGAATCTGAGATGTTGTTAGTTACCAAGCAGTTTTCAAACTAGGGCGTTAGTACCTTGGCCCAAAAGACTGATTCAGATGCAAAGAAAGCTGTGGGGAGTCCATAAGGACCAGGCGCCCTGCCTTTCCGCAACTCTGCCAGTTTTGCGAGGCAATGTTCCTCTATTTGACTAGGTGTATGGCAGTTGATGAGTGAATCGTTGTTGAGCATGTTCGTTACAGGCATTTTTGCAGCTTCCAGAACAATGAGAGGATTGCTTGGCAAACAATGAGAAGGTTGTACAATCGAACACTCAGCGTACGATGAGAAGTCTGTTGGATCCAAACAGGTTCTGGAATATTCACGTTGGAGCCCCTCATACTTCTGATTGTAACTCGATTAACAACCAAACTAAATAGTTTTGTGTTCTTTCCCTGCTAGCAAACAGCAGTCGGTCCGGAATTCCTAATTTCTTTCATTTTTGGAGAGACAAATTGATTTCCTGAAAAGGGTCCTTGATTTACTTAGATTGAATTTTGCGGTTGGAGAAGAGGGTCTTTGGACAAGAATTTGCATATTGTGGTTAACTTCGCCTTTCAAAGCCTTCTGGGATTCTGTCAGTTTGAGCTTAGCTTTAGAAAAAGATTTGCATGGCTTTGCGCATGAAGGAAAATTGGCTTGAAATTAGCGAAGGATTTGATCGGTCAAGAGTCTCCACTGTCTGATGGGAGAGTTTCTTAGGACGGTGGATGTGTTGTATTGAGCTCGCACCCATGACAGAGATTCCTGGCTGGTTTTGTTGTCCTATTTTAACCCCTTCCATGCGTGCGTCGGCCAACGGCCGTCGCAAGCACTACCTCCATAGTGCTGTGACTGTCCGTTGGCTGACGTGACCCCGCCCACTCCTTTAAACTGCCGCACCACGGTTAAGCGGTTAACCGTTTTAGATTTTCTGTGCATACTCCCATGTTGGTGGAAGGAGTGGTTTCCAGTTTAGATGGGCAGGTAGAGAAGTAGATTTGCCGCTGTCTATAGTCACTGTCAAAGTGGGACCCTAGAGTTAAGTCGTCGATGTGTTTGAATTTGTTTTGACTCTACCTAAGGTGAAGTCAATGTAGGAGGTGAATTTCCCCACAGCTCTCATCCAGCCCGGTTGTGTATTGCCGCTGAACAGGTTGGTATTAAAGTCGCCAGATAGCAAAACATTTACGGTCAGAAATTTGTGCTTAAGATCTGTTAGAATGGACACCAAGTGTCTAAGTTTCTTCTTCTTCCCAGACTTGGTGGGGTAAATTTAGATGTTAATAATCAGGAGTGAGTACTTTTTCTTAGAATGGAGTATGCTGAGGTGGACTGCTTAGGCACATAGTACTTCCAGAGTGATCTCCTCCGCTGAATAGTGCAGGGATGTAGAAATGTATACTGCTAGGCCTCCCATTTTCCGACTGTGTCTATTGATTTTGATGGCAGCTTTCTAAAACTCGACATAGCGAATCGGAGTGACTGTAGCATGAGCCCAAGTTTTTTGTAGTATGAGGAGATCAAAGTCACTCCAAAATGTTATGACTTCATTCCAATTTTTGCGTAATACTGCTAATATTCCATGAGCAGAGGCTAAGTCTAGCCCTGGCAGGGCATTGGTTGGCATGGCTTTTGTTACTTTGTCACAGTGAATTCCTTGACTGAAGGGCATTTGGCAGCCAGTTCCAGTTGGTTTGGAGGATCTCAGTTTTCTTGGGTCCATTTGCTCTGTGTGCACTTATTGCTCCCAGTTTGCTGAGCTGGGAACCTGTACGTATTGATGAGACAGGGTTCTTAAAGCCATGAGCTCCTTGTGCGTTTTTTAGAATGGAGTTAGTGGCAGGGATGGACTGGCGGGTGAGCACAGCAGGATTTCCCTTAACCTTCTCTCTTTTGACCTTTATACCCCAGCCTTCTAAAACTGCAAATTTCACACAAGTATTGATTCAGCCCATTCTGGAGAATTCAATGTGACCTGAGTCGGTTCTAACTCTTGCTTCTCTCTTGGCTCTAAAAGCTCAATCGCAGAAATATCAGCAGATTTTATGCGGTGTATATCAGGGATCAATTGAAGCAGGAGAGTAATATTACCCATGTTTAAAATATTGTGGGCTCACTTGATTGATATTCAAGTATAAGAACCAGCTAATTAAGCCCGGGACAGTCAGACGGGCAACTGGGGGATCCCAAACGCTCTACATCATATGAGGAGAGGGGTGGGGTGGAAAACCAATCTGACAAACTTCACTTAGGGGTGCTCTTATGGACAGATTAAAGTGGGATTTCTGAGAAATTTCAGGATTGTTATGGTTCTCGTGAGTGCTTGTCCCCTAGTTAGCATGCTGTTAGGATTTGGCAGTCTGAGTGCGAAGCAACTCTTGGTGGTGCCTGGAATAGCTCTTCTTGGGTGCCCTGGGTGCCCAAAGGGCCTTGTCTCTGCCTATTGTCAGGTGCTGGATACCGGTTGGTAACTAGGCTGTCTGCTGCTTCGGAAGAAGTTTGAGGGACTCGGTGTTCCAGCGGTTCAGCTTCCGGCACCAAGATTTTCAGGGAGGATTTGCTAGTCAGCGCTGCCGGGTCCTAAGGATGTATGATTTTGTGGCGTTTGTCTTCAATGAACATGGGGTGTAACGACCATTGCCTTATTGTTGTAATCACCCTGTGCATCTTGTTTCCTTGAAAAGATTAACGCAACTACTACTAATCTACATTCACACATTAGAATAGATATGGGCACTTTCTGACACTATCACTATCCATCATCTGCACTCACTACACTCATCTCTGTGCATTGCACTGTCAGCACCTTTTGTCCACTAAAATTGAAATTAATGTTAATGTAGAAAATCAAAAGAATGTGAATGTGTTCAGTATGCTGATTTATGCATTTGTTTCAAACAAATGAACGTGAATATTTTGCGATTATGAAGTAAACGCACCCTTAAACAGCTGTTGTTTTCTCTCCCGTTATCCTTTCAAAGAAATGCTTGAATAGTTGGAAGTCTTATACGCTGATCTTCGCTCCTATTACAGTAATATTCAAATTTGTATTTATTTTATTTGTTTGATAATATGCCAACAAGGCAACACAAACAAAACACATAATACACTACACAATTCATAAATAGCATTTCTATAATACCCCCAATACCCACATACAAAGAACAATTTACTAAATTGGCAGTACATCATTCAGTAATCTATCACCCTTCTATGATCATTCCATTGTGCATAAAAACAATGAAAGATAACATGTAAGCAATCTAAAATTGGAAAATACCTATTTTAAAGCCTACCCTGCAGTGATAATACAGCAGATATAGCGTAATGTATATTTGGATTTGAATTTTGAAATATGACGTTTTAATATGACTCCATTGGAATAACTAGACCTTAATGGCGCCTCGGAGAAGGTGGTACTGGTAGTTTTAGACTAGATTGAGGTGCTTCTTACATTTTGTCTGCTAAAGAAAGAATTGGTACAGAAGAAATAATGTGAAATGAGTGGTTACAACAAGGTTACATAGGGGTGAAAAGAGTGGTTTATTGAAGAATGTCAGATACATTTTAGAATTGTAAAGAAGATTGTTAATGAAGTTATGATTGGAAATAAGGTCTTCCTAGATACAAAGAAGAGTGCACACCATCAAAACCATTGGTCCCAATTTCCAGCTATGACTGAGTAAAAAGACATTGAAACATTTTGGCAGTTTGTAGAATGGAAATATTTGGGATCCAGTCTATTTTGGACTCTGTTGCTAGAGCACACTGGGAAGATGAGAGAAGTGAGGGCAAAGCATAATTAAGTTACATTTTATTGCATGCATATAGGAAAACTGCCTTACTTATAGCGTGATTTAACATTGATTGGATATGAGTCAATCTCATGAAGGTTTTGACACATCTGATCAAAGGTAATGTCTGTCTCGAAACCTTGGCTTTTGTGGTTTAATCCTGAGCTGGTTCTCCTTTTTTTATAACAGTTTTGAATTGGAGATGACTAAATGACATTCTTCAGTCTCTGTCATGATGACTTGTGACAGATCATGTTAGGCTTGGGACTGGCAGTTTCTATGTACCAGTATGCTGATGGCACCAAACTCTTTCTATAAACCTTCTCCCTAAATTGTCACTTGTCTTTATGTACAATTGTTTTAAAAGCAACAGCTGGGCAACAGTTTTCTGAAGTTTATTACCCAGAAAACAGTGTTTCTTTTCATGACGTTGAAATGTAAGAACACTTGTGATCTGAGGCTCTAGATTGACATTGAACTCGTTGAATTCTCCCTTTCCTTATCTTCTACATCCTTCTAACAATTGCTACCCACGTGGTTCCTCAATTCTCCCTCAATTTTCTCGGGGTACATTTCACAGCCAAATATCTTGCTTCAACTAGACGGTTAGATCACTTTACCATTATCCTTCCGGTTTGCATTGACTGCAGACTGTAACAAGAATAGAATGAAATTTAAATTGGGGGTGTCTAACATGCACAGCCCTACACCAGCACAAGCCACCTTACTTGGTCAACCTATTCAACATCATGGAATGTGGAAGCTGGATCATGCTACTCCTTGGAGGAGCTTGATTCAAAACAGTCTAAGCCCAGCATCCAATCCTTCTCTGGAATGGCAACTTCTTTGTGGTACTCTCAGCCTGCAGATCTAAGGACCTAATTTGCCCTCATGTTTTACAGGTGGCACTTGAAAGCTCACCTATTCCAGGTTTAACTACTCAATTCCGAGAGCTGGAGCATGCCACCTTACTTGTCCAACACATTCAACATATTGGGACTTAGAAGCAGAAATGAGGGTACTCCTTGAAGGAGCTTGATTCAAAACAAGATAGGCTCAGCATCCGATCCTTCTCTAGAATGGCAACTTCTTTTTGGTATTTGTAGCCTGCAGGACTAAGGACCTAACCTACTCCTATGTATCCCAAGTGGCACTTATAAAACTCACCTATTTCAGCTTTATCCAACATATTCTATCTATTCTGTCTTTGCATTACTTTCCCACTCCCTTGTAATATGTTACTGCAGACTTTGGGTATCTGTTGTTGATATTTAAAGTGCCCTTACTGAGAAAGCATTGTGACAGACCTGGAAGGAGGTGCACAAGTTAATGGTAATAAATGGACAGTTGCATCAGGATGCGCCACTGTGGTCCAATTCTGTAATTCGAATTGGGTGGCAGATGGTCTTCTCGCTGATATAGAACAGAGTAGGGTTTAGGACGATAGGAGACCATATGGTGTTGATGGCTCCCCAAATCCTTTGAGTCATTGTGTACAGATCTTGATCTCCTGCGTTCCCAAATCTAGTAATGCTACCAACTGCAACACTGACTGAAAAAGCACACTCGGATCTGGCCCTATGCTGCTTCTTGACTCACCCATTCAGAAATACCTTGGGGTGAGAGGCAACTCTCGAAGTGCAATCTGCAATATGTATCAGATCCTCATTGATGCACTTTACTCGTCCACTGAGCATAGGAAGACCAGAGAATTCTGGCAGATGGCACTTTTGATGTAGTACACAGACGAGGAATGATCAAATATTATGGACTACCATATTATCACTCCGAGGGAAGCCAGATTAAAATGCACATATATAAAAATACTCTATAGTTGGAACTGGTCCCCATACAAATTGATAAAGACTATGCTGATGCCAGATGACCTTTACTGGTGCTCTTCAAGCCCAGAATGTGATCTGATCTCTTACACATTCTCTGGCTCTGTTCTCACCTACACACAGAGTGGAGAGACATTTGGTGTACCTTAATTGACACCATTATATGGCATTTTGTGTAATCGGCCAAATTAGCTATCCCACACAATATGTCAGATGTGGAGGATGCCCTATCCCATTGGAAGAGGTGGATGGGGACAATCCATATGGTGCCTAAAATATGTACCCTTAGACACTGGTGACTATCCATTATACCCATACACCTGGAATGGACTGCAAACCTTCTTAGGCTAGCCATGTGTGAAAGGCGTATTTACAGGCTTTAGGATCACCTTACCCTATTTGAGAAGATCTGGAACCCATTCCTTCATCTCAGTGATCCTCAAGACAAAAAGCCTTAAACACAGTCTTGGACCTCTCAGCAGAGGAAGATGGTATTGTCCCAGTTGGGCACTAACAAGGGGATAGTATTGGCTAATTTCTGCCTTACTCCCCCGCTCACTCTATTTATTTTTGCTTATTTTTATAGCAAGGACATTGCCAAAGGTGCTACAGAAGAAATATTTAGTTACAAGGAAGTTACAGATGGTTTAAAATAATTACTAGAGCTATACGTAATTACTAAGGTTAAAAATACATGGTAGGTCATTACATAAAAAGGAGTGTACAGGCCATAAAAAGGTTGAGGTAGTATACAACTGTGAAGGCCATTGAGGTAGTATAGAGGTCTGTGCTAAGAGTTGATTTCAGTGTTTTAGCTAAAGTACCAATGGAAGAAAAGGGCTTTCAGGTCAGTTTTGAAAGTCATCAGTGAGGTAGATAAGCGCAGATTTGGAGATAGTGAATTCCAGATTCTGTTTGCGTTTCACAAGAAGGATTGTGCCATCAGTCGTTCCTTTTTAAAGGATAGGCGTTCAAGGATCATTACTTCGGCATTTCATGATGATCTGGAGCCACATTAAAACGTGAGTTTGTCTGCCAGATAAAGGGGCGTGGGTGTGTGCAGGGCTTTATGGGTGATGTAGGTAGTCTTGTAGATAGCCCTTTCTTTAAGCGGCACCCATAAAAGAGTGATCAGCATGGGGGTCATGTGGTAATTTCTTTTGGTCAGTAGATGAACCGTGCTACAGAGTGTATAAGTGATTTCAAGGGAGTGAGAAGGGTTTTGGGGAGACCAGCCAGGAGAGAGTTACAATTGTCTATTCTGGAAAGCACCAGTATAGGAGCAAGAGACTTCAAGATTTTGGTTTGTAATGCAACGTCGGATTAGCCGCAGAAAACGTAGTTGATGGTGAGCTCTTTTTCCCATGGTGCTGATTTGATAGTGTAGGTTGAGTCTTTTTGCCTAGGATGACTCCCAGAGACCTGGCACTGCCAACAATGGTGGGTTTATATTGAGGATGGTTTGTGAGTCCTTGTAGGATTGCAGCAGAGTTGTTGATTTTGAAGGAGAGATAAGGATACCTCACCCCCACCACTACTTCCTGATCCCATACTAACGGATACTGTGCTCATGGCGACCACTTTCAAGCAGGCATGAGTGATCAGAGTTCCCATCTCTAGATGGCTCGTTCAGAGTACTATGATATCCTTGTCAAATGAGTTACTGTGTAATGGTTTACACTTTGCAGTTCTGCTCTGCCGAGTAGTATATAGTGATACCTTCACTTCAACTCTGGCCTTAAATTTGACAGCTCCGGCCAGGAATCCTGGCCTTAAATGTGATGGTTCTAGTCTTAAATATGACAGGCCTAGTCTTAAACTTGTGTCTGGAAATTTGACAAGTCTGGCAGCAACTTGCTGGCCGCAAACACTCTGGTTTTAAATGGGTGACATGTAGGGCTAGTCCCAAAACTGACAGGTTTGATTGCAAAACATGGGGTAATTGTGTATGTGTTTTAAAAAAAGTACATAGAAAAAGTGTGTGCATGTAGTAGGGAAATGCCTGGGCATGTTTAAAACTGGGAGGTTGCAGACAGCTGTTGGCTGAACAGATGCAGAGCAGTCCTGAGTCCCCACAGCCCAGGGCCTGTGAGGAAGTCTGTGGCATGTAGGTGTCAAAGTTGTAAATGGTCCTCACAAACCTGCCTATGGTAATTCTCTCCCCAAAAAAATAGGTTAATACAAACACCTTATAAAATAATAAACCCCAGCAACCCCTGAGCTTTGAGATGCGAAACAAAACAGGTAGCATGTTGAGGCAAAGCTTCCCATGAGACCCTGAAACAGGGGGCCAGCTGTTAGGATGTAAAAAACACATCGCAAAACCCTTGGTCCCAAATTTGACAGGCCTGGCAGCAAACTCTGGCCTTAAATTTGACAGGTCTGGCCTTAAATTTGACAGGTCTGGCAGCAAACTCCGGCCTTAAATTTGACAGGTCTGGCAGCATACTCTGGCCTTAAATTTGACAGGCCTTAAATTTGACAGGTCTGGCCTTAAACTCTGGCCTTAAATTTGACAGGCCTTAAATTTGACAGGTCTGGCCTTAAACTCTGGCCTTAAATTTGACAGGTCTGGCCTTAAACTCTGGTCTTAAATTTGACAGGTCTGGCCTTAAATTTGACAGGTCTGGCCGTAAACTGCTGGCCTTAAAATTGACAGGTCTGGTCTTAAATTTGACAGGTCTGTCAGCAAACTGCTGGTCTTAAATCTGACAGGTCTGGCCTTAAACTGCTGCCTTAAAATTGACAGGTCTGGTCTTAAATTTGACAGGTCTGGCAGCAAACTGCTGGTCTTAAATTTGACAGGTCTGGCAGCAAACTACTGAACTTAAAATTGACAGGTCTGGTCTTAAATTTGACAGGTCTGGAAGCAAACTGATGGTCTTAAATTTGGCAGGTCTGGCAGCAAACTGTTGGTCTTAAATTTGACTGGTCTGGCTGCATAACATGGGTAATTGAATATGTGTTTAAAAGTGCAAAGAAAAGTGAGTGAATGTAGGAGGGAAATGTCTGGGCATGTTTAAAACTGGGGGTTGCAGACAGCTGTTGTCTGAACAGCTGCGGAGCAGTCCTGAGTCCCAGCCCAGGGCCTTGGAGGAAGGCTATGGCATGTAGGGGTCAAAGTGGTAAAGGGTCCTCACAAACCTGCCTAAGGCAATGATCAAAAATAGGTAAATACAAACCCCTTATAAAATAATAAACCACAGCCACCCAGGAGCTTTGAGCTCAATATCTAGGTCTGTTTCTATCTGTAACCATCTCTGTCTATCTCTCTGGCCCTCTGGCCATCCTTATCTGCCTATATATCTACGTATAGGGCTGTGTTGCAACCGCTCTCACTTTCATTATGTCTCTCACTGTCATCTATCTAGTGATCTATTCTAGTCCCTCTATTCTCTTTGTCAATATTTTTCTGTCTCCTTATGTCTTTTTTTCTGTTTCTCTGCTGTGAGTAGGACAATAGTTTTAGCTAACAGTAAAATGTAAATTTGAAGCACCCACAAAATATAAGGAGTTTGTTGAATGTTCTGATTCGATGTACTACCCACCATTTGGGAAATGATTGAACAATATTTCATTTTGCAGTAACGTGTTGGAATACAGTGAAGGTTTTTAAAAGCTTGTGACTTCCATTTCAGATTTAATCACATCATGTGTCATCTCAGTTTTGGAAAACTAAGTTTTTTATCTTTTAATCCAGCCTTATAAGGAAAAGTGTAATCTTTCTGCACAACGTTACTTTGAAAATAGTTTTAATACACTGAGAAAGTTCAGCTTATAAAAATCTGTGGTGTTTACATTTGTTTGAATTGCCGTTATATATTGCTTACTATCACAACTAAATTGTAAAAAAAACAAGCACCTTTTACATTTTCAAACTGTGTTATCTCGGAGTCAGTATTCGGTTTTACTGACGAGATTCAAATGACCTAATGTTGACGGCTCAAGATGTGGTGACTGCTTTGTAAAGTCGTCTTTCTTGAATACCTAAAGCAAATACCTGGAGGATTGGGGGATGAGGATGCTTGGCTCTGGCTTTACATACGTTAATTTGATCTTCTTTCCCCGGCGTGGCTGTCCTGCTGCTGAAGAAAGGCTTTCTAATCCAGCGCCAGCCAGGTAAAGAGACAAAAAGACATGACAATAGCTGGAAGTTATGGGTCACGCCTTCCTCTTGAGGCTGACGGTCGGATCGTAGGATGCAGAACATTCGGAATCCTGCAAACTCCGAAGAGGCTTTTGTGCGTGACGGGCCGCACCTGCACAGTATAAAATGAGTTTTTCTGCGAGAAACAATCCTTTCATTATTGTGGCCCCTCAACAGAAACCTACGACTTGTCCGCACCTTGTAGTTTATTGTAAACTGGATACAGATTACCCCCACTGATTTAACAATTCTTCATATTATGTCTGTTTTCATAATCTGCTTCAATATACTAGAAGTCTCTAATAGCTTTCTCCAAACTACCGCGGTGCCTGCATATATTGTGTAAACGGGAAAAACATTATTTTTCTTTGCTGTTCTGGCCATATATCTCCCCACCCTTAGAAGATGTCCAGTGCAAGTAAAAAAACTGCTAAAACTGTTGAAATGGTTTTCAGCCCAAAGATTCTAAGCGGTTAAACAGAGAAATAGTCCTTTATTTGCTTTAATTTGAACTGAAAGGCACCTCTTTTGGGGGGGAAATGAATAAAGTACTGAACCATCAGAACCACTTTTAATTTCTATTGTTTAAATACATTTACTTGACTATTCACTTACAACTAACATTGGCACCCCAAAGACTAATGTGCTACCTGACTGAAAAAGCTTTGGTATTATGTTTGGAATTCTTTCACTGAATGTACAAAACAGCGCTATTTTAGGCACGCTTTGCATTCTTAGGAACACATTTGGTTCTGTATTTATCCAGAAGAGCCATCAGAAAAAGATTTCCCAGTAAGGGCTGGTGTGTTTTAAGAACTAGATTCTCGGAAATTAATACTGAAAATACATAATGTGCATCAACGTTAAGGAAAATATCCAAGAAAGGCGTTAGTTATTTACCAAAGTACGCTGCATAGCCAGATTTAGTCAACCACGGTAAATCCTGTTAAAATCCTCCAGTGGGAAATATGTTTCATTTAGTATTTAGTAATAAATTAAAAGGCATGCAACATTGTAAGATCATTACTACACTGTGTTGCATATTTCTTTTCCACTCAGTTAAAAGTAGTATTTTGCGGGCTGCAAATACAAATTCATTTTGCTCTGTATTAGGTATTTTTTGCAACACTAATGCATAAAACAACATAACACACAGTCCTTCATTCTGGATACTGTGGTTCACGCAGGTGCATCATTTTTCATGAAGAGGTATGGTTACCGCACATTTGATGTTTTACCACAGTTGGATTTCCACTCAAATGGAGTTTAAAAGTGTGACATGGTCAGATGCTTATGAATAGCTTTCCAGGTTAGGATCATTGGCCATAAGAGTGGGTTGTCCATTGTTTTCATGAGTGGGGAATCATGGTACATGTGTGGTATACCTTTGGGGGTAGAATGTGTAGCCTCTATCGAGTCGGGCCGTTATTGATTAGGTCTAAGAGTTTGTTAGCAAGATAGCAATATGTGACAGTTGAAACATATGATACAGCAATATCGTTGTCAGAATATCATGTAAATATTGTGTCACAAACATTTTCAAAAAGTATTGCCCCAATGGAGTTAAAAATAGTAAATCTACATCCAATGGGACTATACTTCTGTGAACAATATTAAGGAGACAATAAATAGGTCAGGTAATATTTTTGTAGATGATATCGTAATATCCAATTGTGTTGACTTGCTTAATCACAGGATGATATACCACAGGACTGCATATCAGCTCTTAGTTCAGAAGAGTTTGGTGTGTTTTATGTACCCCCAAAGAATAGTATATCTTTGTCTATCTGGTGAAGTAGAAATATTAGGATGAGCAGGGGGATCAATCCTAACAAGCAGGTAAAATGTGGACCACCCCCATATTCACTGTTTAGGCCTTCCTCTAAAGAGTCAATTGTAAGATGGATCTTCGTATAAAGACATTGGTCTTCTCAGAGATTAAGGATGAACCCTCAATTAACAAGTATTCCTAAAAACTCAAGATTATTCTGTCTCCACTCCAATTCAAAACCTAGTGGGCACTCTTGACATGGTTAATGTTATACTACCGTTCCAGTTAGCCTTAAAATGTACAAAAATGAAAATTATGAATTGAGGGGAAGTAGGGAGGTCTGTGAACTAAACTGCTGAGTCAAAGCAGAATACTAATAGCATGGGGCAGTGGTATAATTGTTGATCTTAGAGTGTTTGCTCCTATGACATCTGTCAGACAGTTGCCTGTTTCTAGAGGTTCTGGAACTAACAGGAAGAGATCAGGCAATAACGGGGCATCCCTGTCTCAGGCCCCTGTGAACTACAAAAGTATTGAATAGCTGCCCCACATATTTCCTGTGCCACAAGGATAACACATGGCCGACACAATTTTTTTATTCATACTCTGTCCTATCCATGTCTTTTTCAAGTGTTAGGAACAGATACCCCATATAACAAACAAATTCCTCTTCGGCATCCAGTGAGATAAATATAGCTTCTTCCAAGGTGTCCATGCTGAGCCATAACAGAAGACACAATGTCCCATGATGTTTTTGGAATGAGAATCCAAGGACAAATAATTTAAAAACGTGTATTTTAAAATGCACATGTACCCTTAGGTCTCTTGGTGCTAAAATAATATGTTTATCGTTACCCACCAATAGTACAAAGTAGTCTTTCTATTGACTTCAGAATTATGAAGATCTGATTGGACCCACTGTGATCGAAACCTGTTCCCATGAGATAAAACAGAGATTCCTGAAGTGGATACATTTGTCCACGGAACCACCTGGGCCGCCATCTAGTAACAAATGTCACTTGTGACTGAGTTTATGATGGGCGACCATATGCCTGTTAGAATTTTAACCAGAGTCTTCAACAATACATTGATTAAAAATATTTGGAGATAGCTGACACTTTATAAGGTGCCCCTGACGGGTTTGAGATGAACACAAACTAACGCCTTGTACAACAACAATCCAAGTACCAGTGGATTACTCTTCCTTGTGTGAGTGAATCATGAATGTCAGTCAGCTGTGCTTTGCCCAGCTTATAGAATCTTTCTCCAACAATTGGGTTAATGGCAATTAAGTGATGGGTAAGTAATTTCACCCGCTGATATTTTCTTTCTTGTAATGCTTTCTTCTCTGTTTCCACTTGAGGTATGTCTTGCCAGGAAAAGAAATCTTCCGCTGCAGATGTGGTTTCCTCACTCCTCTGCAGGTTTGGTTTCCCCAATCCCTGAAATATACAACTCTATATAGTAACTATCTAATGTATTTAATATGTTTTGAGTAAGGCCATTGGGTTTATTCAATTTTGCAGCTGCGGCGATTTTCACATCATTATAGATTTGTCACATTTGACACATAAGCCATCATCTACCACATGATCTGCAGATATTAACAAAAAGTAGTTTCTAGCTCAAACTGTTCAAAAGTTATAAAAATAAAGCGACATGTGTTGCTGCTCGGTAGTAGGCCCTTTGCAAAGATGGAATGGTCACCTTTCTGTTGCTTATTGCTATATTTGGGTGTTAAACAGGTTTTAATGAGATGCAACCGATACCCAGACAGTGTTTACAAGTTTACAAATTACTAAATAATGATGTAATTCTATTACAAAATATGCTGCTTTATGCTGCATAATTAGATTTTTCTTGCCATATCATTTTCTCAAATCAGCTGCATAATTTACTTAACTCTGCTGTATAATTTGGCACTCTCAAGCCGCATAATTCTGGTGGCCCTGGTATTGGGGATGCTTTTGTACGAAGCCCTGGCTATATTAGATGATAGGTATCGCATAGAGTGCAAGGTTGAGTTGCTAACTGCATATCGAATTTTCACCTTCTTAATAAATTTGTCATTGTAGATGAATAAGGGAATGACCAGATCTGAGGTTAAAGAGCGAGTTAAGAGAGATCTTAGAACTTTTCTGTTTCAGTCAGTGGAGTGTCTTTTGTATCTAGGTGATAGGTCTTGAAAGAAGATTCAAGTCACTTCTGTTCCCACTTAATCTTCTTCTTGTGTAAGGCAATCTCTCTCATCATTCCCACTTGTAGAGAAGTCCTATCCGCTTCCTATGAGGTTACGCTGTTTTCCAACGGATATGTCTTACTATGGTTTGTAGCTCATTCATTTCAGCAGTAAGTTTACGCTTGGTTAATTTTCCATGTTTTGAGTAGAAGGGCAGCCTGGATACACTCAAGGATTAAGGTCTCTGGAGAGTGATCTGATAGTGTGCCCACATGGATGTATCAATGCAAAACATTTGGCAGCAGTGAGCCAGTGATAAGGACGCATTTTCTTCCCTTGGTGCAAATGGCATACAATAGAAAGGAGTGATCAATCTTGGTTGTATGTACCGGTCTGCAGACATCCAGCAGGAAGTCTCAGTTGCACAATTCTAGTTGCCCTGGTTATAAGACATATTTATGCTTAGATGTTTGGGTGTGCCTCTTGGTGCCATTTCCAATAGTTCCAATCCCATGAAAGGGGCAGCTGTCCTGAAGTGATTGTAAAGTCTGAATAAAGGCAAGAAAACCTTGTTCATAAACATATCACCCATCATGAGAAGTACCACTGTCTTTCTACCTCTTCCAGGCATTCTCTATCTCGGTCTTTCCATGTCTGCAAATGTATTTCTCTCTGTCTCCCATGTCTCTCTCCCCTGTGTCTCTCTCCTTTTGTCTTTCTCTGTACCAGTCTTTTTATCCTGTTCGCTCACTCTGACTCCCCTGACTTATCTTTGCAGCGTGATGTCTCTCTCAGAACCCTTCTTCTCTTTCTCTGACTTTGTATGTATCTCTCTGTCTTTTACTCTTTCAGTTTCCCTCTATCCATGTCTCTTTCTTTCTCCTCATCTCTCCCCTGTCCTAGGACGTTCCTATTATCTTGGACAAATATTTTCAAACTCTGCACTTAATCTTTGAAGCCTGCTTTGCAAACTGGAAAGTTTCAGAGGCGAAATTGTTTGAATGTGTTTGTCAGTGCTCAATGTAGTCCGCTGTGCATTTTTATTACTACCATCTGACCCTGCTTCGATGGGGTCAGTGGGCACTTCATCTTCTTAAATCTCAACTATTCTTTTCTCTATTTATAAATGTTGGCTGTAAGTCATCCTCTTCCCTCCCATATCACACTAGATCTTACCATTTGCACCTACTCACATATACCACATACCAGACCTTCAATTAACTTCGACGTGAGAACCTTATGAAAAAGCTACAAATATGGATTCAGCTTTTGAAGGGATCTGAGAAATATTTGTCCCTTTACTAAGTAAAAAATGCCTCAGACATTTGTAGACTTAGAAGGACTAATTTGTGAATTTATAACTGTAACTAGAAAACATTGATACATTTAAATGTACTATGCGCTTTAAAATTGCACATGTTGTTTTATTGTTTTTAATGTAAACTCGAGCTGAGCAGGAGGCTATGATCAGTCAGCCTCTTTTTGAACACTGTAGCCCCATCCTTGCTGCAGTCAGGGTCTCAAATCATAAGCACCTGAGGCTTCTTGTTCCTCGAAAGTGTTTTCCTTGCAACAGGGCCCATCCCCCAGGCTGCAGAGTAAACTGACTTCATGAGATCCTGGAACACTGGCCTCTTGATATTCTAATGGCCCTTGTAATGCACAGGTGCCTATTTACACGTTGATAGCTGCCCATATCGAAGTCCTGCCATGAGCGTCCTCTCAAGGCACATATTTTAACATCTTCGATGGTAGACTGAGGAAAGGGCATTGTCTACATGCTATGGAGCTAAAACTAAAGGCTTTTCTGTTTTAAAAGCAAAATAATGTGAATTGCACAGACCCCTAATCATCAGGCATTTGTAAAAATGTGTCATGTTAATAATTTTTTAACTTTCATGTAAGCCTTCTGCAACTTTGACACTGTTAAAGAAACGAATTTCTAACAATGAGCCTTCAATGAGAGATTAGCGCTAACAGCAGTTTTAAATTGACCTCATCAGAAGACCTGAAATAATTTGGTGCTGAAGTCATGTTAAAATATCATTGTTGCTAAATCAAGCAGTATGAGCAGTCTTTACATGCTTCCAGAATAAGAAGATATCGAGCCTGTGCGGAGATTCCAACACTCCCCAGTTCTTAAAGGCAGCAGCTCAGGTCATTCCCCCACATCCTCTACCTTCCTGGATTTCTCTTTGGTCACCCCATTATGTGTTCCGGTCCCCAGCAATATAATTTTTGTTTACTCACATATCCCCGTTTGTAGTGCGCACTACTGAAGATGCGAACAGCTTAAATAACCTCAGCATTATAACTCCAAAACGTTCAGCTGGTGAAGAGATCGGAGAGGCATGTAACTCTTTCGGTCTGCGCAAACTCGCCATGGAACTGCAGTATGTTTAAGTACAAATGAAATAATTTACACAGTAAACTATGCTGCGCCTTTAAATCATACATCCTTAACAGTTGCTCTTGTTTGTAGAACTGCTCGCAGATTTAAGTTCTGCAGAGACAGTCTCTGTTTGCTCAACGGCATCCTATGCTGCTTCTCTGTAGAAAGGTGTGTTAGAGGCAGGACCCACCCCCCAGTCAGAGTTAAGAGAACGCGGATCTCTTGCGATGCTAATTGTCCCTTTGTTATGCGAAGAGAGGCATTTTGCAGCTCTAGTCCGGCGGCATCCTGAAGCCTTCTTAGAGTTTCCTCTCAAAGCAGCGTTCACAGACGCTGTTGAGAAATGCGTCATAGATTTTAGAATCATGCCAAACAAGTGCACCACTCTTTTAAGGGCTGATGACTTTAATCAGGTAACCTCCACGTGCCTAAAACAACAACAACAAAAAAAGATTGGGTCAGAAATAAAAATAGTCGACCTTTGACTTCTATTTCTGAGCTGCACTGTCAGAACCTAAATATTAACTATGAATTATTTTGATGCTAGGTTCTGACAGTGCAGCTCAGAAATAGAAGTCAAAGGTCGACTATTTTTATTTCTGAACCAATTTATGTTGTTGTTGTTGTTTTAGGCACGTGGAGGTTACCTGATTAAAGTCATCAGCCCTTAAAAGAGTGGTGCACTTGTTTGGCATGATTCTAAAATCTATGACGCATTTCTCAACAGCGTCTGTGAACGCTGCTTTGAGAGGAAACTCTAAGAAGGCTTCAGGATGCCGCCGGACTAGAGCTGCAAAATGCCTCTCTTCGCATAACAAAGGGACAATTAGCATCGCAAGAGATCCGCGTTCTCTTAACTCTGACTGGGGGGTGGGTCCTGCCTCTAACACACCTTTCTACAGAGAAGCAGCATAGGATGCCGTTGAGCAAACAGAGGCTGTCTCTGCAGAACTTAAATCTGCGAGCAGTTCTACAAACAAGAGCAACTGTTAAGGATGTATGATTTAAAGGCGCAGCATAGTTTACTGTGTAAATTATTTCATTTGTACTTAAACATACTGCAGTTCCATGGCGAGTTTGCGCAGACCGAAAGAGTTACATGCCTCTCCGATCTCTTCACCAGCTGAACGTTTTGGAGTTATAATGCTGAGGTTATTTAAGCTGTTCGCATCTTCAGTAGTGCGCACTACAAACGGGGATATGTGAGTAAACAAAAATTATATTGCTGGGGACCGGAACACATAATGGGGTGACCAAAGAGAAATCCAGGAAGGTAGAGGATGTGGGGAAATGACCTGAGCTGCTGCCTTTAAGAACTGGGGAGTGTTGGAATCTCCGCACAGGCTCGATATCTTCTTATTCTGGAAGCATGTAAAGACTGCTCATACTGCTTGATTTAGCAACAATGATATTTTAACATGACTTCAGCACCAAATTATTTCAGGTCTTCTGATGAGGTCAATTTAAAACTGCTGTTAGCGCTAATCTCTCATTGAAGGCTCATTGTTAGAAATTCGTTTCTTTAACAGTGTCAAAGTTGCAGAAGGCTTACATGAAAGTTAAAAAATTATTAACATGACACATTTTTACAAATGCCTGATGATTAGGGGTCTGTGCAATTCACATTATTTTGCTTTTAAAACAGAAAAGCCTTTAGTTTTAGCTCCATAGCATGTAGACAATGCCCTTTCCTCAGTCTACCATCGAAGATGTTAAAATATGTGCCTTGAGAGGACGCTCATGGCAGGACTTCGATATGGGCAGCTATCAACGTGTAAATAGGCACCTGTGCATTACAAGGGCCATTAGAATATCAAGAGGCCAGTGTTCCAGGATCTCATGAAGTCAGTTTACTCTGCAGCCTGGGGGATGGGCCCTGTTGCAAGGAAAACACTTTCGAGGAACAAGAAGCCTCAGGTGCTTATGATTTGAGACCCTGACTGCAGCAAGGATGGGGCTACAGTGTTCAAAAAGAGGCTGACTGATCATAGCCTCCTGCTCAGCTCGAGTTTACATTAAAAACAATAAAACAACATGTGCAATTTTAAAGCGCATAGTACATTTAAATGTATCAATGTTTTCTAGTTACAGTTATAAATTCACAAATTAGTCCTTCTAAGTCTACAAATGTCTGAGGCATTTTTTACTTAGTAAAGGGACAAATATTTCTCAGATCCCTTCAAAAGCTGAATCCATATTTGTAGCTTTTTCATAAGGTTCTCACGTCGAAGTTAATTGAAGGTCTGGTATGTTGTATATGTGAGTAGGTGCAAATGGTAAGATCTAGTGTGATATGGGAGGGAAGAGGATGACTTACAGCCAACATTTATAAATAGAGAAAAGAATAGTTGAGATTTAAGAAGATGAAGTGCCCACTGACCCCATCGAAGCAGGGTCAGATGGTAGTAATAAAAATGCACAGCGGACTACATTGAGCACTGACAAACACATTCAAACAATTTCGCCTCTGAAACTTTCCAGTTTGCAAAGCAGGCTTCAAAGATTAAGTGCAGAGTTTGAAAATATTTGTCCAAGATAATAGGAACGTCCTAGGACAGGGAGAGATGTGGAGAAAGAAAGAGACATGGATAGAGGGAAACTGAAAGAGTAAAAGACAGAGAGATACATACAAAGTCAGAGAAAGAGAAGAAGGGTTCTGAGAGAGACATCACGCTGCAAAGATAAGTCAGGGGAGTCAGAGTGAGCGAACAGGATAAAAAGACTGGTACAGAGAAAGACAAAAGGAGAGAGACACAGGGGAGAGAGACATGGGAGACAGAGAGAAATACATTTGCAGACATGGAAAGACCGAGATAGAGAATGCCTGGAAGAGGTAGAAAGACAGTGGTACTTCTCATGATGGGTGATATGTTTATGAACAAGGTTTTCTTGCCTTTATTCAGACTTTACAATCACTTCAGGACAGCTGCCCCTTTCATGGGATTGGAACTATTGGAAATGGCACCAAGAGGCACACCCAAACATCTAAGCATAAATATGTCTTATAACCAGGGCAACTAGAATTGTGCAACTGAGACTTCCTGCTGGATGTCTGCAGACCGGTACATACAACCAAGATTGATCACTCCTTTCTATTGTATGCCATTTGCACCAAGGGAAGAAAATGCGTCCTTATCACTGGCTCACTGCTGCCAAATGTTTTGCATTGATACATCCATGTGGGCACACTATCAGATCACTCTCCAGAGACCTTAATCCTTGAGTGTATCCAGGCTGCCCTTCTACTCAAAACATGGAAAATTAACCAAGCGTAAACTTACTGCTGAAATGAATGAGCTACAAACCATAGTAAGACATATCCGTTGGAAAACAGCGTAACCTCATAGGAAGCGGATAGGACTTCTCTACAAGTGGGAATGATGAGAGAGATTGCCTTACACAAGAAGAAGATTAAGTGGGAACAGAAGTGACTTGAATCTTCTTTCAAGACCTATCACCTAGATACAAAAGACACTCCACTGACTGAAACAGAAAAGTTCTAAGATCTCTCTTAACTCGCTCTTTAACCTCAGATCTGGTCATTCCCTTATTCATCTACAATGACAAATTTATTAAGAAGGTGAAAATTCGATATGCAGTTAGCAACTCAACCTTGCACTCTATGCGATACCTATCATCTAATATAGCCAGGGATTCGTACAAAAGCATCCCCAATACCAGGGCCACCAGAATTATGTGGCTTGAGAGTGCCAAATTATACAGCAGAGTTAAGTAAATTATGCAGCTGATTTGAGAAAATGATATGGCAAGAAAAATCTAATTATGCAGCATAAAGCAGCATATTTTGTAATAGAATTACATCATTATTTAGTAATTTGTAAACTTGTAAACACTGTCTGGGTATCGGTTGCATCTCATTAAAACCTGTTTAACACCCAAATATAGCAATAAGCAACAGAAAGGTGACCATTCCATCTTTGCAAAGGGCCTACTACCGAGCAGCAACACATGTCGCTTTATTTTTATAACTTTTGAACAGTTTGAGCTAGAAACTACTTTTTGTTAATATCTGCAGATCATGTGGTAGATGATGGCTTATGTGTCAAATGTGACAAATCTATAATGATGTGAAAATCGCCGCAGCTGCAAAATTGAATAAACCCAATGGCCTTACTCAAAACATATTAAATACATTAGATAGTTACTATATAGAGTTGTATATTTCAGGGATTGGGGAAACCAAACCTGCAGAGGAGTGAGGAAACCACATCTGCAGCGGAAGATTTCTTTTCCTGGCAAGACATACCTCAAGTGGAAACAGAGAAGAAAGCATTACAAGAAAGAAAATATCAGCGGGTGAAATTACTTACCCATCACTTAATTGCCATTAACCCAATTGTTGGAGAAAGATTCTATAAGCTGGGCAAAGCACAGCTGACTGACATTCATGATTCACTCACACAAGGAAGAGTAATCCACTGGTACTTGGATTGTTGTTGTACAAGGCGTTAGTTTGTGTTCATCTCAAACCCGTCAGGGGCACCTTATAAAGTGTCAGCTATCTCCAAATATTTTTAATCAATGTATTGTTGAAGACTCTGGTTAAAATTCTAACAGGCATATGGTCGCCCATCATAAACTCAGTCACAAGTGACATTTGTTACTAGATGGCGGCCCAGGTGGTTCCGTGGACAAATGTATCCACTTCAGGAATCTCTGTTTTATCTCATGGGAACAGGTTTCGATCACAGTGGGTCCAATCAGATCTTCATAATTCTGAAATCAATAGAAAGACTACTTTGTACTATTGGTGGGTAACGATAAACATATTATTTTAGCACCAAGAGACCTAAGGGTACATGTGCATTTTAAAATACACGTTTTTAAATTATTTGTCCTTGGATTCTCATTCCAAAAACATCATGGGACATTGTGTCTTCTGTTATGGCTCAGCATGGACACCTTGGAAGAAGCTATATTTATCTCACTGGATGCCGAAGAGGAATTTGTTTGTTATATGGGGTATCTGTTCCTAACACTTGAAAAAGACATGGATAGGACAGAGTATGAATAAAAAAATTGTGTCGGCCATGTGTTATCCTTGTGGCACAGGAAATATGTGGGGCAGCTATTCAATACTTTTGTAGTTCACAGGGGCCTGAGACAGGGATGCCCCGTTATTGCCTGATCTCTTCCTGTTAGTTCCAGAACCTCTAGAAACAGGCAACTGTCTGACAGATGTCATAGGAGCAAACACTCTAAGATCAACAATTATACCACTGCCCCATGCTATTAGTATTCTGCTTTGACTCAGCAGTTTAGTTCACAGACCTCCCTACTTCCCCTCAATTCATAATTTTCATTTTTGTACATTTTAAGGCTAACTGGAACGGTAGTATAACATTAACCATGTCAAGAGTGCCCACTAGGTTTTGAATTGGAGTGGAGACAGAATAATCTTGAGTTTTTAGGAATACTTGTTAATTGAGGGTTCATCCTTAATCTCTGAGAAGACCAATGTCTTTATACGAAGATCCATCTTACAATTGACTCTTTAGAGGAAGGCCTAAACAGTGAATATGGGGGTGGTCCACATTTTACCTGCTTGTTAGGATTGATCCCCCTGCTCATCCTAATATTTCTACTTCACCAGATAGACAAAGATATACTATTCTTTGGGGGTACATAAAACACACCAAACTCTTCTGAACTAAGAGTTGATATGCAGTCCTGTGGTATATCATCCTGTGATTAAGCAAGTCAACACAATTGGATATTACGATATCATCTACAAAAATATTACCTGACCTATTTATTGTCTCCTTAATATTGTTCACAGAAGTATAGTCCCATTGGATGTAGATTTACTATTTTTAACTCCATTGGGGCAATACTTTTTGAAAATGTTTGTGACACAATATTTACATGATATTCTGACAACGATATTGCTGTATCATATGTTTCAACTGTCACATATTGCTATCTTGCTAACAAACTCTTAGACCTAATCAATAACGGCCCGACTCGATAGAGGCTACACATTCTACCCCCAAAGGTATACCACACATGTACCATGATTCCCCACTCATGAAAACAATGGACAACCCACTCTTATGGCCAATGATCCTAACCTGGAAAGCTATTCATAAGCATCTGACCATGTCACACTTTTAAACTCCATTTGAGTGGAAATCCAACTGTGGTAAAACATCAAATGTGCGGTAACCATACCTCTTCATGAAAAATGATGCACCTGCGTGAACCACAGTATCCAGAATGAAGGACTGTGTGTTATGTTGTTTTATGCATTAGTGTTGCAAAAAATACCTAATACAGAGCAAAATGAATTTGTATTTGCAGCCCGCAAAATACTACTTTTAACTGAGTGGAAAAGAAATATGCAACACAGTGTAGTAATGATCTTACAATGTTGCATGCCTTTTAATTTATTACTAAATACTAAATGAAACATATTTCCCACTGGAGGATTTTAACAGGATTTACCGTGGTTGACTAAATCTGGCTATGCAGCGTACTTTGGTAAATAACTAACGCCTTTCTTGGATATTTTCCTTAACGTTGATGCACATTATGTATTTTCAGTATTAATTTCCGAGAATCTAGTTCTTAAAACACACCAGCCCTTACTGGGAAATCTTTTTCTGATGGCTCTTCTGGATAAATACAGAACCAAATGTGTTCCTAAGAATGCAAAGCGTGCCTAAAATAGCGCTGTTTTGTACATTCAGTGAAAGAATTCCAAACATAATACCAAAGCTTTTTCAGTCAGGTAGCACATTAGTCTTTGGGGTGCCAATGTTAGTTGTAAGTGAATAGTCAAGTAAATGTATTTAAACAATAGAAATTAAAAGTGGTTCTGATGGTTCAGTACTTTATTCATTTCCCCCCCAAAAGAGGTGCCTTTCAGTTCAAATTAAAGCAAATAAAGGACTATTTCTCTGTTTAACCGCTTAGAATCTTTGGGCTGAAAATCATTTCAACAGTTTTAGCAGTTTTTTTACTTGCACTGGACATCTTCTAAGGGTGGGGAGATATATGGCCAGAACAGCAAAGAAAAATAATGTTTTTCCCGTTTACACAATATATGCAGGCACCGCGGTAGTTTGGAGAAAGCTATTAGAGACTTCTAGTATATTGAAGCAGATTATGAAAACAGACATAATATGAAGAATTGTTAAATCAGTGGGGGTAATCTGTATCCAGTTTACAATAACCTACAAGGTGCGGACAAGTCGTAGGTTTCTGTTGAGGGGCCACAATAATGAAAGGATTGTTTCTCGCAGAAAAACTCATTTTATACTGTGCAGGTGCGGCCCGTCACGCACAAAAGCCTCTTCGGAGTTTGCAGGATTCCGAATGTTCTGCATCCTACGATCCGACCGTCAGCCTCAAGAGGAAGGCGTGACCCATAACTTCCAGCTATTGTCATGTCTTTTTGTCTCTTTACCTGGCTGGCGCTGGATTAGAAAGCCTTTCTTCAGCAGCAGGACAGCCACGCCGGGGAAAGAAGATCAAATTAACGTATGTAAAGCCAGAGCCAAGCATCCTCATCCCCCAATCCTCCAGGTATTTGCTTTAGGTATTCAAGAAAGACGACTTTACAAAGCAGTCACCACATCTTGAGCCGTCAACATTAGGTCATTTGAATCTCGTCAGTAAAACCGAATACTGACTCCGAGATAACACAGTTTGAAAATGTAAAAGGTGCTTGTTTTTTTACAATTTAGTTGTGATAGTAAGCAATATATAACGGCAATTCAAACAAATGTAAACACCACAGATTTTTATAAGCTGAACTTTCTCAGTGTATTAAAACTATTTTCAAAGTAACGTTGTGCAGAAAGATTACACTTTTCCTCATAAGGCTGGATTAAAAGATAAAAAACTTAGTTTTCCAAAACTGAGATGACACATGATGTGATTAAATCTGAAATGGAAGTCACAAGCTTTTAAAAACCTTCACTGTATTCCAACACGTTACTGCAAAATGAAATATTGTTCAATCATTTCCCAAATGGTGGGTAGTACATCGAATCAGAACATTCAACAAACTCCTTATATTTTGTGGGTGGTTCAAATTTACATTTTACTGTTAGCTAAAACTATTGTCCTACTCACAGCAGAGAAACAGAAAAAAAGACATAAGGAGACAGAAAAATATTGACAAAGAGAATAGAGGGACTAGAATAGATCACTAGATAGATGACAGTGAGAGACATAATGAAAGTGAGAGCGGTTGCAACACAGCCCTATACGTAGATATATAGGCAGATAAGGATGGCCAGAGGGCCAGAGAGATAGACAGAGATGGTTACAGATAGAAACAGACCTAGATATTGAGCTCAAAGCTCCTGGGTGGCTGTGGTTTATTATTTTATAAGGGGTTTGTATTTACCTATTTTTGATCATTGCCATAGGCAGGTTTGTGAGGACCCTTTACCACTTTGACACCTACATGCCATAGCCTTCCTCCAAGGCCCTGGGCTGGGACTCAGGACTGCTCCGCAGCTGTTCAGACAACAGCTGTCTGCAACCCCCAGTTTTAAACATGCCCAGACATTTCCCTCCTACATTCACTCACTTTTCTTTGCACTTTTAAACACATATACAATTACCCATGTTATGCAGCCAGACCAGTCAAATTTAAGACCAACAGTTTGCTGCCAGACCTGCCAAATTTAAGACCATCAGTTTGCTTCCAGACCTGTCAAATTTAAGACCAGACCTGTCAATTTTAAGTTCAGTAGTTTGCTGCCAGACCTGTCAAATTTAAGACCAGCAGTTTGCTGCCAGACCTGTCAAATTTAAGACCAGACCTGTCAATTTTAAGGCAGCAGTTTAAGGCCAGACCTGTCAGATTTAAGACCAGCAGTTTGCTGACAGACCTGTCAAATTTAAGACCAGACCTGTCAATTTTAAGGCCAGCAGTTTACGGCCAGACCTGTCAAATTTAAGGCCAGACCTGTCAAATTTAAGACCAGAGTTTAAGGCCAGACCTGTCAAATTTAAGGCCAGAGTTTAAGGCCAGACCTGTCAAATTTAAGGCCTGTCAAATTTAAGGCCAGAGTTTAAGGCCAGACCTGTCAAATTTAAGGCCTGTCAAATTTAAGGCCAGAGTATGCTGCCAGACCTGTCAAATTTAAGGCCAGAGTTTGCTGCCAGACCTGTCAAATTTAAGGCCAGACCTGTCAAATTTAAGGCCAGAGTTTGCTGCCAGGCCTGTCAAATTTGGGACCAAGGGTTTTGCGATGTGTTTTTTACATCCTAACAGCTGGCCCCCTGTTTCAGGGTCTCATGGGAAGCTTTGCCTCAACATGCTACCTGTTTTTTTTCGCATCTCAAAGCTCAGGGGTTGCTGGGGTTTATTATTTTATAAGGTGTTTGTATTAACCTATTTTTTTGGGGAGAGAATTACCATAGGCAGGTTTGTGAGGACCATTTACAACTTTGACACCTACATGCCACAGACTTCCTCCCAGGCCCTGGGCTGTGGGGACTCAGGACTGCTCTGCATCTGTTCAGCCAACAGCTGTCTGCAACCTCCCAGTTTTAAACATGCCCAGGCATTTCCCTACTACATGCACACACTTTTTCTATGTACATTTTTTAAAACACATACACAATTACCCCATGTTTTGCAATCAAACCTGTCAGTTTTGGGACTAGCCCTACATGTCACCCATTTAAAACCAGAGTGTTTGCGGCCAGCAAGTTGCTGCCAGACTTGTCAAATTTCCAGACACAAGTTTAAGACTAGGCCTGTCATATTTAAGACTAGAACCATCACATTTAAGGCCAGGATTCCTGGCCGGAGCTGTCAAATTTAAGGCCAGAGTTGAAGTGAAGGTATCACTATATACTACTCTGCCGTGTCATTCCTGGAAAATTATATTATGTATGCTGAGTCGTTATCTGAAAGCTCAGCCCAGCCAAGTACCACGCATCAAGCATTAGACTAACGCATTTCAGTGTGGTGGGCCACATCACCGCACTGAAATGCGAAGTCACGCATTACAGGCCGCCTCAGCTGTCTGGCCAGAGTAATGTATACTGAGGGGCAGATTTATGTTAACTGGCGCATCCCCAGGGATGCGCCAGTTAATGTGCGCCACAGTGCGCCACAGCTCCGCCACCCATGGTGCGCCGCATTTACAATGCGGCACACCATGGGGCAAAAACGGCACAGATGCGTGACGCATCTGTGCCGTTAAGGAGGCGCATTGCTGGAGTTGCGTCGCAAGCGCGCGCAGCTCCAGCAAGGCTCGGTGGTGCCCCATCTTAACAATGCTGCGTCAAGACCTACGCCTGCTTCAAGCAGGCGCAGGCTTTTGACGCAGCATTGGCCTGAAAGTGACTGAGTGAAATCTTATTGATTTCACTCAGCCACTTTTGCGAGGCGCACCTGCCCCGGAACGCCCACCCTGCGCCGGAACGCCCACAAGCGGCGCAGGGCTTTACAACGTGACGCATCTGCCTAGATGCGTCACGTTGTAAATCGTTCGTAGGGATGCGCTACGTTTACGCCGCCTTGCGTGACGCAACAGCGGCGTAAACATTGCGCAAGAGCCTCATAAATCTGCCCCTTAGTACTCAGCAATTAGCAAAAGCAGCTGTTGCGCAGTCCGCGCTGCTCGCAGCCTAGGGGCTGCCCCAACAGCGCTCCATTAAGCTACACTGCGCTGGTATGACTAAGCTCAACACTATGTGACATGGTGTCATGGAGAGTCTGCGACAATGAGTGCTTTCTGCCCAATGGTTGCTGAGAGACCGGACTCAGAGGCATGCTGCCCGTGTCACGTATTTGCGGGCGGCAGTTATATTTTCTACTTTGGAAGCTGTTGAGCTGCAGTGCTCACACCATTAGTGTTGTACTGCGCTGATTCGTTGCAACTTTCGAGTGACGCAGCATGCCCCGCGAGTGCGGACCTCACCCTGCTGACCAGACAGACCGCATGCCTGTGCTGCAGCTTGCTCTCATGTCAGCTGCACTAGTACCTGGACATGACCGCTGCTGGAGAAGTCGCCGCAGCTGGCATATACATGCCGTGGTTTGCTCTGAGTGACTGTCACTCATTGACAGGTATTTAACATTTTTCTAGTTTAATATTTTTAATACAAAGCATTGTGACACTGGATGCTGGGCCTGTTAGCTACAGCTCAGCCTGCTGACTGACTGCGCTGACGGTGCGTGCTACAGGCTGCGAGCTCAGCTGGGCTGCATTTTTACCAGATTAGTAGCGTATTAGTCTCCACTCATTATTGGAGTCCAACTGACGATTCACTGGGAGACACAAGGGAGTAAAGATGAATCTGCAAGCGGGCGGGAAGCAACCAGTAGAGAAATTAAAAGCCTTTGTGTGAGCAGGAGGTACAAGGCCAAGAAAATCACCTGCAGGCCTGCCCAGTCCGGCGCTTCAGACCCCTATCACCACACGGTAACTGCAGCCCGGTGGACCCCTACACAGCCCGGCCATAAACACTTTGAGGCAGATTTACTTTGCCTGACGCATCTCTGCAAATCGGCAGAGATGCGCCAGGAAAGATACGGCACGCAAGTTCATCCTTGCGCCACCCATGATGCGCCGCATTTACAATGCGGCGCACCATGGCGCAGGAATGAACAGATGCTTGTCGCATCTTGGGCGTAAAGTTGGCGCAGTGCTGAAGTTGTGTTGCGTGCGGCACGCAACTCCAGCACTTTTCCAACTTGCCCTATCTTTAGCGTGGTGCGTCAAGCCTTACGCCTGCTTCAAGCAGGCGCAGGGTTTTGACGCATCAGCGTTGGGAAAGTGCCTCAGTGAAATCTTGTACATTTCACTGAGTCACTTTTCAGGGGCGTTCCTGCGACGGAACGCCCCCCCCTGCACCGGAACGCCTACATGAAACCTGACGCAGGTTTCATGTGGCGCAGGGCCTTACACCGTGACGCATCTCCATAGATGCGTCACGTTGTAAATGCCTCGTAGGGATGCGCCACGTTTATGCCGCCTTGCGTGACGCAACAGCGGCATAAACGTGGCGCAAGGTGATGCAACAGCGGCGTAAACGTGGCGCAAGGGGCTTGTAAATCTGCCCCAACCTATCTTAGCCTGGCTGCAATCACAGGGAAGCATATATATGGCACAGTCACAATTGAGTCCAGTAGAGCTATGCTCAGCCTGACTGGTGACTCGCAAAGCATATCTATCATGCGATCCGTGTGGTTTACTTGTGAAACCTCTGTCGCACACTGCACCTGGAACTCACCTGATGGGTGGAGGTGCTTCGCTTAAACAACATGAGGTAAAAACCAACTGGTAGTGGAGCTGAATTCTTTGTGTGCCCATGAGTGTTTATGCAACAATACAAATGTCAAGATAACTCTGGTGAATGATGGAGTGCTGGGAAAGCTCAGCTTTTGTTGTGACAGTTTTCACAAAAGAACATAAATCAGGGACATTCACAAAACTGTATTTTATGAGGATTACCTGTGAGTTACGGATTTTTCTAACTTTGTGCCCTTCAATTTCTGTCGCTTTAAAGCAGTTTTAACATTTTCTTACAGTTTCTTGTTGCTCAAATGGGTGTAATTTCTGATACTAATATGTTTCCCTCGTCGTCATTGCTTGATTTTGCTCCTGAGAAAGTGTCACTCATAGTCATTGAATGTCACTCATATTTACAGTGAACTTAGGAAAATGTCACACATAAGCAGTCTGAAACCTTGGCAGCTATGAAAGCTCTATCTGTATTCTATGCATTTCGACCTGGAAAATAATGCAGAAAGGGTTAAAAAAAAAACATAAAGTGCCCTAATACTTTAATATGTGCCTATGCGATTTGTTGATCTTTTGAAGAAATAAATCAATACAATTGTGAATCTTTTGTTGCTTTTAATTATTTTATTTATAAGCTTTTTCTTTTACTTCACAGCACAATCTCTAATATACAAATATTGTCTGAGGAATAATTTGCAATACATTGTATTTTTTTTAACAGATAGTATCCATATTACTATCAAAATTATGGTTACCATCGTGATTTAGAAAGAAAGGAGAAGAAAAAAAGTAAAATAAATAAATAAATAAAATTAAAATAAAGACCTCCTACCTAATTACCCTGCTTAGGTACTGCTATCCATCATATCTTCCTTCCATCTATAAATGGGCCCCCAAGTGCGTCTGCCAAGCATTCTCCCTTTTTTACCCTTTTCTCGAAAATTCCTTTTTCAAGATTATAGGTGGCTAGAAGCCTAGCAAGCCATTGTTGAAACATAGGGGCGGCTTGATCCAGCCAGGCTGAGACAATACAGATACACAATACTGCCATAGCTAAAAAGAGAAAGAGAGAGAATGCATCTTGTCCTTCCTTGCTATTTATCCCCAAAAGTATTATAGCAGTAGTGAGGGTAATTTTAAAATTCAAAGATTGGTCAAAAATGTTTTTGATTGCACTCTTCAGGGATTGCAACCGAGAGTAAGACACAAACATATGGATTAAGGGGCACATTAGGATGGCGGACGGACCTTCGTCCGTCCGCCACCCCAGAGGAGGAGGGACCGTCCGCAGGGGCAGCGGCGGTCCCTCCGTGCCAATTAGGATGTGACCGCCACCCTGGCGGTCACATCCTGTATTTTTAACATTGCGGCGGATGCTGCTTGAAGCAGCACACGCTGCAATGTTAAAAAAACATGTTTTCCTTTGCATGCACGAAGCTGCAGGCACCGCGTGGTGCCTGCCGCTTCATGCACGCAAAGCAGGGGGGTACCATAGGTACCCCCCATGTGCACCCCCCACCCCCCCTTCACCCCTGGGGGCCCTCATTGGGCCCCCAAAGAAAAGTCCGTATGCCTTTGCACGGCGGTAATGCCGCCGTGTATAGGCATAGTACTCCAGACATCCTAATATGCCTGGCGGTGTCTGATAGACACGCCAGACATGTTAGAGCTTGTCCGCCGCGGTTGTAAGCCGACCGCGGCGGAAAAGTGGCGGACTTAAACCAAGACCCACCAGCCATCCTAATTTGGCGGTGGGTCTTTGGTGGGTCCGCAGCGGATTTCCCGCATCCTCCGGGCCGGCGGTGGCTTCCGCCGGCCCGGAGGATGCGGGAAATCCGCGATCCTAATCGACCCCTAACTCTGCATCCGAGCTATCATATTGGGAACATCTAGTTCCCTTCTATCCCCCCCACTGTGCTATCCTTGCTGGCGTATAATACAATGAAAAAAATTGTTTTAAAATGCTGAGCTTGTAGCCCCGCAGAACAGAGAACGGACTGACCCAGCTCCAGAGAATCGCAGAAGCTAGCTTGCTCAATGCCGAGTTTGTCTGCCCAGTTCTTTCCAAACTTGTCCAAATCATCCTGCTTAAGTAGAGCAAGTTCAATATAGATCCTCCGAATAGTACAGTCTTGCCCTTCTCTAACAACATCAATAATTGAGATTTTACTAAAGCCATTCAACCCACCTTTTTTCACTCCTGGAAAACTGCGTATTTGAAGATACTTGAAAAAGTTTTTCTTATCAATGCCATAATTACATTGTATTCCAGAGAATGGGCGGAGTCCACCTGACCCTAATAGATCCCCTATTTTCCGAATCCCACACCCCTCCTGTTCTGCCATTATAGAATCCAAAAAGATTCCTGGAAAGGTGGGATTTCTAAACAGCTGAGTGTAAACATTAATTCTCCAAAGACCAATCTTTATTCTGAATGCTGCCCAGATCTTAAAGGCAGCCATCAGAGTCTTAAATCTAGTTGTTTTTTTAAATAGCTAGACTCAGTAGATTTTCGAGAGCAGTTCACAACATCTTCACCCAGCAGTAACTTATAAATGTCTGGCGACCCAGTCCTAATCCATGGATCTGTAACATTCCCACCGATTAGCCCACTCATATATTGAAAGGTGGCCGCCCAATAGTACATTTTAAAATCAGGAACTGCCCAGCCACCTCTTTCCCTTGGCAGTGACATAAATCTCAGGACTCTCCTTGTTTTCCCATGTGCCCATATAAACCAGTTTACCATATATTCGAGCGCTGCAAACCATTGCTTCCCAAATTCGAGCAGAATAGCTCTGAATAAGTAAAGTACCTTTGGTAAGAACACCATTTTAACCACATTACAGCAGCCAACCAATGACGTTGCTATAAGGAAAATGTAAGTTCTTGAATGAAATTCACTTTCTTCAGCATGATCTAAAGAATGTTTCTGTTAGGAAATATTTGCAACAATATTTTCCATTGTCATGGTGGTTGTATCACTGCATGTCACTAAATATCATGCCATACTTAGACTTACAGAAGAATTTGTGAACTTATGTTGTTACTACTTTAAGGCAAAACCAAAGGGGATGATGGATGGAGCATTGAACATTGCAAACACTCACCCCCAGTCAACAGATCTGGGTTTAATCCATCATCATTCTTTAGCTCATTCCGCTACCCCAGTTCAG
The DNA here is from genome assembly GCF_964261635.1 of Lissotriton helveticus. Lineage (NCBI taxonomy): Eukaryota > Metazoa > Chordata > Amphibia > Caudata > Salamandridae > Lissotriton > Lissotriton helveticus. Next base: position 1,021,198,066 of record NC_136063.1, read on the forward strand.
ACATGGCCATATGCAAATCAGTCTTACCTTGTGCCTCATGGGAACAGTCCAGCCTGAACTGCCGAGCCATGTATTCCCTGGACCGGAAACAAGCATCCTGGGACCAGTTTCGGGTTCATAACCCTCATCAGCCAGGCTATCTTGAATCCAGTGGCAAAGTGAGCAAGGGACCCACGTTTGGGCATATCCTGCCAACTTAGGGCGAACAAAGCAAAACCAAAGGGGATGATGGACAGAGTGTGGAACATTGCAAACACTCACCCGCAGTCAACTGATCTGGGTTTAATCCATCATCATTCTTTAGCTCACTCCGCCAACCCATTTCAGACATGGCCATATGCAAATCAGTCTGACCCTGTGCCTCATGGGAACAGTCCAGCCAGAACTGCCAAGCCATGTCTTCCCCGGACCGGAAACAAGCATCCTGGGACCGGTTTCGGGTTCATAACCCTCATCAGCCAGGCCACCTTGAATCCAGTGGCAAAGTGAGCAAGGGACCCACATCTGGGCATACCCTGCCAACTTAGGGCGAACAAAGAAAAACCAAAGCTAGCCTTGCCGATGGATTAAACCCAGATCTGTTGACTGGGGTGAATGTTTGCAATGTTCAACACTCCGTCCATCATCCCCTTTGGTTTTGCGTTACTACTTTAAGCTCACGGGGCATAAAGCAATGTCCAATGACTAACCAATTACACATTCAATGTCGGATTTTATGTGTAGGATGGACTGTGGCAGTGTGTTTTTGTGCATGTGTCCATGATGTGTGCCATTCTTTCTGTTTCAAATACGACGAACATGTTTTCAATTTGTTTCTCCCATGTCTACAAACTCTTTCTGATCATGAAAAGTAAAGCATTACTTGTGCACCATTCCTCCTGCTAGCACAATTGGTAAGGGTGACCACACTATGGAATATTTTACACATGCACAAATATTAGAACGCATGTTCAGTTTTAAATTATGGATTCCACTGCAATATTAATTAGGAGAAACCAGGGGACGATCATGATCTCAATTTGAAACAGGGAAAGATATTTAAAAAGCTAATTTCTATTTTTTTGGTTTAGTTTGCCTGGAATTACATAAGTATTTTTGAACAATGCTTTCTTGCTCAGTGAATTAATGTGAATTAAAACGGGGATTGCATGTGAAATTCAAACTTTGGAAAAGTTAGTGACCAATAACAAGTCAGGTGGTGTGGTCTTCCTGGGGAGTACTGGTATGGGAACTCTGAGCACAGTTTTACTAAGGGGGGGGGTTGTATCTAGTAAAATTGAGTGCATTTTGAGTGGAGGTTGGGGGCACAAAAGGTTCCTTGCCCCCACCTCACCCCTTCTCCAGCACAGGGAGAACATGGAACACTCTGCATGCCTTTTAACAACGCCCCCCCCCCCCAAGCCCCAGATATGCTCCTCGTCCATGTCCCTGGCCTGCAGCAATACCCCACTTACATTTACCAGCTGCTGAATGGAGGTGGCAAATGAGAGCAGAAATGGCCTGATATTCAAGCTGGAATGTGGCTCCCCATGCTGCTTTTGACCCAGTGAAACAGGTCTGCATGCTAGTACCTTTTTTATTTCTGTATGTTCTCTATGCTTTCTGCTGCCCCTGCCTCCCTGTGGAATTACTGCTGGATTGACATAAATCAGTCTATCCATATTGTAAAATTGAGATCCCATACTTCAACATGCCTAAGGGATATTGGTCTGCAAGTAGCACTTCAGAATTTACACCATCCAATTAAAAGTTACTTATAAAAAAACAAATTAAAGTTGAATCACTTAAGTTGGATAAAACCGTATTAGCAGGGAAAATGCATGCTTGGTATGTGATTAATTCATATCAGTTGTTACAAATTCAGCCCTATTTAACGGCATATTTCTCTGCTAATATAAAACATATTTTCTTAAATATACGAATGGGAATTAATCAGACAAAAGAGTGTATGCAGCCCTGGATTGAACAATGGGTGGATACTAACTGCAGATTATGCGGATGGCACAAGAATCATTAGTCCATATAGTATGTGCGTGTCCTAAATTGATAAAAATTCGGCGTTTTTATTTAAAACACCTATTTTTGAAGGATGTATCCGCGTGGTAAAGGATGTTCCCCATTTTTGAAGATTGGGGTTAGATCAGCACTCCAGGCCCTTGTTAGGTCCTTATCTTGTGACTCTATTCCGTTGTTATTTCAGCTAATAACATTTTTAAATGCAGGTGAAAATGTTTTGATATCACCAGTTTGAGATGTGTTAAATTCAGTCAGACACCTTGTAGTACAAACTGAACTTATTGTATCAATGTTGTGACAGATATACTTGTTGCACTATACTAAGGTCCTGGAATTATGAAACTTCAACTAATGGCCGTTGGCACTTTAACACAAAATAGGTGCTATATCTTGCTATAGTAATTGTTGAATCTTTCTATTAAAAACAACCCTTGATCAGACATAATCGATGCACTTTATCATTGTCATTGAGCTATGGATTAACCATTTATGCGCATTGGCACTTTAATATGTAATATGTGCAATATCTTGCTATAATAATCATTAATGTTTCGAAAAATGAATGTGTTCCTCTGTGGAATCAGTTTTTAGGGCTCGGCCTTCGTCCCACGAAGCATTGGCACTTTAATATGTAATATGTGCAATATCTTGCTATAATAGTCATTAATGTTTCGAAAAATGAATGTGTTCCTCTGTGGAATCAGTTTTTAGGGCTCGGCTTACGTCCCACGAAGTGGGCGTGGCCTAAGAGTCCTATTGTGAGGGCTGCGAAATTCGTACCTACCAGATTCCTGAATGCTCGTGAATTTTGCCATGTTTTTGTGCCAGCTGCATGGCAATTGTGCCTCGCATGGTTGTGTTTTTAAAAGAGAGCATGCAATAGGCCATAGGCGGTAGACTAGCTCCGGCTATTGCATATTGTGTGCGGTTACGCGCAGCAGAAGGCCATATATCTTCAATTATCTCGGCGTCACGGCCGAGATAATTGAAAACATATGCCTGCAGTGGCGCGCGCGCGAGGCCGAGGCTTTTTTAAAAAAATTCGTAGTCGTTTTACGACGAATATTCCCCTTCAAAGTAAAGCTTCCTTGAGCAGATTTCCGTCCGGTGGCATTATGAGAAACACATGAATATTAGGATTCTGTAAAAAAAAAGGCGCGGCCTCTCAATCCTGAGTAAGCCTCCCGTGGGTGTATTTTGCCCGCAGTCCTGCGTGCGCGCCTGGCGGGCGGACCTGCTTGTGTTTGGGCCTGTTTGGTGCAGCCTTGGAGATCAGTGTAATCCGAAGAGGCGCTCCCGTGAAGTCAGGCTGCTGGGACGTCCCCTTTCCCTGCCCTCTGACTGAAAGGCAGCGAAATAAACACAGCGGCCGGGTTGGGAAGACGAGAGAGAGAGAGAGGGCGAAGCTCAGTTACAGGGAACTCCCGACCGGACCGCTGCCCTTAAGCACAAAGTGAAAGCAAGTGGCAGAGTGGAGGAAGAGGCGATGGGCTCCCGGGGATAATTCCTTCCAGAGCTGACTGCTGCTGCGCGACTTTCCGTCACATCTGGAGTCCAGGAGAGAATGCCCCAGCCTGTAAGTTACTTTTCTTCTGTGTTTTCGCCTCATCTTTGCCCATCCTCCCCTTCTTGCTGGGTAGGAGTGGGTTAATGCTGGGAGAGTGCTATGCCCACACAGAGGCTTCCCTTGTTTTCTTTGTTATGGAAGAGGGTAGGCTCTCTCGCTCGCTCTCTCGCCTCTTGCTCACACAGACAGGCTCATTCACTGTATTGAAAGTATCCACCATAGTTCCACTACTGCATTCCCCATCTCATTGTGTGCCATAAGCCGCTCAGCTCAACGCTGGAACCCTCGTGGTAAGGTGGCGTAGTGGGTTAATGCAATTGTGGCACCAATGCCCCGAATCCAGCGGGACTGACTTGGCGTTTCACCCTTGTGATGTTGATAATGCCCCTGTTATTGATATTCAGAGTTCAAAACAAACGTCTACCGAGGAGGAGGAGTTGTGCTGTCAAGTACATGTAGAAAAAGCTTGCGTGAATTGTATGGAATGGGACATCTGAGGAAATAATTCACATGACAGGCTCTTTAAAACTCCACCCAACTGATAACTGCTTCTTTTTAGGAGAGCGGGTTCATTATTTATTGTCTGGTTCTTGACAGCACATGCCGAGTGCAGAGTGAGTGCCAGAGTGACTGTGAGTGCAGAGTGAGTGCAGAGTGAGTGCGAGAGTGACTGTGAGTGCAGAGTGAGTGCCAGAGTGATAGTGACTGCGGAGTGACAGTGACTGCAGTGTATGAGTGTGCAGGGTGAACACATGGATAAAACACATTGCCATTTACAATGCCATTACCTCTAACTCAAAAAAAACCGAGACCTATTGCATTTCTAATGCTTGTTATTGCATGATCTGGCTCATGTTTGATTTTATGGGATATTTATTAATGCATTGGTTCAATTATTTATAGTATTTGATGTTTTGTGTTCTGATGTTTTTATATATTATGTGATTGTGAAGTTGTTTGATTGCAATGATTTCTATTAATCACGCAATAAAGAATTTAAACCTGAAAACAAAACTAGTACCCATTCGAGGCAGAATAACTTGTAATTGGACTGTATGGACTTTCAGTTACTGGCAGGAGTCAGCGATTCCAGACCCAGAAATTGCAGCACCCCTGCACAGTGCAACTCGTGATTGGGTCATAAAGAAGAGTAGTCTGAGCAGTGAATTTATAAAAGATCATCATTTGAGAAAGTGCGGGGTGAGACCAAGACTGGCCAGTCTGAGGCAGCGGAGCTTGAAGCTGTAAAAGGCGCTTCTGTATGACTTTACAACTTAGTTGAAATTCAGTAATTTAACTGCTCGAAACGATATATATATTTTAGGACTTGATGCCTAACAGTGAAGGGCCAGATAAATCTATTTAATATATACATAGATAATTCATCTGATTTTAAGTCTAGTGCTTTAAGATGTTTAGTTGATTTCCAGCAATAGGGAACACGTTTCTTTACAAGGATTTTTGCTTGTAGCAGGTAATAGTGTTGTTGTGCTGATTTATGGAGGCGATGTGCTGACTGAATTTTAGCTGTCGCTGGAAGGAAGCTGTTCCATCACGCTGTGTCACTCTGGGAGTATCAGTTGCCTGGACAGGGTTGAAACCAATCATAAGTGGAAATGACAGCTTCTGTTACCAAAGGGAAGCGCATGTTTTATGCTGTGGTTGTGGTGGAGTTAGAGTAATGCTCATCAAAGCTGTCAGCAGCATCCTTCCATGCTCCGGAGCAAGAGGACCTGCAGTGCCAGGAACTAACTTCTTCTATTGTAAGTCCCTTATAGCTCTATTATTTAACTGGCATAAGTGATCTTGAAACGGTATTGCCGAATAATACGCTTTATTTATTTATACATCGGTAACGCCAACGGAATTGTAAATAGGAATCTCATCGTAAAATTTCTGTTCTCATTAACCAGCTTTGGATACATGCTTAAACCGTAGAGAGAAGACATAGCAAATCCATAATTTCTTAAATCAATTTATGTAAAAGCACCCTCATTTATTGATCTAGAAGACAGTTCTTGAGTGGTCCTAGTCACTATTTTGATTTACTCTGCTAATTGGTTTGGCATGATGTTGTGGGGTGGTGGTGTCTATTTAACACTAGATAATGGGTGTTAGAGCTAAATCTCCAGAAGTAATTTGGGGATGATCAAAATATTGGGGTTTTGTAAAGTATTGAGGTTCAGGCAGGCTCCCACTGACATTGAATTTCCAACAAATTGCTTTCTCATTCACCCCAGGACATATGCCTAATGTCAATATGGTCAATATCGCTAGTTAAATGACCGAGAAGTCCTCTTATACTTCCAATAGTCTAGTTTAACAGCATGTTAAGTCATGTTTTTGAAACATCTGAGCAGTATTTTCTGTACCCTATAAATGATTTGGAAACACAACTGAAACTCACTAGTCCTGGTTGACTCAGAAGAGATGTTATGCCAGTATCCAACTAGAGCCTTATTTAGAGCTTGGTGGAGAGAGACATACTCTAAAAAGAATCAGATGTCTGTCCACTATATTTAGAGTACTGTTGACGTCAACACCCTCCTAATATAGAGGCCCAGAGGTCTGTTCATTTTTGTGTATGTCCTGTATCTGACTAACTCCAAATAAAGGTCTTTCAAGCGGATGTCTCCTTCACTATGCCACTTGGACCACAATTTTCCAATAGGGCTCAATATATCAATATTTCCTTCTCTAAAACTACAATTTTTGCTGAAATAGTAATAGGTGCTGGAGTGTAATTTGCCCGAATCTGCCCTACTCCAGTTCTAGGTACCAGTATATTAACAGAGAAGACCACAGACTGCTCAGTCTGAGGCCACCTGACACACTTCCATAATGAAAATCTGTCCAACAAGGACAGGTTCCCCATTGTGCATCTGTTTCCATCTCCTTTTAAGAGTTAGTAACATTTCAATGGTTTGCGACTTTAAATTGTCGTCTCATATCTCTGCTATCTCTAATTATTCTCCATTAGGGGAGGACACCCCTTTCATGCCCCCTCCTAAAATGAGATTTAGAAATGGTTGCAACAACCCTTTTTAGGTTTCGGCTACCGTCCCACTGCGTAAGCAGTGGGTGGGCGGAGCCGAAATCTTTTGTTGTTAGTAGGGGGCCTTAACACGCCCCTCTTCTCAATTGGCTGGCCTCGTAAATGCTGGCCAGCCATTGGGGGAGAGGAGCGTCACTGAGTTGAGGGCCCGCCTAGACGCGATTCGGGGGCGTTTCCGGGTCTTTTTTTAAGTCACGCCCTCTCCTCTTCCCATTGGCTGGAATTTTACCTTCCAGCCAATGGGAAGGGGAGAGCACGCCCCCGAATCCCTACAGGAGTGAGTGGTGCTTGCTGCCCGAATCTGGTCCGGCATTGCCGGCACCCGCCGTCGATGCTTAATCTCCCCGTGCCTAACAACATGAATTCCCCGGCTGCCATGTATTATTGGGTAGGCGCCACTTCCTATAACAGCATCTTAGAAAGGAATGTATCCTAGACTCCGCGACTCACACCATGAAGGTGTTTAGCTAAAACAATTTATTTGCCGACTATCTTAAAACTGAATCAAATGTTTTCTGTAGTGTATACATTTTTCTTTAATTACATCTATATTTGCATTTTCAATTTACCGTCTCAATGTATGAGTTATATTGGCTACGTTTTTCCAAAATGCTTATTTTCGCCTAATGTTACTGACTATTCTTGGTGATTTTTGCCGACCGTCCGGTTAAACGTCTCCTTTCCAAGATGGCTGATGTTCTCCTGTCGATGATTGGCTAGTCGTCTCAGTTTAGAATAGTCTCTCTTTTATGTCATTGACAGCAGAGGTTTATGGCAGGCCCCAGTGCAGCGAAGACGAGCTGGTTGCAAATGGACAGGAGAGGTTGTGCGGTAAGCGATGCGAGGGCATGGTAATGGTCGGGAGTGGGGCTTTGGGGATTCCACCGCAAGTTGCACATAGCTTCTTTCAAAGGGTCTCTTTGAATCTCCCATACAATTGCTGTGGATAACTCATTCTAAGTATCCCTCGCGTAGCAGTCCTGGAGCCACATTGAATCCCGTGTTTGTAGGATTACTTAAACACATTGCGAGTGCTGCTATTCTGCAAGTTTCACGGATTGTACTCCAGAGCGCGGGTGTAGAGAAGTAACGTGTAGGTGGGACGCATGTTTCCCAGGCTGAGGAAGTATTTGTTTCTTGCATCTGTTTGCCAAGCAGTAGTTTGAATGAATAGGACCCTCTTAATCAAACTAGTGGGCAGGGGTACATCAATTTAACACATAACGTCATCATTCCTCTGATGTTCCTGCTGACTCTCTCAGTGCTGTGCAGAGACTTGCATACCAGTATAGGTGTATGCGTGGTGCACGTGTAGCACTACGTGCATTTATCCTCTGTGAGGATATGTGCGCAGCACTGGATCTAGCAGACTTGCACGTGTAGTGGCTGGTGAATGTTTGCTTTATGCTCTGCACATGGTTTGCCGAATGAACATGCACTGGTACAACTGTGGTGGGTTGCCAGCCAAGAGGGCATGAACAGTTGTGCATGCAACCGTAACTGCATGAGTGGTGTATGTGGCGCGCTTCCCCGGTGCATGCATATGTGGCCCATGTTCAGCGCTTGCTGCAGTTCTGGGTGTACAAAGAATTGAATGTATATGTACCACGGAGTGCATGCGCTATCGTTGTCATTGGATATATAAGTGGTGCATCTGTAGTTCTTGGATTATAGTACCATAGTATACATGAAAGTATGTGTAGTGCATGGCATGTCGAGGTGTCATTTGTCCAGCACTCAGTATCACGTTTAGAGTGCACGTCTATTACGGGGCGCATGAGAAGTATACGTGCAGCATAGGCACGTTACATTTGTGAGTTTGGATTGGATCTCCACTGCTGGTTGTGAGCGGTGCAGTGAGCGGTGCATGTAGTGTCTGATGTATGGGCAGTAGTACCCGTCGCATGAGTTGCAAGAGACTGGTTCATGTGCTGCACTGTGGCCCGCAGAACGAGGATGAGTAGGGTCTGCGATGTGTGGGTTTGTCTGCAGCACGGGCAGTATGAGTGTTGCCGATAAATGAAATGCATTTGAAGCATGTGAGAGCAGGATTGGTATATACGCAATGCCAGGTGGAACATTCGTTCATGTTCAGTGCTTCTTGGAAGAATACTGCATGGATAGTGTTAGATTAACTAACAAACCAGTTGTACCAGCAACGAACCAGTTGTACCAGCAACTACTTTACGATTTACGGTCCTAGGAGGGTGTGTGTCTGTGTAACATGTGTGCTTGAGTTGCTGGTGCGGAGCATCTGGATTTGCATGCGAGACATTGGACCATACGTAGTATGTGCAGAACAGAACACTGTGTGTGAACTGTACATTTGTAGTGTATTGTGTTTTGGTATATGTGTGTGAACCAGTGGGTATATACGTGGTCCATATTCGGCCCTTAGTAGGGTTCTGGGACATGTATAGGATAGTGTTGTACAGAAGTGGGTTTACAAGAAGTGCGAGTGTAATATGAATATATGTGCACAATTGTGTGTTTAGGTTCTTCATGCACAACTCAAGCACGGGGTGTGTGTGATACGTGTGCTGTCTGCTGCACGTGTAGTACTGGGTATGTGTGAGGCGTGTTCCGCACTGAGATATGCTTGTAGCACAAGGTGTGCATGAATGATGCCCGTGCGAAATATAGGGACATGAATGGTGACCGCAGCACTGTGGTGTGAGTGATATTGATGCAGTGCTTCTTGCAGAAGTACTTCCTATGTACGCATGTGCAACTTAATGTGATTTATTTGTGCAGCCTCAGGTACATGAGCTGCACTGGAAGTTTGAATGGCGTGGCTGTATGAATGGAGCATGTACAGAGTCCAGTGATGAATATAACTTATTTAGCATCTGGTGTCTGAGTGGAGCATGTGCATCCCTGGTGCATTATGGTGCTTATGCAGCTGCAGGGGGTACGAGGTGTGTGTGTATAGTAAAGGAAGGAGAATTGGTCCATGTTCAACGCTTGGTGCATTTCTCGGATATGTAATGTAAACAGTATGTGAGTAGTGTCCTACTGCAATGGTACACTGCAACTGACGTTTGCAATGGTAAGTGCATGATTATTGCGAGTGTAGTGCTTTCTCACGAGTGGTCTATATTTGATTCTGCCCATGAGTGGTGTTCTAGCTGCATGCGTTGTGCATCTGTAGCACTGGTTACACCAGTGGTGTATTTGCTGCACATGGGACATTTGCAGGAGGGATCCAACTTGTGCACTTGCAGTTTAAGTTGCTTTTCTGATGATTGTGCAGTACTAGTTCATTCTGTGGTTCTCGTTCAGTGCCATGTATTTCTTTTGTGCTCCTGCAGCTTAGGGTGTGCATGGTCCAGGTGATGTCCCATGTGCGTCTCTGATGATTGTACAAGGCTAGGTTTGTTTGTAATGCTCTACAATGCTTGGCATGTTTATAGTGCAGATGCAGAGCCAAATGCACCCAGTGCATGTACTATGGCAAGTGTTCCGGTGTGCATTTAACATGGCACGGACCCTTGGACAGCTGCGGATGTGTATGATACATGAAAGTAATTTGAAGTACAGAGTGCAATAGCAATTCGTTGTGCAGCATATATATTAAGTCATGTTCGCTGAAAAAAAACTAAAGGCTAAAGCAACATTATAGTTCGGTCTTGTAATGTTTTGAAGACGACATTCACCATTTCTACTCACTGACCTAAGTATAACTTGCACCCCAACAATTCACTGCTTATGACCTTCTATTACATCTCTCGTGACATGTAAATGACGTCACTGAGACATCTAAAAATACACCATCAATCAATCACATCACTGATGCAAAACAAAAACTGATCTTTCTCTGGAAACTCTGACCTAATGTACAACTATCTATCTATATATATATATATATATAGGCTTTTTGCTTTTTCACATGTGCCTAAAAGTGCTCTACTTCGGTGCCTTTGCTGGTCAGGCCAATCCAATCTCTGCTCTCATTTCACTTTTTTTTTCTTTTTTACTCTTGCAGTGGTTTATTATTAAAATGTTCTTTTTGAAAAACTATATACCACATTTAGATGGTGGTATTTTTAAATTGTATTACTTTTTTTTACTCTTTTAATGTCAATTGCATATGCTTGCAAAAAAAAAATCCTAATGCCAGACATATTGCCTTTGCCAATGCTTGCTTTTGCGTTTTTCTAAATCTTACTCTAAACAGTATCTTCAATTAATTCGGTCAGTGGTCCTTTTATAGCAATAATGTTGCCCTTCATCGTTGAGTGCAATGAGTGCAGAGTGACTAGTGAGTGCTAGGGAGTGCAGAGTGACTGCCGAGATTAAGCTAATGGCAATGAAAATGACAATGCCATTTATTTTTCTTTCAGTGCTGCAAACCTGTACATATGCGCAATTATATTACCCGGTTTAACAATTTTAATTTTATTGATATTGCAAAGGTTACACCTCCTCTGAGAGGACTGGAATTCATGATAGGAGATTTCTGGAATACAAGTTTCTATAAGCCAGATGAGAGAAAAAAAAGGTCACTCATTGGTTTTCCTCTGATAGTGGGCACTTTGAATAACAAGCATTTACAATGCAACGGTTTCGCCTTTGGAAAAGTTTGAGCTATTGGCATTGTAAATGACAAAATTTGTATTTATGTGTTGGTTTTGAAAACAGATAAATAAATGCCATTGTCATTTACATTGCCAATAGCTCTAACTTTTCCAAAGGCGAAACCGTTGCATTGTAAATGCTTGTTTAATTTTTAAAGTTGTTTCCAAATTGCAAAATGGGTTGAGATAACTATAAATCGTCATTTCGCAGTGACAAACCCTGTGATTTTGTGATTGCCAGTGTTTGCGACTGCAATATTCTGTAGTACATCTGACCCCCACTTCTTTCTTCTGAGTGTTCCTGTTGTTAGCAGTGAATGAATCAGTGGTGTAAAGAAACTTGAGGGGGCCCACCTGCAAAGTACATGGAGCCTCCCCCCTCACTCCCCCCCCCCCGGATGCAGGCAGGAGCTTTCAGGCCAGAGGCTCTCCTCCTGTGTACAGTGGCGGTGGCCCCCTTGAGCTCGGGGCCCCCCTCCACACCGCTGGTGCTAATGTTACCCCACTGGGATGGATGTAATATTTACTCTGCAGTAAACTGCTTTCCTTAGCAGATTGCTTTTACTGCCCTATCTCTGAGAGGGTCTCTCTGATATTGTTGTTCAATGACAATGTGTTGCTTTAACAATTGAAAAAGAATGCAAAGTGGATGGTATTTACCTCTTGAATTAAAAATGGGCCGTGCGTTGTGGAAATCCCTGAAAATTAAAACATGCAACTGCCATTGGTAGTCTCATTTTTCCCAAAATGCCTCAATTTTTCATTTTATGTTCTTAGCTTCATGCCACACATGCGATACATGTGGGGCTATATTTATCAAATTGTAACACAGTGCAGCAAGTCACCTTGCTGTGCTGTGTTACAGGCAAAGGTCGGAGTGTGCCATATTTATCACAATACGGCACATTCCTGCCTTTTCATAGTGCTGGTGCGCAATGTGCTGCCGTGCCAATGTAGACACTCCTGCACCATGGTGCAAGGGTTCCTGCTTTCTAAGCAGCATTGCTTTTGTGCAGGAAGTGACCCCTTCCTGCACAAAAAACAATGCCCTGAGGCATTTTCCTCTTTCTATGTGTGCTGCAGAAGGCAGCACACTTCCAAAGGAAAGGTAAAAAAGAGGAAGGAAGGAAAAAACAAGGAGAAACAAAGATATTTCTCCTCGTTCTGCCTCCCCAGGCAAGGCGCAGCATTTTTGCGCATTCCCAGGTCTACCAGTAATGGTATTTCGGGGATGCATCAAAATCCATGGGTGATGTGTGGAAACACCCATGCACCACCTCCTTCCTGGGGCAGAGTAATGCAATGCTACAATTGGTGCTGCATCGGGTTACTCTTAATTTATCAAGCCAAACACGGCCAAGCAAGGGGGGCTTGCATGGCTTGATAAATTGCATCTGAGTGGTTGCGTCGCTTTTGTACCACGTTGTGAAAACAACGCAACCCCTTGATAAATATGGCCCCAGCGTTTTGTTTTTCTCATATGCCTTGCCTCACTGTTTCGTATATGATTCCTGTTTCCTGCTCTCTGTCAGAATGTTGAAACCCTACCATGGGTCGACTAGTGAAAAACCAACGTCTGAAAAATGAAGCAAAAATGTGATGCATACATGTTCCATTAATCAGGCACCTATCTTTTTTCTTTCTTTGAAGGGCTTTCAGGGGACTTTGCACGTTCTGGACGGTATTCGGCCCACACAGTTAATGGCGTTTGGTCTGCCTGGAATGCTTGGTCACAGTGCAGCCGGGACTGCAGCAGAGGCATACGGAATCGTAAGCGTGTCTGCAACAACCCCGAGCCGAAATATGGAGGGCTTCCTTGCCTCGGCCCCTCTGTCGAGTATCAGGAATGCAACATTGTGCCTTGTCCGGGTGAGTCTGTGAAGAATGTATGGGGGGGGATGCACTATAGGTGAGTGGGACTTAAAATGACTCGCACTTGGACATGTGCTGTTTGGAAGTCATTTTGATGTGCAGATATTATATTGATAAATGTAGTAATGCTGGCTAAACTGAGAGACTGCCAGTTAACCTGCTTCCATGATTCAGAGCAGCTGCCCATGAGATTCCCATTCATTCACTATCTACATGCTTTCCTCCATTCCCTCTACAACTGTCAAGGTGCGTGTACAAAATAATGTTGTGCTCCGTCTTAGAAAGTTTTTGATGTTAGACCACAAATCAGAATCATGTAGTATGATTGGTAGGTTTTTGACCTTGTACCATCGAGACCCAGTCCCTGATTTACTAAAGGTTTGTACTAACAACTTTCACACAAACCTCTTTGTGCCCCGCCCCCCCTTGTGAATACATGAGGGGCATTTCTGGGGTGGGCCAGTACAAAAAAACAAATCTTTCAACGTATTGTGATCTAAGTTGCCTGAAATCCCAACATCAAGTGAAATCAGGGACAAGCAAGGTGCCAAGCAGTACCACATTTTAAACGTACCTCTACTATGTGTAATTTATTATAAAGGACACATCTTACATGTCTTACCCGTTGCTGATGTAGGGGTTTGTACTGGAATGTGAGCCTCCAGTGCAAATCCCAAGCTAGACTCTGCTGGTGCAGAACAGCATAATTTAGCATGAGGGTCAATAATGATGTCAGTATCAGTGGGCCATCTTATTTTCAACAGCAGACATTTCTGTTCTGTGGATAAGTAAACTCCTAAAGTTATAGTGTTACCATGAGACTCTTTAGAAAGTCAAGATAAACCAGGAAACTGGGATATGAGAAACTAACTTTTGCAGCCAGACCCAAATCCTAACGGATAGCTTCATACCCATGTTTGATGAGGAAAGACCCTATTGACTTATATGCAGACTGCCCACGAGCAAGTGCAGGTAAGTGTATGGCTCCACTACTACTACCGTGCAGTCTTGATAGAGCACTTATTATAGTGAATCTCCCTAATGCCTGCCTGGGGCATTACGCCTAGATGTTACTGAATGGACTCTAAGTTCATCTACCACAGTTGGCTTTATACAGCCCATGCTCATGGTTCACTGTACTTTCATTTTGAGGGTCCTTCATAGACCCTGTGCCATGACTGCCTATATTCAGTGCGCAATGTGAACGGAACTCATTCCACTGCAATCTGCTATATTCATTTACCTATGCATCAATGTTTTCCGCAGTTGGAGAGGGGGAATAATTAGACCTCCAACATAATTACCACTACTTGTTGGGGGCATTGTAACTGGACTCTACCTGTGGGGGTCCCGTGGTTGTTTCCTGCCTGCACACGCTCTCCCCCGCCGCCGCTTGGACATCGCGGCTGCCGAGGGGGGAGAGCTACCGGGACTACACTTCCCAGCGTCCCCTCACTGCCAACGGGGGCGCCGACCTGCCGCATCACACAGCTACGCCTGGAGGCGCATAAGAACCAGCCGCCCCAGCGGCTCAGCGGGGGCCACTACTTGTTGGGGGCATTGTAACTGGACTCTACCTGTGGGGGTCCCGTGGTTGTTTCCTGCCTGCACACGCTCTCCCCCGCTGCCGCTTGGACATCGCGGCCGCCGAGAGGGGAGAGCAACCGTGACTACACTTCCCAGCATCCCCTCACTGCCAACGGGGGCGCCGACCTGCCGCATCACACAGCTGCGCCCGGAGGCGCATAAGAACCAGCCGCCCCAGCGGCTGAGCGGGGGCCACTACTTGTTGGGGGCATTGCAACTGGACTCTACCTGTGGGGGTCCCGTGGTTGTTTCCTGACTGCACACGCTCTCCCCCGCCGCCGCTTGGACATCGCGGCCGCCGAGGGGGGAGAGCAACCGGGACTACACTTCACAGCGTCCCCTCACTGCCAACGGGGGCGCCGACCTGCCGCATCACACAGCTGCGCCCGGAGGTGCATAAGAACCAGCCGCCCCTCCCGCTTCGCGGGACTAGCCGGGCTAAGCCTGGGCAAAGGGCGGGCCCTCTACGGCTCTCAGAGGCCGAAGGAAGACGGGACGGGCTACCCCCCTTGACCTTGTTACATCACTGATGTAAAGACTTCTGATCCCTCCTTACACACTTGTTAAGGGATACCCCCATTGGACACTAGCCGAAAAGCTCTAAATACCACCAGAGTGTTCTGTTGTTTTGTAATAATCCTACATTAGCAAAATCCATCATGATTCGTAAGGGGGCTACCAAGAATCCTATCAGTCAAAGAGGCTTACGTCCTGGGTCACAAGACCATGGAAGGTTATCACTGTCCACTGCCAACACGAACGTATCTTGTCAGATTACAGAAAGCACGCCCACCAAGTATTCTTCTGAACAAACCATTAGTACAGCGCAAAACCTTTCGCTATTGGACGAGCTAAATTCTCTTTGTATTACTAGGTATGCTACTGTAGAAGATAGAAATGGATTTAAAATCTCCCCACCTTGCCCTCCTAAAAGAACTAGCATATCAATTCCAATTGACAGCCCACGGGAACACCTTTCATTACCCAAAAATGTACTTACGCAAAATATAGTACCTCCCCAGCTCTTACCCAGCAAAAGGAAGTGGGATGAGGGTAATCCCACAGGGAACGAACCCAAATTACAAAAACTGTGCTCTAGTCCTCCATCGAGCATAGTCAATCTCCCCCTAAATTCGGAGGAAAAATTAAAATTAGATCATCCAGAACCTCCTGTCAACCTGATTTTTCTGTCCCAGATCGAACAACTGGTGAGATCAATCATTTCTCCATTGATTGAAAAAATTACCACCCTAGAGGACAGGCTGCTGGGAATAGAGAAAAGTATTAGGGCTAACTTATCTCCCATTGAAAAAATCGTAAAACCTAATTGTTCCCACTCACTTGGTACAACCGAAGTCTCATCGCCATTATAAAAAACAGTAATGATCAAACTAATCCTTTAGTCACTAACTCACTACCCCCAATTGTCCCCAAAGTCTACTCCAAACCTGGTTTATCACAAAACACTGCTACTAAAGTAAAGCCTTATAAAACAACTCATATAAAGTTACCCCCAGAGGCTGCTCCTTTCGTGTGTGTCCTTGCGGGAGTTCCTCCAATCAAACATGGAAAAAACGAATGGGAACAAGACCTACTAAATAAAGTCACGTATTGGCTAACTAAAAACAGGCCCTTGCCTCTAGACCTTGATGGCACAATCATGGCTGTTAGAAGGGTGGGCTGGTTAGGTCCCCTACAAAAAGACATTGCCGGCGACTTGGTTTTAATAAGATTTAGAAGTAGATTAATTGTACCCTACCTCCAAACTTTGCATCCCCAAGAAGGTGACGGCCCTATATCCATCTGGGACCTACACAGTTTTTATCCAAGCAGGGCAGCCACCCCTCGACCAAGACCAATGGCAGAGACAATTTATACGAGGGGTAGAAGCACTGTCGCATTGATTGGCGGCGGCATCTCCGTTTTTAATCATCCCGTAACAATGGACAATGGCTACAAACATAGAAAATTATGAATTCTCATATGGAACCAGGGAACTTATTTCCACAGTTTGGATAAATGTTTTTAATGTATGTACGTTTGTCATGATTGTATTTTAACTGTATGCTTTTATGATTTTTAAACCAAAATCAAATAAAGCTAAGAAACTGAACTGAAACAGTGCGCAATGTGAACGGAACTCATTCCACTGCAATCTGCTATATTCATTTACCTATGCATCAATGTTTTCCGCAGTTGGAGAGGGGGAATAATTAGACCTCCAACATAATTACCACATTCAGAGTAAAACGTGGACTGCTTCTCTCTCATTCATGGGAAGATTCTTAGAGAAATGTGGATTAAGGAATAAATAGATAAAATCAACATGATTATTGCACAATCATTCACATCTTCCTATAATTGCACACCTAGACAGAGCACCCTGAGACAAGATAAGGTCATCCCGCTGGTCCCTCATGCATTACGCTAGAAAAGCTTCCACAAGAGGTCTCCTCAATAACTTCACATTATTACAGCGAAGTTCTCTCCAGTGTTCTAGTGTGCCACTGATCCGCTAATTTGTTTTATTCTTGTATTCTCCGCTAGAACATTTTTTATGAGCCTGATTTATAGTTTGGCAGATGGGGTACCTCGTCACAAATGTGGTGGATATCCCACCTGGCACATTACAAGTCAGTTTATAGCCTGCAACAGTGGATGGGCTATCCGCCATGTTTGTGACCTAGTTTCCAATCCACCAAACTCTGCATTACGACCTAAAACCAATAAATAATGTAAAAGAATACTGTGCTTTAAAGATAGATGAGAAGTAAGTTATTCAAAGCTAACAATTGTTTTTCCAGAACTTGTAAAATATATATTAATTAACTAATTATCTCTATGCATAATAAACTAATTAGCTCTCTGCAGAGAAATTTTTATGTAGTTCCACATTATTGGTATTTAGTTACACATTGCAGATACACCGGGACTTAAGACTTACTCTGCAAGGACTCGATGTTTCACTTGCTAAAAGTAAACATGCATGTTTCATAAATATACTTTCTCTTTTGTGTGACAATTTTCAGATGCCGTCGGGTCCCTTTGTGTGTATAAATGAAAGCAAATCTTATGTACATCGATTAATATGTCAGATAAAGATTTATCCCCAGGGTCCTTTGCAGTCTAGAACACTATAGGAGTTAACTTAAAAGACACCTAGGATATAACCAGTAAGGGAGAGGGGTTCGGATTCCCTCTGAAATCAGCAAGTCGCAAAGTTTGACCATGTGTAAAGAAAGGACAAGAGTTAATGGAGTAGAATGCTTCATCCGTGGGAATTTGCTAATATCAGATGTATGTGAGAACGCAGACGGTAAACAGCCCTCACAACAAACCCGTCACCCCACATGCTATTACAACGCGGTTGTTGCAAAGACCGCGTTGTAACAACGCATACCATTAACCCGCAAGTCGAAACAACGACTTGCTGAGGGGGGAGAAGGTGTTGGATTTAAAATCCAACACCTTCCCTACTGTCCGCACAGACTGGAGTTGGAATAGTAAATTATACTATTCCAACATCCAGCGCCCCCTCCGCAAGTCGTTGTTCCAACTTGCGGGGTAATGGTGTGCGTTGTTACAACTGCGTTGTAATTGCATGCGGGTGAGGGCATGCATGAAAAGTAGGCATATTCATCGCAGACATGTGGGTGACAGAGTCTGTTGAAAGAAACAACACATTAAATCAAGAAGTACTACTAGTCCAGAACTGGGTAGTACAAAAGTTGTCAAGGTAAATCCTAGGAAAGACTTACAGTTATAACTAGACTTATAGGTATAATTATAACATTCGTAAAGGTATAACTATGACAATTGTGATGAATTGGGGGGTTGTTGTTACATATTTACTGCTAGAAGGAAAAAGTACATGTTAAGAATTAAAAGTAAAACAGGATACCTGTGCAGACTCATTGACACTGGGCGTAACTTCCTCATCCTGAGGGTGGCACTCCTGGTTAGGTAGCCTAAGCAACAAGAAAATATGTTATATGTAGTGTGGCCTCTGTGGAGAAAAGGAGCATTAGTAGGTGTCTCTCACTCCTCACTACAACAAGTTATGCTATTTTACGTAAAGAGTGTTAGTAATCATTCAACCCACTCAGAGTAACTCTAATCTGCAGGGGGAGTATTGTATATAGATATGGATCCTCACCCTGGCCCCTAGATACAGCAGAGAGACATATGTGTGGTATTTTACAACATACAGTTATTATTATAGCATACATTTTGTGTAGCAGAATGAAGGTCATTCTTAATGTAATATCAGTCAAACTATAAAACAGAACGATCATTAGGATAACCCCAAGTAATTTATTCACACTCTCTTTAATTCCCTATTCGATTAGTCTAGTCCCTACCTAATATTTGCACATATGTTCTCAGCCTGAAATACATTCATGTAGTCTGTATGGTTAGACCGTCCTAATTCTTTGTATGCCAAGCTATGTAGTATCCTCATTTATCACAAATTTCGATTGGGTCAGCAGCTGGACGTCAGCACTTTGGCGTGTCCTCTTTAACAATCAAATGCTCACATCCATTTATACTCTCTGCTCCAATTATTCTCTGTGGAGAGGGAAGATGGAACACCTTCACGGTATTATTGCTCTGGAACACCAGCAGTGTCTCGATTACAGAAGCACACAGAATACAAGCACATTCAATCATTTCTATTTACTTCTAAACCTGATTAGCATGAGACAGGAACGACTTGTAACTCTAAGCATGGCACCTAGCCTTTCAGCTTTCAAAGAGTGAACAGTTTTCAGTTCTCTGTTTTGTTAGCACAAGTAATGAAAAAATAAATCCACACACAATAGATTACCTCGAGACATTCATGTAAGTTCTGAAAAAACAGGAAGAACCTCAAAATGAGAGCAGAGTGTGCCTTGTTTCGATCAGGATGGAAATGGGTGTAACACACAGCAGAACCAAACAAAATACCCAAACAATACCCAATGTAACTAAACGTTTACTGGGATGTCTTAGCAAGTGTAAGCTCCGGCTCATAAATATTCATGCTAAATGTTGATGTAGGTTCACTGATGTTTACTGCAGTTTTACTGCAGTTTTACTGCAGTTCATAAATGAGAGATGGTTCAAAAGGCTGATCTATACATTCCCTCGTTGAGAAGATCTGCTAAAGAGGAAGTGCAGTGATTTGACTAGTCAATGAAATATGTATAAGTAAGGTGGAAACCCACAAATAAGGCTAATGATGTGATAAAAAAAAGCTTTGAAAAGAGATAAATGTGCCAGGCTAGTGAATGCATGTGATAAGTGTCATTAATGATTCTGCTGCAGGTACAGCTCAACATGATTGTTACCATCTGCACCTAACTCACTGTCCCTGGGACTAGAAAGTGGAGCATTTTCAGGAAAGACAAAAACACACCTCAGTCACTGATTAAACAAACAAGCATTGGAAATGTAATAGGTCTCGCATTAGGAAAGTTTGAGCTATTGGTCTTATAAATTTTTTTTTTTAAATGTATGTGTTGTTTTTTAAAATAGCTAAAATAATAGCTTTGTCATTTACAATGCCAATAGTTATAACTTTCGCAAATGTGACACCTATAGCATTTGTAATGCAACATGTTTTGTATTTACGTGACTTAGATGTATTGATATTACAAATAACAATGGCTTTTAATTTTTTTAAATAATTAATACTTAAATAATTTATTTAATTTGTAATGTCAATAGCTTAAAGTTTTGTAAATAACTTTTGTGAAGATTATGTTCAGTGTTTTTTATTGTTTAGAAAATCCAAGAACAGAAGTGAAAAATTAACATATTTTTGTGATTTGTATTAAAGCTTGTAAGCTTGAAAACTGCTTGAAACATTGAAAGAACATATTTGAACCAGTGATGCTGTGGTGGTGCTGAGTGATGCTGTGGTTACGCTGAGTGATGCTGTGGTTGCGCTGAGTGATGCTGTGGTTGCACTGAGTGATGCTGTGGTTGCGCTGAGTGATGCTGTGGTTGCGCTGAGTGATGCTGTGGTTGCGCTGAGTGATACTGTGGTGGTGCTGAGTGGTACTGTGGTGGTGCTGAGTGATAATGTGGTGGTGCTGAGTGGGTGAGAGTGTGTGTGAGGGTGAGAGGGTGAGAGAGGGTGAGTGAGGGTGTGTGAGGGTGGGGGGTGTGAGGGTAAGGGTGAGGGAGGGTTAGGAAGGGTGAGGGGGTGTGTGAGGGGGTGTGGGGGCGTGAGGGTATGTGAGGATGAGGGCGTGTGAGGTTGAGGCGGTTTGAGGGTGAGGGTGAGGGTGTGTGAGAGTGGGGTGTGTGAGGGTGTGAGGGTGAGTGAGGGTGTGTGAGGGGGTGAGAGGGTGTGTGAGGGTGAGGGGGTGAGAGGGTGTGTGAGGGTGAGGGGGTGAGAGGGTGTGTGAGGGTGAGAGGGTGTGTGAGGGTGAGTGGGTGTGTGAGGGTGAGGGGTAAGTGAGGGTGAGAGGGTGGGTGGGGGTAAGTGAGGTTGAGAGGGTCAGGGGTGCGAGGGTGTGTGAGGGTGAGGGGGTGTGTGAGGGTGAGAGGGGGTGTGAGGGTGAGGGGGTAAGTGAGGGTGAGAGGGTGGGTGGGGGTAAGTGAGGGTGAGAGAGGGTCAGGGGTGCGAGGGTGTGTGAGGGTGAGAGGGGGTGTGAGGGTGAGGGGGTGAGGGTGAGTGAGGGGGTGAGAGGGTGTGTGAGGGTGAGGGTGTGAGAGGGTGTGTGAGGGTGAGAGGGTGTGAGGGTGAGCGGGTGTGTGAGGGTGAGGGGGTAAGTGAGGGTGAGAGGGTGGGTGGGGGTAAGTGAGGGTAAGAGGGTGAGAGAGAGGGTCAGGGGTGGGTGAGGGTGAGGGGGTGTGTGAGGGTGAGAGGGGGTGTGAGGGTGAGGGGGTAAGTGATGGTGAGAGGGTGGGTGGGGGTAAGTGAGGGTGAGAGAGGGTCAGGGGTGCGAGGGTGTGTGAGGGGGTGTGTGAGGGTGAGAGGGGGTGTGAGGGTGAGAGGGGGTGTAAGGGTGAGAGGGGGTGTAAGGGTGAGTGAGGGTGTTTGAGGGTGACTGAGGGAGGATGAGGGTGTGAGGTTGAGGGGGTTTTAGGGTGAGGGTGTGTGAGGGTGTGTGAGAGTGGGGTGTGTGAGGGTGTGAGGGTGAGTGAGGGTGTGAGGGTGAGTGAGGGTGTGTGAGGGTGAGGGGGGTGAGGGTGAGTGAGGGTGCGTGAGGGGGTGAGAGGGTGTGTGAGGGTGAGGGGGTGTGTGAGGATGTGTGAATATAAGCCCATGGGGGCCGCATGATACACACACGTATTAGGTGTCTTGCGAACTAGCGAGTTCCCAATACATTTTTTTGTTCAAGATCTAAAGCTTTACAGCAGTAAATTGATTACAAGCAGTCTGCAATGGGCATGAAACTAGGACTGCACGTGTTAGTCTTATTTGACCCGCAGTATACCGCACTTGCAATACCCCATGTAAAATGAATACTCAACAATGTACTAACTGAGACAACTGTATCCGATGTATTATGGCAGAATATTATTTGTAAATACGTCTGTGTCCACTGTTGCGATTGTTAAGTTTATACCATTATGAAGTCTGTCTTCACTGTTGACACCGAGGTGTGTCACATGATTAATTTAAACATTTTGTTTTTGTGCATTCACATTACTCGGTTTCAAGGAGCAGCCGCTCCGAAACGCGCAGACTGACTGCAATAAATAATCACACATAAGGATATCGTATGGCCACGGTGTGTTGTTTTCATTGATTTGGGATGACAACACTGTTTGGATACGTAGGGGCTCGCAACCCCGCCATGGCCCGCCATTGCAAGTGGCGTGGGTTTCTTTGCAACAGAATTGTTGGATTGAGTAAAGAGTAACCTCTGCCCACCCCTGTACTCGAGAAGGACAGGGCAGCACGGACCCGCAATCCTGGCACCAGCGACAATGGAGTTGCGGAACTGGGACGCCTGAACAAATACCACGGGTGAGTGCTCAAGCACGCTTGCTGACAGCAGCACCAGTGTAATTAAAGATGAGAAGGGGCAAATGGAGTCTGAAAACTGACGGCGGAGTTGATCTTCAGACATCCTTAGAGCGTGAGCGTGTTTTACAGCGCATACGTTTCAGGGAATAACACTATAATGGCAATGTGTCGTAATGCGAAAAGATGAGGCTGAACTACCCGATAAAACAAATATCAACACTTCGAAAACAAGCATACTGGCGTATGAAAGGAGACACGGCCTAGCGGCCGTGAAACTAAGTACTGAGTCGGAGCGTGTGTGCAGGGAGAGAGAGGAGAGGTGCTGGCAGCTGGGGAGGTGGAGGAGAAATGCGAGTAAGGCTGTGTGCGGGGAGAGAGAGGGGCGGTGCTGGCGGCACCAAGCTGGTGAACAGATGGCGATGGCTGGAGATTTGATGATGTGCACGCGCATTTTAGCTCAATGCGCTTGCGCATTGACCTAAAAGCGCACGGGCACAGCATCAAATCGCCAGTCTAGTTAAACTCCTGTTTAAGCCCCTATAGTCTCGCTCCGCTCAATGCACATGCGCATTGACAGGTGAGACCTAATAAAAACGAAGTTAATCAAAGTTCTTTTAAAAGTTGTGCTTTTTGATGTAATGCAACTTATTCTTATTCTGTTAAAAAGTTGTCTATTTCTGAAGTAATTATGCTACGTTTGGGAGATATGGCACAGCAATATTCCCTTATGCTCGATATTGAGTTATGAACTGTTTAGATATATTTATATATAGTTTACATAGCCTACGTATATAACAACACCATATAGCAATTCAAGTTAGGTAAGTCACTGAGTCAGCATTCTAGCTGAAGCAGCACCTTCATCTAAATGTTGGCACACAACATGAGAGCAGCATTTCTTAGGGATGACTTCGTGAAGAACCCAATGGCCTACGCCCTCATTCTAGGAGGGCGTGCAATCCCGATTTGCGCACAGCTGATTTGGGATTTCAAATTGTGCACGAAGTTCACATTCTTTTCCCTTTACAAATGAATCAGGTGACACTTGGAAGAGTTTTCATGTGGAAATATACACTAGTTAGAGTGTCTAATGGGGCAAAGAAAGTATTAAAACCTTTTCTTCCAGTTTGATGTTACGAACTTGGAAAGGGACGGTAGTACTGCACCCAGTAAATATGACACCCTGCATAATCAGTGCATGTTATATCCCCAACTAAAGGGCAACTTATATTGAGGCCCTTATTGAAAACAGAAGACATTGAACACCTGGAAAACTGAACTGCAATACTAATTCGACAACGTGTTACTTTTTGTTTAGAAGGAAAAGAAACTGGTATGGAAAGTAGAGATGTTTGCAGGAACCTACTAGTTTACTTCAAGACCGGTATTTAGGATTGGAGAGAAAAACAGGAAAATAACAACATATCAAAATGCTAACTTTTCCTCTTCAACTATACGCGGTTCTATTTATATGACACATTCCTGCTCTCTGTGCTGGCACTGAATGGTGCCATTACAAAATAAGGATTGACCCAATGGTACTGGGACCTGGGTATTCAATGTTGCCTAGGTAGGGGTCCCAGTCTACGTGCTTCTTGGTGCATACAGAAATACTAGAAACTAATGTATATATAACTAGTAACACGATTTTAATGAGTGATGTTATTTATTCACATCCTCATTCACATACATTTTATGTATGTGGTCACACAAATTTTCTTTCTGGTTGACATCACATGGGCATGTTGTTATAGCCACATACATATATATACTTACAACAACCAGGATTTGAAACGTTGACTTTCTTTTGCAAGACCTACCCATAAACAACAGATCATTGCCACCGTGTTTTATTATATGGGATAGGATTATACAAATGTTATATATGTATGTGGCTATAACAACATGCCCATGTGATGTCAACCAGAAAAAACATTTGTGTGACCAAATCTGACTTCTGAAACTGCCTTACACAACCCTGATCCTCACAAATCACTGACCACCCGCCTTCCCCCTACCTTCTTCTCGCCTCACTTTGGGCACAACGTGTATTTATATAGAGTATGTGTATACATAAAATGTATGTGAATGAGGATGTGAAATCGTGAAATCGTGTTACTAGTTATATATACATTAGTTTCTAGTATTTCTGTATGCACCAAGACTGAATGGTGCCAAGCACTAGTGCAGGCACCCTTGTGCCATTGTGTAAGGGAGCCTGCATTACAGGCGGAATGTTTTCATGTAGGAAGGAACACCTTCCTGCACAAACATAATTGAAATGCCGACATTTGTAAAGTGCACAGCTACCTCCGCCGGAGGTGTCCCGGCGCTGTCCGTATACCGCTTAGGAACCCTTCCTGGCTTCCCTGTGAAATGTCCACTCCTGGGCACCCCCAAGGTGAAGCCAGGCATCCCAGTGCTGTTGGGGCCGTTGTGGAGATTAAGCAAGCTATTGCCCAGAGTTGCAGAGTGGGACCCATGATTAGAATAGGCACCGAGGCGAGAATTATCAGGTCCGAGGAAATTGAGCCCAAGACCTGCCGAGACGGGAATTGAACCCTGGTCCCGGGCCAGACCACTGCATCAGGGTCTGCCGCTCTAATCATTGAGCCACACTTCTCCACACATAATTCTCAGATGCATTTTAATCTGTTTACATGTGCTTCACATGTAGCTAGAGGAAATAACGAGGAGAAATAAACATATTCTCCTTGTTAGGCCTCTGTTGCGATGTCATAGCATTTTAATGCAATGAGAGGCTTTCTACCCTTAGTAAATCTGGAAATGCGCGAAAGTCCATAGGTGGATGCAGGGGTACGCCCGCACTCCACCCATGAAAAGTCTTACCATTGCAGATTAGCACAAATAAATGATTTGCGCTGCCTTGCATTACTCTGGCTTTACTAAGGCATACAGAGCCATGCAAGGTGCCTTTTTGTGGCTTATAAATATCACCTAAATCCTTGCATTGCCACGCACCACCTTGCATGAGGCAATGACAATGCAAGGGATTGGAAAATTTGTGCCTGAGAAGTCTCTTGGTCATTTTGTGTTCCATTGATAGTTGGTATTAAGTGGGTTTGAAGCCTCCTTTGTAAATGAAACATGTAATTAGTGCTGCAATCTTCCCAAACGCCAAGATCTCTGTTTACATTAGATAATGTGAATAATGCGCTAACATAATTTCAGTTATTTCCCATCACTTGCAATGCATGGCTGTACCCTTTACAAATTATAGACATGACTCGCACTTTTACCATAGTTCCTTGTTTATCTTGCATGAGAGGGAATACCGAGATGCATTAAGGTCTTTGCACTCTGGGTAAAGTGATGGTTTTAGTTGCTAAGCAACCGTGTACAGAGATGAAAGCAGCCGTTGAGTTGTTATAGGCTCTAAAAACATAATGTAATAAACACAAATGGCTTTGATCTAAATGAAGGTGGGTGATGACATTTTCATTCACCTTTGTTACCAAAAAGTAAACAGGCAGATGAAAAAGGCTTGAGATTGCCAGTAGTCCAAGGAACCTCTTAGTGCTCAGTTCCACACCGAGCAATGTTGTATAGTATATAGTCCTTGAAGTTAAGGTATTGTCGCAGGTTTGTTCTGCACCTGTTGCTCAGGTAGATCATTCCCATGTGCAAGTGCAAAGAAGCACCTGTAATTATTTCTAAATATTGTTCTACAAATGCTCCTTTATTTGACTGCACTAAGCATTCCGTGTGATATTCGTTCAATAACAGGTTATGATATTCCTTTCTGATCTCGTTTTTTTAAGCTTTGGGGGAGAAATCGAAGTTGTCGTTTAAACCAGATTGAATATATTAACAGAGCTGCGGCGTTAGAATGTGTCATAGCAGTTTTTGGAGCATGGTAGAGGCGTGAAAATGTATCATACTGTTTTACAAATTAAAAGTCTTTAGGAGTGTATGACAAAATTCATGTAAAATGAGAAGGGAACTGTGCTGTACATGAAGTACATCGCGTCCGTGTCACCCTTGGTAAAATAGCTCAGATGTAAACAGGGTCAGGCTGGCAAATAGGGCATTCTTCTGGTGGCAAAAAAGGCCGGTCTGACAGGCCAGTGTGTGGGCCCGCTTTTCGCTGTTCGTGAGCCTCTTTATGGTCTGTTGAGCTGTTTTTAGGTCTCATCTTAAACAAACCATAAGACATATTACCAAGCAATAGCGATAATTATCGCTATTGCTTGGTTAGAGACAAAAATTTACCGCTGAGCTGCGGCGATTTTTATCGCAGATAAACCTTGGTATTACCAAGGTTTATCGCAAATGCGATAAAAAACGGCCGCAATGCATGAATATCGCTGAAAAGTCAGCGATATTCATGCATTACCGAGCTAATGCTCTTAGCCATGTTATCCACCTCCCATTGGATAACATGGCTAAGAACTGCTCAGGGCAGGTGTTAGCTTTTGGAGATATTCGCGCTTAGCGCGAATATCTCCAAAAGTTGGTAATAGGAGATAGCGATGTTAGCGACTGTTTCCAGTCGCTAACAACTTGGCACGCCCACTTTGCATGTCATTAGTGATAAATATCACTGATATGCAAAGTGGGGCCCAAGATGGTCGCTATCTCCTACTAGCTGTCGCTAACTGGTGTTAGCGACAGCTAGGTAATAGGGAGATAATTTTATCTCCGCTTTCTTGGCTTTTAAAGCCAAAAAAGCGGAGATAAACCCCTTTGATAATATGCCCCCATGTCTTTTGTTCTGAAAATAAAAAAAACGGGAAAAGGGCTTAGAGCCCGCCTGTTACTTAACAGTAGTCTTATTTCTTTGCTTCTCAGTGGTCAGCGAATGCCCGGCCCCTACCAATTGCACGTTCTGTTCATATGTCATATGCTGTGGAGCATGTAACTAGTGCAGGTCCCTATCCTTGGCCAGTGTCCTTCCACTGGCAACTTTCTGGAGGTAGTTTTTTTTTACTTTCTTGCTAGCAGTCCATCCAAATGCATATGTTCACAATTTGTCTACCCTTTCAGCGTCATCATTTGCCTCTCCCTGTTGTTCTTGCCCCCATCCACATCGTTTGCTGTCTCCCTCTCCCCTCCCACGTTGTTCATTTCCCTGTCCTTTCTTGCCTGATTTTTTTTTGCTGTCCTCAACAACAGGGTTCGCCCTGTAGCAATCACCCCATCCCCTCCTGTTCTTGCCTGGCCTATCCCAGCCACCCCCTTCCATCATTTATTGCATTGTATTACCAAGTGAGATAGTGCAGGCAATACCTTAAATAACCCCCCACCCCCATAGTTTCAATGCATCTTCTGCCAGTTCTGCTCATGATTGGCTGTAAGAAAATATGGGCATTTGAAGACATTTGTATCCATTCAGACTTTAGGGGCATATTATCAAGGGGGTTTATCTCCGCTTTTTTGGCTTTAAAAGCCAAGAAAGCGGAGATAAAATGATCTCCCTATTACCTAGCTGTCGCTAACACCAGTTAGCGACAGCTAGTAGGAGATAGCGACCATCTTGGGCCCCACTTTGCATGTCAGTGATATTTATCACTAATGACATGCAAAGTGGGCCTGCCAAGATGTTAGCGACTGGAAACAGTCGCTAACATCGGTATCTCCTATTACCAACTTTTGGAGATATTCGCGCTAAGCGCGAATATCTCCAAAAGCTAACACCTGCCCTGAGCAGTTCTTAGCCATGTTATCCAATGGGAGGTGGATAACATGGCTAAGAGCATTAGCTCGGTAATGCATGAATATCGCGGACTTTTCAGCGATATTCATGCATTGCGGCCGATTTTTATTGCATTTGCGATAAACCTTGGTAATACCAAGGCTTATCTGCGATAAAAATCGCCGCAGCTCAGCGGTAATTTTTTGTCTCTAACCAAGCAATAGCGATAATTATCACTATTGCTTGGTAATATGCCCCTTAGTGCCTCGATGATGGGTTTTTGGGTAGGGCAGCTCAGCAAGTCACTGCACTGCACTGCCCTACGTCAAAGTGAAAGGGCAGGAATGCACCGTATGTATCCAATACGGTGCCTTTCGGTCCTTTCCCCCTGGGCTGGTGCCGTTTCAGCAGCCTAGAGCCAACCCAGGCACCCTTGCGCCATGGAACAAGGGTGCCTGAGTTATTGGCAGGATTGTTGTTGTGCAGGAGGGGGAACCTTCCTGCACAAAAATAATCCTGGGTAACAATTGTAAACCCTTTGTGACATCTAAAAAGAAAATTCTATAGTTGGTGTGCAGAAACACTCAAAAAGTGCTTAGCTTGAATTTGGAATTGTAACATCTGTATAATGTCTCTTCAATTGGTTAAATGGAAGGTATTAAATCCTGCAATGAAGTTAATGGTGAAAAAGATGTAAACATCGCATGAGGTTCAAATAACGGTGGACAGCTATCTGGGCATTCACAAGCTGCTTGTTCGCATGGTGTGTTAGTTCATTATGCGCGAACTACCTGCCCCTGCCCATGTGGATATTTAGCTGTAATGCAAGCTGCAACTATAATAAAGGCTTCTCTGGAGGATGAATCTGCACCCTCCCTCCAGATGGGTGTCCATCAAAAGGGAAAGACCAAGGCATTCCCTGTTCTGGAAATATCCCTGCTGCTTTTCAGTTTTAATTACATTTAGACAGTTCAGATGCAAGTGTGTGCCTCCCCAATTGAAAGAGTGCACGTAGCCTGCTTAGGGTACAGTTTGATAAGTACATCTACCTCATGTGTACCTGTTAATGCCAGCAGTAGACCTGATTACACTTTGGTCACCTGGCAAGTCAGTAAGAAAGAACAGAACACCTGAAATCAGTAATGTGGGCGGCTAAAAGTAACATGTTAGTGGTGGGCGTGGCCTTGTAAAAAAAAGACTGTCTCTGCAGCACTGGACTGGAGACTCAAAGCAGCCTTGACAAATGTTCTCAGACCCACCCCCTTACGGTGCATAGCGATCGAGATCAGCGAGCAACACTGACCATTACAAAGTGACTGGGGGGGGGCTTGGATTTTTTTTTTTAAATGGTGTATGCTACAACACATTATATATTTAATTGTATTTGTTTAAAAAAATAAATAGTAAATGTAACCTTACAGTGCACCATGATACGTTGATCTTTATTGGGGCTCTTCAATTATTTTCTCCAGTCAGTCAGTCAGTCAGTCAAGTATGCTTTATTCGAGGTAAAAAAACTCATAAAAGCAGAACACATATAAAACCATACGTTCGTAGCAATAATATTAAAAACCTATTTACAATCACAGAAAAGTTAAAAAAATAAAGCTTCAAGACTTCCATTAAAATTCACTATAAAACCACAATATTCATACAAATACAACACCAATGTATAAGCTGATTCTCAATAGCTAATTGGAAGGGCAGAAGAAGGACTACATTTCTCTAAACCTCCTATTGTTGTGCTAGGAAAGTTCTTCTAATTGCCCATGCCCAGCCTAAATATTTCGCAACAGCCACAGCAATGGTGGGGAAAGAATTAGTACGTATTATTCTAAGGGCCACAACACTATCCCTTGTGCCAAGCTGGTTACACATGGCCCTCAACCAGACACGTCGGGGTAGACAGTAGGCCGTACATACAAACAGCAGATGGTCTCTGTGCAGACTTTACAAGATGGACAAATATAAGAGTTACCTTCGGCCCATCTTCCAGTTAACGATCTAATAGGAATAGACCCCACCCTGAGCTGGAAGTATAACTTCCTTTCCTGGGGCTTAGTTATTGTCTCACTATCTCACTCCAACACTGACTCTCATCTCTCCATAGCCCCTCTTTCACATGTATTTCATTTGTTTTATAGCACCTCTTATACAAGTGTAGGAGCGTTTTGTTATCCGAAACACATACAGAGACAATGAAAAAGTTACATAAGACGAAGGTGACTATAAGGTGTAGGATTCACGTGTCAACCATTCTATTCTAGTATCTAGTAAACACTTTTTAAGAGTGCTTGGTCTGGGGAAGCACAAACTCGGGATTTAGAATGTAATACAATGGTTATGTTTGACTTTACTAATAAGAATTTATTTCTACCCAAACAAACGCTTTTCAGAAAAAATTGGATAGAGAACGACTGGGACAAAAAACATAACTTTATCCAGATTAAGATTGTAATTTATGAACTGCAAAGTATCAAACTGATCTCTCTTTTCAGCAGGCATATTAACTCTCTGCAGTACCTTAGATGAATCAACAGTGCCACTAGACAAAACTCCAATCTCTCTCCAGCAGGTATATTAATCACCAGCGTTATCTTGACAATGTTATTGTTGCCTGAAAACTGTTGGCTATACAAGGAACTCTGTAGTGCTTTCGGACCCTAGGATCAAAAGCGCCCCCCCCCCAGGTCCAGCTTCCTGGGGAAACGCATGCTGCCCGCTACAGCCAGTCCAGCCTTTTATCTCTGTGTGATCCATGCTTTGCATTTTGTTACAGTAGCTCAAATAGTTGTTTGTGCTTAGACAAAGCGCTACATCCTGCCACTAGGTGCCATTAGATGTTTCTTCAGGGCATGAAAAGACCTGATAATAATTTTTAGGGAATGTTGCTGCAACTCTTTAACGTGCCGCTTGCAGATCCCTCACATTCCCAGAGCAAATGCTCACAAACTCTCACATTTGTTTTTGGGGACGCTTGCTGACATCTTTTGTCTTCTTGTTGCAATGCGCCCACTTTCCAGATAATAATTTTGGCAGTGGCAGGCCAACTTGCTAACAGCATCAACAAAGCTGAAGCATATCAGCAGCAAATCACCCTCAAAATGAGTTAAGAATATTTTGTGCCCTCAGACAATGGCCCTTATGTATTTCCCCATAGACACAGCATTGGCAAGCTCCTCTGATGCATCCTACAAACCGTGGGTAGTTGTTCTGCTGTAACAGTTCATGTGTGTTATGACAATAATGTTAATTGCTGGGTTAGCTTCATACTGTTACATTTTAAAAGAACTTCAGACCACAGAGAGCAGTTTGCACTGCTTGATTTCTCAGCTACAAGTGACACTTGCCTGTTTTATAATTCTGGTACCCATATTATTTCTTTAAAGTTGACCTGTTTGCAAGGGTATTCTGGTTAAAATACCTTGACAAAGCCAATAGCTCTTGCTCTGCTGATTTCTCTCATAGTTGTACGTTGTTTCATAGAAAAATAATTTCATGGGATACCATTGTTGAGAAACCAATTCACTTAAACTGTTTGATAGAAACTTGCTGGATGAATGTAATTTACCATTTTATAGAAGCCAACTGCCAGAATATCTTTAATTTAGAAAACAGATTGTTTGGGCTTATTTTTTAAGGTGCAGATATAGCAGGTCTTACTTTCAGATATTTTTTTTGTCCGTGGTATTTATTTCAATGCTTTAGTTCGGTTTTAGAAAATGTATGCTGCCAATTTGTCAGACATTTTTAATTCACCGACCCTCAACTCCTCTAAATACCAGCTACCCCCGACACCCTAAAACCAGTAAACATGATCCATTTGTGTCCCCTAAAAGCCCCCTCACATCCCTAAATTGAACCGTATCCCTGAAGCCACTGTAATATACAATTTACACATTCTGAACCCTAAAACACTTTTTGCTCTTAAACTCCACCGTCCCGATCTCTAAAATCCCCCAGCACCCTTAAACTCTGCCCATAACTGAACTCTACTAAACACTCACTACTCCTAAACTCAGTCTATCAGTAAACCCCAAAGACCCCTCAACACCCCTAGGCTCCACCCTTCCCTGAACCCCACAAACCCCTCACTATCCCTAATCTCCACTCATTTTTGAACACTAAAAACCCTTCACCAGCCCTAAAATCTTTTCTGATTGCAAAACAACCCCACCTTGTCACTGCTAGACTCCACTCATCCCTGGCTTCTAAAGCCCCTCATCACCCATTCCAACACCCAAAAGCCCTTCAATGACCCTTAATCAAACTTTAATGTTACTTTGAATTTTTCCCTAAAATGATCTTTCATTTTAAATGTTTCCTTTAATTTTTGAATTTTTGGGGGATTCCCTTGAAATGATCTATCCTTAAAATTGACTCTCTAATTTGGTTTTTAAGTATTCGTTTTTCCATTAATTATCATACGTCATTCTCTCATAACAACAAAAACAATTCCTGCAGTAAGCATAAATTCATGCAGTCTCCCATACCTTGCAAAACCCTTTTACAACATGCTTGCTCAACTTTAGAATTGACCCGGTTTGCAAAGGTGGACCAATTTCCTGCTATCTGATTGACTAGCCAGGGGCACTTTTACTTTGTTGACTGGCTTGCCATGTAAGTGCCAGGGTACAATACAGTCATAGTCTGACAACAGTGCTCATTCGCAACACTAAAAAGGTGCCATTAAGCATCTGACATATTCAATTATTGTTTGAGGTGGTATTATCTTTGATGTATTATCCTTAACATAAACGTGGTTGTAGTTATAGTCTGTTTGAGCCACAAAGTATTTTGTACACAAAGTTAAACATAGGGGCCCAACACGACCTCTTTGAAAGGGTAAAATTTCAGTCCTGGGTTTTAGAATTAGGTTTGGTGAAAATTTACATTTGGAAGATGCGAACATCAATGTAAAAACCAAGCATGAAGGAGAGGCTGAATTGCCACATTCATCAGTTCAGGGTTAGTGTGATATTTGAAACACTCTTGGTGGGACAGTCTGCAAATGTTGGTGAACATCTACAGATTTGTAGTCTTATGGGTGCTGAAATTAAATTGCAGGTACTCACCCATCCTGGTAATGCACATACATTTGCTCCAGTCAAATGAAAGAATAAGCGTTTTCCAACGTTGGGATTAAAGGGAGGGTTAAAATATCTAGGGTAGGGCCCACTGACATATTAAATTATATCTAGGGTAAGGGGTTTCTACTGCATGAAAAGAATTCCATATACTAATGCATATTTGTGTTACATTTACCCAAGCAGACTTTTCAGCCTAGTGCAAAACCTGCATACTTAAATGTAATTTGTTTGAATACTCCAGAAAAATACAACTGTCATAGATTTCATGGATTCCCCTTGGGATTCTTTGTGAATTTGCTTCAAATGTATAAGTAATCGTACAGAAACAAATCTACTACTTTTCCCAACCCCTCTGAGAATTCAGCCCAACATTTTGAAAAATGTTCTTCCAGGAAGAAAGGTAGGCATGTTATATTATATATTAATACATTTGCAATGAAAGGTTGTACTCGTCTGTATGCATTGATGTTTATGAATTGTACTGGTTGTTGAAAGTTTTGACCTGTTGCTGTACCTGCCTTCATATACTTTTTGGACTTTCCAAAAAAAGAGCATGAGGGGAACACAACCATCCTACCTACCAGGTACACAAAATAACAAAAGTCATGTAGGTCAGACGTTTTCACACAAATACATAAATACATACAGGTGCAGAGGACAAGTTGTGACAAATCACTGTTATTCCACCTTTGATACTGTTTCACTACTGCCTTAAAAAAAAAATCCCGGGCAAACAACTTCATGGGAGTAACATTCACATAATCACTGCATACTGTTGTATCATTCACAAACTAATTGGCTTGACAGGAGTGGAGCAAAGAGCCTAGGCTGGGGCAGCATCTCTTTAGTGCTCGGCTGAACCTGCTATGTCGGAGCCGGCCCAGCTCTCCGGGGAGAGGGTGCAACACTTACAAATTTAGGGACACATAAAGAAGAATGTCTTGCACACAGCAGATTTGTGAGAGGGGACGGGAGGCTAGTGCAGCAGAGGGCTCGCAGATCTGAAAGTAAGAGTGCTGCAGGTGTGATATTCTGCATGGTTGCCATTATTAAAGCCGACCTACTGTCCATTGGCACTTTCTGAAGAGGCGGTGTCCTCTCTTTGGATGGCCACCAGCCGAAGTGAAGTGAGTCGGGCAGTGGCAGCCAGCTCACCGCTGGAGAGCAATGCAGCTCCATAAGTGAAGTTGCTGCGTTGCAGTGCATGAACGGAAGAGAGCAGAACACCTTCATAACTACAAAGATATAGCATTGTTCTACTCTCTGCCTGCGATGGTGCACTTATGCTGCTATGCTCCAACGTAGATACCCTTCAACCAATTGGCACAATGCATCACACATGCAAAGAGAAAAAAACGAGGGAAAAAATCTAAAAAATCTCCTTGCACTAGCCTCAGGGAGGTGCATGATTTTGACACAAATCCATGTCTACATGTGCTGCTAGTTTTTAAGTTTCTCTTTTACATTGTGTATCGTTGTTGGTGTCTCTTTTAAGGATGTTATTTTTATATCCAAATAAAGATTGTATTACATGTCTACATAGTTTACTATGTGCAACTCAGGATCAAGACTCATAATGTTCTTTTCATAGTTGGCAAATGATGCACAAATAACTGCATTGTGATGTATTTCTTCGGCCCTGAAGAAGTGACATGTTGTCGTGAAACATGTGTTGGCCTATGATGTCTACTGTGATGTCTATTTACTTCTGGACTGTGAGGTCTACTGTGATGTTGTCTTACTTCGAAAATGAAGAATATAAAAGTCTTGACATTTAATTAAACAATACTTGACTAGAAAGTATTATTCGAAGAATTGAAAGACATCAAAACACATTCCTTTCCTTGCCTACAAGTATTTGTAGATATCGATTTATGTCAAAATCCATGGGTGGATGGATGCACAGGAAAGCCTATGGATAAGACTTTATTCCACAATCATAATGTACAACATTCTCCACTTCAGCCTATACACCAGAGTGCAATTTCAATGATTATAGTAATGATATGCAATTTATTTCATTCGTTAGGTATTACTTGTTGAGGGTTTATTATTTGCAATATCCAACCTTCAGAAATGTAACTTTTGTTTAGTGAAACATCATTGTAAAATATGACAAAGTGCTTCCCCATGGGGTCTCTCTAAACTCTGTTGATGTTACGGCGCCCCGCCTGGTTCATGTACTGTTGATACTGCACTATAAGTTTGATGATACTTTTTGTAGATCCAAAGGGTCTGTCAATTCCATTTATTGTTATTTCTTTATAAAGTGCCCACACACAATGAACCTGCCAATGGGGAGATTTTTCGGTCAACCATTGAATCCTGCAATTTTCAGCTAATTTCTGAACTCCTTCAAAATCATACCCTTTTCCTGTACCCACAAACATCATTACTGCACTTTGTTTATGTTTATCCCATATATTCAAGAATTCTTCCCAATGTTTTAGTATCTATTTTCTCTTCTTATAACACCATTATAAAGGGTAGAGCCAAAGTCTAAATGATCAAAAGGTCAAACTACTTAAGCTACCATCTGACTAATCTCTTCTTGATTCATTAGCTTTGCATTGAATTCTTCTTGAAAGACCTTAGTGTGATGTTGCCAATTATTGACTAAGGTTCAGCGAGAGCACAATGAAATAGTCTCAGAACCCAGGGAACTTTCAAAGTGCTTGAAATACTGAAGAATTATACATTCTGATATTAGTTTCAATTTCAGCAAAACTCACTTGAAAGCAGCAATAGTCTTTAACAGACATCACGGCCAGGGTGTTTTCGAGAAAAGATAATTGTGTCTAACTTATAAAAGACTATTATTTGTAGCATTTTATTTTTGGATTTGGAACTCTGCAGAGATCTACATGTAATGGAAAGGATACAGAATAGTTATATCAATACAATCACAATAATAACTACAGTATAAAAATCGAAAACTTAAAAAAAAATCGAAAACGCTTGGTTTCTTTTTGAGGGGATATAATGAGTAATCAAGAATTTTCAACAGAAGATATGCCAATTTGTTTTAAATGGGTTAAAAAAACTGACGACGTGTAGAATGTAAATAGTTACAAAAGTCACAAATTCAATCATTAAAAGGCAATTTTTTCCATGCCCTTGTAGCAGCTGCCATTGTAAAGCATTCTTTCTTAACTATAAAAACATGCTACGGAACCCATGGTCCAATTTCAATGACTAATATGGTTGTGTTTCTTTTTTTGCAACATAACTAGCAATATTACATTTGTGTTTCTCCTTTTGTAAACAAACGAATGTCTAATTTCAAGCTAACAATTGCCAACATTATCTTTAAATGGGATTTCAGCTGGTGAGAATGCCATAGACACAATGAGAGCCTGTGACATACTGAACAATTCCAGGGCATAGGACACATTTTCCCAAATAGCCTATCCTTCTCTTCCAAACCACAATGTATACAAGCAGCAGTTCCCTCAGTGAATCTTTCTCACAGTGAATCAGCTGAAAACCACAGCATAAAACTGCTACCAAACATGCCATAATAGCAGAAAACCTTCCACAGTGCCACAGTGCCACAGTGCACGCAGACATTACTGGGCTCAACCATTGGGGTTGCAGCCTTCTACTCTTTTGATTTCCGGGGGTCTGACCTACTATGGATCCTGAGCAACTTAGCCAAGTGTCACTTCTGCACTCTCAGTGGTAGCTGTGGACGAGCAGTCAAAGGCTCCCATGAAGGGGGTAGGGGGTGTAGATCCAGTTTAATGACCTCGTGGTCATACTCCTATCTCAAAGTGCACACAGTAATGTCAATAAATCAATGTCCAGTCGAAATCTGCCTTGTATAAGTAAAAGAAGTATCTCATTTCTAATTCCACACATTCAAAGAAATAATGGCATGCAAAAGCAACAACAGAAACCCTTTGAGGTCAGGGCTCTGGTGTTCGTTAAGCAACTCCCTGTCCCTCCCTCTTCCTTGTAATGTGGTCGGGGCTATTCCCCATTTACTGGTGGCCGCATCCAGGAAATGCTTACTAATAACCTTACTCAAGAGTTGCCCTTTGAGCAGAGACATTTTAAGGCATGGATAAAGTGGGCTCTGACCCGGGGCCCCAGCCTTTCAGGAGGGGCCCTGATAGAGCCAGCTCTGTTCTGCACAGAGTGTTGCCTAGATGACCATTAATCATTCTTAAACAGATGGTTTTAAATACCGTTTTCCTTTATTTTTAATGTGGGTGATGTGTGAGAATCTATTACAGACATTTTGCAGAGAAATGTTGTGTTTATGTTTCATGCAACATCCATAAAAAACGTTCTTTTGGATCGAAACAGGACCTCATATATTATAAATGGGAGAGGGTCACAGACATTATTGAAGTAATATTAGTGAGCTGCTGCTGTGTTACAATATTAAAAACTCATGTCACTATCCCTGAATATTAGATGTAAACAAATGTAGAATTTGGACGAGTGTGCCTGTGCACTGTCAGTGACCTGGCTAAAGAGGGAATAAAAGAGTTGAAATTGGATCATAAATTCAAAGCTGTTTTGAACAAGGACCCCCAAAATTTGTTTGACCCGGGCCTCTAAAATCCTTAAAATACCCCTGCCTTTGACTCATTGGAAATGAGTAAAAACGGTCTATGATGCCACTACACCATCAGCAGCAAGTCCGCCGGGGCCCAACTCCTGCAGCATAGAAGCTTTCAGGGTTGCAGTGAGTGCCATGACTGCATGCACTCGCATGTTTTGATCCTGTTTGGAGTAGTCGGGCTGCTCAAGGTACATGCAGCAACACCTGGAAAGCTCAGGCTCTCTCACAAGTGACATTGGTGGCTTTTCCCTGCAATTTTCCAGCCTGTGAAGACGCAGAAAGTCAATCTTCCTCACAGAAGGGAGGGACATTTGATTCTCCAACTCCCAACCCCAGCCCAGAGAGGATGCAGCAGCCCTTCACAGTACTAAGGGGTGAGTTAGGGGCAGATCTCGATGTGCAAGCTTGACATGGTCCCAGCCTAACTGTTCTGCCAGGCAATGACCTAAACTTTCTGTCAATGTTGGTACCAACATCCCTTCCTGCCATTCAGGCATGCTGCAGTACTTTAAGGCCCAAGCGCAGACAACTCTGATGCAATAACCTACACCACAGCAGCCCTTCTTGGCATACAACGTCACCGCTAGGACAGTCACAAATCTCCGATCCAATTTATGTTGGCACCCTCTAACACTCTCGATCACCACAATGTGGTGGTACAGGTTTGGCATGTCCTGCACGCTGCTAAATGAACATCTCAATCAAAGGCAGCCCTCTCCTGACATACAGGTGTTGCCGAATCAATCCCGCACTCTGGCACTGGCCCGATTGATGCACAGCCATATCCTCAAACCACACTAAGGGAACCGTCTTGGTAGGGCTACCCACTGGACCTCACTACTCCAACACTCTCCTCTTCTTCACAGGGCTCACTGTTCTTGGCAAGCATTCAAGCACTGCTGCTTCGGGCTCATGGGCAGGTGGTATTGGTTTCCCTGGGTAATGTACCCTCACCCAGCAGGGAGACGAGCTGCCTTGGCCCCCAGTCCTGGTCACAGGCAGAAATCTTACAGAGCTTCCCCCTTCTCACTTAGCCCATCTGGCTGCTTGACAGCTGACAAATATTGGGGTCTCAATGTCCCCTTCTTGTAGTCCATCTGTAGACACCAAATGTGATTTGGGGTCTGCCTCTTTGAAGTTTTATGTTTCGGTACTGCTTCTGTAAAAGTGAACTCTTTTCATTCTCTTCTTTCCTCTTAAAAGACTGTCTGCCACAGCAGAAAAGTCTCTGAAGCCGATTGTCCTACAACACAGTCCATTGAAGTGACTAAAGTGCACGCCTGGATATCAGCCACAGTGATATGTGCATCAAAAGGTTAATCCTGGGCTCCCAGTCCTACTCTCCCTCATCAGCCCCATCTCCTTCCTGAGATGTGTCCAGGCCCCTTTCTTGTGAGCTCTCACTGGATCAAAGAACAAACTTTTGAAGTGGAATGGGGGTCTCTTTGTCCCTTCTTACAGTGTGTCACGCCCAGCTCACAGGACAGTAGTAGTGCAGAAATCTGACTAGGGGAATTCCTCTACTCCTCATGGGTTCACCAGGCAGGCCTGGGCTTCACAAAATGGAACCAGGTCCTTCATTTAATGTACCATTGCAAACACACTTGCACTCAGTGTACATTCGCCTCACACATACTGTCCAGTACTGGTAACTCCATGTATTGTGCCACCACTGAACCACATACATTCAGCACACACATTCCATCTGAATGCACTGTACAGTACTGTAGCCTTTCTGTATTGTACGGTGTGCTATTAGCAAACACAGACACTGCCAGCACCCGCACTCACCATGCATGCTGCAGAGCACTTCACCTTTCATGTATGGGATTTCTCACAACCACACATACACCTAGCATATGCTTTTCATTGTGCATGCACTGCACAGTTCTACATCTCTCAAGTAATTATTCTTTTCATGCATACATTAACTCAATTCATGTGCTAACAATTCATGCACTACACACTACTGCTCTACCCTGTACTGTACCCTTCCCATGCATATATACATCCAGGTCAGAGTCACTACTACTGTGCTGCATAGCACCCTACATCTACCTGAGGCCAAGGGTGAGTTAAGCACACAGCATGGCAACTTTAAAAAAAAGCAAGTTATCCTGCAGGCCTCACTCCTTTGACATAGAGTAAAAAGGACTTGATCACATCTACTGATCACTACACTGTATGCTGCCACCACTGTGCTCGTGCTGCTTAACTCTTGGTGAAGGAAGTAGCCTTCTTCCTCTATACGGGTAGAGCTTTGGGTGCACATCCCAGTCCAACAAGACCACACTTCATGAGACTGGCCTATGTCACCTCCCTGGTCTCAGGTAGGTGTGCGAGGCCCTCCTGCACCCGTAGGCTCCTGCCTGGCCATCATCCCTGGTGGTCCAGTGGAAGAGCCTTGCTCTTCTGCTGGTCAGCTGTATCTGTCTTTTCTGTTTGTCTGCTTTCTGTCATTGTGCCTGTTTCTCTATCTGTCTTTTTCTTTTGCTGTTTATTCTTATTACTGTTCTTTTTTGTACTGTGATGTGTATTCCTATTGTTTTTACTGGTTTTTCAAGTCTTTTCAGCATACTGTATTGTGCCCTTGTGTCCTTCCTTGCCGTTTTGCCGCCACTGCTGCTCTCGCTGCCACTCCCCCCACCGGTTCCCACTCATGCCACTGAGCTGCGCTCCCTCCCCCGTCCCCTACCTAATAGTGGCTGCTGCACGAGCAGGTTGAGCAAACCCTCTGACCTCCTGGTCAGGGCACTCTGCTCTCCACTTTGCGCAGCTCCGTCCTTGCGCCGCTGCCCTCTGCACATCCCTGGCCTTGGGTAGGTATTCGAGGCCCTCCTCCACCCACAGGTTCCTGCCTGCGCCTCATCCCTGGTGGTCCAGTGGGAGAGCCTTGCTCTTCTGCTGGTCCGCTGTATCTGTTTTTTCTGTTTGTCTGATTTCTGTCATTGTGCATGTTTCTCTATCTGTCTTTTTCTATTGCTGTTTATTCTTATTCTTTATACTGTTGTTTTTTTTACTGTGCCTTGTACGCTTACTCCTTTTACTGTTTCTTCATGTCTTTTCTGCCTACTGTATTGTGCCCTTATGTTCTTCCTTGCTTTTTTCCAGCCGCTGCTGCCCCTCCCCCGCTGGTTCCTCCTCCTGCCTCTCGGCTAATCTCCCTCCCCGTCCCCTACTTAATGGTGGCTGCTGTGCAGCCCTGCGCAGCGGGCGCACTTATGGTGTGCCAAAGGTGTGCAAAGGCAAGACCGTACGCACCCTTCCGTGACCCGACTGGGACTGGCACCAGGGACCCTGGTCCTCCGACCACCCACCCCTACGACTCAGCTGCCCTCCACGCACAAAACCCCGGAAGAAACAACAACTGCCAGCTGTCTATGCCAAAAACCACTCACGGCCAGTTCTCCTGCCAACACTGCCGACAAACCTTCACCGACCTCCAAACTTCCATGGCCACCACCCTCCCACCAGGTCCCAGCGCACCTGAACCCCTGAGGTGAATCCTACTCAAAGTGCGCTCCCTGCACAGATACACCGCAGAGATCTGGGACCTCCTCAACGCCCTCTCGCCAGACGACACCTTCTTCACGGAAACCTAGATCAGCTCCACCTCCACCCATGACATTGCTACCCCCATCCCCGATGGATACAAGATCCAGAGGAAGGACTGCCCCAACCACACAGAAGGAGGACTTGCCTTCATGCACAAGAACTTCTTTCTTACTCCCCACTTCCAGCACGAACCACTCCTCGTCCCTCACGGAACATTTCCATTTCCAGATCAAGACCAGCCCCAGAACAATCCTACGCGGCACCCTCGCCTACAGACCTCCTGAACCATGGACCCCCTTCACCAAAACCATCACCGACCTCATCGCTCCCTACGTCATCGCCTCCATGGACTACATACTGCTCAGAGATCTTAACTTTCACCTTGACAACCTCAGCGACCCCAACTCCACCGCCCTACTGGACAACCTTGCCAACATTGGACTGAAACAGCTCGTCACCATCCCTACACACAAGGCAAGACACGCCCTCAACCCCATCCTCGCTGGAGGGAACAACATCCACTTCAGCTGCACCACGCAACCGCCCTGGAAGGACCACCACTGTGTACACTTATCCTTCAATACAACCACAGCTCACACACCTACACCTTTGCAGGAATTGGAGCAAGGTCACCGAGGAGTACCTCAACTCCACCCTCAACCACGATCCCCCTCCCACCACCACTGACGTGAACTATGCAGCCAACAAACTTCACAGATGGATCTCCAAATGCACAGACAAGCTCACCCACCTCCACAACCGTGACAGACAGCGCCCCATGAAAGCCACCTGGTTCACCAACAACCTCTGAGAATCCAGAGACACCTGCAGACATCTCGAGAAACTATGGAGAAATAGCAAAACCCCGGAAGATAGGATCACCTAAAA
Source organism: Lissotriton helveticus (assembly GCF_964261635.1). NCBI lineage: Eukaryota > Metazoa > Chordata > Amphibia > Caudata > Salamandridae > Lissotriton > Lissotriton helveticus. The sequence goes on from NC_136063.1 coordinate 1,021,240,468, forward strand.
GAATGCCATGACAGAATACCACCAACGCATCAGATCCACCAAAAGGACCTTCATCCATGACAAAACCCTCTCCAACTCCAGCAGCTCAAAGGAACTCTTCAGCATCATTCAGGAATTCACCAAATCCCCAAGTGAAGCCTCAGATGTCACACCTTCCCAGGACCTCTGCAACAAACTCGACTCCTACTTCCATCTCAAGATCAAGTCCCTCTATGACAGCTTCAACAAACAGATACCAAAACTACATCTACCTCCAGCAATGACAGCCAGCCTACCATCTCCACCTGGACCCTAGTCACCACCGAAGACACTGCAATGACCATGAAGAGCATTCACTTATGAGCCCCCATGGACCCCTGCCCACCGCACATCTTCCACAGAGCCTTTGCCGCCATAGCACCCGAGCTACGACGCACCATCAATGCCAGCTTCAAATCTGAATAAACGGACTACTGCACTTGGACATTTTATACAGATCTCTGTCGTTGGCCATTACTTGTCCCTGGGAATTCCCAGGTGTCTCCAGTTTATTATACTGGGACACTCATACTGGACCACATCGACCTGCCTTTTTCAAATGCTGCTTTACTTGACTTAAGCCCTGAGGAAGTTCTCAGTTGAGAACGCAACGCATTGGCTGAGTTTAATGTTTCATTAAAACTTGAACAAATTAATTGGAGAATAAAGACTTTTTGAAATGCAAGAGTTTCTTGGACTTCTTTGCCTGCTGCAAACCAACTTGCAGCAGTAAAAGTGCCAACTCCTTGAGTTGTTTATCTTTACAGAGATTTAAGAGAGGTATATATTTATAAATTTCAGGCCACCCCCCACTGGTAAACCAGACAGTGCTAAAACAAGGACATTTGTAGAGTCCCTACAGAGAACAGACACCACTAAATCATACTCTACTTCTACAAAAACAGATACGCCCCCTGTTGGTCGCCCAAATTGCCCCTTCACTGCCTTTAAACAAAATACATCATAGTCAGTCAACACCAAGTCCTCCGTTTCCCAAATTTCTTGTATAGCAGCTATCACTACTTTATTATCCTTAATGATTGACTGGAGCGACTCCATGTTCGTTTTCAACCCTGCTATGTTCCAGGGTAAAAGATTAACTCTGGTGGTTTCAGATTCTATAAAACAGGGGTCTGGATACCTCCCTACTGTAATTAATTGACCCCACAATCCAATTCAAATGAATTTCCTTCTTCTCTGCCAGCTCCACCTGGTTTGAAAAAACTTGCCTGCCCTGGTCCGTTTTCACTATTAGGAACTGATCCTCAATACACTCCCTCCACCGCAGGTGGGGGCACAAGTTTAGTTGAGGAGGGGTAAGGCTCCTGCCTGACCTCCCTATTTGTTGTGGTCGATGAATGTTGTTATAGAGTAGCATAAACATCAAATGCCGACTACCCAAGATCATCTTATGATTTCAAGACTTATTCCGCCACTCCCCTAGAGTGGAAGTGAACCACAACATGTGGCCAGGCTTTAGATAACAAACTATTATGTGGCTAGACGACCAGAGCAATATCTTTAGTGGAGATCTTCTCTAGCTCTGGGATTGATTCAAAACGGGCTAATATTCTAGATCTATTTAGAGGTCCGAATCCTTCCAAGTCTGCAACAATATCCACAAATTGGAGGACCCAGACAATATAATCATAGAAGTTGGCCATAGGTTTTAATCCCTTCCATATATGTTTCTCATATCTGGCATTCCTCCCTCCTACTCCCCTGGATTGAACTCCCTCTACCTTGGTGGCCAGGTGAACCACATGATCGGCCTACTCTGGTATAGGGATCCTCCTTATATCACTCCCTGCAGGCTTAGGTGGAATTACTGCCATTTCCAGTAATGGCAAGTCATCAGCTGATGCAAAGGCCAGGGAATACAGGGTAGCAGAGACAATTCCAGATGTGTTGTTATGCAACACAGAGGGACTCTCTGGTGTTGTAGCTCCATTCAGAACCATAACCTTTTGTTGCCTTCTCTTTTTCTTCTGACTTTTCTGTTTGCCTTTTGTTTATATTTTTAGTTTTTTCTGAGCTGTTCCCTTTTTCCAGCTGCTGGCATAGCCTTTGGATCTACACTGCCGGCTTAATATTGTTGGCTCTGTTGAAAATGGGAAAGACTTCTCCCATCACACATGTGGCTTGCGTGGACACCAAGGAGACTACCCTATTATTTGTGGCCTCTGGGGCTACTAGAACTTCCGCCATAAAGAGAGCTTCAATGTCAGCTAAGGCCTACGATTGCTCAAATCTGTATTCCTGGCTAAATGGATGGACCCTAGGATCACCCGCCTGGGTGCTCATATACACTGGCCTAATTGTGGAGCTCTTTACGTTGGGCTTACTCTCTTCCCTAAATAGTAAAACTGGCAGTTCCTTCCGTATAACTGATAGAATATCCAACTTTGATCAGAGCTGTCCGTGTTATTATCCAATACAGACAGGATGAAAGCCAAAAGGCATTCCAGACTCTGCAGAGATCTGGAAAAACATACATAAGCACCGAAATATTCACTGGAGAGTACCGCATTAGGTCTGAGGTAGCAGAAAGATTGCCCTGATCCGAGTTCGACAGACTAGGTCAGCTTGTAAACAGAGCCATGGAATGATTCTGCCATTTCAACGTATCAGGCATTTCTGGGAGGGCTCCCTCCCACTAGCTGAAGCTGACGATATCGGTTCAAATGGTGAAATCTCGGGTAGGGTATAGTCCAAACTCCGTCAGGGCTGAGGAGTGAGGGGACTGAGCAACACCTTCAAATCCTTTTCTTACAACTGGGAACAAAGCAAGGTCTGCTTCCTTGAAGCACGGCGGGCAGAACTAGCCGGGGACAGCATGTGCATTTATAATATTTAGGTCTGTGGATCGTGAACAAATGTTTTTGATACTGTTGCATAAAGTGACATTAAATAGTGAAAATTAATATAAATCTAAACATATGGCATATGCATTTTCCTATAGCTGCCCAATGGTAATGTTGAAAATCATGACCCTCAACCTGATTGTGAGAAGTAGTTGTTATACCACTAGTCTTGCCTTCTTCCTCCAAATAAGTTATTTTTCAAGTTGTGTTAGTTTAAAAAATATATATAAATTTGATGTTTAGGTCAGGAGTGGAAAGAACAGTAATACTAGTGGCAAATGTACGTGTATTGGGACAGTCTTCCCTAAAGATTAACTAGGAACACTACAGTTTATACAAGGTAATATATATAACAATATATGACAACATTCCATAATGCAAGGAAGTTTGTTAAAATACATAAAACTGTGATAAATAAATAGAACTGCTTATATGTGACTTAACAATTACGCAATGCCTACCATAATGTCAAAACAGTGCATATTGGCTAAAATAGCAATTGGCTTTTGTTTTGACCATAATGGTGGTTTTTTTTTAAACTGGCTTTAAGAACTTTCTATGAACAATTAGGTAAAAAGGTCTGTCAGTTAGAAATGACAGTTGGTATTTAAAAAAAACATACACATACACCGTTTCCTTCCAGAAACTATTGTTTTAAAAAAATGTAATTACTTTAAAAATTGATCTTAAGGATTTCTAAGCACAACTTCGGGTCGGGTAGATTAGTAATACAGGGTAAGAGATTCATGCTGCCTAATGTATTAAGAGTAAACATAATTGATGGTTTCTCTGATAAATAATACATATCCAAGAATAGGATAACTTATAATATTTGTTTGGAAATGGATCCCAAGTTCCTGCCATGTCAAGTTAACTGAGCCTGTCTTTAAGGAAATTCATCCATTGCCCAAAAGCAATAGCCCACTTTCGTTCACTGGTTTGAATTTCTTCACAGAAAATATGTGCTATTTGTTTACAGATTTCCCTATAAGGATAATTTATTTAAAAACCTTAAAAGATGGATGTCTGTCGTGTACTACCATGATTTCATTTAAAACAAATACTTTGAACCATAGTACTAATTGTCAGATTAAGTATGTGTTTTAGTGAAACACTTTCAACAGACTCCAAAATAGTTAAAGAATCCAAGAATAAGGTTTCTGACTGTTATAGGGCAAAGTGCAATGGAATTGTTTGTATATGCTCTTAAAAGTGGTGCAAGTGACAACTGATTAAACTTGAAAAGTAACTCTATTTTCAAAAAAACTCTAGTCTTTGCAGTTTTCATGTGTCCCCCATTTTAAATTATTAGTAAAAAGTTGCCCCAGACATTTCTAAAAACTATTTTAGAAAAGCACAGCCTCTGATTCAATAGCCCACAGGGGAAAAAAGTGGTCACTGGTTGAATGGCCTTAACAGGGCCTGTCTGGTTCAATATGAAGAAGGTTATTGTCCAGGTCCCATTCTTCAAGGTAAGTTAGTAACATTTTAGAAAAAACTTTTTCAGAGATGTTCAACCAACAACTTGATTTATAATTTGTTGGTATACTTCCATTAACTTTTTTAAAATGGACTTCACCACAGAGCTCTTCAATGAATTAGGCATTAAACCTGTTTTAGCTATTCATTGGCAAAACTACATAAATATTTTCTCCAGCCAATCGCTATTTGTCTTAAAAGTGATTGTCGAATATTCTCTGGGTCTGTTTCTCTACTTAACTAAAAATCTTCAATTGTGTCTTTAATTTGTTTCAGTAAGGGAACGTTATTTTTTTCATTCTCAATAAAATTAGGCTAAGGTTTAACTTGCAATAGTAGAGAACCTTACAGATTACCTAAATAAATAATTCACAAATCCTTTGCAATCATACATGGGAGTGCACCCGGGGAGCAGTAGGGGATGCCATTCACCAATTTCAAGATTTTCTTGTGCTCACAAGATTGTATAACCTCTATCATATTCCTCCAATGATTATTAAAGAATTGGGGGGCATATTTACAGTGGGATATTGCCACCAGAACATCCCTTTTAGTGACGCTCTGGTGCCGATATCCCCTTGTCCTCATTTACAAAGCGGAGTTAAGCCACTTAACGTGGCTTAACGCCGCCTTGTAAATAAGACCCCTTTTCACACTTCACTTACCGTGAAAGGGGCGTGCAACTGGTGTTGCGGTGGGCGTTCGTCCGCAACACCCATTGCTTTTAAATGCTGCCCTATATTTACAAGAATGGGGCAGCGCCAAAAACTTAAGACCAGGGAATACCTGGTCTTAGACGGGCAAAATGAGGAGAAATGTCTCCTTGTTTTTCACTCTTTCCCTGTGTACTGCATTCTGAAGCACACATGGAAAGAGCAAATCGCCTTACAAGATTGTTTATGTGCAGGAAGGTGTCCCTTCCTGCACATAAACCATCGCCACTGGAGTGTAGACACCCTTGGATCATGGCACAGGGGGGCCTGTGCTGGCACTAGGCAGCTTCCTTATCGCTAGCACTAGGGGAAACACAGGGGTGGGCTGTATTTTTGTAAATACAGCGCATCCCTGCATTTAAAAAAAGTCAGAGCGCGGCGTTACCAATTTTTCCATAACACAGTGCGCCGATATTGTTGTAAATATCCCCCCTTATGTTTTCATTTTTATTTTTTATCTTTAATATGTTGTTTACAGTTATTCTTCAATTTGGCAACTATGGCTTTGGTGATATGTGGGGATCCTTGTTTATAACTTATTGTGCATTTCAAAGTCTACACTTTATTTATTGACACGTATAATAATACCAAACCTGTAAAGATAAACAAGAATGCAAAGTATACACTTGTGGATACTTTTGTATGGTGATTTGTATTGAAGCTAGTTCTTTGCTGATCAAAGACGTATACCTTAAAATGTTATAATCATGAAATAGAAAAGCAATTTCTGAACAATTTGAAGCTTTCAACTGACAGATGGAGTGAGTGGTCCAATTGAGTGGTAAGTCTTCTGGGAGTAGTCTACTTCAATAGAGAGAACTCTCCCTGATTTGACTGGATTACCGAGTGATCACTCTCATTATAGTCCAACACCTTAAAATATCAAATTGCTATGTTAGCACAAATATACAATCAATGAGACAAAGATTGTAGCTGAATTGAAAAGTTGGTGCAGGTTGAAAGTCATTAGAGACAAAACCATTCAGACAGACACTCCAATTTATAGCTAACCAAATGCCCATAATATCTACTTCTTTTTTTCCAATACCAGCTGGAAAGTTGACTATAGGCACGTTATGCTGTAAATACTGAAGTAAATTATGCATTCAAGTTGGGAATACATTTCCATTAAAATCTCCTGCCATAACTAACATAGGATTGGAGTATGTATTCAATAAATTGTTTATTACACGTTGAAGCCCTTCCATAATATTTCCTGTTCCCGAGTTTTCATCTTTATGTAAGTACATGTTTATCAAGCTGAATACTTTAATTGTATTATTGTTTATTATTGTTCATGAATAACTCCACAGTTGACACTTGAATTTCATTTGAATCCAAGACTACTTCAACTAATCACTTGATTATTTTACTTGGGATCAATCTTAATTAACACCAGATAAATGCACCCTCCCCATATTTTTACTTAGCTCTGTTGAGGACCACAGCACCATCGATACAGGGATCTTTTGTAACCAAGGGCCCCATTAGTATGTCAGGCGGATCGCCACCGTCCTCATGGCGGTGGCGATCAGCTCGGCATATTCCCCCGCCCGCATGTAAATTTCCCCCTGCCACATTACCATGGCGGGGGAGACCCCGGCGGACAGAAAGACCGTCCGCCGGTTTTTCACCCGGTCGTAGAGATCGACCGGGCGGAAAAGCTGTTAATATGGTGGCAGTGTCTCGTAGAGGTGGAGAAGCGTGGCTCAGTGGTTAGAGGCGGCAGACCCGGAAGCTGAGATCGACCGTGGACCAGGGTTCGATTCCCCGCCACGGCGGGTCTCGGGCTCAAAATTCCACGGACTCGACAATTCTCGCTCTGGTGCCTACTCAACTCATGGGGTCACACTCTGCGACTCTGGGCAATAGCTTGCTTAATCTCCACTAAGGCCCCTCGTGGCGGGATGCCTGGCTTTCACCTTGTGGACACCCTGCCGGGGTTTCTCACAGGGGAATACCAGGACGGGTTCCCTAAGCAAGCGCCGGGACGCTTACGGGCAGCTGTGCGCTTTACAAGTCCAGCACATTTACATTTACATACATGCGGGGACATGCCTTGTTGCCGCCACGGAAAGGCATGCGGTTACCAGTATTGGGGGCCCGTAGCGGGTCCCCAGGTATTCTGGGGTGTGCACATGGGGGTTCCTATTGTACCCCCTGCATTTGACAGTACAACGTGGCAGGCACCGTGCGGTGCCTGTCACGTTATACTGTCTAATGCACAACTTGCATTTCTGGCATTGCGGAAGGCGGTGCCACCCGCCGCAATGTCAGAAATGCGGGATGCGCGGGACCACCGCACCCTTACCCGGCGGTCCGATTTCCCGGGGGTCCGCCCGCCATACTAATGAGCCCCTAAGTTGTTTCTTGCAACAATAAATTGTGATGTTCTTTTAATAAAGAATCTAATGCACAATCTAGAAATCTTCAGTTTTGATTCTATCCTAACCATGAATATTGCAGGTTAGTACTTTTTGGTTATAAGAGAACTTCATTACGTATACATCATCGGCCTAATGGGACCATGACTGGCCATCAGAGTAATTTACCAATGGGATGAAACAGTTATTTGGTGCATGCCAAGGAATCATCGTCTTGTAACAGAAAACTCAATTCTTTTGACATGACAATTCTCAAATTGTTGTTTGAGCTGTGCTTATTATAGTCATAGTTAAAGGGTGGCCATTTTGGTGAAATAAGTTTGCTTGTGAAATAAAATGAGACTGACTCCTTCTGCTCTTGACTCAAACCTGAGTCATGATTTAAAGCAAAATGTGTATTTGGCTCTTTCAACTGAATATCGGATGGAGTTTTTATGACCAAGCTGAGCGCTTTTATTGCTTCTTTGACTTTACATATACTATTCACAATGAATGGAGATAAGAACTTGACTTTATTCAGTTCTCTTTCCCTTCACTCTCCTGAAAATCATCAAGAGTAAGATCACATGAAGACATACCAATAATGGCCGGAATTTGTTTATAAAGTGAAAATAAATTTGATGTATTTAAAGGGCATACTTTTTTGCTTTCTTTCCTTTTCAATTTGTATCGAAATACAGGTTATGCCCATTTCTTTAAATCGGAAATCTGGTAGATAAAAAAATATGAGAGTTATTCTTTGACACAATTGATGGATTGATTTTCTTTTGGGGGACCAATAGTTGTTTTTTTTGCTTTTTTGTCACTATATAAGTGAGCACACGTATAGGAGTTTTGGATTTAGTGAGTGCGTTTTTCTTCAAATAATCAATCATTCGCACCTTTTATGGCCTCATCAATGTTTCCTTCCTAGCTTTAATTTGCTTTTTCTTCTTAGATTTTCATCACAAATATATCTTTTGCACACAAATAATAGACCGATTGTAATTGGAAAACAAATTCTGAAAGATGTAGAGTTTACTAACTTTGGGTAGCGAGAGATGTACTGAACGGTAACTGGATGTACGGAACTGTCTGCAGACCTTTGGGATGGTTTACATGGATTCTCTTCTTCCTCATAACCATAGACGCATTTCTCACAACAGGTTTTTTTTAATTAGGTGTCAACTTTATGTAATTCAGAGGAAATTTCTTTCAGGAGCCTAGTTTGATTTTGTTTGCCATTAATTACAACCAGGGCTGCTAATATTCCTTGGAAAGGCCCTTGCATTAATAACAAAGCATTAAGCAATTATGCAGATGATGTGTGATGTGTGATTTATATTTACATTAGATGTGGATGTCAGAAGTGGGTCTACTTCTATAACTTCTAGCAGGGTTTCCTTTAACTGTGAATGGGTTGGAGTAGTGGCAATCAACTTACTCATGGCTAAGTTGTCTCACCTTAGCCAAACTCCAATATGTCAGTGTTATGTACAGAGAGGTATAAACAGGGTAATACAAATAGCCTATGGATTTTCTCTACAATTAGTAATGACATTCATATGCTATTTCTTCAACAATTTCTTTCTGTATAACTGCTTCACTGGTTTCTAAATTAATTTTGTTTCCTGAGATAGTTATCTGCAAACCTTGCGCCTTGTCTCCCATTGTTTAATTTGGAGCTAAATTTAAATGCTTGGTAGCAAAATTCTCTGTTTTGGACAATAAAGAAGTATTCATAGACTCTTTCCTCTTAGAATTTGTTAACTTTTCACTTGCATTTACTTTAGTTGGTCTTATTGCAAGTATTTGTTTTAATCTTTAAGGTGGCCGAGAATAAGAAGAGTATTTTTGCCACTTATACAGGGAATATTGAGATACTTTCTCAAATATAGGGCTGGATATGTCATACTTTGAATTTAAGTTGACTCTCTGCTTAAATGGTCTCTGAATGTCCACAGCTAGTTGCTTTTAGTTCATCAAATATTTTGTTTCACTCATTCAAAAATAGAGATAAATTTCATGTAGTTTGTAAAAAGTTGAACAAAATCATTCTATCAAATAAACATCATAAAGATATTCCTTCTTCCTGTTCACTGTACCTCCACTCAGGAAAAGAACCCCACAAAATGTGAGGCATAACACAATTTGCACACCTTGTGCTCATAAATATAACCTCCTATCAGTCAATTGGGCCTGGATCATCTTCCAAGAGTAGAGCCAAGCCAAGAGGCAACTTCTCTGGATGGAAAGTGCTAACTCCACTCAACACGCTGCCCTGCGCGCTACTCCCCTGGCTCCTCAAGGGTAGTGAGCACAGTGGAGTCGGTGGGCATGAGCACAGACCTGACAGGGCACTTTTACAGGTTGAGGGGCATCATGTGGCTTATGTAAATCCCCGGGCATGAGCACTGAGCCACAGAATAGTACTTGAATAGGGTAGCAAGGAAGTAAAAAGGTATGACAATCCAATGCTTAATCACTCCCACAGGTTCCTGCCCTTCAGGCCTCAGGCCAAATCCAAAACCAAAACATTTAACTCCTTGCCTCCAAACACTATTTATCCAGGTCTGGCTAGGTTTATCGAGACATTTTCTCCTTCATAAGAATCACAGTACAGATTTAAAGTACAGAGTCCATAAAAATCAAAACTAGCAATGAAAATCGAATTGCAAAGTGATTCAAACCTGATGGTTGCGTCCACTGGTTAAAAGGGTTCCTTTAATACTGCCACGAGTCTTCAGAAAATCTTTGGGAACTGCAAAGGGCTACACATTAATTCAGATAGCCATGCACCCTCAAGCAGCCACAACCTGTAGCGAACTAGCAGCAATCAGAGGCTTTACAACATCCACAGCTCTTCCAGTAGTTCCACTGCCTCACAGCTTCACGACATTCCAAGGGGCGACCCGGAAGCATATGATAGAGTGGTAAGTAATCAAAAGGGTTGAGAGGAGCCTCAAGCTGGACCTGCAAGAGGTGAAAGAAGTTGGTTGGGTGAGCATAAGCACAGCAAATCAAATTTGTTTCAGGTCAAGGAACTGTTTCCAGTTATCGCAGGACAGATAATTTTTTGCCATGTAAAATAACTAACCATAGTTATCCTGCCTATTAACCCCTTCCACGCTCATGACGAGCTGGGCTCGTCATGAAGTAGCCTCCTCGCACGCTCATGACGAGCCCAGCTCGTCATGTTGTGTGGGATTTCCGATTTCTCAGCACAGCAGGGGAATATGCTGAGCATCCATGGGGTTAAAGAGAATGGCACGATATTGCATCTTTTCAGGATGAATATATTTGACTTAAGGATATTCATCCTGACAAAGGTATAAGCTATGTTGAAAGTTAGAAATATATGAAAGTTGAATTTAAATTTTACATATTTCCAAAGGGTGACCAAAATTATAGGAAATTGTTTGGATGTGGCAATCATGAATTTAGTATTGTCGTTTAGGATGTAAATATAAAAACGACGGGTAGATAACAGAGTAGCTCTTGCTTTGGTGAAGGCCATCAATAAAGGAAAGTGGCAGTACATTGTAGCTCTCGATGATTATCTACCCCATGCAGCAAGCTAATGAAGAAGCTTAAGAAACCTATCTCATCTGTCAAAAGCTTACACCAAATTGAATATAATCATAGCCTGTGCATTCATGGGTGCGTGGGCATGTTCCAACGTGTAACAATAAATTGGTATGTAGAGAGAATTGTGCCCATCACTGAAACGGAGCAGATGTATGAAAACATTTACTGATTGCAAACCCTGCGATTTGGTAAATCCAGTAAATGATCTTATGGAATGTACTAAACACAATTAGTGATTCTGTAGCAGGTTTCTGAATTGCTAAATGGGGTTAGGAAACCATACTTAATCGGTATTTCAAAGGTGGCTTTTTTTGGCATCCCTTCCAAATACCAATACCTTATGGTGTATGTTAATATTTTGCTATGAAAATCTGGTTGCAAAGCATTAGAATATTACTGAGTGGTGAGTAACCCATTCACGAACCGGAACATGTACTCAGAGGACTGCTACCACTTTGTGACTGGTCAACAAAAAGGGAAACGAGCAGCAATTTTTTTTTTAAAGTGATTACTTTTTTTTAAGAACTCCCAGGCCTAATGGTCTGCTGAGCCGAGCAGGCGACCATACTTGAGATGGTAGGTAATCATAATAGGCTGCACTTTGAGGTCTTCTTCTTCAATATCCATGAGGTAGCTTGGATTCGCACGTATTATGAATTGAGATTTCGCAACATTGTTGCACTATAAAAGCCATGGAGCAAGGAGTTCCTGTTTTGTTAAAGAAAGTTTGTTACATTGCCATACATCTTAAGTGTTCATTTACAAATTTCATATCAGCACATTGTAAAATATGGATAATCTGATTTTTCATCATCATCATAATAAACTTTATTTCGGTCATTATGACCTCAAAAGTACATCAAATACATACACATGAGTTAAAAAGGGAAAAAAATAAAAATAGAATAAAAATATAAAATGACTTCATAATACATTTACATATTTTTGTGTAAGTAAAAATATGAATAAGCGTCAATATATACGAAATTAAAGGAGAAAAGTAAAAATACAGAAATTCACGAACCTGACAGAATATTCTATACCTTTAAATACGGGACCACAAATCGTGTCGGAGGGGGATGGACTGGACTGTAAACAAGGATTCATCCACGGAAAGTGCATAATGTGGATAATAAATAGATAAATAAATACATCATTTATAAAAAAAATCATAAAACGATGACACATCTTATCTTACAAATGTTAAGATAGTCCCCCCGTTGAAATTGTTCCCTGCTAGAGGTTACTTCTACACATGAAATTTTTATGATATTTGTGGAAGTAGACTAGATGATTCACACATTGTTGTCATAACAACATAACAAGACTATAGATTTAAAACCATCATAAATTGACCATGGGAGAGTGGACTACCCAACTTGCGGAACAGTGAAATAGTTACAAATCTTATATAGGAGCATCTATCGCCTGTTGGAAGGATTTTAAATAATGCCTACGAGAGCACCACATAGAGAATAAGAAACCTGTGACTGAATAAACAATAGGGATACCTGTATCATACTTGAGGATCCTAAATGCCTCTGAACAATGTATGGTTCCAAGGTTTCTACAGATCTGCACCAGCCAACGTTTTCTTGCTTTATAGTGGCCAGGGCAGCTGAACAGTACATGGAGTACTGTCTGTACTGTACTGATTTTTAATTACTACGTAAAATTCAAAAGATATTCTTCCTTTGTCTGCTGCCTTATATTTAGGAAGTTATTTGATTGCCTTTACAGATGTTTGCTTACTTACAGGTTTGCTTAGTACTTGAGTCCTAATCTTGACTAATTTGCACATGCATATGGGCTCCAGGCAACAATATACTTATTAGGTTTATATTTACATATATTATAGAAAATGTATAAAAAAATTATAATTTACAAACATAAAATGAAAATGTACTTTAAAATAATTGCAAAGAATAAAAAGTCATTATTTAAACATACAATATGAATACCAATTAATTATAATTACGAACACTAGATATTAAAAAATGTAAAACAATTATACAATAACAACAATAAAATATTAAACAACTTAAAAAACAGATACAATATTAGACTTGTAGGGATCATATTTACTACTCCTACTCCAACCTGACCAACAGTAGGGAAAGTGTTGGATTTTGGAAGGGTCATATTTACTACTCCCAAATATAGATGTAAATAGCAGTACTAAACGGTTTGGACTTTGAGGGGCTTATATTTACTTCCCAGTCAGTTGTAAGCAATAGCAGGGAAAGTGCTGAACTTTTGAGTTGTAAGATGTACTATTCCCATTCCAATGTAAGCAGCAGTAGAGAAAGAGTTGGACAACGGAAAGTTCACACAGTGATGTTTCAGGCAGCATCCAACGGATACAATGCAGAAAACATAAAGTCTCTCAATAAGCATAAGTGTGCATGAAAAAGCAAATATCAGTAATCTTTGCACTAAAGTCATTTCATACTCCACAGTCTGTGCTATAAATTTAGAAGCCAATAAAGCCATGTGTATTTTACATCCTCTCTCATCACTGGCCTTCTTCCCGACACAATAGAACCTTAACTTCTCAAAGAAACGTCTGTAAAATTAATGAAATGAAAAACATATGGCAAATACAAATCCGCATTTTGGCACTCATGAAATTTGTCTCGAACCGTTGATGAGGAAGGATTCCTCATTGGCCCTATCTCACCAGACTGCAGTCACACCTGTACGAATAGAAGTTCAATCTATATAAATGTGCATCTACAGTTCACACTGTGATGGCACAGATTCAGTAGTGTGACTATAACATCAGGGCCGCCAAGGTGAGAGGTGCACGCAGCCTGCCTTCTGTGCCAACTAACTTTTTTGACATTGGGCCACTACTTCAGTATGTATTGACCTTTAAGTGTGGGCTGGAGTGTGGTCAATAGCCCCTCCGCAGTTCTGAAGGTGCTTTTATAGTTAAATGTGTGAATGACTAGGTTTTAAAGGGCTTGTTCATGTAAATGAGCCTGATTTTATTTCTTCTTTAACTTAAAGACAGACAGACAAACCTTTATTGTTTTTGTCCCATTTTAGGCAGGACAACATTTGATATAACATCTTAATAAAACAAACATCTCAGCCTTAGTTCATAGCTTATTAAATTAATATAATAAAGAATTCAATTTGGGTAACAGCATTTCCTATGCATTTTTCTCACTCCTTACAGTGAGGTACTAACAGAAGAAAGATCGCTGTAGTTGCCATTGCTCCTTACATCCCCATTAAGGTATCTAAATGTCTTTTAGCGGATTGCTTCTGCTCACAAAATTGACTATCAACACTTAAAGACAAGCTAGCACAAGGTTAATAAAAATTTTAAAAACGGCAAACAAATTGTAATACCTTACAAGAGGTCATTTCATTAGCAGAATTGTATAAAAGTGCATGCACATTATAAACAGCAAAAGTACCATTACATATAAAAAGCAGCTTTAAAACTCTCATACAGTGCTTATTCAATGCAGGTCATACCAAAATAAAATGATCAAAGACTTAATACTACAAGAGGCACGTATTTAGTAGGGAGGCAGCGTTGTCCAATTCCAGACTCAACCCATGGCTAGAATTTTTGAGAAATAACTTCTGACACTGACATAGATACCAGTTCCCTTTGGTTAATTTTAAAATAGGCTAAGGTGTTGTGAAACTTTTCCAAAAAGGTACTGTTATGCCTCTGCTCAATGAAGAACTCTTTCCACAAAAGTCTCCTTCGAGAGATATCGCTGGATGTATCAGCCGAAAATCCCAACCTAGAATAGGTGCTAGGCCCAGTACAAATGTACTCACCGGATCCATTTCTAAATGCAGTGCCGCTAATGGCCTATGTATTCAATTAATTTATTCTACGAAGGATTTAGTTTCAGTGGAGCCCAGGAAAGACTAACTAGCAAATACTCACAACCTCTAAGCCATAGAGAAAACAGGGAGGAATTACTAAATGATATAGCTGAAGAAGAAAGAAAAAGTACCTAACGCCAGGGACATTATAAAATAAGCTTAGTTCGTTAGCATGGTTCATGGATTTGGTGCACGCACAGGTTAAATTTATGGGTGGGTAGAACTCGCAGAGTTTCACTCTGTGGAATTCTGCGGTGTTACCTAAAAACTCCTTGAGATTTTGTGAAGTTCAGCGAGCAGTGGAGTTCGGCACGTCGCACTGTTTGCACTGATTTTTGATGCAGGGAGCTTGTCTCTTGCTATAAAGTCAGCACGAAAGGCACCAAGTGGCGCGCCAAAGGGTGCTTCTTCTTTCTGCTGCTTGAGTAAATGTTCTATTCGAGCCGCATCTTTCTCAATGCGAGCAGCAGCTTTCTCAATAAGAACAGTAGTGACCTGCCGTGACCGCCCACATTGAGAAATTTCTCTGTGAGGCAATCTAGCGCTCGATTTTCTCGTACGTGCTTGCCAACTTAACGATGGCCATCCATGCGCGAGAAGAAACTCAGCCATGCGGGGTTTGGCAGAATTTTTCCAGAACTCCGCACTCCAAGCAGTGCGCGGAGTGGGCAAAACTCTGCAAACTACGTCGGAGGAACGGAGTTAACTGCCAACCCCTCCTTATATAATATCTCTTGGATATCAATGATGTTGTTGATCACCTAAGATAATGCAAACATGACTTCCCGAGACTTAGTAGAACCCCTGTGCCTGCGTTATTATTCATAGAGGAAACCATCCTGGTCTCACAGACACCTAGGGTTCTCCAAAATTTACTGGATGACTTCAGGACATATTGTATTGCAAAGGGTTTGGAAAGAAATATCGGGAACACTAAATACATGGCCATAAATCCCCATAGGAACTTCAGAAGGAACATCAAGGTTGCTGGGCAAATCTTGGAGCACGTCTCCAACTTTGTTTAACAAGGTATAACACTTGATTCCAGACTGTCATGGAATCCACAAATAAACCAAGCCATCATGGTTTTATCACATGGCTCAAGTGCTGTTCTTAACAAATATAATGCATCTGTGAATAAATTGATCACACCGGCCCTAGAAATGTATAAACACAAAGCCCAGGCTCCTACTTTGTATGGGTCAGAGCTGTGGGGTATAGGCAATGTCAAACAGCCCAGACTTGGAGAGAATAAATTCATGAGAAGCCTATTAGGCCTACCAGTAGCCACATACCTAATACCTGTGTACAATGACCTGAATGTCAAACAGAGCATATTACAAACCTGCGGCCAGTACTTTACTGGATCAGACTATGGACAACACAGGAGTTGGTCCATTACAGAGAGGGCATTAGGGAACTATTGGAACTTGACAATCACTTAAATTTGTCTTGAAATGGCTAAATAAGCTTGGCCTTTCCTTTTATTGGACTGAGCCACAATTATTGACACAGAGTTCAAAGGATCACTTAAAGCAAGTATATTAGGAATATGTGTTAAACGCCTTTTATAGTAACCCAAACCTAGCCATATTGACAACCCATCCCTTGCTGTTAAGCCAGTGCCATGTTTCGAAGATTTCCTAAACGTTATCCAACCCCATAAGCCAAGAATCCCATACATGGTATTTTGCTATGATATACTCCAAATTAAGGCCTATACTGTCACATAATGAAGCTGTTTGCACTTCATGCACTTTATGCACTCTAGGCTATATGGAAGATAGTTCACAATGTTCTGTTTTTTCCACAGCCTATGGTAAAATAAGGAAGAAATGGATCTGCCCATTATGCAAAAGATTAAGGTTTAGGAGTTATCAGAAAGCTCTAACGGTAATGAAGAGTGATACTGTGCCATATATAGTTCATAACCTATGCAAATACCTGATATCAGAAGGATTTACAAGGGGTGAGGTGGGCCGGAAACTGTTATGATGAATGACTCAGTTGCTAAATGCTATTGTAAATGAAGTACTGTAATAGTGTTGACATGTTTTATAACAACCATGTACATATTTTATAGATTTTAAGGAATATCAAAGTATGAAATAAAAATATTTTTAATGTATACTTTTAATGGTCTAGTTCAACTAAAATCAGCCGCGGTCCGTGCAGGTAACAGCGGTGCGATTTCGAGGGACGAGGCAGGGGGAAAATTCATTATTTATTTAATTTTCCCTCTACATCGTCCCTCGAAATCCCCACCATGTGGCCCCACTGCTGTTACCTGCAGGGACCACGGCTGACTGTAATAAAAGTTATTGATTGTATCTCTTGGATAAATTGGAACTGAAGTATTTTCCTAGATAGAAGTATAACTTTAACTCCTCTAATATTTCAGTTTCCAGGTGCCATGTATATTTACTTGTTTTAGTTGACAATTGCCTTTAGATATAAAAATGTTACTTTTAGATATGTTTATTTGTAAAAAAAAAAAAAAAAAAGAGCACTTGCATATGATTTAAGTAAATGTAGCCTTTTGTGTAGGCCCTATTGGGTAGGATCTAATACAGCTATGTTGTCTGCATCCAGCAAACAACACTCCTGCCCTCCCCCCACCCACCTTAGGAGGTCATACACATGTAGGGAATAAAGTGATGGGGTAAAAAGGCAAATTTGACTGGCACTGAGGAAGTGAATGGCAAGGAGAATGCAGGGTTATGTTCAACCCTTTATGAATAAGGTGTGTCCCTATTTCTGTGCCTCCTACACCCTAGGAAACACGCCATGATATAAATATTGTGTATAGCAGGTCTACATGTCAACTATGTCAGTTGCTCACATGCAACATTATTTAACAAGCACATTTTTGTTTTGTGAATTCATTTTTAACACAATATGGTTTTCCAATGTGTGCACACACAGATTGGAAATTTACAGTTCCTAAATCTGGCCAATTGAGTTTCATTTCCTATATGAATGCAAATGATACGTTATGAATATTTGACATTGTTGAAGACAACAGGATGTAATCTCTACTAATTGTTATTTCCTGGTTTGAGTCTTTTAGGGGTGACTTTGTTACTATGTTTGCAGTTTTTGTGCTGAAACAAATCACCGACATTGATAACAAAGTACAGCGAGAAAACCAATCCCAGCAAATCAACGCATTGATGGTGTTATGCTTTTAACAAATTCGCCTGTCAAATACTTATCATGTAACAGTGCTAGGACTGGATATTCTCACTAATAAAGGTCCGAGAGAAGGATGGTTTCACTCCACCCAGTTTTTTCTCTTTAACGCATGCACTTAATAATTTCACTGCAGTTAAATATACTCAATGCATTAATGTGGTGCACTGTGTGCCTTTGTCTAAAAGTAATGTAAATATCTATAGTAATAAATGAACTCATTTTACAGCACATCAGTGTCTTGTGATGCAAACTCTCATACTCAAATTACTTTGATCTGTTGCAGTTGACGGTGGATGGTCCTGCTGGTCGTCTTGGTCCAAGTGCTCGGCAACCTGTGGCGGTGGGCATTACATGCGGACCCGCTCCTGCTCTAATCCAACTCCTGCAAATGGAGGAGATATTTGCCTTGGGCTCCATACCGAAGAAGCTCTTTGCAACACTCAGCTGTGTCCAGGTACCACTTCCTCTTTCTAAAGTAATACTTGATTAGGAAGAAGTATGACAGAGTTTGCTAAACTTGCCAACCATTAACACTTGGCTTTTTTCCAAATTGAATTCTATGTGTTTCATCTTGGCACAATGAGCCAGGGTGTTAAGTGCTGTTTTCAAGCCAACTTCCTTGAGGTCTAGCTGAAAACATAATTGCTGAAAAACAATATACAGATTTTGGGGTGGGCCTATCCATGTTGGGTCAAATGCTCACAAACGTCACTGTTAAGTAAATATGGTGCTAATGTACATCTCTGTTTGAAATCCATATAACAATAAATCCTGTTGATAGCCTTCTGTTGCATAGCAGGTTTTCTTATTGGCCTAAACACGTACATACTTTTCAACACTTTTCCAAATGTTGTTGAATTAGGCTCATATTTTGGCCAACATATATTATATTAATGTTGCTGACTAAATTCCTCACAAACATTGACTCAAGGGAGAGCAACATTTAAATTGCACTTGCAAAGTTTTACAGAGTTAAAAAAAATGCAGGAAGATTGAGGTATGTTTAACTTTGAAAAACACACTTTTCAAAGATTTGTCTTGTAAGATATTTTACAATATTTTACAAGACAAATCTTTGCAAAATATTTCTATAAGTGAAGGCTGGCTTTAAAAGCATTTTTTGCTGAGATGTTTATTAGCAAAGACTACTTTTGCAAATTAAAAATATTTTGCTCACATTTTAAGCCATGCAACCTTTGGAAAAATGTCACAGCTTGTGACATTTTTTAGGACAATTTTGCAGAAGAAAAAAGTTTCCATCTTTCCACAACACTTTGTGACACGTGCTCCCGGTGGAAATTAAAAAAGTGAAAGATTGCCTCAGAATTTGCACACAAGAGGACACATTTTCCTATTTTTAAGGCACGACTTTCCAGTCATCCCTAAGATTCAATTTGAGGAACTCGACTCAATAGTTTAATGCATAAAACATTGGCGTTATCTACCTGAAGACTGTAAACAATAGTGAAACAGAACTTCAAAATGTTAGCTGCTAATTTATTGAAGAAGTGATCCGGGAATCGAGGTCAGGAGAAAATTTAGCAGAGAAGTGAAGGCCATTTCTATCAGCTCAACCTCATTAGATATGAGCTCTGTAGTCCACTGGTCAGTTGGCATGCTGAAGCTTCTTTAGCTGTGTCAGTGTTTTTCAAGCCTATCTTAACCCCTTGACCGCGGCGAAAATTCCGCCGCGGTGCGGGTGATTTACGGCCTGGGCGTGGTTTGGACGCCCCCCGGCCGTCCTCCGCACACGCCCACTGTGACTTCGGATGGCCGCCGGCGGTCCGACGCATGGAAGGGGTTAATGTAACCTAACATATACAAAATTCATGTTATACTTCTTAAAAGAGATGTCTGGACATGTAGGCGTTTGTGCTTTACTGCCACTGCTTTAACCCCTCCCATGCTGGTGACGAACCCCAGCCGTCACGCCCCGAGGAGGGCGTGTGCTGATGACGGCTGGGGTTCGTCACGGCCCCGCCCTGTTCGTTTGTTTACCGCACAGGGGAAAAATCGCGGCCGCAGCGAAGGGGTTAAGGGGCCTCAGTCATTTCGCATCCTAGTCATCTGAAAGAAAGTCGTCGGCTATCGTCTGAGCAGGGTCACTGTCCAGCCCTTGGGGGTGTGTACAGAATGATGCAGGAGTAGGTTCCCTTTCCAATTAACTGAGCAGTAACAACAGCAGTTTATATTGTATGTTGAATAGCCCTAGGCCTACTACCGTGAAATGAACATTTCAGGGCATAATTATGTTGGCTTTGCCTCGTACGTGCACCACGCAAAGGGGTGCAAGGGCAAATGCAAAGCCTGAGTAGGATTTATCAAGCCATGCAAGGCCACTTTAAGGGGCTCTGATTGGCTTGATTAATCCAGAGTAACCCAACGCAGTGCAATTTTTTTCTTGCTTTACTCTGCCCCAGGGAGGCAATCCATGGGTGGAGCGTGAGTGTTCCACGCATCTACCATCAGTGGTAAACCTAGGAATGCGTCAAATTTGGATGCCTCCCCAGAGAAATATCTTTGTTACTCCTTGTTACTTCCTCTTCCTATGTGTGCTTCATTCTGCAGCATACATAGAAAAGGGAAAATGCCTCTCAGGATTGTTTTTGTGCAGGAACGTGTCCTTTCCTGAACAAAAACAATCCTGCTTACAACGCATGCACCCTTGCACCATGGTACAAGGGTGCCTGCATTAGCGCAAGGCATCACATTGTGCGTCAGCACTGAGAAATGACAGGAATGCACAGTAGCGGTCGGCAGCAGGTGTTTCTGCAGGGCGGTGACGTGGGCAGGGGGAGGGGGGCAGGGTGGGGAGTAGTAATGTATGGATTACAGAGTTTTGCAGGTAAGTAAACATTTAAATAAATAAAACGAATTTCGTTGCGCGCACTGCATCACCAAATGTGATGCAGTGCGCGCAACGAAATTTGTTTTATTTATTTAAATGTTTACTTACCTGTAAAACTCCATAATCCATACATTACTACCCCCACCCTGCCCACGTTACCGCCCTGCAGAAACACCTACAGCCGACCGCTACTGGGAATGCATCTTATTATGTTAAATACGGCGCATTCCTTCCCTTTCCTTAATACGCAGCGCAGCAAGGTGACTGGCTGCATTGCGCTGCATGGTAATTTCATAAATATACCCTTATTATATACGCAAAAAGAAATAGGCTTAAAGAGAAAAATATATTATTACTGATGCCACAGTAATCTCAATTTAACCTCCCACATCTGAAAACACATGATACAGGTATTTGCTCAATCGTCCTTCCCTTAACGTCCATGCTGAATCTAGTTCTATGCAAGTTCTGTTCCACCAATACATGTCCACATCTTCACCAGCGCTCATCATTGACATCATGATGTCTTCAAACTCAGGCATGTTCTTTACCGCTGCCTCCAGACATCTATGAGTGCCCCCTTTATAGCTGCTTCCCCCCCTCCCGGCCCGTCACCCCGCCCGGCCCCGGTTCTACTGCACCAGCTGCACTTTTGATAGCTTCACCCCTGAAGAAAGCAACCAATAAATCTTATTTATTTGGTGCACACCACAAGCTGAATTATCTCAATGCTTGAATAATATGTGTTACTATTTCTTCACTCAATAATAGTGATGTTATCAGGTATTCCAACCGGTGACTCTCAGATCTCTGGGTGAGCAATACACACAAGAGAACGGAAGGGCAATTTTTGCTTTCCTGTTGCTACCTGGAAAGTGGTTTGACAATATCTGCTTCAGGGGACAACCTGGAAATATCTGTTTCCCTGGCGCTGCCTGACGAACCATACATTCTAACCATGCAAAAGAGATTTTAGGTATGAGTTTGTGATTAAGGTGACTAGGCTCGAATGCAGTATTTCTCACTTATTTGTTAGACTTCTTGTGAGGGAAGCAGTAACCACATGTAAATTAGTCTGTTAATCATGGCTTTTGGAGTGTAAATTGGACCGGCACTGTTGCTCAAAAATTGCTAAAACTGAAACCACTTTTAAATGGGTGTTTGAAGTCCTAATTCAAGGATTATTTTTTTTTTTGCAATGATTGCAGATTAGTTCATGTTAAAGCTTATTGTGCCAGGAACATCTCGGTTCAGAGTTCTCTCCCAAAGAGTATATAGAAAATTAAATCACCCTTCGCCACTGATGGTATAAGAGAGGCGAATAATGCCTTTTAAATCAAATTTGCCAACATTTAATAGGATTATGAGCCTACACGACAGACTAGAATTACTATTGAGGTGGCACAGGTAGACTTGGCAGGGGAAGCACCTTGGCCATCTTGTTAGAGATGCTGCCTTGTCACTAAAGGCTATCGCATTTTAGCTACCATAGTCGCAGAAATAGGCTTTAAAATGCACTGTTCAGTTCCATTTTGAAAACAAAATTCCCGGGTGTGGAACATTAGTGTCCACGCATCCTTTCCCCTCCACTATTTAGAGGACCTACTTGCTCGCAGTATTTTTTTTATACAGATCTGAGGCTTTGACTCAAAGATGCGCCCACTTAATAGTGATAATTACTTGTTTTTACATAGCGCTAAATACCACGCTTCTGCTATTCTAAGCACTTTAATAAGAGATACAAAATACTACCCATTTTATAATGCTCAATTTCCCCTGAGTCTGCCTTGTGGAGGTTCATATTCATGACCTCCATCCAGAGGTGCTCATTGTGCGGCGGCGACAATTCAACTCGACAATTTTGTTTTCACGTAATGGCCAAATTGTACCCTTTTTTACATTTCAGGGTGACGCAGAAAGTGAGGTTTATGTCGTTCCTACAACGCTCCTTTGTTGTAGGTTGCCTCAAATTCCTGGCAGTGCTCCCATTAGAAGATTCAAGAGCAGCAACGAGGCATTAAAATATTTGAAATTGGCCAAAGCAATCCCTCCTGAATGATGCATTCCGCATTTCTGCTGCGCACATATTATAAAGGATTTTTCATTCTTCCAAAGACTTTTTCAGAATGCTGACGAATACGTTTGGAACGCAGGAGTAATGCAGCGTGAAAATGCACAGCGGCGCTAATAGAAGGGATACCATATTGTCAGAGGATTTCATAATTTTATCTTGTTGATGTAAGCAATATTTTAACAACTTGTAAAAAGATGGCATGCTATCGCAGGATTCTTTGAAAATGCTGCGTCATTTTTTCATGTTTGGTTGGACAATGATTGCTCTGCAAATCGCAATTCCTCAAGACTTGCAAAACTATTTCCCCCTTTTCTGGGAACATTCAGGAAGTCAGGACAAATGGAATCAAAGCAAGGCGAGAGGATGAAACTCGCTCAGGTTAAAAGCCAGATCGCAGATTGCGATTAACTGAACAGGTTTAGAGCAAGCATGGAACAATAATAAACAAGCATTTGCAATGCAATCGGTTTCGCCTTTGGGACCTTCTATGTATTTAGCTATGCAGCACATTAGCCTGTGGGCTGAAACATCTACTGTTCATTAACATGGACCATGGCGTGCTTTTCATTGTACGCAGGAGCCTATTTCATAAACAAATAAAAGCACAGCTGTGCCTTTTCTACCCCTTACGTCAGAATAATCTGGACATGTCTGGGTAGAACCAGTCTGTATCCCGAGGACTGAAGAGGGCTTTTAAAAAGGTTAATAAGAGGCCTAGGATACCATGGGCTTTTATTACTGTAGGTCACAGTAACCTCGCCCTGATAGGCTGGGTTAAATAAGGGTTTAGATATTGGATAAGTGAGGTGTTAATCATATGGCAGGCCCAAACCAATCAAAACCACTTCTTAATGGTGGGCCCGAAAAAACATCTCGGTGGACCATGGATTTGTGAGAAATTGGGATGGTTGTTAGACCCAAGTGTCATAGGTCAGTTTGAAAGTAAAATAAACTGAAAAACTGTTTCCCTTCCACTGTACTGGTCGCAAGAAAAATTCTACTTTTATTATTATTCATGCATGCATAAGTATCTATAAATATGTATATGATTACATAGGCATGTATGTTTATTTGTGAACATACACTAGCCCACATGAGGTTAAAAAAGCACCGGCCAATCTGTTCGCCCCTTAACCTTTTCCATGCTGATGACGGAACCGCTCCATCATCAGCCGCGGTGGCGCTGTGCTGATGACGGAGCGGTTCCGTCATGGCCCGCCCGACGTGCCTGCGCGGCGCTGATTTCACGCCTGCGCGGTGCTGATTGTGTCCCTGCGCCGCGCGTTCTATTGAGCGGGCACGGCCATGACGGAACCGCTCCGTCATGAGCACAGCTCAACCGAGGCTGGTGACAGACTGATTCCGTCACCAGCATGGGCGCGACGCGCGGCCCCCCTACCCCCTTAGCGCTGCGGCGGAATAGCCGCCGCAGCGAAGGTGTTAAGAGGTTTTAAGTGGTTATGGCTCAGTTCTACATAGGGCCTGGATTCCAGGTGTGATGTGATGGAGAGGCTGATGCTTTTAGAGAGGGCACTGCCAGCCAAGGCATAACTCATATGAGGGGTTTACAAGAGATGGGGCCAGAACTTAATGTAGAAGTCGTCTACAGTTTACTATACCTGCCGACCAGGTGCATGAATCTTGATAGAGTTGAAACTTATGTTTATTTAGGAACAAGTGACAAATCTATTAAGGGATCAATGCGCCTCTTAGGGCTTTGTGGCCCGGATGCCGCTGCACCTGTTGCACCAATGTCCATGCCTGTGCTATTCAGGTGTTCTTGATTCCCTTTTTATATTTTTTATCGTTTCTGGAAAACAATTGCATACCATTCTGATGAATCCGGGAAAGTAGGATACGTGGTACACATAGAAGGTTGTATTTATGGTAGTTTATTACCAGAGAAGATATCATGTACATGAGCCCACGCCAACCGCTGCACTGCAATGCCTGGAATGCCAACCCCTTGGATTCCAAGTTCCAGTGCATGCGGCGAGCGCGAGGCACAAACACGAGGATACAACACATCCTCCATTCTTGAAAAGAAAAAGAAACTATTACAACAAGAAAGATGTAAGCAAAATTATACAATGAATAAAGTAACTTAACAGTTCGATGTGATGAACCTAATTTCCAACATTGTAGTCCTTGTGCCAGGTGGGGGGTTTCCTAATCCGGGGACTACCCACATTGCGAGCGGAAATGGGAACAGACTGAAGCTTATGAGAAGTTGTGGGAAAATGATAGGAATTGGGAGAAAGAGAAGTTCCTGTTAGGTTAGAAGGGGTAGGATCACTTGTAGGTGACATTCTCATACATATAGAAGGAACCTTAACAACCTTGGAGAGGCTCCAAACATTTCCGTCCGACAATTGTACAACTTGCCTACCCACTCTAACAACCAGCAAAGGATCTGAGAAACGTGACACACCAGATTTAATAAAGCCGGACTTTCTCACATGTACCCAATCTCCAACCTTGCATGGATTGTTGTCAGAAGCACAAAGCACAGGCGTACTACGTTTCTTGTAATTATCGACAAACAGATCCCTCATCCAGGGCTGGCTCATATTACATACACCCCTTCTCCCCCTCATTTTTTCAAAAGGAGACAAATCTCCATCAGACTTTGGGGTGTTCCTATAACTCCATAAGAGTTTTCCAATAGCATCGTAGCAATTCTCTCCGTTGCACACTGCAAGTTGTAAACCCTCCTTGAGCACCCTGATCCACCTTTCTACCATGCCGTTACCTTGAGGATAATATACTGAAGAGCGTTTGTGTAATATTCCATGGTTGTTGCAAAAGGATTTCATCTCTGCAGAGGTGAACTGTGTGCCATTATCAGATAGGATGGAAGTAGGGAAACCTTCTTTTTCAAAAACTGATTTAAAAAAATCTATAACTACCCTAGAAGATACATGAGGTACAAATTTCACCTCAGGCCAACTGGAGAACTGGTCTATTAACACTATAGCATAAACTGGACTATGACCTAAAGACATTGGACCAACAATATCTACTGAAATGCATTCCCAGGGCTTTGAAGGTCTCGAGACAGAATCATGTTGATATTTTATGGGTTTTTGTGCTTTATCACTCACACAACATTCAACACAAGATCTTACTTTTTCTTCAATCAACCTGTCGACCCCAGGCCACCAAACTTCACTCCTTATTCTCCTCTTCATACTGGACATGCCCGGGTGACCCTCATGTGCCATGTCTAAAATGGTGTTCCTCAAACCGTGAGGTACAACCAAAAGCAAACCCCTCAACAAAATTTCACCTTGGATGGATAATTCTTGAGCTACATGGAAGTACGGTAAGATAGTAGAAGATAGATTGTTCTTGGGAGGCCAACCATTTTCAACGAAAGACAAAACATCCAGGTAATCACGATCCTCACTACAAGCTAATGCCCAATCATCTTCACAAATGCAACCATTGGACACCTCACAAATCGACACAACTTTATCAGGATCATCATCAGGAGCAACTTGATTGTCGTCTTCTACAGGTAGCCTAGTAAGAAAATCAGCTAGGACGTTTTTTGCTCCTGGAATGTATTCTACTGTAAAATGAAAGTCTTGTAATTTATATTGCCATCTGGCAATCCTAGAAGTGGCTTTACCACAACCTTTAGTTGTGAAAAGATCCCCCAGAGGACGATGATCAGAACGAACAACAAAGTTAGTACCATACACATATCTGCGAAAGTATTCAATACCCCACCAGCAAGCTAAAGCCTCTTTCTCCAAAGTGGAATATTTAGTTTCTGCACCTCGTAATGGTCTTGATGCAAAAGCAATGGTAACGAAATTAAAATTTTGTTTTTGCATCAGCACTGCCCCAATACCAACATTGCTTGCATCAGTGACAATAAATGATTTACAATTGGTGTCAAATGGGGATAAGGCAGGAGCAGAAATAATGCATTTCTTTACAAATATAAATTGATTCTTACAATTGTCATCCCAAATAAATTGTTGTTGATTTTTCATCAATTTCCATAAGTGAGAAGTTTTATCAGAAAAGGAAGGAATGAACTTTGCGTAGTATTCGGCTAAACCGAGGAAGGATCTGAGCTGATCTTTGTTGACAGGTTCGGGAGCATTTTCAATAGCTTTAACTAAACTTATTTTGGGAGAGATACCCTCTTTGCTGATTGAATGGCCTAGATAATCTACAGAATTTTTTCCGAATTTGCACTTTTCTTTGGTAAGGGTTAAACCGTTGTCTTGAAGTATGGATAAAACTTTAAATAAAATTTCAGAATGCTCACATTCATCTTTACCGAAAACTAGTATGTCGTCTTGGAAATATAATACATTAGAGACATTTTTGAACATATTGTGCATGACTCTTTGAAACACTGAGGACTCGGACACTAAGCCAAAAGGCATTCTCTTATACCTGTAAGCACCCTCAGTGGTTATGAAAGATGTAAGATGCTTACTGTCCTCGTGGAGAACTATCTGATGGTATGCGTTAGATGACATTGTTCGTAGAGGACATTCAATCTGCAACTCTCGCAACGGTAATCTTGGTCCGGAGGTCCCGGGGCTGTGGGCTCACTTATCGCGTAGGTTCACTTCTCCATCGTCGCCAGTGATGAATCCGGGAAAGTAGGATACGTGGTATACATAGAAGGTTGTATTTATGGTAGTTTATTACCAGAGAAGATATCATGTACATGAGCCCACGCCAACCGCTGCACTGCAATGCCTGGAATGCCAACACCTTGGATTCCAAGTTCCAGTGCATGCGGCGAGCGCGAGGCACAAACACGAGGATACAACACATTCATAAGAAGTGGTGGTGTGTCGCAATTACTGCATCGTTTGATCAACACCAATGTGTTATGAAACTGAATGAAAAATAACAGAGAACAGTTGTTGACTGGCACAGTCTGCTCTAAAACCCGAAGATGTCCTTTTCACCAGGAGGCTTGTGCGTCCTGTTGAAATACACTTAACATATTATTCTGGAAGGTGTTAGAGCTCGTGATTTGTGAGGTAAAACAAATGTATTAGCATATGAATTATATCTATATATATCTAAATCTAACCACTATATTAAAATAAGAACTGTTTGTTTGGTCTTTAAGTAAGTTTAAAACACAGACATATTCAAATACCAAAAGAATAAGCTAATACGCACACCCAAAATCAATATATAATAGGTCCTAGACATAACACAATATTGTGGACCAGTATTACTCCAAATTCGAAAAACAATCCCAATAGTTTTGTAGTGACATGAAGTAATCCAGAGTTCCAAAGGACAAGATGAACAGGTCACGAAGCTTCAATATAAAACGTTCTTTTTATTATTTTGCAAACTCGTATCCAAATGTAAAGAACAGCTAACACGTGTTTCGTCTGTACTAGATCAGTACTCAGACTTTCTCAAGGCTGTGAACATAAAATATACAAACAGTCAATACATTCCATGTAGTGAAACAATGTCTCTTGTTGACAAATACATATGTAATATATTCTAAAAAGATAAAAGTTTGAGATCTCACAGCTTATAAAGATCACCAGAAAAAGTGCTCAAGCACAGATCCGTGTTCTAAAAGAAAATTACCCAAACAATTATAGGTTGGAAAAGAGCAATATACAGAGCAAAAAGCAAAGAGGTAAGACAAGGGGTCAGTTATCAGATCCCATAAATTGAATCCCAATAGATAAGAAAGGACAACATTTTAGAAATATAACAAATAAACATATTAAAGATATTAAAGAAGACCCACTAGACCATGCATAGATGTGAAGAGACCAGGAGAAGTGTCAATACACCAAAACCAAGTACCATCTCGAAAACAATGTGCAGATGTAGAATAGAACTGTACCAATCCAAAGCCACATAGAAGATCTATGTTTGCAGACAAACCCACCTATAAGTTGATTCTTTGGTAGTTCCAGAATCAAACAAGAGTGAAGAACAGTTGGTCACTATTAGGTAAAAACTCTCCACGGCGTAATAAACTAGGTATCAGGGCAATCTGATTAGAAGAAACATAAAAAAAAAATATTTAATAATTTCAAGGATAAAAAAGGAAAAGGACTATTGTAGTTGCCCCTTCCCACAAATATTGATATGTAATCATGGCTTAGTAATCTAAAGGGTCCCTAGACCATAAGTATAAAATAGTCATGAGCCTGATATGGTAACCAGAACACAAAAAACTAATACGCTCTAATGTAGGGCCACATCTGACAGATCAATCGCAATACCCACTTGCAAATGATAAAAAGAGGGTCATGGATGTATAGAAGAAAGACCAAGGCTAAACCCAGACAACATGTATGTAGGTGAATAGAACACTCACCACCACGGAAGGATACATGTGGTAAGCTGACCA
Organism: Lissotriton helveticus; assembly: GCF_964261635.1. Lineage (NCBI taxonomy): Eukaryota > Metazoa > Chordata > Amphibia > Caudata > Salamandridae > Lissotriton > Lissotriton helveticus. The sequence continues at coordinate 1,021,269,835 of NC_136063.1, forward strand.
TATGATCCAATCTTAGAGATGCACTCTAGGGTTGTCCTAGCCCGAAACCTGTATTAAAAAAATATATACAAAACAAAAATATGTAATATGGTCGACTACACAAACCAGTCTATATCCAGGAGGATTCGATCAAAGAAAAGTAAGAAAATGGAAACCACAAAGGTACAGGGCATGATAACAAGCCCATACACATGTCTACTGACGGTGCATACATCCGCTCAGTTAAAAATAATTAGCTTAAATCCCAGCACCAAAGTCATAGAGTCCAAAATGACGGTATGCACTGCTTGAACAAAGAATAGACATGTGTAGTGCAATGGTCACCATTGATAATATCACTCATCAAATCCGTTGAAAAAGTTGTACTATAAAAGACACCTCAATGCGGTGTAATATCCTCTTAATGTAAATGCCACACTGGGTTAAGGAAATAGGGAGCCCGTGGAGATCCTCCTAGAACGAGTGAGTGTCAGGTAGAACCAAGTCGGAGTTGACGCAAGAACAGACCGACCGTAATACGTCGAGTCCTATGAGAATATAAATAATACCATAAGTACTCGAAATGCCCCATACACAAAGGTAATGTTAATCAACTGTCCGGTCTATAAAAGCCCCAAATACTCACCTCTTATACTGGCAAGATGCCGTCAGCAATCACCAAGCGCGATAACGCTCATCGGTAAAAAATGGGAGCGCCCGCCATCTTAAAATAGACGCTAGGGATTCCGGAGTCACGTGGTATAGAAGACCTCGTGACCCGTGAAGTAATAAGGATATGTAGACTTACAGTACAAGCCTGGTCGCCATTTTGAAAAGGGACAATACTACGGAAATCTGCAGTATTACCCAATGTAAACCACAAACTCCTACTTATTAATAAAAAGCGGAGTCACTTTCAAATCCCCAATCCCAAACATAATGCAATGTAGTGGGTCGCAATGCTAAACAAATCAACTTCTCGAGTCACAAACATATATAATGGCTCTCAGTGCACAGATTGACGCCATCTTAGAAAGGGACAATACTACATGGATCTGCAGTGTTGCCCAATGTGGAACACAAACTGCTTCTAATTTATGCAAAACAGAGTCGCATGTAAACTCGCTATCACAAACATAATACAGTCCAGTGAGCCCCAATGCCAAATAGATGAACTTCGAGTCACAGCAAAAGTCCAGGACAGCAACATATATATTCCCCAATAGCGGTATGCTAAACAGAGACGCTCTGCCGCTATCCAATAGAAGGCTGAAAGAGGCCCATTGTGACCAGTAGTCATTGTCACTTTAGAAACAGCAATAGGTGAAAATCTATGTATATAGACCTAACCCATATGGCCAAATGGGAAATATACCGAGATATCATCACGGTAAGCCGAAATAAGTCAAAGCGATGTAAGCAGTATAAGCGAGAAAGCCAATAGGTGGTTGGTCAAAAATGAAGAGCTTGTTACTAAACTAGATGCACAAGTGCCACGTTGTCATCCAGACACTAGTCGACAACCTCAATATCCTGACATATTAAAAGACGCATAGTAAAACACTCCGACAATACATAGAACAGGATGCATTTGGATCCCCTTAACCTGCAAAGGGCAACAGTCAAAGAAATATTAGGAGAATAAGCAGGATGCCAAATGGTGCTTCGTCATGAAAAAAAAGGAATAATTGAGGGATAGGTACACAAGTGCCAAGACATCCAGCCATTAATCAACATCAATAATTTCATAACGCTAAAGAGTACATTTCAAATATTCATATGATTATACAGAAAACTAGTGACAGCTGCATCCCCTTAACATTAAAAATGTTTCAAAACAATGCTAATAAGGAAACAAGATCAGTATTAGTATTTCCCATAAACAAAAGATGACACAGATGTTAAACAGGGGCTAATGAACCCAAACATGATATGTATATGTAATAAATAACAGAGAGAGATATTAATCATGCAATAAGATCATGTATTAATTTTAGTCTCTTAAAAAGACATACATTTCCCTGTCCGTATTGAGTCCCTGATCGACTGATCTTAATTTGATGAGCTATTTGGATTCCAATTTTCTGAGAGCCAAGGTCTTGTCACCCCCCGAGGGTCATCCTCCACTGTGGCAATGCCATGAAATTTAAGACGCAGCAATTCAGATAATTTATGTTCGGTGTTGTAGTGTACTGCTATTGGGTAATTCGCATTGTTGTTGCGGATAGCTCTGACATGTTCTTGAATACGATCTTTAAGTAGTCTTATCGTACTACCCACATAAATAAGATTGCACTGACACACAATACAATAGACAACATATTTGTATTGCAGTTGATAAAGTGCTTTATGTTGTGTATTTGGACAGTGTTAAAGCTGAAGCTGTGCAAACTGGCACACGTTACACATAGAACATTTTAAAAAAAAACTTTGGCTCAGCAGGTAACCAGGTGTGTGATGGTTCATTTCTGGTACGTCCTGCATGGGTAGAATTCAAAATGTTGCTGAGTGTCCTTCCCCTCATATATGTCATTTGGTGTTTGTTCCTAAGGTATGGGCCCAAGTCATGCTTGAGAAAGGTTCAATATACCTTATTGCTATGGGAATGGAATTGCGTGATCATGGCCACTTGTTTCCTCCCTAGTTTGTTCTTTTTGTTTTGATTAGATTTTAAGAGCTCAGTGCGTTTTATTCTATTGATTCTAGTATGTGCTTTCTCAAGTGTGCCACCATCATATCCTCTGATTGTAAATCGTTTTTTTAGACCAATCATCTCTTGCTGAAAATTATGTTCAGTTCTGCAATTTCTCCTCAAGCGTGTCATCTTCCCAAATGGAATTGCCCGAATCTGCAAGACAGGGTGTGCACTGGTTTCATGTAGTACTGCGTTGCAAGCAGTACTTCTATGGAAAAGTTTTGTTTCCAGCAACCCATTGTCAACAAACAGTGTGACAACCAAAAAGTCAATATGTTTTTTTGTTGAAGTTGTGTGTAAAACTGAGGTTGTAATCATTGTCATTTAGATGACTAATGAAGTCCTCTAAGGTTTTAATGTCACCCTCTCAAATAAGCAGGATGTCGTTGATGAAACAACCCCAATACATTATATGGTTAGTCAAATGTGGTGGGTAAGCTCTCCAAATGTGTTGTTGTTCATAAACGCCCATATAAATATGAGCGAACGAAGGAGAGAACTTAGCCCCCATTGCAACCCCTGAATGTTGTCTATACCATGTATCTAAATGTTTAAAGTAGTTATCTAGGGTTAACTTGGTAAGCTCAATTACCATCCTAGTGTGATCACAAGACTATTGGGATTGTTTTTCGAATCTTTTGGTATTTGTAATGGCAGGTCGATTTTTCAACTTGTAAATAGAACTTCTGGGTAGTGAGAGCCTTTAGCTTGCTAAGCACCCCGCTGTACATACAGCAACTGTTTATTTATCACGCCATTAATTGTGTGTGCAATATACTTGTTCTTTTTGATGTGCGTTTTTTCCCTGTTAGGGGACACTACTACCTTTTTGTGTAACAGACAGATTCAATTTCAAAGTGACAATAGCAGCAGGTTAAAATTCTGATGACTAGAGCACCTGGGAAGAATGTTTACATATTGGCAAGCAAACGCACCGCCTGAAAAAAAACGAGCACAGCCCTAAAAAATACATTAAAGAAGTACTGGATTCCAGGTACTTAGCCTGTCTATTTTTGCAGCGTTTACACGCACCTCTGCTTTAGGGACAATCCTTGTTTGCAGTTGGTCTCACACTTTCAATTGAACACATTACATGCGCGTTTAGCTGCTGCTCACGTGTAACCTCAGCTGTGCTCTGTCACCAAGCGCACCATTTTAATTATTTTAAATTCAACCTGCTGTTATTGTCACTTTGAATTTTATCTTTTGTCACACAGAAGAATCGGTGTTTAGGGCTAGAGAGAAAGGCGCCCCCGCCTGCGCTCCAACACCTCCCTTCACATCCCCCCCACGAGATACACTATGGGGCTGAGGGGTGCTGCTTTAAACAAGGGGGTGCTGCGGTGCCCTGTGATGCAACGGGTTGTGCCACCTGAGCTACTGAAGCCCAGAGAAGCGCTGACGTTTATAGCGCACCAACCGGCCCTACTCACTGGGCTGTGTTGTGGAGGGAAATGGGGGAAGGCGGCGATCAGCAGCATTGAGCCCGCGAGGCTCCAATCCCCCTCTCCGGCGTTGGAGCAATTGGCGGGGCTCTCCACAGTGCACGGGAGCCCCGCCAACACTCAGGTGCGAGACGCCTGACTTCCGGTCTTTGCTCTTCCTTTTCCTGAGGTAGGCATGCTTGTGACTGCACACTATTTTCAAACAAGCATTTGCAATTCAATACGACTCGCATTTACGAGAGATGTATTGCATTACAAATGAGAGCTTCCGCGTTTAAGAAGGCACGAACAGGAGTGGGGGAGTGAGGGGGGGCGAAAAACCTGCGAACTGCGGGAGGGAGCGGTGGGGGACACAGGGCAGCAAATAGTGTTCCAGTAAAAGGGATAATAGCCTCGGAGGGAGAAAAATGACGACATAGACGTTAGGAGGCGCGCTAACAAGCCAAACACCAATCACAAATGGATTTGTGACTGAAGCCAATCAAAAATATGGGCGAAAAGTGGGCGGAGCTTCCCCCACTATACTGTATACACCATCTCTCGACGAGACAGCGCTGCCTAGCCAAGACTTAAAAAGAGCAGCCGAGTAGGTGCACATATAGGTGACAGAGAGAGAGAGAAATAATTCATGAATGAAGTGGAAGCTAGTAAACACAAGAAAAGATAAATATAAAACTTTAAGTTAGGTGCAGCATGCTTTCTTCATACTTGCATTACATTCAACCTTTAACTAACAGTTGTATCTACTATATGTCATAACAACACCTCCATTTTACACCCACCACACTTTTAACAAACTTGTCCCTTTACTTATCCCCAGCGTCCCGTGTGTCACAGTACAAATGTCTAAATTATTGGCTGTGTCAATGATTGCTCTCCTGAGATCATGATAAATTGGGAAAAAC